>NC_084790.1:63060543-63660543 GCF_028858725.1 Colius striatus | reverse complement strand
CAGCTGCTGTGGAAAATGTGAAGCGAATTCATCTCAATGAAAACACTTCACTTGGAGTTATCAACATTGAGAAACTCCTGAACATTGAGAACTCACAGGTTGAAATAAAATACACATCCTCAAAAGAAACAGGGAAGCAAAACAAAGCAGCCCTACCTGAAAGGCTTATCTTCAGCTCTGAATTTCTACTTCACAAACTCACCTACATAGTTTTACTTTATATACAGGTGTATTCTAACATTATATCACCTCCGGTGGTGCAGAGGAACACAGACTGAACACCGATGACAAGGCTTTGAAAAACTGATGTCCTGGCACACAGTGACAACCTGTAGGTCAACAACACTTGGCCTTCAGATCTACACTTGGCTTTCAGACCTAAACTTGTCTTTCAAACAACTGAATAGCCATGGTATTAAGTTCCAAAATGGAGAATTTCTCTCTCCAGACTACTGTTTTATCTCGATTATGGCAGAAGCAAAGCAGGCAGCCGTTTCTCTTCTCAAAAATTCTCTTGAGCTTTTGTGCCTTTCATTGCCTTTCTCAGCAGGTATCTGTGCTTCTCCAACTAAGCAAGCCACTACTCACAAAGCTCAATGATATTTTAAAGATGCTATTTCAGATCTTCTTATCAGTATATGCACCAGTATATTTAATTGTATTCTGAGATATCTGCTACACAGAACTACTTCCTTTTTAAGCTTCAACATGTGTTCATCCTTAAGTCCAGCTCCATCCACCAAAGATGCCTTCTATTTAGGCCTTTAAACACCACTATGTCTGTTGTTGACTAGACACATTCCCAGTAGGTTTCTGGTAGAGAATCTGACAGAGAAGAGTGACTTGCAAGAGCTACCTAAATGGGATATGAGCCTTCCCTTCCAGTGAGATAACTGTGTGCATCTAGAACATCTTTTCCTAAAGAATAGCTCCCTCCACTACTGTCAAGACACATGTTGGTCTCCACCTATGAACATTACTCAGCATAATGTGAACAGATTCTCTGCCATTTCACACTCTGAAAATACAACTGAACTATAGTTCCACAGTCTTTTCCATCATAGTCCGGTTTCCTGATGTCACAGTTCTTGCAGTTGTGCAGCTATTGTTTTTGAAAAGACATTTTCACAAGGGCATATCCAAGTGATGAACTGCTTTGCTTTACACAGTTTTCTGATAAATAGATTGTGTAAATATATGTCAGCTGCTCATATCTCAATCTCATACATGTGGTAAACAAACAAAAAAAACCCCACAACAAAAACCCAACAAAAACCTACTGCATTTATTTAAATGACATTGAGATAATTTTTCAGCTTTCATCAAACACACAACTACAATGTCTTACACACAAACTAGATGTCCAGACCACCTCCTACTCAAGTGAAAGTATGCATCACTAAACCAGGGCATACAAGGCACACAACAACAGATACTCTCCCTTGTTAAATATTAAGCAGGTCCTTCAGTACACTATTTATTTAGTCACAGAACTCTGCTATCTCTTTCCCATATCACTGGACTACCAGAGTTTATTACAGTAGAATTGTACTTGAGCTCTGCACAATTTTCTTTTTTTACCTACCTATTGAACTTTTTTTAGGAGAAATACAGAAGAATTACTGAAATTCCTGGTAGATTAAAACTGTGAGTAAATCTGGAAACAGAGCATCTTAAAAATAAACAGATACAGTGATCTGTAGCTTTCTTACCGCCACAGACAACGCATCTCTTTGCTAACAGTCCCAAACTACACCCAGCTGCAGGTGAACTGGACACTTTTAGACACTTTATCAAAATAGTCTCTGGACAGTTCAAATTGGTACCAAAAAAAATCTACTGTGAATATGTCATCTAAATGCCAAGCACTGAGGATTAACAGGCAAAAGATGTCATATTTAACAAGTCTCAACTTCAAATCATTCTTCTGACTTCCTGGCTCCACTGCTCTCTCATCGAGAACTCATAGCTAAAGGAAAAGTGAGTGCTGTTTGGATCTAAATAGGTCTTACCAGTTTCAATATCATATGGCTAACAACAAAAAATGATTATGAATATCTATATGCAAAATGGTTTTGTAAAAAAAAAAAAAAATTAGGTCGATTTTCAAAGTTGACCTGAAAAATAACCAAAGGTAAAAAAAGCACAAAATTTACATTACTTATGTGCAGCTCCTTGATAGTTCTGAGGGAAAAAAATTGTGTCTGCCTGGAGGTCAAACACACTTGTTATGTAATTCCTTTTTATTTCAAGGACAATGTTACAAATCAGACTGAATAACGTCTTTGGCATACACTGGTTCCACTGAAAAGCTCCTGTTTCTTTCTCAAGAAAGACAGAAGAAAAATCTACATTTAGATGAATGGGCTTCATCCATATTTTTATTACAACTGATCAGTTGTGATCATTTAGTCAACGCAACCTAATTTTGGCCAATTTACTGCTAAGCAATTCTAGGAATGCTTTGTTAGAGAAAGCAGACCGTTCAGACTGTTCATGAGTTGACATCTGGATTAAGAAATCCAGTAAAGCATATATATACCTCCTCTTCAGAGAAAATAATCCTTCCTACCCAGTCCCAAGTTGCTTCTCCTACAACACATATTGCCCTCAATCTGCTACAGGTTTTCTGAACTATTTGCTTAATTTTCTTCCTCTTTCCAACAATATAGCTTGTCTGCACATCTATAACCATCATTTACTTTGCACTGAGCTATGCTGTCACCCTATGTCACCACTTTTGATTGCAGCCAGCACTGAAAATCTCAGTCTGGTTCTTTTCTGATAGGTTATGAAAAAGTATGGAATGAGAAACTAACTCTCAGTGCAAAATGGAAACCCCTATGTACTTCAACGCCTAATGTAAATATAGACCAACAAAAATACCTGTTTTGTTAACTACACAAACATACCAGGCTGACTCCTACCAGCTTACCTTAAATTCTGACAGGTGCAGAAAGACTTTGGAGAGCAGCTGGAGCACTTTCAGAATGGATTCAGTGCTTTCAGCATCCCTAAACTAACATCACTGGGACCATCTTTGTATTGGGTGCTACAATCAGACAAATCAGGAAACCACAGGAAGGTTTTCAATTCTCCTAGACAAAGACAGCACTTACAAACACATACAACACAGTGAATAAAATATATAGCAAAGGAATACTGTGATCTGTTTGAAAAGGGGGACAGAAATAACTGCAGCTTTTGGAAGAAGTTAAAAATAATTGTTCTCCTGTATGGAATAATCTGGGAAAATTGCTTTAGCCCTCCACATGACTTCTAATCAAGTCTGTAAGGGACGTAATTTAAAAAATATTTGTAGAAGTAATTTTCTTCAATATAAGGTTGAGGGTTTTTTTCTAAAAAATGTTGAATGAAACCATGAAAAAACAAAAAAAACCCAACCCAAATGTACTCATCACTATGTGTTTCCAACAGTTTTCAAGGAAAAATAGAAGCTGGAAGCTACATGTCTCAATTACTTTGCATGTTTTTTCAGCAACTCAGACACAATGCTCCAAAAATGTCTTCTCATTCGAGAATACTAGCCTTCATCATTTTGAAGGCAGGCAAAAAAAATCGTAAGCCTGTGTTGTGGTTTGGCCCAGCCAGCAATGAAGCACCATGACAGTCTCTCACTTGGTGCCCCCCATCCACTCCCACCCTCGTTAGGATGGCAGAGGCCCCAGTGAAATGGGAGGAAAATGATAAACAAGGTTGTTGTGGATTAAGACAAGGGCAGGGAGGGCTCGCTGCCAATTATGGCTCTGGGCAAAACAGACTCCAGTACTTGATTTAGAGAGGAAAGTAGGAAAGTTTCTACAAGAAACAGAAGAGAATAAAAGCAAAAAGGGAGTAGGATGATGAGAAAATTACAATCAACACTTTAAGATCTCCCTCCCCCATCCCTCCTTTCTTCCCAGGCCCTGCTCACTGCTCCCAGTATCTCTACCTTTCCCCCCCCAATGGCTCAGGGGGGCTGGGAATGGGGGATGTGGTCATTCTCTCACAGATGGGCTCTGCCACTTCATAGAATAATAGAATGATAGGGGTTGGAAGGGACCTTTCATTTACGGGGTTCCTCCCCCAGGACACAGTCCTTAATGAACTTCTCTGGTGTGGGTTCCTCCCAGGAGCTGAGGCTTCTGCTGATACAGAATCCCTCACAAAGGACAAGGCCTCTTCTGGGCATAATTTTAATGAGCTGCTTTGTCATGGGATCTTCCCCACAGTTACAGCTTCTGTGAATATGGGATCCCTCTGGCCATAGTCACTGCCCCTGGCATAGAGTGTTTTATAAAGAGAATCACTGCTTCTGGTGCAGGGTCTGCTTCGGCAAAATGAGTCACTGCCCCTGATGAGGGGTCTTAAATGAAATGCAAACAAATCACTGCTTCACCAGTTCTCTCCGAACGACAAAGGGGAGTCTCTTCCCTCACTGACCTTGGAGCCTGCATGGTTGCTTCTCTCTCTCTCCCAACTCCTTGTGCCACCACCAGGCAGAAAAGAAGAAGGGATAGAAGAAAGAAGGAATAGGAAGCAGCCTCCTCTTCCAGCCTCTTCTTAAGAAATGATTGTGGAGGCACCTAATTGGCTCAGCCCCAGAAGTGGGTCTGGCTTAGAGATGGGGAGAGTTTTGAGCATCTTCTTACAGGAGGCATCTTTACAGACCCTTCCCCTGTACCAGAAACAGCTTCATGTCAAACCATGACAGTGTGTCATAGATCTACCTGGCATGTGAACTTTTCTCACTGTCTGAATTCCCTTTGCAGAGGCTGATAGGTCTGATGCATTCCTAGATGTTTAAGATAATTAATTTTAAACACCAAACAACACAGAAAAAGTTCTGTTTTCAGTGTTCTTTTAAAAAAAAAAACCAAAGGTAAAAAACCGCATTCCACAGCAATAAAGAGGATGGGGTAGATGTTTTGTAGTGCAGTTATCCTTGAAGTAAGAGCATGGGCCCACATGACAAGACTATTTTTGGCCAAGCAATTTAGCTTACCAGCTCTTTATATGTCAGGCATAGATTTGATGCAGTTACAGTTGTTTTGAGTTTATTTTATTAGAAATGCAAAAAACCAAGTAAAGATTATCACACTGGCAGCTGGGACCAAAAGCTGGGAACTGATTCTGAAACAAATTAAGTCTCATGACAGAAATACAGAATTTCACAAATGCTGATGCTGCAAATCTTAATGGTGACTTTCGATACTTAGGTTTCTGGAGAGCAAATACACTTTACAGTGATGATGTAATATAATGAGGTTCATAACATATTTACAGAACCAGCAGGTGAATAACAAACCTGCAGTTTCTCTGGAATATGAATCTAAACTATGATACCACCATAAAGAATGTAAACAGGTTTCTCATGGAACCGTTTGCATTGAATGTATTGAAAGAAAATAAAACTTGTAAACATAGAATTAACAGAAACACACAATGACAGAGAACAGTAAACAAAGTGTTCAGTAGCTATTCTAAAATATCCCATGGCACTAAAAAAATGTAACAGCACTTGTTTTAGAGAAAGCGAGTGAAGAACTTCACATGACAAATTCCTATATAGTTTAATGGGTCAGCAGAACTTCACAAAGAAAAATTTAGCCCACTGATAATGCATATGCTCACCTCTTATGTGCTTTTTGAAGAACAACATTTATAACAAAGGATCACATACTTTACTGAACGATGAGTCACAGAACAAGAACAAAATGCTCCACCCTTCACTGCAATGTATATCACAATAAAATGAATGAAACATAGACAACCTGAGAGCTGAAAGCTTTGCATACTCACATCTCCATCTAGCGGCCTCTGGTCGTCAGAGTCCCTGGTTGGACTGATGTCCTGCCTCATTACCCAGATAGGTTCCTTAGGTTCATCAGGGGTATAAGGAGAACGGATGGTCCTTGTCTTCACTTCCTCAATAGCCTCTTTAATATCTTTGATGGCCAATGAAATTGCATCTCTCTTTTCCTTGCTATACCTCTGCACTGATTCTCCTGAGTTGGATATAAGTCGAGAACCAGCTGGGAGCTGGCCATTAATTTCATGCCCACCACCAGCAAGAGTATGACCATGCTCCAAACTCTGTTCCGCCTCTGGCATGTCTTCAGCTGCCTTGTCTAAGCTCTGGGAGCTCATGCTCTGCTTCACTTCTGCTACAATCTGATCAATGTCCTCCTCTTGTTCATAACTGTCCATTCGTGGGTAGGGTGCAAACTCGGCCTCCTTCTCAGGGCTGTCAGACTCTCCATCAGATCGTTCATCATAATGGTGAAGGCGGGCACCAAGTGCCTCCTTGCGATAATTGTCAGCTTCCTCTCTTTCCCGCTCATACTGTTGGATCCCCTCCCTAGCATCGAGGTCTGGTGTATCTCCTATCTCCTCATACACATGTTCCTGCAGTCCATAGTCAGCATAAGGCTCAGCATACTGCTCATCCTCTCCTCGGTGGAAGAGCCGATGTGTGTAGACATAACCAGAGTAGGCAGCATTCATGGCTTCCTCGTGTTCAATGGAATGGAAATGTAAGTGATTGGGCAATGTTCGGTTATGCATGGCCTCACCGTGCTCAGCCTCAGCATTCTCTGTGTATTCCTCAGACTCGGGTCTGTACTGCACTGCATATGCACTCTCATCCTCATTTTCCTGAACTCTCTCTGTGTCGTAGCTGTCCTCCACTGTAGCTATCACATCGCCTTCTGCAGTATCTGTGTGATTGTGGAAACCACTTTCAGTGCTGGCTGACCGAGCTAACATCCCTTCCTCCTCCTGCCCAGAGAGGCCTCCTTGGCTGCTGTTGGTGTGTCTTAGGTGGTGAGTTGCATACCGCTGCTCCTCTTCCACCTCTGAGTGCACCAGGTCAGCCTCCACTGACTCGTTCACTGCTCCATTTGCTGGCTCTTCATTTGCCTCCCCCTCAGGCGGTCCAACCAAATTGTTCATGGCAAGTTCTGGTGGCTAGGTCACTATTCTGTTGACATTTTGTCTACTGCAGCTGGAAAGAAAGAAACAAACAAAAGTCCTCTGATGTTATTCTTAAAAAAAACCAAAGTGGAGTCAATAAACACAAGCAAAACAAAAGGCACCCTTCCTTCCCCAGCACACAAACATTTGACTGCATCAGCTCTGAGGTCAGATGACCATCAGCACAATAGCAAGACCTCCTGTGCAAATGATCTCCAACAGCAGCAATCAAAACCAATCCCCCTGGGGACTGCACTTCTCACTTCTAATGGACAAATTCTTTGTGGAAGAATAATTTGCAAGAACTTCTTGGAGGTGCTTCTAAGGACCACTGTGGCATTTCCATAGCGTTTACAGGTGCACTTTAGGAAAAGTAACCTCTGTCAGGGACTCAAACATGGTAAAACTAGGACAGAAATATTCGACCTTTGCTCCTCCACTCTCCATACAGTCCATTAACCATGTAAAGAAATGATGCAGTAATGTAAAATGACAGATCACAGTCTCATCACAGCAGTTTGCAGTTGCTCAGATGACTGACAACTATGCATACTACACTTCTTCAGTGTGGTATCTTCAGCTGAGCTAATCACCCAATGAACTTTTAAAAAATAATTAGAAATAAAAATACACTCGGGGTGTCTGAAGGACCTGTTCTTTCTCCTTAGAGAAGTGCAAGAGGGCCAGATACAACACATTTACTGTTCATGGAATACATCTACCATCACTTAAGATGGCTTCTGCACCAAACACTTTTTCTAAAACACAGAGAAGACATGACTAATATTTATAACCGCTACCATATTGAAATGAGAGAGGCATCTTAGCCTTACGGATTTTGAGCTAATAATAAAACATATGCAGGCCACAGAAACAGACAAACGCTGTATTCACTTCCAAAGGTTTCACAGAGGAAAAAGGCCTACCTAGCTCAAAAGATTTCACTTTTATGTAACAGTTTCAGCTACTCTGAACCTTGCCCTGTATTTTTAAAAGTGGCATAAAAAGAAGAGTTACGTCCTTTTAGATCAAGGACAAAGTCAAAATCACATAACCACAAATAAAATACAACTCTAGCCTGTAACTTACCAATAAGGACTAAAAGAAAAAAAAGGCAAAGAAAGAGCACCCACTGGAAGACTTCTAACTTAAAGGATCTGTAGAAGCATGTGTCAACTATCAATGTAAAAAGCTTAAAACAAATATAAAACAAGACTTGAACCAAATTACTGAACCGAGGCAAGAAGTCTCAAGTGACAATTCCAATGTTTTAACCTTTGAAATTTGGGAATCCTTACAATAAAAGAGGTTCTGACAATATCTGAAAATATGTGATCCTATTTTAGAAACCTAAATATTGGCTTGTAATATAATGCATACTGTGGACAAACAGCATCGCTGATATGGCTAGCTGTGAAAAACAAATTACTATTACAAACCATATGAAATACTGTTAAAAAACACCATAGAGCCCCAACATTTTCCTTTCACAAATTGAAAGTTTCCCAAGTTTCATCTGTAAAATCGCCCTTGTTTGAAGAATGATCTCAGGTTAATTTCAAATACTGGTAACTTGAAATTTTCAAGGTTGTGCCTTTTGAGCAGATGAGGACAACGCTTTAAGCTTTACCTAAAGTCTTTTACTGAAACAAGTTCTTTTTGTTTGCCCTTCCTCCCTTCCTATATAATAATTCTGATTTAATTGCACTTTTAATTTTTTCAGACAGTTTTAAAATGTAATTTGAAATTAAAAAAAAAAAAGAAATGTGAATTGTTAGAAAATAAGGCAAGTTTACTTATAAAATTGTAGAGCTGAATAAATGCCCTTAGGTCTTCTAAGCCCCAGTAACCTTCAATGAAGAGTAAGCTTCTAAGTCAAGTACATTTTTCGGTTTAACAATCAGTCTTTAGTACTGTAATTTAAAGAACCGCTTATTAAGGTTGGGAGTTGGAAGTACTAAATCCCTTTTCATGTATGGTAGATGGACAACTAAAATCCCCATTTTTTTTATTCTTGGTAGCATTTCCCTCAAGCACATACAAGGTCTGCCTGACTTTTCCCATCAGGCCTTCAAAAAGCACTTTATTTCCAGCAAGCAAGCAAATATCAACAACCTACATAAAATGCCATAGACAGGAAAACATGAGCAAGAGAAGATCTCACCTTGGAAACAAAGACATAGTATCCATCTGAAAGATATTATACCCCCACATTAACTACTCAGAACAGCAGCTGTGCTCCAATAATCAAACATATATGGGAAAGTGCTCTGTAAGCACTTTTAGCTTTGCACTCAGGACTTGACAGACGAATTTGTCTCCAAAATAGAGAAATCAGAGGTTGATTACTACTGCAACTAGCCCTCTGCTGAAGGTAAAATTACCTTCCTGTCTGTGCAGAAGAAATATTAAACATCAATACATATTTCTAATGCAACATAAATAAAAAGCTGAAATTTAAAGATTCTCCTTTGCTACTTTAAAAACAGAAATAGTTAAAACACCGCTAAAGGGCATACTATCATCTCTGAGCAAGAGCACAAAACCCTTGCCCAGCACTTCTCAGAAAACGACAAGCAGTAAGAAAAGGTGAAAATGTGAGCATTCACATTTCAATTTGGTTTGTTATTTGTTTCCCAGGTACACATGTATAATTGTTTGCTTTCTTGCCCATACATGGCAGAAATTAGACTTTTAAAAACAGATCATTATTATAAATATGCCTTTTAGGGTTTACTTTGTAAGAGCACTATGTGTTATTTTTTCATAGTCTAATCCTGATTTTTTTAATAAAAGATCACACTCTCAATAGACCTGTTTGCTATCGTTATTGTCTCAAAACAAAGCTATGTACCATGTGGAACCAAAACTACACTTACACACACATACAAACACCATTTTTTGTCACATTTAAGATGACAACTCAGAAAGGGACCACAGGAGGTCTCAGTCCAAGTCTGCCCAAAGCACAGCCAGCTCTCAGCTCAGACTGAGTTGTTCAGGGACAGATCTAGTTGGAGCTTGGTAACCTCCAAGTCACAACCTGTCTGTGTCTTGGCTCTAGAGCTGGGATATTCTTGTAGGGAAAACATTTCTTCCTTATGGTCAGACCAAATTTCCCGTTTCAGCATGTGTCAGCTGAAACTCTGTAACCCACCCTCCTGCCACACACTACTGTAAAAACCCTGTCTGCATCTCCTCCATCCCCTGGGCTGCTGTGTTGGGTGACCCTGAAGACATCCCCTTGTCCCAGCTGAACCAAGTGTGGTCCCACAGCTTCTCCTCACGGAGCAAGGGCTCCAGCCCACCATCTCAGTGGCCTCCATCTCCCACTAGTCTGTCAGTGTTATTCCTGTGTTGGTGACCCAAGGTGGAGGTGATACCAAGACAGGGTCTGACCAGTGCTGAGCAGAGAGTACATAGCCCTGCCTTTCCCTGGTTTTCAGGGCTGTGTTCTGCTCACACTGCCCTAAGTACCACCTGTGCCCTTTTCTGCTGCCCAGGCCATGACCCTGAGCTGCTCCTCAGCCCCACCAGCCCACGTCTGTACGGCTGTGAAGGGTATTTATAGATACACATTGTTTTAATTAATCTTTTCATTTATAAGAAGCACAACTAATTCCTCTTATTTTGCAGAACTTTTGCAAGAGAAAAGTTATTATGCCAGTTAAGCACGTAAGCAAAAACAGCTTTGTCTTCCCTAAATGTCTTTCACATATTTACCCATTTTCCATGAAAAATAGAAAATGTTACACTTTTACCATACTTACCTATGACTCCAAGTCACACTAGAAGCACAGAAACTCTTGACTGAATTTGCAATAGGACTCCACCCCAAGTACAAGTTGTCTTGGCACATTTGCTGAGGAATTTCACAAAGCATCTATGTGTTTCCAGACTCCAGCAATGCACTAATGTTTCACCTTTTTTTTTTTTTTTTTAAATTAGAGCTCCTACCTTATCAAACAGATGAGAATCTCACACCATATGCAACACTCTCTTAGAGAGAACTCTCCACCTCTCCTGTGTTAGATGACTTTTTCTTCCCTGAACTGTAAATTGTCTGGAAAATCTGACTGGTTTTGCTAACAAGTGCTAAGTAAGCTCACCCAAAACAGCTTTAAACAAGAAAAGCTGCAAAATCTATGTTTCTTGACAGTCAGTGAAAGCAGCACCTGGAAAAGTGGCATTAACATCCCACCACATGCACACACATACACATATTGGTTCATACCAATCGGGATGAACAACTACAAACACCCATAATATTGTAATTGTAAGGCAGAAAAGCTACATGCACAATATTGCTCTGCATAGAAAAGTGTTCTACCAGTGCTTGTAGAATCCTTGTACCAATTTAATACTTTAAACATGTCACACATTAGTTTCAACACTACAATTTGCCTTTCTGCAAAGTCTTTTATCCAAATTTTGTTTGTAATAACCATAGAAGCTTCCATTTCTGAGTCCCAGGTCTCCTTCTGAACAAAGCAGGAGCAAAGTTTATATACACAAACGTATGCAAATTTCAAAAGAGGGTAGCTTCTACCTGCATTGGTCTTTTCTCACCACAAGTAGACTAACAGAGTACACATATTTGCAACAGAAAGTATGGAAATGCTGTTTTTAAAAGATATCTGTACACCTGCCCATACTTAAAACATCAACTTTGTACACAAGCCACATGGGAATTGAAGTGAACTGTATTAAGTCACAGTATGCATCTACATAACTCAAAGGCAAATCACACATTAGATTTCAGTTTCCCAGGGTTTCTTGATCTACCTTAGCTCCCACTAGGGTATGAAATTCTGTGGTGGAAAGGGTGAACAGGTGTCAGCAGCAGACTTCCTAAACCATATGATGTCAGATTAACCTTGTGATTACAGTGAATTAATTTGAATTTCCGCTTCCAATTTTAAAACTGTTTACATCACCTCCTAAGTATCTCTTTAAATCGAATTTACACAGTAACTAAACAAGCCTGAAAAAGTCATACAGCTCTCCTGTGGGGTCTGGAAACATCACCAATTCCCACATAATTGAGCAATAGGATCATGCCAAGGTTTGGTCAACAGTATTTTTAACTCTCCATTTTTTAATGCTTTGTACCTACATTTGGTTTTGAACATTTTGTTTTAATAACATTTAACCTTGTTGCAAGTCTTCAAAAGCACATTCTCATTTCATTTACTGTCATAAATGAACTGGTGAAACTACAGAAGTTCACTTTAAAAAAATTGGGAATTTAACTGAATAATCACAGTTTTTTGTAAGATTTCAAAAGTACTTTAGGGATAAAGAGAGAAATTATTATATTTACAAATTAAACAGCTATTGAAACCAGAAATTATTTACTGCCCTTGCACAACATCTCTACCTGTTTTTAATATGGGTTTAAAACAGGTAAGAGTAGAATTTTGCAAGTCTTCAATCAATGAGTTTCTTTTGAGAAAAAAAGGAAACTAGCTTTAGGCATCCTAGTTATTAAATTGAATACCCAAAAAAGGAAAAACTATCAGTTTCCAGTTCCTTTGAACCTAAGCATGCTGAACAGATGATTACCAGTATGCAGTCAGTGATGAAGCCAATGTAGTAGACATGGGGTTAAAATGACCCCAACCCAGCTCCTTCATTTCCTGCCCATTGGCCTCTTTCTTCCAAGCCTTTGTCTACTCCCATGAAAATAAAGGACAGCTGAGAGAAACCCGTGTTTGACATGAAGAACTCCAAACTTTTGTTAACAGTAAACAGATACAGAATTACCTGACTTAAAGAGCTCTCAAAAAACATTTAACTTTCCTCTCATTCCAATGTCCACCTTATTCAAAACTAAACTTTAAACTTGAGCAAGAAACATGTGCAGTAATCAAGGCAGACAGACCACATCTTGTAACACTTTTGGGCACTGGAGAGAGAGCACGCTCTGATCAGAAGGCAGAGACCCATCCCATCAACTTTTAATATGAAGTTGTGTCAAGAAACACGGGGAGTGGACTCTGGGAGTATCTGAAGCCATCCATCCGCTGCCAGAGGAGTGTTAACTGATATTACAGCCTAAAAGAAGAACGAGAACCAGTAGACACATATCTAGACCAGGATCCAAAGGCAAAATCTACAGCAAAGTACAACAATTAGGCATACTAAAACAAAAAATAAATCAGAAATACCAGATTGTAATTGGTTGAGGGAATAAATCTGACTCCTCTTTCCAACCAGAATGATCAAGTATGGTAAGTAAAAGTCCTGTAACATCTCAACCAAGGAAATTTGTGGTTCTCTTTCACTCTTGTAATTTTTTGACAGGTCACTACTGGTTTTATACCTGGGTGTATTATGGATTGAATTTTTAATTAGCATCGAGATAATGTAAAATTTTGACCACTGGAATTGTTACTCTGGTTCTTAATTCACAATTAGTAATAAAATCCATTTCCTGAGAAGAAAAATTGAAGTAGTATAACTGATATCAAAGCACATTAATGTTTAATATCAATATTACAGTCTGAGACTAACTTCCGTCTCTGTTACAGGTACAACTGCTAAAAACGAATCTTTATTAAATCTGAGCATGTGGTTGTTTATAATTTACCATTTTTTTTCTCCTCTGTATAAAAGGGCAGAACTGTTTCAGAGAACACAGTGGAAAAAGCTGACTCTCTAGTGACGAATTCTGAAGGTAAATGTTTTTACACTACTGTTGTCTTTACTTTACTGACTTAGTAACTTGAAATGAAACAGTGAGGTGAAAACCAAGCTGTTTTGGGTTTTCATGGCAAGGTTTTGGTAGGGGAAGTGGGTTACAGGGGTGACTGCCGTAAGAAGGAACCAGAAGATTCCCCTGTGTCTAACAGAGCCAGCGCCAGTCAGCTCCAAGATGTACTCACTGCTGGCTAAAGCTGAGCCTACCAGTAGTGGTGGTAGCTCCTCTGGGATAATCTGTGCAACAGCAGAGGAGAAGAGTGAGAACATGTGAGAACAACAACTCTGCAGACATCAAGGTTAGTGAAGAAAGAAAGCAGGAGCAGAGGTTCCCCTGCAGCCTGTGATGCAGCCCATAGCGAGGCCCTCCTCCTGCCGCCGTGGAGGTCATGTGGAAGCATACATCCACCTGCAGCCCAGGGAGGACCCCACACTGGAGTGAGTGGAAGCAGCCAAAGGAGCCACACCTTGTGGAGAGACTGTGCTGAAGCAGGCTCCTGGCAGGATGTGTGACCCTGTGGAGAGGATCCCAAACTCATCAGGTTTTCTATCAGGACTTGTGGCCCTGTGGAGGACTCACACTGCAGCACTCTGTTGCTGAAGGAACTGTTGCCCATGGCAGGGACTCACACTAGAGCAGGTGAAGGGAGTGGGGAGGAAGGAGCAGCAGAGACATGTCTGAACTAACCACAACCCTCATTCCCTGTTCCTCAGAGGTAGAGGAATTGAGAGCAAAGTTAAGACCTTAAAAGAAGGGAGTGGTGGTAAGAAGTTTTTTCTAAGACTTGGTTTTACTTTTCACTATCCTACTCTCTTTTACTTGGCAATAAATTAATTAATTTCCATGAGTAAAATCTACTTTGCTGTGACATCACCAGGTGAACAATCCCTCCTTGTCTTTACATTTTCTCTCCCCTCTACATTTTCTCTTACTCAGACTGAGTAAGAATGAAGGAAGACAGTAAGGTGAGGTAACTAAAACTCCAAAGCATTCAACTATGGCAGGAATACCAGTTCTTTTCCATCTGCTTCTCATCATTTAAAACAATTGAATTAACACTTTCTAGTTGCCATATCACAAGCTCATTTTCAAGGACCTGATATTTGCCTGTACAACATTAATGAGAAGGTTCTAAGTACAAGTTAGTTTGTCTCCTCTTTCTGAATGACAGAAAGATATCACAGCCCATATCTGCTTCCATTCACAGAAACTAGCTAAGCGAGACTGTGTAAGGGTTGCAGACTACCAATACTTCAGGAAAAAAAACAGTGAAATCCCTGACTAGGGATTTCATTTAAAGGTCTAGTCACAGCAAAAAAGTTACAAGGTTTCAAGCTGCAGTATTCCTGGAATTAAACACTGCTTCAATAGATTTTAGTTTGTACCTATAAAACTTTAAATCTCAGGAAAAAAAAATTACAAGAAGCAAAAACTATGGAATGAAACAACAGATGCAAAGGAAGAGGAAGTAGGAATACACAAATGTAGGTTACAGGAGATGAAAATTAACTTTTTTCTCCACCCCGCCTCCCCCAGTAAACACAATCTCATCTCAAACCATCAAGTTCCAATAACACTTGCAGATCTTTTTACTACTTCTGTTTCAAGGACAATCTGCTGATTCAGACCACATTAAAAAACAGACAAATCCAAAGCTGCACAGACCAGCTGATGAGCTTCCAAAGGCTTGAAGGAAAACTGATCTGCCAGTTGCATTTTCTCACAGATCTGCAATGGTGTTACAGCGCTATACTGTAAAGACAGCCCCACAGGCCTCTCCAAAGCCATATGGAAGGATGTCATACATTGACTTCCGAAGCATTATCCTGAGTGATTAGAGCAAAAATTCTCAAGCACTGTAAAGACCTTCCTGAAATGCTCTGGCCACTTGTCAGCACCATAGTAGATACACCACTAGGCATCACACACCAGATATTCAGCTGAGAGGTGTCTATCTGGCTACACCAGCACCTACCTGTGTTTGACTGGCCTCACCAGACCTGTCTGCATGTTCCAGGCTTCCCAATAAAAAAGATTCTTCTAGACTGAAACATTAATTATTTCTGCACCTTCGGTGATTTAAAAAGCAAAATACACCATATGTTCCTTGCCAAAGCTGATGAGACAAGGGTTAGTTATTCAAAGAGGGAGGATACCAATACCACGTTCTTTTCTCTGCACTGAGGAAGATCTTGACTGAGACCTACTTTTCAGCACAAGCACATTTCTGTTAGTGGAATTAGCTGCTCCAAGGCAACTACATCTTAAATCTGTTCCCCAGACAAAATCAAACCCTAATGAAGGCTGGCATTTCTCCACATGCGCAGCTCAGAACAGGACTTGAAGAGTATTAATTATTGTACTCAACACAGCTCAGAGCCCTCAAATCTGTCTTTCAAACGGTAGCAGTCGGGGGGGGGGGGGGGGGGGGGGGGGGGGCGGTGCGAAGGGCAGGGGCCGAGGGGAACAATGCCTGGCTACAGTCATAGGGTTCCTATCAGGATAAGAAAACACAAATAATCTGATGTTGCTAATCAAGTTAACCAGATCACTCACTACTGCCAGATCATGAAAATCAAACCCAGATGCATTCTATCAAAATCACAAAACTTTCCACACACTTGCCAGGCTCTACCCACTGAGAAAACAAACTTAACAAAACATGATTACACGGGAGAGAGGTTCAGAAGAAAACAAAGAAAACCAAGGACTCACACAAACACACTTTTTATGTCCCTATGCAACATTTACAGCTAGAACCTCCACACAAAACAGTCCAAATGAAGTAATATGTAAACTCAATGGGGAAAAAGGACATAGTGCAACAGCATTTAAAGAAGCAGTCATAAGCAAAACAGAATATAAATAAAAGATTTTCTAAACACATGTAGGATGGCAGTCGTCTTCTTTTTAAAACTGTGTGTCCACTGCCCCCACAGTGCTTTTGTATTCTTTACAAACAGAACTGACTTCAAAAATTCAGATGTGTCACATTTCTGTAAAAGTAGGTTACTCTGTCTTCTGTTTTTATGTAGCAATACTTAGATTTTAGCAGAAGAGTATATTCCATTTAAAATATTATTCTTGTGCATTCTTAACCTTATTAAATGTTTTACATTATTAATCCATCAAAGTAGTGGAATTATGGCACAGAAAAGCTGCAACTAAAAAGGGCAGTTGTAAGGTAAAATACATTTCACATATATAAATTTACAGGAGGACAGTACAATCCTGACATTTTTCAACACTTGAAACAATTAAAATATTTAGGTATTCATCTATTAACATTTTTCTTCTTTTAGCTTGCAGTCTGAGAGTAAATGGTTCCTTTCACTTATCCTCAGAAGTTATTATTAAGGCAATGCCTATCAAAGATACTTCTGACCCTTTCTCATCAGGAAATGGAAAGCTATAATTATTTGACTTCCTTATGTTTTATAAAGAGAAAGTAAGATGCCTCTTATATGTTCCATGAACCCTAACTAAGAAGGATTCTGTAATGTCAGGGAATGGCATATTTACTCTGCTTTATCTTTCTATTCCTTTTCAAGGAATCATCATCACTCTTACAACAGAATCGTTTTCTCTTCTGACATCCAAGCTTAGCTGTGGTATTTAAAGCACTACTGTCTATTTAACTCAAAAGCCATAAAAGCCAGGTCTCTGCTATCCATCAGGCAAATAAATGGTTTGGACTTCTCTTCAAATATTTGTCCTTTGAAGAGGTAACCTCATAAGCACACACATAATAACTTCCCTTTTCTTTCCTATAACTACAGCACCATTTTGCTGTAGTTACTACAGCATCAGTTTCTTAAATTCAGGACAAAAAATACAGAGGATGTGATCTCTCCTATGGAAACATGCTTTAAAATTAAGGTAGGAAGCTACTTAATTAACTTTAAACATGGAAATACATTTGAAAAGTGATGGAACAATTAATCCTATTGTTTGTAATAAAAATACGAAGGAAAAGATGGTTATCAGGGAGAGTCAACATGGATTCACCAAGGGGAAATCCTGTTTGACCAACCTGAGAGCCTGCTATGAGAGCATAACTGGCTGGCGAGATGAGGGGAGAGCAGCGAATGTCATCTACCTTGACTTCAGTAAGGCTTTGGACACTGTCTCCCACAACATCCTCATCAGAAAGCTCAGACAGGATTGAGAACTGACTGAATGACAGATCCCAGAGGGTGGTGATCAATGGCACAGAATCAAGTTGGAGGCCTGTGGCCAGCGGAGTTCCACAGGGATGGGTTCTGGGGCCAGTCTTGTTCAAAATCTTCATCAACAACCTGGATGAGAGGACTGAGTGTACCCTCAGCAAGTTGGCTGATGACACCAAGCTGGGAGGACTGGCTGATTCCCCAGAAGGCTGTGCTGCCATTCAGCGGGATCTCAACTGGCTTGAGGGTTGGGCAGAGAGGAACCTCATGAGGTTCAACAAGGGCAAGTGCAGAGTCCTGCACCTGGGGAGGAACAACCCCATGCACCAATACTGGCTGGGGTTGACCTGCTGAAGAGCAGCTCTGCAGAGAGAGACCTGAGAGTCCTGGTTGATAATAAACTAACCATGAGCCAGCAATGTGCCCTCATGGTCAAGAAGGCCAACGGCATCCTGGGATGCATCAAGAAGAGTGTGGCCAGCAGGTCAAGGGCAGTTCTGCTTCCTCTCTACTCTATCCTGGTGAGGCCTCATCTGGAGTCCTGGTTCTAGGCTCTCCAGCTCAAGAGGGACAAGAGAATACCTGGAGAGAGTCCAGTGCAGGGTCACCAAGATGATCAGAGCACTGGAACATCTTTCATACAAGGAAAGGCTGCAGGAACTGTGGTTGTTTAGAGAAGAGGAGATCTCATTAATATTTACAAATACCAAGATCGGTGTCAGGAAGTTGGGGCATCCCTTTTTTCTATTGTAGCTAGTGATAGGACATGGGGTAATGGGCTGAAGCTGGTAAACAAGAAGTTGCATTTAAACATAAGAAAAAACTTTTACTGTGAGGCTAAGGGAGCCCTGGCACAGGCTGCCCAGGGAAGGTGTGGAGTCTCTTTCTCTAGAGGTGTTCAAAACCCACCTGAATGCTTTCCTATGTGACCTGATCTAAGTGGACCTGCTTTAGCAGGGGGGTTTGACTAGATGGTCTCTAGAGGTGCCTTTCCAACTCCTGCCATTCTATGATTTTATGAAAATAATAATTATGTATTTCTCAGAAGTCTGTAGGTTGCTATAGGATTATTCTGAGATTACTATTTTACTACAGAATTCAATGCTGTGTTTCAAATCAGTCACACAGATGGCTACCTTTGATATTAAGTTACATGGACTTCTCTAGACAAGTAAAGCTTTTGGCTCTATAGAAGTTGTAAAAACCATGGTGATCAATAAATCTAATCTCCTAAAAAAGTACAAACTATTATGACCTCCTAAGCTCCTGCTTGCTAGAACTGCAGCATAAACCATTTAGAAATATAGGCAATTTTCAAAGTTTGTCAGCCCACAATATCCATTCTGCTTTCATACACAGGATATATATTAAGTTGCCATGCTACAATTGTCCCATCATGCACTTTACCTTTTACAACTTCTTTACAGTATTCTTGGACTCTGGTATTGTTATAATAGCTATTGAAAACTAGGAGTCCAAAAGACTCCTCTGCCACAGCCTTCAGAAGATGTTAGCTGACAGTCAGTTAGCTGACTAGGACAATCCTTATCTACAAAGGCAGCTGGTCAACAGCAGGAATTTAGCATGGCCAAGTTTCAAGACTTTTGAACAGGCCAGTTCCTGCAGACAGTTACTCATGCAGATCCTGAGCAAAAACACACAATATCCAAGCTCTGGAACTAAAAGTGAGTCACTGCAAGCTGAAGTAATGTTTCAATAATTTCACTAAAGCAGACACATGACTAAAAAATTCACAGTCGTTCCTGTGGAATTTCAGGCCTATTGGCTTTTCTACTTGTGCTTTTCTGATGGTCTCTGTAGGGGAAATAAGTCTTGGGAAAAAAAGGAGAGGAAAGAAGAGGAGGAACACACACACACACACAGACACACACAGACACACAGACACACACAGACACACACAGACACACACAGACACACACAGACACACACACACACACAGACACACACACACACACACACACACACACAAAAAAAATCTGCAGCTTGCAAGAGTGACTAGATTATCATCTACACTTGCCAGAGACAGTTTCTCAGAGTGACTCCAAATTTGTGTTTTACTTTGGATCCAAAGTACACTTTTAAAGGGTAACTTCTGACTGTTCACAGACACCGCCCTTCAGTGCCACTGCAGAGCAGACTTGGAAATCACATAATGGATTTATTTCAAGCAACAGTTATCTGGCAAGAGAGATCCAGGAGTGCACCTAATTTGTTCAATTTGCTGGTGAGCATTCAGGCACAGGACTTGTCCAGAGCTAATGTGATATGAGACTCCTCAAATGTGCTAAGGCTGTATGTACATGAGGTCCTTAATACCAAATGCCTTCCCCTACAGATCTGCTCAGATTGCAGCCAAGTCAGGGACATCCTCCAGATCAGTTCCACAGAAATATTTGTTAGATAATATAAATCATAATTTCTAATTTTTGTTCATACTTTTAATCACATGGGAATATTCTTTCTCAGATGCTTTTTCACCAGCAGGATGGGAAAGACGAAGAAAAGGAAAGACAAAATCATTATGGACATAGATTAAATGTTTAACAAACCAGTATATCCTGGTACCTATTTGCATACTTGGATGGTTCTTACAAGTTCAGAGAGTCAGGAAAATGTTGATTGGAAGTCACTGGAGATCATCCAGACCAACTAGCTTCTCAAAGTGTAACTAATGGTAATACCAGACCAAGTTGGTCACAGCTTTGTCTGGCCAAATCTTGAAACCCTCTGCAGATGGGTTACTCCATGATCTCTCTGGGCAACTTGTTCTAGGCTTTGAACGAACGTCATATGGCAGAATTCTTTCATTATGTTCAATCTAGATATGCATCACTATGATAACTTGGTGCAAATGAAATGTCAGAATTGATCTCACCTAAATTCCTCATTTGCTCATGTAATGTGCCTGCTCATAAGAGTAGATACAGCCATGAGAAAAAAGCACCCAGAGGACCAGGAGACAGAAGAACTTAAGGCACAAACTTAAGGTGGAGGGACATCAGAAGAGGAATATAGCACACAAGGTATATGAATAAGGCACAACTTTCTTCATAATAGTGCCCACAGCACTATTATCTTTCATTCAAATAGTTGCAAGTAATCTAGCTGAAGACCTGGCATTCAGTCTTAAAATTTTGCCAGTGGTATATTTTTTTATTGTTTTAATTCAAATTCTTCTTAACTCCTCACATAAGTGTTTGACCTCTCACTCTTGCAAAAATAAGACATGACAGTCAATGACACTTGCTTTTTAATAAATCCATGCCCATGGTTTGTTTTCTTTTACCTTGTGTATGTCCTAGCCATTTTACACTTCTAAAAACATTTCCTTAAAATGCATTAAGAACCACAATAAAACTATACAAGCTAAAACAAACCAAAACAAGAAGTCTTAGGGGAAAAAAAAAAAAAGAAGGAAAAATGTCATTTAACTTCTTTGAAGGATATTTAGAAGTTCCATTTTTTTTACTGCTGAATACATTGTGAATTCTATTATACGGAATCATTAGACATTGACTGAAATTTATCAGGTGGTGATAAACAATATAAAAGAATAAAATTAATCTAATTCAGTTAAAAATGGACTTCTGAATGACTGTTTTTTAGACTGGAGTTGCTAAGCAAAACTACTTCTGCAGTATCTTTGCAAGCATGTAATGTTTCCCAACCAAAATACTGTGACTTTAATGTAATCACATTTGAAGATGCTATTAACAGATTCTTCTTTTATGTACCAGAGTGCGTTGAGTTGACCCTGGCTGGATGCCATATGCCCACCAAAGCCACTCTGTCACTCCCATCCTCAAATGGACAGGGGGTAAAAATACAATGAAAGAGTCATGAGTTAAGGATAGTGGAAATACTCTCCAATTACTGTCAGAGGCAAAACAGACTTGGCTTAGGGAAATTAACTAATTTGTTGCCTATCAAAAAAAGAATATGATAATGAAATCTTAAAAAATCCTTTAATCCAATTCTCCCTGCTTCCCAGGCCTAACTTTACTGTAGATTTCCCTGCTTCCTTCCCTCAATGAGTGCAGGATGATGGGGAATGGGTGTTTGTGGTTAGCTTATCACACATCTCTGCCAGTCTTTCCTCCCCATTCTCTTCTCCTGCTCCAGTGTGGGGTTCCTCTTATGGGAGACAGTTCTCCACAAACTTCTCCAATGTGGGCCCTTTCCAAAGGCTCCAGTTCTTCATGAACTGCTCCAGTGTAAGTCCATTCCACAAGGTCTGGTCCTTCTGCATCAGACTGCTGCACTGTGGGTCCCCCACAGAGTCACAAGTCCTGACATGAAACTCTTCTCTCCCCATGAGTCCACAGGTCTTCCCAGGAGCCTGCTCGAGTGTGGGGTCCCCAGAGGGTCACAGAGTCCTTCAGGCATCCACTCACTCCAGTGTGTCTTTCAGGAACTGTCTTTCAGGAGAATATAGAGCAATGTATGAAACTGTATTCAGGCTTGGAACAGTCAACATAAGATTTGCCTATAATTTCTGCAATATGAAGGAGTGATCCTTGCAAATAAAGAGATTTCTGATGTAATTTGTTTGTACAATCACATTTATCAAAAGAAAATCTTAATTCCAAAGACCTATTACCTTCTGGGTCACATTTTCAGAATTATCTTCAGCAACAAAGAAAGTGAGATGCTCTATACAAAAGTAAATGTTTTATTCTTTGACTTACTAACATTCATCTGTTCTAAAGCTTGGTATGAAATTTGGATCAAATATCTAAATACCAACCACTTCACACACTGTAAGAGATTATCAGCCCTGAAGTGGATATAAGCAGCAGATCCAATCTACAGTAATCAAAGTACACGTGTGCAAACCTCAGATCAAGCTGGAAGGTACACCTACAAATTAAAAGACAGGAACTTACAAGTTACATAACAGGTGTTTGGGAGACTCTGGTCAAACCGTTTGACATCAGAAGGTTATTTTTATCCAGGAAGAGAGGCATTCCAATACAAACACGAAAAGTTACAGGACACTATGGATAAGAGTGGGAATAGATCAAATTATGTCATGTCCTGACTCTTCATCTTCCACTGATGTGGAACAGACCATTTAGATTTTCCTGCTAACTTTCCAACTGGAGATTTCATGGAGCAAAGATGCAACAAAGGGCCAAACTCCAACACCACAAAACCTCACATTCACACAGAAAGGAATCTCATGATGCCTTGCTATGCTGCTCTTCAAGCATGTCTTTGCAAACCTAGCACACTGAACTGTAAGCCACTCACAGCCATGAACATGAGAAATACTACAGAAGAAAAATCTGATGAGCTCTAAGGCAGAGGCAAGCATTCAAATTCATCCTCTTAAAAGCATGTTACAAAAACCCCGAAGGTCAAAAGTATCTTTTCCTTGCATAACTCAAACTGGACTGCAGTGCCTGGCAATAGTTTTGATGCCAGAGTATATAACACAAATACTAAGCATTTAAATCAGTCTGGAAGCAAGCAGCAAACATTCTGCATCAGTTATTAGTGTGCAAAGTCATCCAGGAGAATGCAAATTAGCATGTTAGGCTGATTATCTTCTCAAGGGGACAGTATGCAACCATAAATGGAAACACTCTAAGCTAGAAAAAAAGGCCAGCAATTGAAAACCATACAGATAAACTATGACCTCAGTTCTTTTATGAAGTATAGAAATGGATTTAAATAACAACTGCAAACAAGATTTCCAACTCTGCACACAATGCCAGGCACATCAGAACAAACAAGAGCACTGAATTACACATGCAAAGTGAAATACATCTTATGCAAATATGTGTTCTAGTAAAGTTGAGAGAAAACATAAAATAGACACACCTAAACTAACAGCAAAAACTTAACAGAAAGAAAACACTGTAGCCACAGAACATTTATTTACTTCTTGAAGTTTATAAAAAACAACCCTTTAATTCTTTGTACTACAATACTTAATTCCACATGGTTTGGGAATAACAATACCAATCATTATTCAGGTAACCAATTGTGCTCAGAAGATAAAACAGAGATTTACTTTTCAGTTTATAAGAGTAACAGCAGCAGAGGAACATTTTAAAGGGCTCATCCAGGAAATTTGAATATTACAAAAAATGAAAAAAAAGAAAAAAAAATCAGCAAACCCATGAGGCCAACTCAAGGCACAACAGCGCAGAGTCAACCACAGAGTCAACAAGCTCAAGATCAATAATCCACACCTACTGCAAAGAATTAAACCACTAAAAACATGAAAGGAAAATAAGCAATGGGCATCACTTGGAACCACACAGGGAAGAAGAATATGAGCAACTAGAAAGTACATCAGCTGATGGATGCTGAACAGCACAATATGAAGGCTCCCTTGGCTCTCAGCCATGGCAAGACCAGATAATTCCCATTTCCAAATGTTTGCTGATGGGCGTGGTCTGGGCACAGCTGGCAACCGGCCATAGTCAACCTTCCACATGCTTACCAAAAGAAAATACAGTATTTAGAAAAATGTATTAACATAAATTCAACTCTAACTCAATACAGATATGGGGAGAACCAACTTTATGTGCATAGGTAAACAGGCTCTTCTCTACAGTATTGGTGCTCTCCCTTCTCTCCTCCAGGCCATTTTATCACAGGTAGCAGTACTTTCAGCAGAATTGCTTTGCATTATTTTTAAACAAAAAACTTTTCTAGATTTTTTTGTTGCACCAAAACACAAATATGATGACCTCTATGGTACTCTCACCAGTGCCCTTCATCTGCCTTAGGTGGCAACATACAGTGTTACCTCAATAGAAATGTAAAAAGAAGTCAAAAGGTCAGAAAGAACTTTCAGAATCAAAAATTAAGTAACAGTTTTAAGATCAGTTTTAACCTTTCCTTCTCTGAGAATTGCAAAGTTTTGTTTCAATTACATCAACTGCTAAATTGCAGGCATCATATATTGGGCTACAAACAGACATCACCAGCAATACAGACACCTACTGGCTTCTTACTGGCAGGATTATTTGTAAAATACACTGCATTTCTGAGAATACCAAAGTTATGCCAGGAAGTTAATACTGAGAAAACCAAGAGGTTACATCCAAGCGAAAGTTAACATACTGACTACTGAGTAAAAGTTTCTGGATCTAGATGTGGAATTCCGTAGAAGTCCAAAATAATAACTTGAGTTCAGTTTTTCTGTAAGGAACATCAAACTATACAAAATCCTAAGCTGATGTCCAAATCTGATGAACTATTCAACCATGCCTCAATTAAAATAAATAATGTATTAGATTTGACTTTTGTTGCAATACGCATTTTTTTACAAACCAATTTCCATCTTGTAAAGGCCTACTTATTTATTAACAACTATTTTCATCAAAGTTTTTACACTGTTATGGTTTGAGTGTCTCTACTAACAGTGCAAAGAATTACTGGCTCAGCTCTCAAATCATTGCTATACTCATGCAATTGGAGCAAACTAACAATTTCTTTGACTAAAACCCACATACTTGTCCTTATGCACCAGTACATGGTATCTGGTGCATCCAAGTCAGTATACTAAATTCTCAGAAATAAATGTTACCCAGTTTGCAAGAGGAACTCAGCTTCGCCTTCTAATCCATTCCTAAATAGCTCTACATTTGTATTTCTTTAAACAAGAAGAGGTAACTGTGATTAAACATTCTTTCAGCCAGAGGAAAAATAAACAAAGCACTTCCAAAAACTTTCTGCTGGCAAAATATGGTTTCTAGGACACCTCAGAGTAACATGCTAGTAACTCTTACATCAAATAGACTGACAGATCCCTGCATGTGATTCTCTCTGCAAATATTGCACACCTCTCTCAGTTCTGCAAATTAAGCAAGTAGACAACAATAACAAAAAAAAAGAAACTGCAGCAACTACTCAATTCATGTGCAGAGCACGGACTGAGAACATAAAGGTAACATCACTCCCTCTGCACTCATGCTCTGAAACATGGCTAGAGACAACAGACATATTCAGAAGCACCCAAGCAAAAGCTGCTGCCTAAAGCTCATTTTAAAAAGTGATTTAGAAAGCTTAAATACTGTATGACTTGTACAGAGTACAGGCTTCCAAACAAACTTGTAGCATTCTGTTCTGTAATGCTAAAAGACTATTTGATTCAATGAGTTTAACTATCTTCCTGCTGTCCCCTTTTAGGGACCCTCCTGCCCTATGCCATCTATTCATCTGATACTAATGACATTGCCAGATATGGCTGTAACAGATCGAAAGTATTTGTTTTTTAGGAGACCACTGAAGTAGTCAGAGACACAGGTGGCTCCCTCTTCAATCCCCTAGTCAGGTGTAAAGACTTCAGTAGGGGCAGATGCATAATTGGAAATGAACACATGGCTGCACAAACTGCATCAGCAGAAGGGTTCATATTTTCTCATCTGAGAGATCCTGTTTGGCAAATGAAGGATGGCCCAAAACTGCAGGGGCTGGGGAGTTAGCTGTTCAGAACATTAGCTCAGCAACAGTAAAAAGGTATTAAACTAGTTTTTGAGGGAACTAATGGGGAAAGCTCTTACAGATTACAACAACAGTAACTTTTTCTTACAACTAGACTCTAGGAAGTAGTCGGAAACTGCAATTGGATCATGGAAGAAACAAAGACAGAATGTCAAAACAGTGTTCCTTAAACATCAATGACATCCACACAAATGCCAAAAATGCCAAGTCATCTGAGAGTTCTGCAGTGTATCCTGCCAAGTACTATTAAACTGTGGGACAACTAAAACTGTCACAATAACACAGAAGGCAACAGCTTGTTAATGAAGGGCAATCATGGAAAGGAGAAAAGAATAACACGGCTCTATATTCTACTTCAGGAATAGTGTGTATTTATTCAAAAATTCAAGAAAAGATGAAAGAGTGGACTGAAGATGAAAAGTAGGGAAGAAAACAGCAAAGGCAATATTATAGGTGAAAGAGATTCTGAAATCTTGAGGCAAATACAGACATTTCTTCTTAGCTGTTTATCTCAACTACCCAAAAGACAGCCTGTGATGGTAACATTATTCACTTGAGCACCACGTGAGAAAGCAATGCCATACGCTTACTAGAAGTATGCCAGGATCTTTGTTGCTTAAGAAAGTTTAGAAGGTTACCAAGAAAGAACATTTTATTCTGACTAAAGATGGAGGAATTAGTGTTGAAAATCAAGATGTGATAGATGATGGTGTCACAATCACAAAACAAAGAAGTTTAGCACTGTAAGAACAGATTGATTCTGTGACAGGACGGGGATAACAGACATGGGAGAGGCATCAGAGAAGAAGAAATAATTACATAATGCTCAGGATACCAGGCCTCTGAGGAAAGACAGAATGAAATGAGTTTGTCTAGTCCACTGGGGAAAAAAGATAATTTGCCTAAAAAAGCAGCTAAAAATAGTCAGATCAGATTTTGGGGAAAAAGAAAATAAGAGCAGGAAAAAACCCCAAAAAAACAAGGAAAACAAACATACAGTTGTAGCTTTAAAGGATAATGAAGTTTTAAAACTGATTACTCCTGGAGGCTGTAGAATCTCCTGTCTCCTGATCTGGAGACCCAGGAAGAGACTAGAAAAGTACCTAATCAAGGATGATTTAAGTGATTTATCATACCTAAATAGACAGAAATGAATGAGATTCATACACTTCCAAATCAGTGATGCACAGATTTCACAGCAGTGAGCTTTTTTTGCTTATTAAAACAATAATAGGCTTCTTTTAGGAAAGAAAATTCACCGATTCAGTGGTTCAATCTTTCAACAAAGTACTCATTAATTTCCAAGGAAATTAAGTAAGAAATGGATCTTACATAAAGGAAATTGAGAGTCAGAAGTCAACAAGGCCTCACAACAGCCAAGGCCTTAGTAAGGAACCATGACAGCCCACAGCAGAAATGTGAAAGTTACCCTGCTACTCTAGCACATGCTCTAGCATATACACTAAGAACCTGATCATGATGAATCGAATCTGGTTAAGACATCTGGGTCTAGAACAGAATAATTACACCAAGCAACTGAAAAAATGTAAACCAATTCCAAACACTATAAACTGGTAATAAAAGGTAAGTTTTGGGCTGCCAAGACACTCACACTGAGGCAATCATGTTGACAACACTAAATAAGGCTTACATTGCCTGTATAACTATGACATATGAAATCTGGGTATGGATGTAGCAAAAGCGGGACTAATGTAATTAGTAATGTAAAACAGTAATTTTTTACATTAAAAAAAATTAAAAATTACAATTATATAATTAATATAAGACAGCAATTACAAGAGGGCTGTTTACTTGGGAGGAGTTTTGGCAGAGACAAGGAGGTGCAACGCTAATGACAACATGGGCTAAACTCAGAAAAAAATGGAGAACATAATATCTAATAGGGAATAAAACGTCAAACTGAGCACAGGAAAAAGGAAGGCCAGTCTTCCAATGGTAGGTGTGTGGACATGTACAGATGGTGGTAATGATGGTATATGGATTCAAGTCCATGAGGAGGCTGGAAATCACCTTGGATGATGATAAAACACGAGGAAATGGGCTCAAGTTGCACCAGGAGAGGTTTAGATTAGACATTAGGAAAAACTTTTTCACTGATACGGTTACTAAGCATTGGAATGGGCTGCCCAGGGAGATGGTGGAGTCAACATCCCTGGAGATATTCAAAGGATTCAGAGATGAGGTGCTGAGGGACATTGTTTAGTGATGGGCTTGGCAGCGTGAGGTTAGTGGTTGGACTTGATGATCTTAAAGGTCTTTTCCAACTGTAATGACTCTACAATTCTGTGACATGCCAGTCTATATAGCAGTCATTTCTGACATTCTGATAGGATTCATGGGTGAAGTTATGAGATACAATCTCACCTATGAAGCAGCACAGTGAGACAATTGCATGACAAAGCTCAAGTCATTCCCTACCACTGCTACCTCCAGGCTGATCCCAGAAGCCATTAAAGGCCCATCTACAGAGGCCTAGAGGTACACAGGGGAAAACAAACTACAGGTTCTTTAGGAAGAACGTCCTGTCTGGGTCCCTCCCAGAGCTGACCCAGCACAACTTCAGCCTCTTTGTAGAGGTGTGAAACTCACCCAGACAAGTCTTTGGGAGCAGTCCTCTGGATGACCTGTTGGATTAAGTGGGTTGCTGTCCAGGGGTGTGGGACACATTAGGGGATGCAGGGGAAGAACATTTGAGCATTGCACAGGACTCATTACTGGAAGTTTAGAGGAGGCACTAAAGAGAAGAAAACTGATGGATTTAGGTGATTTGGTGAGGAAGAAGGTGAAGTGAGAAAGATGGAGGAGTAAGGAAATAAAAAGAGATGGCTTCATGTTAATAGTGGACTTGTTGGTATGCTCATCTGGCCATGCCCTGTGCCTGATCAACATTATCTGTCCTATTTGCCTGTTAAATGTCTTTCTGACTCAGTCCTGCATGAGGACCTGTGTACCTGATGTGTGTGTAGGGGGTCTAGGTGCAGCAACTGGAGTCAGACCACCAGCTGGAAGGTCCATGTGTCCATGGTGACAGCACTGCTGCACCTGTGAGTGTGTGTGTGATTGCCAGTAAAGATGATGCCAGAATAGCTGGTGATCAGGGGAAAAAGTCTGGGAGATAAAGACAGAAGGGCCTCTAACACACAGCCCTGAGTGGGAAGAGATCCTGCACATCTCCAAGGGCAAAAGCACTGTGGTATCAGCTATGGCATGAGGAGCATCCTGGTCAACTCCCTGTGTGTTCGTCTGTGTGCATGCAAGTGACATGGTCAGTGCAAATGACTGCAGCAGGACTGCAGCCTCAGGGACTCACATACCCTGATACCAACAACTGGGACCCACAAGCAGCTATGCATCAAGATTGAGTGATACATTTATACATGGGTCTCACTATAGAACATAGTCCTTCCCTGCAAGGGACAGGAGCAAGATGAGACCCCTGATGCTGTCTGTGCTTGTAAGAGTGCTCTGTGTCTGATTCAGCCTTGTGTGTGTGTATACATGTGGTGATCATAAGTGGTGTGTGCATGCATCCACTGGCAATACAGGCTCAGCCTGGCTACTGAATGGATGTGGGGCCACAAAGCAGCAGCAGCAGCCTGACCTCCCTCAGGCTGCTGGACTCAGCATGGTCTATATCTCTCAAGCAGCGTAGTACTGAAAGAAATACAGACAAGGCTGTATCTGCTCTATAAACCCAACAGGCAAGAAATACACTCCTACCAAGATAAATCAAAATCAATATGACTTATTATGGGTTAAAAAGTCATTAAAGAGAAAAAAAAAAACCCCAAACCCTGAGTATTTCTACTAATCACCACTAGAACAATGCTTTTGAAGAAACATTGTAGAAGTCCAACTTTCTCCATTAAGACTAACAAAGAAATAACTAGCTGCAGTGCTAAGCAATTTCATGATAAAATTTGTGCCATTGCTTCAGGTTTGTATTATTTTGATTATTTTTGTACTGAGATGGAAAAAAGATTCTCCAAGAACATAGGAGTCAGAAATTCTTGATTTCAGCCAAATCACTTCCTGAGAGTGGGCAAGTTATGTAAAATCTTTCCATTTGCTTCCCTATCTACAACAAGCAAAGAGCATGACACAAAAAAATTATTAGGCTACTAGACTGCAGTGCAAATTAATTGTTGTGAATTCTGAAAGTGAAAAGGACAGTTGGCATCAGTCACACATGAACTATCATCAGGAAGCGGAACAATTTTTTTAAAATTCAATTTCTGTAAGCATAGGGAATTAAGAGTTGCTACACCCTATGTCCTTCATCTATTTTATTTTTGTAGCAGGGACAAAATATTGCTTAAAACAAGGCCAGTGGGCTTAAATTCTCAGGTTATAACTACAGAAACAATGTTATCCTGAAACAAATCTCCTGAAGATAATGACCTGGGAGAATTTATGACAAGTGTGTACTTGCAACATAAGCACATGCAACAGCAGTAATTAAATCAAACATATCTCAAGCACATTAATTATATGTGATGTGAATTTTTCACTGCAAGTTAAATCAGGCATACTGCAGCTGACTGAGATTTAAATTTCTATATATAGAGACTGCGAATTGAAGCGTAAAATGCATCACCAAATTTTGTGTGCATCCTGACAGAAATGCAGGTTAGGAAGAGAATTATTTTACTTCCTTCAAATCAAACTGGATAGCACTTGAAATCAGGTACGCTTATAAGACATTGAAAAGACAGAGTGAGTTGAGTTACTCATCATCATAAAAGATCGAAAAGTCCTCCAAGTTTTAAAGAGCTTGTGGTAAGCTGAGGTGGTACAGCTTTTTGTTTGAAATTGATACTATTTTTTTTCATCAAAAGCACAGAATTCCTCAGTTCACATGGTTTAGGACTGCTTGGGCAGTCCTATTTGCTGCAGCTTTGCTGAAACGGATGGGCATCAGGAAGAGGTCAGGTTCCTTGTAAATGTCTCCCCATATTATGGGAAACACTTCTAAGCATCTCAGCCATTTCATGATATGGCAGTTCCACTCCAAACCATAGGGCAGACCCAAAAGTCTTCAGAAGGCTCACAGGCCAAAACACAGACTGATCCTCTTAATCCATGTATGCTGCCTATCCAATCTTGAAACTACTTTGCAAGGAGAACTGCCAGTAGCTTTACTGAAAGTTCTAAGAGTCACCACAGGCTTTGTCACCTGCTACAAAATAGTTCAAACGCCAGTTCTTTTTCATTTACCAAATTGGTTGAAAAAAAAATTACAGGAAAACAGCAAATCCTTCTTCTGGTAGAATTCCATAATGGCATTTTATTAAGCCCACTCAACTCAGCAGAGTGGAGTGACAAAGAGAAAAGGATGAAAAATCCTCTAAACATACATTCTGTGGTAACAAAACCAATTTACAACCCTTTAAAAAAGACTACATTGTTTTCAGGACACAGGACTTAAAAGCCTATAATCTCACACATATTGGGCTCAAAATAATAGCCCAATTCAACTCGTTGAATTCTATCAGGGATTAATGTCACCTGCTTTTAGCAATTTATTTTCTAATTCCATGGGCAGTGGGGGAGGCAAACCTACAAGAGTTTGCTGCCAGAAAAAAGGATCAGATCTTTCCTTCCTAATAGTTTCCTTCACAGATATCAGTCCCAGCTTTCCAGTCAACTATATAATCCCAAAGGATTCAACTTTGGTGGAACTGTAACAGGCAGAATACCAGTTGGCTTCCTGAAGTACAGACTGATATTTCACAAGGCAAACTTATCTAAGACTGTTCCAGGTACAAACAACAGGTTGATGGCTCCACAGTTGAACATGCATACAGACAATAATTTATGTTTTAACTATTTAGGATCAAAAGTCACAGGTGTCCCTAGTAGGCTGAATAAGTGCTGTGTATAGACAAACATCCTGCATGGAAAAATTTACAAGGTCATGTCCCATCTATTTAATGTGTCTCAAACGCAGCAGAGGGACAAAATAACCTCCGTTTGCAACCTCCAGCCCCAATGACATCAGTCAGGCAAGTCAAACTCAAAACACGTGCTCCAAACTAGCAAATCTGCATGTATGCAGGATTTGCATATATTTCTTGATTTGTTCTTGTAGCACTCTCTTTGATTCAAGAGTCCCAACAAGTTATGAAGTTTACACTGCATAGCATCTAGACCCACACAATGCAAACAAGCACATTGGCAAAAACATTTTTTTTTTCCAGTTAATTTTAAGTATGCCTTCACAACATACTTTTCAGAGGTGTCCTAGGAATACTGAAAAGGTACTTTTACACTAGGGGTTTAGTCTGGAATACTTACAGTGTGAAACAGCTTAAATATAGCATTTGGAAAAATGTCATCAAAGTTTCTTGCTTTCTCCTGCTCTTTGGGTCTAACTTCAGAAATACCCTGAGGAGAGTTTTTCAGAATGCAAGTGTTGTTTTCCAATTCTGGTCTATATTTTGTGTACAGGTTCAGCATTGAACAAAAACTCCCAAATGATCAAAGCTGAAATAAAGGTTACAAAGCGCAAGGAGGAGCATGGAATTTGCAAAAAAAATTAGGAAATGTGAAAACCCGTAAGGACCTATAAGGCCAGGACAATCAAGGTAAAGATACAAATGAAAAATCTAATTGCATTGATTTCATCATTTAGATTGCTTGGGTTTTGCTTATTTTAGAACACTTCTAATGCCCTCTAGACTAGTGCATCTTCAGATGTGCTGCTTGAGAACTAGGCATCAGTTTTAAATGCTGTAAACACATCTTCACAGGCCAGAAGGGCAGTGAATACATTCCCTCACATATTAGCCAAAGGGAAATAGTTACATACATATTCAAAACAGAGAGCTCTCTCTGTCTCTGTAGCCCAGAACTGCTTCTGTTTGGCATTCCCAGGAACCAAGATCAGAATTCAAACGGCAAACCAAACAAACTCGCAACCAAACCACAAGACTTCATTCAGATCTCAGCTGGAATCTCACAGCCAGAAATAAACAGGCACAGAGGCAATGCACGAAGACACAATTAGCACAAGCTTTCTAGTTCTCTATAAGAAGAGCCTGGAAGAGACAAACTTGATCTTAATAAACCTGGGAAGTCGGATATAAAAAAACCCAACCTTTTGAAACCAAAACATGATGTTAGTAAAAGGTCAAATAAAATCTAGACAGCAAATAACAAGTTAGTTCTGCATCAGCTTTCAAATGAGAGTTCTAGTGGAAGCAACAAAAAACATTCAACCGTAGACATTCTTAAAACACTGAAGTTTTATGTAAGAGATTATTTGATAAATCAGCAACTTGTGAAAATATACCAAACTGCAGTAGAGGTTTCCCTCCTTTTTTTGAAAAGGTAGCTCTGTACTTCCAAATGAGGAAGTTCCTGAAACGCCATGAGGTTGAAAAAACATCAAACATATTCCCATTTTATACTTCTCCCTAAGCATTCATGTCTAGAAACAGGATACTTTGATAACAAATTTTACTAATACTGCACAGTTATTCTTGTGGGCTTTTTAAAAATCAATGCAGTTTTGTTAATTTTTTTGAAAAAATGCTACAGGAATGCAATGTATTCGTATACAGCTCACACTTAAATGACCAGCATTTGGCTGATTAACATTTTCACAACAAGCAACTTAGCTCTCCACTAATAAAAGGTATATCACGGGCTCGCTTTTCAGTAGTCCTATCACACAACAGCTATTGCAATGTCATGAGTAAAGAGAAATCTTGCCTCAGGGAATTTTACACCATTTCATCTAGTGCCAATTAACATAAACTCCTGATTACTCATTTGGGTATTGAGAAAAAAAAAGCAACTGAAACAATTAAGCACTTAGTAAAATACTTTTCTTCTTCTCTCTCCAGGCCCAACTTCTTTTCCTCTCTTTTCTTTTTCTCTCCCTTTCCAATGTGTCTGTTTCTTTCACCACTTAGTGCTTTCCAAACGCTACAGCAAAGCAACAGGAGCCAGTATCATACCCTTTCTTTATGGTGCTTCCTGCTTTCTACATGTCTTCCTCTGCTGCAGCTTGAGCTCCTTCATGGGCTGTGGTCTGTCCTGTTGTGGGTCCTCCAAGACCTATGATTGCTTGGGGCAGCATGCCTCAGCCTGAGTTGCTTAGGAGCTGCAGACTCCTGAGAGTGACATTGGTCCAGTGTGGCCCATTTGCTTCCAACAGTACACCTCCAGCCATGTCTTTACCATTTCTCCTCCCTTCCAGCAGCCACTCTCTTAAGTCTAAGCAGCAATGCCATGTGTTTCCTTGACTGGCTAAAGGATTTTGGTGTACAATAGGTTGTCTTCATGAGTTTTAGACCTGGCTGTATTGCTTTTGTGTGGCAAAGTTTTGGTAGCAGAGAGGACTCAGGGCTGGCTGCTGTGATTTTCCTAGTCTTTACCTTAATCCATGAGGCCACTCATCTTATTTCCTCACTTCTGTGGGGTAGGGGAAATGTGAGAGCAGCTGGGTAGGCTAGCCTATCTCAAACCCACCACATTGGCACAGGGTAGTGCAAAGTCTCTGCAGAGCTGCTCTCCATTTCCCGTTGTCCAGTCCTGCATCTTTGCCAGGGGCTCTGCCATCCCTCAAGCAGGGCTCAGCCTTTGTCCTTTTAAAATGTCATCACTGTTGTTCAGTTTTTCTGAATAGCAGCCCTGCCTTCCAACATATCAATTTGTTCCCACAGTACGGTGTCATTTGCTAAAATTTATAAGAGTGCCTTTTATTCTCTCAGGTGGATCAGGTGTGATCCCTTGGTCAATTCATGCTCCTGATGACTGCCTCCTCCCCCACATGACCAGAAATGGGTTCCAACAGGACTGATTCCAATATTTCTCTAGGTGGAAGTGAGACTAATCAGATGGTAGTCTCCATGGCCAACATTTTTTTTTAAGATGGGTGCAATATTTACATTTCTCAAGATTAGGAAGATCTTTTCCAATCTCCACTACCTTTCAAAGACAACAGAATAGCCATGCAAACCCTTCCAGACTAAAACTTGATTTCTGGAACACAGGCAGTTTAAATAACTTTTGTATGGCCACTAACCACACAAAACTAAAAAAACCCAGAAAAATTGATGATTGCTCATTTTTAACACTAATTTACTTTGTTTTTATTTGACTTTGTTTTGCTTTTGTACTGTAAAGAAACATTTCCAGTTTGAAAACTTTCATAAACTTAACTGTATCATTCCCTCTGAAAGCTCCAGAAACTTTATACCACATCAGGCAGTAAGATGTGCCAAGGTGCAATTTGAATTCAACTCAACATACAGAAGTGCTGAGATTAACTAATTATGTTACCCATTCATTTATACTAAGGCCCTCTGTAATACTACAGAGAGAGGCATAGCGTAAGAATCTGAGCAGAATGGATTTGTGGCTTATATTTGCAAAGTAGTACTCAACATATTGCAGTTCACCCTCCCTTTCTGCATAAGCAATTTCCATTTATGTTCTCTTAGGCATACTGTTCTATTTGTGACATGAACCGAATTACATTGCTAGACTCAATTACCTAGAGATGTGTTCTGGTTTAGCAAGGAGCAGCTTTTGGCTTAGTAACAGGGGAGTGGGTTGCAGTGAAGACCCGGTAAAGAGTTTGCGGACTCTCCCCCGGCTCCTGGGCTCACACCCACCTCCGGCCCGGCTGGGCCAATCTGGCGCCTCTGCCATCACTATTTAGGGGACGGGAATTCGGAATGCGAGTCAGGAGGTGTAAGAGTGATACGAGATGGAGGCGACCACGCGGACCCTTCAGCCAGAGAAGGAGGAAGGAAGGAGAAGCAGAAGACCGGAGACCTTTCTGCAAGCCGTGGCGAGAATACAAGCTGTGCCCCTGCATCCTATGGAGATCCGTGGCAGGACCGAGAGTTACCAGCAGCTCCATGTGAGTGAGCCCGGACGGGCGAGGGACTGTGTGGGGAGACGGCCATGGCCCAGGCCGTGCTGGAGAGCCTGTGTGCCGCAGAGCAGCCCCACACGAGAGGCAGAGAGGAGCTGCAGCCTTTGGAATAAGTGCGCGTCGGAGCAGCCCGTGCAGGGCTGCCATGCGTGTGAGTTACCCCACGGACTCGCAGGGAGGACTGGTGTGGAGTTCACCCGTCCTGAGGAGGTACAAACGGCAGAAGCTATCGGGAACAGACTAACTGAAACCCCCACTGCCTGCCCCCCCCAAACCGTTCAGGAGGGGACAGGGTAAAAACCCCGGGATCAGGGCTCAGCCCGGGAAGAGAGGAGGTGTGGCAAGAAGGTGTTCTTAAAAAGGCTGGTTGGACTCTTCATTGATGTGTTGTTTCATTTTGGTTATGTTTTGGGGTTTTGGGGGTATGTTTTAGTTGGTGTTGCATTAAATTATTTTCTGTTTTCTTCCCCAAGCCAAGTAGCCTGGTCTGTTTTGTCCTGAACCTTAAGCGGCAATTAAGCTCTCCCTGCCCTTTGGCAATTCTCAGCCTCTTCGGTACTCGAGGCTAATCGTGGCCTTTGTTCCCTGATGGGCCTACACCATGACAAGATGTGACTGTATTTAATATCAAACCAATCTCCTTCAAACTTCTTCATTTCCTCTGAGAATTAACTTGGATTTTACTCTCTGTGTAGAATCACATAGTAAGCAAAAAGACAAAGCAGAGCTGGTTTTAGAGACAACACACATGAAAAATTACCAACAGCAAGACCAGCCTGCAGAACTGATTACTCCAGGCTTCAGTTGTGGCTTTGACTTCATTAAATTGTAAACATTTACTCTCCTTTGAAATTGCATCACAAAACTTGCATTCAAAGGAAACAAGGAAACAGGAAGGAAAGGCAGCAAACACAGCTCTGAGTATATGTGTCCTAATCCAATGTGTGCTCCACCGCAAATCAAAGCCTCTTGTGAGACTATCAATCATACAGGACCCATGTCAGGTGAAAAGACTTCTTATGTATAGACAAGTGTAGCAGCTTCAGATTCTGACAGAGAGATGCTCAGCCAATCTGTCCCTTCTGGGATTTTATATCTACTTGAAAAGCAAGAAAGCCAGGCTCCTTCCACCCCATTTGCAGATTACCCCTGTAAAGAGGATGGTCAGATGTCTAACGACTCCTAACCAACATGGGAGACAGCTAGCATTTAATATAAAATACAAATTAACAGGTTTAAAATACCAGCAAAAAAGCTGCCATAATATTGAGTTCACAGCCCTGACCTAAAACCATTAACCTTTTAAGATGCCTCCTGGCTATATCTCATAAGACATCAGCCCAGCATCTAAATTATATACTGGAAATCCCTGCTTACAATTTTGACAATGCCACTGGTAGTCTCTCAAACACATAGACAGTTCTTATCTTACCTGCTACAAATCGCATTTTTTGTTTAATTGATAAAAGTTTAATTGATTAAAAAAATAATTGAGTTCAAGAGCTATAAAGATAATAATAAAATGCCATATATGAATATTGTGATGGCAGTATTTTTTTCTGACAACAGTTAGGATTACTGCTTCATAAATAAAATAATTTTGTTGCTCAGATAACTCAAAAAGATGCTAAAATCACAGAATCTCAAGGGTTGGAAAGGACCTTGAAAAGTGATCTAGTCCAATCCCCTGCCAGAGCAGGACCACCTAGAGTAGGTCACAAAGGAATTTGTCCAGGTGGGTTTTGAATGGCTCCAGAGAAGGAGACTCAACAACCCATCTGGGCAGCCTATTTCAGTGCCCCATCATCCTCACAGTGAAGAAACTCTTTCTTCTGTTTCTTTGGAACATCTTATGTTCCAGCTTGTACCTGTTGCCCCTTCTCCTGTCATTTGATATCACTGAGAAGAGCCTGGCTCCATCCTCCTGACACCCACCCTTTATGTATTGGTAAACATTAATGAGGTCATCCCTCAGTCTCCTTTTCTCCAAGCTGAAGAGTCTCAGGTCCCTCAGCCTTTCATCATAAGGGAGATGCTCCACTCCATCATCTTGGTGGCCCTGCGCTGAACTCTCTCCAGCAGCTCCCTGTCCTTCTTGAACTGAGGGGCCCAGAACTGGACACAACATTCCAGATGAGGTCTCACCAAGGGCAGAGTAGAGGGGTAGGGGAATCTCTCTCAACCTACTAACCACAGCCTTTCTAACACAGCCCAAGATGCCCTTGTCCTTCTTGGCCAGAAGGGCACATTGCTGGCTCATGCTCATCCTGCCGTCCACGAGCACCCCCAGGTCCCTTTCCCCTACAGTACTCTCTAACAGTTCATTCTCCAACCTGTACTGGTACATGGGGTTCTTCTTTCCCAGATGCAAGACTCTACACTTGCCCTTGTTGAATTTCATTAGATTTCTCACCACCCAACTCTCCAGCCTGTCCAGGTCTCGTTGGATGGCAGCACAGCCTTCTGGTGTGTCAGCCACTCCCCACAGTTTAGTCAACAAACTTGCTGACAGTGCCCTCTGTTCTCTCATCAAGGTCATTAATGAATATATTGAATAGTCCTGGTCCCATCAGTAACCCTTGAGGGACTCCACTAGACACAGACCTCCAAGGCTTTCTATTATTTGCCTTCTCAATCACACTCTATTATTATTATAACAAAGTTAATTCCAACACCTGAAGAAATCTTGGTCAGAGAAGAAACAGAGAAATCCACAAGAAGGTCAGAGCTACAGAAGCAATGATCCATCTGATCCACTCAACTGCCTAGTCATCTGGTATCTGCCAAATTTGTACACAAATGAGTTCAGCTTATCTTCTTCTCAGAGGAGAAAGTTAATGCATTTTCCCATTATCCGATCATCCATTTCATTAAAAATTAATGCCTTTATTTATTTTTGACATTTTTACCCTAGTCTTCTTCCATATTTGGCTGGAAGTAAAGAGCAGGGCTACTGCTGAGAGAAAAAAAAAATAAAATGGAAGCTTGTGCAAATTTCTCTACTTCTTTGTAACACTAAGTTGGGGGAAAAAAATCCAAAACCTAAACAAAACAGGGCACGTTTAAATCTCCTCCAGTGGACTGATTTTACTCCCGTGTCTATAAAATCAAGCAAACTGTACAGTTACATAACAGTGTATTAAAAACTCTGCAATCCTCAAGTCATATCTTGAGATGCCATCTGACACAATCATATCAACGTCCCTGTTCCTGAAGTTAGCATCTGTGACGATGACATTTCGTATCCACTTCTCAAAGGCCTCCAAGCATCCAGGGGTCATTTGGTCAGATTTGCATGTTTCAGTATTCCTACCACCAGTAAAGTTTTCCCAAGGTTTCATCTGAGTCTTCATCATTTCAATGGAAGTCAAACCAAATGCAGATTATCCACCACCTCTGTTCGACAATTATTTTCAGTATGCTGTATGGATCCTTTCCTCTTTGACCTAAAAATCCTCACTTGGTAGTGGGAATACACACTTCATAGTTTTGCCTGTCCCTCTATAGACTAGTAGTACCATCCTCTCCAGGTCTCTCCAACACAATGTGCCAAACAGGATACACCATCTGAGCCCTCACCATGCAACTTTTGTGCCTCTCTTAAGGCTGCATTCCTGTTCTCTCAGTACAGCAACTGCCCTTCAAGAAAAACACGTCACTGACAATCCCTCTTATACTGTCGTTTGCTGCAATCCCCCCAGAGCTTTCTGCAGACCTGATACCTAGCCAGCTGCTCCCTCACTGTGGTACTGTGCACCTCGTTCTGCAAGGTGTCTGTTGAAAAGCACCTGCTTTTCCCTTCCCCCTCTAAAGAAAGATACATCAAAATTGTTATTCTGTCCTCCAATAGCCCTGCGGGTGCCCCCAGGATGCTGCCTCGCTACTCTAGTTTTCACATCTCTAATGAAAATACTAAGAACTGTTGAGAAAATCCACCTTGATGCAAGTCTCCATTTCAACAATGAGTTACTAGATCCTTCTCTGTGCTTTGCATAACATGTCTTACAGCCAACATTAAAATGAATCACATAAGAAGCACAAAGCAGAATTCACCTAGCGTTTTCCCACTGACACTGAAACAAATAAATAAACACCGACCAGAACTGTATCATGAAACAGTCTGCAAAGAGAGGCAAAACCACAAAATGTAGCTTAAAAAAAAATATCACACACAAAAAGCTGACTCGACCTGTAGGACACCTTTGTACCTCACATTAACCAGAGGAAAAAAAACTACAATACTGACAAAATAACCATTCAAAAAAACAGTTACACTCTTTAAACAATTCTCCCTCAGGAATTTAAAATGTAGAAGGCAACAGATTGACAAAATAATAAATTGGTAAAATAAAAATAAATTTGTAAAATTATTTTAAAAGGAAAAATGAGCAACTTACTAATATTAGATACTTTCTTGCATCTTTAACCCGCTTTTCAGCGTAAATCCCTTGATTCAGTGTTGACAAAGAACACATAACATCTCCTTAAGCTACTTAACCCTGTTCCACAGTTCACAACCTCTGAAAGCACTGTGTCATATCAATGTAAGGCCCACGTATTTTTGTACATCAAACATGACAGAATGTGATGCATCCTGTTTTGAAGTCCAACAGACCGAATCACTCTTTCACTGTGACAACACACAGAGCACCCATTACTTTAATACGCAGGAACCTCACAGAAGAATCTTTATTTATAACAATTAGCAGCAGGCTAAAAATATCTCCTTTTGCCCATGAATGTTTTTGTCCATGAAGTTTTCACACATGAAAGATGTGAGAAAAGAGGGACAAAATATGTCAGTTCAAGTTCAACTGGTAAACCCCGCCATAGCATACACACCTGGTTCTGTGCTCCATCAGTAAAACCCTCTGTACTTTGAGAGAGTGCTAGTGTGTGAAACCACCACAGGGCATTCCAGACTTGCGAGATGTAACAAAGTACCATCTTCTCCATTAATGACACTGAATAGCATCCTCTGAGAGAGGCAGACAAGAATTGCAACGCTAACACTGTCAGAAGGTGGTATACTTCTAACGGCAGATCCTTATCTCTTCCTAGAAAGATGGAATGGGACTATGGTTTGGTGCTCACGTCTCCTGCTTAAGTGAAATTGTGGTGGTTTGGGCCAACTAGCAATGAAGCATCCCAACAGTCTCTCGCTTGGTGCCCCCATTCACCCCCACCCTCGTTAGGATGGCAGAGGCCCCAGTGAGACGGGAGTAAAAAGATAATCAAGGATGTTGTGGGTTGAGACAAGGGCAGGGAGGGCTCGCTGATAATTACAGTTCCCGGCAAAACGGACTCCAGTACTTGACTTAGAGAGGAAAGTAGGAAAGTTTATCCTACTGAGAAAAGTACAACCAGCACTTTAATATCTCCCTCCTCCAGCCCTCCTTTCTTCCTGGGCCCAGCAGTAGCTCCCCATATCTCTACCTCCTCCCACCTCAATGGCTCGGGACGGGGTGGGGGGTGGGAGGGTAGGGAATGGAGAATGTGGTCAGTCCCTCACAGATGGGCTCTGCTGCTTCTCTCTTCTCAGATGAGGACGACTCCTGGCATTCTTCCCCTGCTCTAGCATGAGGTCCCTCCCATGGGACACTGTCCTTAATTAACTTCTCTGGTGTGGGTTGTTCCCAGCAGCTGTGGCTTCTGCCAGTACAGGGTTCCTCACATGGGATGCAGTCCTTGGTGAATATCTCTGGTGTGGGTTCTTCCCCACAGTTGCAGATACAGGGTCCCTCCTACGGAACACGGCCTCTTCTGGCCATAATTTTAACAAGCTCCTTTGGCGTGGGTTCTTCCCCATAGTTACAGCTTCTGTGAACATGGGTTCCCTCACACAGGACATGGCCTCCTCTGGCCATAGTCACTGCCCCTGGCACAGGGTCTTTAATGAAGAGAATCACTGACCCTGATTCAGGGTCTTTAATGAAGTGAGTGAGTAACTGCCCCTAACGCAGGGTCTTTAACAAAGTGCAAACAGATCCCTCCTTCACCAGTCTTCTCTGCAGGATGCAAGGGAATTTCTGCTCCAGCACACCTCCTCCTCTCCTCCCTCACTGACTTTGGAGTCCACATGGTTGATTCTATCTCTCTCCCAACTCCTTGTACCACCACCACCAACAAAAAAACCCCTCACACATGCACTAGGAAGAAGACTCCTCTTCCAGTGTCTTCTTAAAAAGTGAGCCAGAGGCATCTAATTGGCTCAGCCCCAGATGTGGGTCTGGCTCAGAGCTGGGGAGAGTTTCGAGCAACTTCTTTCAGCAGCTGTCTTTACAGCCCCTTCCCCCTTACCAGAAATGGCTTCATGTCAAACCATGACAGGAATAAATAACAATTAACTTCCAAATGAAAAAGTATCGACTGGGAAATAACAATGGGAAATTGAGTTGAAGGTCAAACCATAAGCTAGAAAACAGAAATAAATTCAGACCTTCTGAGATCCAAACAAGCTAAAGTTTAGCATTAAACTTTTACAAAAAAACCACCTACCCTCACAGAGAACTCCAATCTTAAAAAAAGTAAAACAGCTTCTATTGCAGCTGCACACTTCCCAAGATGGCTGAGTTCTTTCATAGTCTACCTGAGTAATTAGATGTACAGAGCAAAACCACCATGATATCATAGGAAAAGTGTAACTATGGAGAAATTGTGGTGGCTTGTTGTTGTAAAGTGGATAAAAATGCTGCCAAGAGACAAACACAGAAATTACCATACTGTGAAAATAAAAAATGTCCACTTTATCTTCATTTGTAAATTCAGATACCCAAGACAGAAAATAAAATGCAAAAAAGAAGCCTTAAAGGCTATCTCTTTATAGTAAGCTATGCTAATACATTATTTTTGATGGCTTAACTTCAGTTTCATGGCAGTGAAAAGGTTACACACAAAATCAGCTTACTGTCTAGCAAACATGTTTCTAACTGATGAATTTTGCTCTCCGGAACCCAGTTTTTCGTTGTACAGTTGTAGTGGTACAATCACTACCGGTGGCAGGGATTTAAAGTTATTTCAAAGGTCCACTGAATGTGTCAAAAGAAAATACTTTAAAAAAGTAAAAGTCTGATTATCACAAAGTTCTATATTTCTTCTAGAACTGCAGAAAACATCCCCTCAAGAGTGCACTCATTTGTAAAAAAATTGTTTGTGGAAACAAAAATACTATTATTAACTGCATGACCATTTACAAGATAGCATTGCAACTGCAAAAATGACAAGTGTTGAGAGTATGAAAAGCTGTATCAGGTTTCTAGTAATCTCCTTCAGGTATTACTTATTCAATTAATCATAAGTCAAGTGTCTGTGTGAAAGAAAAAGGGAAGTAAAAAAGGATTAAAAAGTAGTCATGATCTGATATATAGTGAATTTAGAATTACAAAAGAAAACACTTAAAATCTACTTTTATATACAGTAATCAAAATTCTGTATGTACTGAATAAATTTTTTAAAGACCCATACAAAACTCAAATAAACTCACATGTTAACCAAAGCCACAACCAAGAGTGAACTTCTTATGAAACAAAAACCACAGGAATGTTATTTGTTCTATATGTGAGCAGTTTTGAGGAGAGGTTATCATATATATGAAGTGTACATGTTTTTATACAAGCTGATCTTATTAAAAAAAATACAGAGATGTTGCCAATTTTCATTTACCAAAAAGCAAACAAAGAACACAAAAGCTCATATATTGGAAAAATTAAAAACCCCAAACTGTTTAAACAGCCTGGCAGGTAGGCTTTTTTATTAGGTTTATAAATCACATATAATACTTCACAAAGTGATTAAACATTTCTTTATTTCTCATCCTTAACCTTTTAGCCACTGGCCACTTTTAAGTTTACTTCCTAAGACTCTCTAATGGATTTCCTTTAAGCTTCATGGACAATCCCAGTTCATCCTCATGGCTGGGGAAAGGCTAGCAGGTGTCCAGCTGCAGCTGGCAGACCAGCCTGCAGGCAGGACTAGCATAGTAGTTCAGCAGGTCTTCAGCCTGATGCTATTCTCACTCTTCTGCTCCTTGACCAGCTTCCTGGCTTTCTTAGGTGACACGCAGTAAAGATAAAAGGAGGGGGACAAGAAGGCAAAAAAAGCAATAAAAGAAATGCAGACCTTTGAAATCCTTATTGAATCTTATGAATATCGAGTTCCATGTGTTCTTGGTGTGTGTGTAATTCCTTAGGGGTTCTTTTTTTTTTTTTCTGCCAAAGCACTGGGGAAATCACAGTCCTGTGGCTGTCTTTAGTCCATCACACAGATCCCCAATGCCAGACTCTTAACTAGTCCTGGCTTTGGACCAGAGCCAGCTTACAGATCCTCTCATGGAAGCTCTTCACCATAGCAACACTTTCACACCCATGCTTAAAACCTTGCACCTTCCTATCACCTACAGGGTAGTATTAATCTATACATTCTGTCACTGTGGACAAATGACTAAAGAATCCTGCACAAGAAACTCTCATGGGGCTTATTAATGTCAAAACTAGTGACTAAGTTGTGTGGAAACTTAGAAAAAAACCAAAACAATATCTAAAAGTTTTTCGGAGGTTCTGTACATCATCTAAAGAAATGTATACAATTGTTAAAGGCAGGACATTTAAAACACCTCAGGCTTTTAAGTGGAAACTACATAACTATTCATTTTGATAACATACATCAGTATCTGCTGTACACCTCTTAGAGAAGTTGCTTTATTGGAGTTTACAGTTTTTAAGCTCTGACTCAAAACTTAGCTTTGGCAAAAAAGTTGAAGGAGGAAGTGAAAGAGAAAAGGGTGAGGGAGGAAGAGGAGGAGAAAACAGTACGTACAACACACTAGATCACTTCATACTTGCAAGGAAAGTATATTTAAGAAATCGGCTAATTCTGTACAATAAATTTCACAATTCAGAGTAGCACTGAAGCTGCAACAGCTGTTATACACAATGGCAATTGAAACTTCACCACTGAACAGAGTCAGGCTTGATGCCTAAACATTGTCTTTTGACCTTGTAAAAGTAGGGGTTATGATTGCTCAACAGGAAGCACTGCCTGCTTGCCACACTGAGGGTATTACAGTGATGGGTGAAGAGTGTAAATGCAGGTGTGTGATAAAGAACACCATCAAATTCAGGCTGATTACAGAGACAGCAATAGTCTATAGAAATAAAGTTCATCAACCTTCAATTACTAACAATGGTTTGCTATAATGCCAGGTTTTAAGAGCATGGGAAACAAGATTTGGAGAGAAGTGACAGTGAGAATCCTTAGAGCCACAGTGGCACTTCTTGAACTGTCTGTGAGGAAGTAAGAAGAGATATTCTGAAACAGCTCAAGGCATCTTGCATTCAAGCTATCTACTTCTCTCTTCAGTGAAAAAAGTTTTTCATTTACCACATCATCATTTCTTCTCATGGGAAAAAACATCCAGTATCAGAAAAGTACATTTGGTGTCAAACAAACAAAAGAAGAAAAGAAAACCTGTTTATATCCATTTCAAGCACGAAATCATCCTGGATTGTGAAAAGCAAAGCCTTGTCAAAATCCCTCAGAACAGATTATTCAAGTTGCTCTCTGCAGTACTGTTGAAGCCCTTGAACCTCTGAATATTCACTTCTCAAAAAAAAGCATCTTCCCTCCCTCTCTGGGAGTTTCACAGGCTAGTAGACCTCAATGTTGAGAAGTTATTTTCAATGCCTAGTTCTTCTTTCTGTATCTCACCTACTCATCCTCAGCTAAGTCCTCCCTATCATACATAGCTCATTTCTTGCTGCTTCTACCAGGGCATTTCAGTTAAGAGGCAAGATTATTTCCCCTATACTAACAAAAGCAAGATAACACCTGGACAGTTATTAAATATCACTCCTACCCTTTCAACACATTTCTGTTATTTATTTCAAAACAAACTCAAGTTGCAAAAGATGCTAAGTGAGAGATGAAAAGTGTATAAGTTCTTTTAAAGCAAAGAGCTTTAATGGCAAGTTAAGCTTCAACACTGGAAACTTGGTACTAAGATTCCAACACTACCCTTAACTTGGACCCTGTATTTCCTGCTGCCTCCACTAGGTCAAAAATTGGCACAGTGAAACATTAGAAACCACTAAACCTTGAGCTTTTGTCTCAATTCGAAGACTTGAACAACAAAAAAAAAAGGTTTATTGATGTAGAAACAAAATTCATTTTCACAAGGCAGACTAATAATCCAATTTCTGCTCAAAAATACTCTAAGCATATTCTTGACAGTACGTGGTTTACGAATTAAAATGGAGAACGTTTGCTTCTGCAGTCAATGAATCAATATTTTTCCCTAATGAATTGACAAAACACCACAAACTCTCATGTATGTGGTACTGGACCTTGTACTAACAAACAAAGAAGGTCCAGTTGGGGAAGTGAAGGTTGTGGACAGCCTTGGCCGCAGTGACCGTGAGATAGTGGAGTTCAAGATCCTTCCTCCTGGAAGAAGGACACCAAGCCGGTTTGCAACCCTGGACTTCATGAAAGCTAACTTTTGCCTGCTTGGAGGAATCTTATGGGCCAAGATTTCAGGTGGTTGTGATGCCTAAGGAAGCTGGTCAATCTTTGTGCATGGAGGAAAGAGGCCTGAGTGGACGATGAGGGAGCTTATGAAACAACTCAAATAGAAGGAGTCGGTCTACAGAATGTGAAAAAGTCAATGGGAAGTCAATGGGATGCATCCTAGAGTGCTGAGGGAGCTGGCTGATGTGATTGCTAAGCCTCTCTCCATCATTCTTGAACAATCATGGAGGACAGGTGAGGTGCCTGAGGACTGGAAAAAGGCCAGTGTCACTCCAGTCTTCAAAAACGGCAGGAAGGACGACCCAGGACACTACAGGCTGGTCAGCCTCACCTCCATCCCTGGAAAGGTGATGGAACAACTCATCCTGAATGTTATCACTGAACACATAAAGGAGAAGATGGTTATCAGGGGAGTCAACATGACTTCACCAAGGGGAAATCCTGTTTGACCAACCTGATAGCTGCCTACAAAAGGATAACTGGCTGGCTAGATGAGGAGAGAGTAGCAAATGTCATCTACCTTGACTTCAGCAAGGCTTTTGACACTGTCTCCCATAACATCCTCATCAGAAAGCTCAAGCAGTGTGGCTTGGATGAGTGGACAGTGAGGTGGATCGAGAGCTGGCTGAATGAGAAAGCCCAGAGGGTGGTGATCAATGGCACAGAATCGAATTGGAGGCCTGTGGCCAGTGGAGTTCCACAAGGATGGGTTCTGGGGCCAGTCTTGTTCAACATCTTCATCAATGAGCTGGATGAGGGGACAGAGTGCACCCTCAGCAAGTTGGCTGATGACACCAAGCTGGGAGGACTAGCTGATTCCTCAGAAGGCTGTGCTGCCATTCAGCGGGATCTCGACTGGCTTGAGAGTTGGGCAGAGAGGAACCTCATGAGGTTCAACAATGACAAGTGCAGAGCCCTGCATCTGGAAAGGAATAACCCCACACATCAGTACAGGCTGGGGATTGACCTGCTGGAGAGCAGTTCTGCAGAGAGAGACCTGGGAGTCCTGACTGATAATAAACTAACCATGAGCCAGCAATGAGCCCTCCTGGCCAAGAAGGCCAATGGCATTCTGCGATGCATCAAGAAGAGTGTGGCCAGCACGTTGAGGGAGGTTCTGCTCCCTCTCTACTCTGCCCTGGTGAGGCCTCATCTGGAGTCCTGTGTCCAGTAGTTCTGGGCTCCTTAGATCAAGAGGGACAGGGAAGTGCCAGAGAGAGTCCAGCTCAGGGCCACCAAGATGACAGAGGACTGGAACACTTGGATGGGTGTTGAGAGGATGGAGTGTGTCTTTTTTTCTGTAGTGCCCAGTGACAGAACAAGGAGTAACAGGCGCAAACCGGAACACAGGAAGTTCTGCCTGAAAGAGGAAACTTCCTTACTGTGAGGGTGTGAGAGCCCTGGAACAGGTTAACCAGGGAGGTTGTGGAGTGTCTGGAGGTTTTCAAACTCGTCTGGATGTGTTCCAGTGTGACCTGATCAAGGTGAACCTGCTTTAGCATGGAGGCTGGACTAGATAGAAGGTCTCTAAAGGTCCCTTCCAACTCCTACTATTCTGTGATTCTGTGATACAGCGGTTTATAATCACAGCCAACAAAAGGGTAACTTCCTTTGCTAACCAAACACTACACAGCTGCCATGTTCTTGATATGCAGATGGTAACAAGAGAAACTGTATCCAGATCTGTCACAACGTGGTCTTCTATTTCTGTAATTCACTGACCATTTTCACTAGTTCGGCAGAAGAAAAATCAGATACCATCTTAATCATGTACATACAGGTACCATTCCAACAATGTATTGAGCATTAATAAAAAAGCAACCCTAAAGCTGAGAAAAATAATCTATTTGACTGTAAATTTACTAGGCTACAGAAAACTGAAAGACTCTCCCTGAGTCTGCTGTACCAGAGCTACACAGAATGGTAACCACCCACCACCAAGACTTTAGCACGAAGAAATAAGGAATTATTTAGATTCTGTGGGCCACTGGCTCCAAACTGTGGACTCTGAAGCTGACTCTATCACAATGGTGAAGCATCTGAAAATTTTTAAGTTCTAAGATTTTCCAATTAACCCAGGTCATGATTCTCCTATAATTATTAAGGGATGAAGTTATTTTTTTCTGAAACATATGTTTTGAGATAAAATGCAGACATGAACTCTCTCACCTCTCTTCCCTTGTTTATCAGATCCTTCGAAAACGTGGGTTTTTTCTAACCCAGATTTCTTGCAGGTAAAAGGCCACTATTAAATCATTGTGCTTTTTTTTCTTGGGGAATAGGTCACAGGTACTGGGAACTTGTGAATGGTACTACATTTAGAAGCAGGAGAACTGGCATCCTCAGGGCAAAGAAAAATAAGTGGCAAACATGATGACAAACCAGAAACAGATGGGACGGAAGAGAAAAAAGAAGAGAATTAAACCTTCACTACGTGTAATTCAAAGACATTTAAAATATAAAGTATCCACAGCAAAACTAGAACAGATACAGAGAAGATGTAAAATAAAACATGTAGTAGGTAAGATTATCTTCCAGACCTTGTCACAAGCAATGTGTACATGCAGATGGAGCTGAAGGATGACAATGTCATGCCTTATAAGAAGGAACTGAATTTTCACATGCTACACTTAAGGACAGGAACAATGGAATTATGACTACCACACAGGAAGGTTTCCTCTGGGGATACCTGGTACTGTCACTGAAGGAATTTGATACCATAAAGAAAATTCTGGAAACACAAATGAAAGCACTTCTACCATCAAAAAAAAACCAACCAACCAAACTGGCAACAACACCACCACCATTTTATGAAATGCAAAATGAAATAAATGTATTTTCACTCCATGCTTGCTTCTGACACTCAATTTCCTCCTCACAAGTGAAAGTGCCAAAAATCTCACCAGCTCTCTGTGTCAGTGCCTGGTAAGCTAGAAAAATCAGCAAAAACAGATCTGAGGGCCACTAAAAGAGTATTCTGAAACCATTGCCTGTGGAGAAGTGTATCACAGCTGATAAGCAACAGAACAAAAGACTACATTTCTAAAGCTTTAGTCTCTCCTCAACAGAAAATGGCTTCCAGATTTGCAACTTTGAAGCTTGTTGATCCATACATTTTCTTTTCAGACAGAATCAAAGCCAGATTTGCTCTTTGGATAATAAAAGCATGGTGGAGATCATTATAGGAATTCCTTTCTGTTGGTAAAAAAAAAGTTGTATTTAATGAACATTGTCCTTCATCAGCTGTAGTCATGGCACCGTAGGGAGTCTTCAAAAGACTTAATGAAAAAGTGTACAAGAAGAAACAGACATTACACATTATAGCAGCCTGAATATATAATATTCAGGTACAACAGCAGGTGCTCTTTATACTGCTCTTGTATGGCTGGAGTTAAACCATGACAACGCCAGGTCCTTGTTATGCGTTTGGCATTGGCTTCGTTTCAGCAAGTATTAGGTAAGTGCTCACTAACATGCTGTGTCATCAAAATGCACCAGATGGATGCTCCAGTTACACAAAGTCTATTCCGCTCCTATATTCTCTGCTCCAATTAGTATGTAACTTTTGAAGAGCAATCACAGAATCATAGAATTGTCTTGGTGGGAAAAGATCTTTAATAAGTCCAACCATTAACCCAACACTGCCAAGTCCACCACTAAACCATGTCCCTAAGCACCGCATCTTCACATCTTTTAAATACTTCTGGGGTTGATGACACACCTACTTCCCTGGGCAGCCTGTCCCTGTGCTCGATAAACCTTTTGGTGAAAATTTTTTCCTAATATCTAAATGAGAAAAAAAAGAACTAACTAGATTGCTCCCTTTCCCCCTTACAAATACATCACCTGCAGACTAATGCTGCCAGACAGACCACAGGAGTGGTGAAAGGCCTCCTCCTCCTCTGGTGGCACCAGTGGAAAATGGGCAGTTTGATGGTGAAGCTGCAGCCACAGACCATTGCCTCACATTGAGAGACTGACTCCTCTCTGTAAGCAGTGCTGCTTCCTAAAACCCACCTGTGTTTCTGCCAGGTCTCCCATGCTGTTCAAACTAAGTATGAGTAATTATAGGTGACTTCACAGCACACCAATTCATACTTAAAAGACCTGATGACTTTGTATTTGCAAACGTGTCTTCTCTCCCTAGCACAAGCCCCCACAAATTCCAGGTGAAGAACAATGAAATCCACCTAAAGACTGCATCAAATTCTTGTTGGAGCCCCTAGAGCAGTGAGTTTTATACAGATTATCAGGTATTCCTGCTGTTCAGCAACTCACTACATCTCAAAAGCAAACACAAACAGGATGGCAGGCTACTACACTGTAATAACTGTGTGAAATATTGTAAAAGGCCCTGGGGCTGTAGGATTCATGCTATAATTGGAGAGAAGGAAAGTCTTCAACAGGCAGAATAAATGAAGTGACAGTAGACATGCACCTAGGAGGAAGAAGTCAGTCTTTAAGAGGGATGTGTCTGATTTTTTGACATATTAAGCATTAATAACTGAGACACATAATATTATGAAAAATGCAAGGATAAACAGCTTTTTTTGTGGATTGTCACTAAGTCCTTGCAGTTCATATGGTTATCAAACTTTCACATGGACTTGAAAACTATTTTAACTGACTGAAAACATATCTTCCTCTTCCTCACATCACAAGAAGCCCTGAATTATTGAAACATACCCCATGAATTCCTTCCCAGTAATTTCATGCTCTGGTTTAAGACACCTACAAAACTACAATACACACAAATCTCAGTGTTTCCAATGTCCAATGGCCCTAAAGTTGACTGTTCTACACAATCTGACATTTGAAAACTCAGTGCGTTTGGATAGGGAGTTAAAAAAGTTTTCTTTGTCCAAACAAATGAAGTGCTATTTCTTAATGAAAAAAGAACTGCTGTTTATGCTATTCTTTTACCCTGAGTGTATCTAGCCTATATATATAAACCTCTACCATGAACATAACACAAAGTTTATCACTGCAAATCAAAATTGAGTTGTGAACTGCTCAGGTTGCAGGTTTACTTTACATGCAACTGTATTTCCAGATTGCCACTCAGTTTACAATGCTTCTACTGGCTATCATGAAATCAGGAAGTCATTTACCTTGAGGGAGGCCTGACAGAGAACTGGATGTCCTCTAAGAAATGTTTTGTTATTCTTAGTGGACAACTAACAGCTGGATCCCACTGGCAACAGAAGACACCAGGTGATGTGGAGCATCACCTGTGATAACAAATATAACCCAAACAGTTACCTCATAGATTACTGAGACTACTTTTTATCTAAAATAAGCAGTCATATATGCAGCTTATAGACATCCTAATCAATTTATTCTTCTCCTTCCAGCTTACCTGGCTTTCCTTGAGACAAAAATTTTCTTCAAGAAGCTGCAATATATTGACTCCAAACTAGAGATAATCAAGTCACTAGCTAACTAGAAAAAGTAGTTCTTAATAAAAAACCTTGAATTTAGAGTATGTTTTCATATACTGTATATCAAAGCACTACATGTGACTCCTAATATATGTGTTTTCTGTAGCATTAATTACCTTGAAATTTGCATTCAAAAGTAGTTTGACCTAAGCTGAAGCAAAGACATTCAGTCTTTACATTTTTCTTAAGTGAAGAAAAAGATACATGAGAATGTGTTACCTCCCTAACTCAACTTTAACTGCATCAACTGCTGATCCCATAATCACTGTGGTCCAAAGGTTATCTCACTCAAAATACAACTCAAAAAACTGCCTGACTTGGGCAAGACTTTAAACTAGGGCTAAATAATCAGACTAATTAACATAAGGCTAGCACCAAGTACTCCACTGTCCCCTCACACTGATGCCAAAGTCTCTACCAACAAGGAAGACACTGAGCTCAAACGTCTCTCCCACACCTCTCACAGTCCTAGCATGGTCCTGCATGAAGAGGCTTTCAAGGACTTTGCAATTTTCCCATTGTTACAAAGCAAAATTAAGCACACCAAAATCTGCATGATGTCATGGTAGTCTCATAAGTGGATTACATAATCATTTATCAGCAAGGGAAGATAATTCTTGACCAAGAGCAGAACCCTGAGTTCATCCTTATTTATCAGTTTGAGACAAAAGCTACAATAACTGTGGATATTAGAAATACACGTGAAGTTTGTGGAAAGGGTATTGGGTAGAAAGGGTGGAAAAGCAAAGCATTTACTGAGAATACAACAGAATTACAAAGCTACAGACTGGTTTTACCACGACTCTTTTATTTAATACAAGCTTCTATCAGCTCACCACAAAGTTGCTGGGGGAGGTTTTCTTCACTAGGTAAAAGGTAACTGCACAGCACGTAATTGGTAGGAATGCTGCTTAACAAATACTTCATTTTTTTAAAATAGTGCTCTAATTTTTAAACTGATGGAACATAACACACACGCACACACAAATGTTTATAAACTTCTGGATGTTATCCTTCTCCATTTTGACCACTTTAAAAATCCAATTTTGTTTTTTAAAAAATAAGAAAAAAAAATCAGGTCACCAAATGAGCTAAAACATCAAATACACCAATATTTCAGCACTTTCTGAAGTGGAATGACTACAGCAAGATGTACTTAAAAGTCAGCACACATCAGGAGGTAACTCTCCCTTCCCTCATGCAGCAGACCCTCTTCACTCTCATGCCTCATCTCACCAGGGGGGTAACCAAAAACCTCTGCACACCCCTGTGCCTGAAACCCATCAGAGTGGCAGTACTGCAGCTTCCGAGCTTCATGCTTCAGTTCAGCCAAGAGTTACAAACATGGCACGTGCAGCCCTTCCGTTAGTCACTTGATTTGAGCAGATCAGATGGCATTTAGGGATTCTTTCCAACTCAAGATACTCTGTGATCATAAAAAAGCTGGTGTGAGAAAGCTGTTATGGAAAGAGAAGGAAAGAACTCTTGTCTCCCCACACACATCACACAAAAAGCACCAGTTTCCTCTTCCAACAGTGGAGGGTCTGTCTACCGTCCCAAAATTCACCTGAGTCAGAAAAAACTACTGGTTTTGCCTGTTCTTTGGATTTGAAGCGTGTTAGAGCATTCTGCTTACAGTAGCCTAAGGAAGACCTAGAGTAACAGATTTTATCCTTCACTTCATTCTCCTCTTCTGTCAGGAGCTTTTTAGATATTATTCTCATTGTTCTTTTAAAAATGTTTTTCTAATTTATGTTTATATAGTCTAAAGAAGAGTTCTGTTTAAGTTTTCCACAGCACCGAGATTTCAAATATGATCGAAGTCCCATCAGAATATATGCTCAAAATACATGGTAACAATAACACCATCAACAAGAATTTCAACTCATATATTAGAATAAATAAACACCCCCCCCCCCACCAGGGTCCACAAATAAAATCTAAGCATATGTTAAGGAAAAAAAAGTCATACTGATGTATGTGTTAAATCTTCTATTATGTTCTGATTTTTTCCTTTTTTTTTTCTGCTTAAAGATACCTTATTTTACCCAGACCTTAACCTCTTGCCCACTCAAATACACACCAATATTTAAGCAAAATACGTTTCTTGTAAAAAAAAAATCTGGATGACCACCAAAAGAGGAACAACTGGAAACCTTTCATCTTATGTAGAAAAAATGAAAATCATTACAGAGAAACAAAATTATATAGGTCACCAAACCAGACCCATCTTAAATATCAAACCTCTACCTCAACCACTCAACACAGAAAGACAGCTCTTTTCCCAGTACAGATTCCCAATACGGAAAAAATAAAGCAACACTGAGTTAATGTAGGACAGTTGCTCAATTGAACTTGGTAGCAGATGGACAAATTTTGTAGACTCCATGGCTCTGCTGTCCTAGTGTTTTCCTGATCTGAACACAGCTGAAAGTGTGAATATCAAATTCAGCAGGGATGCTCTTTATGTAGAAAAAGCATGCCATGGAGGCTCAGAAGAGTTTAATTAGTTGAAGAAAGAAATGATCACTAAAAGGATTCAGCCCAAATTCTAAGGATGTGCTGCTCATCTGTCACACTCACCCACAGACCTTTAATGAAGTCTCTCATTCCCTACTCTTATATTTTCCTTAGATGGTTGACAAGGTGGTTTGCATCTTGCAGAGAGCAATACTTATTGAAGTGCTCATTAAAAAGAAACAAGCACATAATGCATAACTGCTGCATTATGAACAAGATTTGACAGACCAAACAATTCAGGGGAAAGGGTATAGGTCTAAAAACAAAAAAAATACTCTGAATTTTGTAAACCTTGTGAAATAATTGGCTAAACAGCTCCTTTCACTAGGCAAGGGGAAAAGCAGAGGCACTCAGGGTGGTCTACCTCACCCAGACTACGCATTGTTTTCAATACTTCTTTCACTACTTTCCTTGATGATGTAAAAAAACCCTCAATGGTTATCCACAAACAGTTGCTTACACAGGTTTACCAGATGATGGAAACTTCTACCAGTAAGTAGCTGGAATTAGACAGAACACAGCGCAGGAAACATCTTGTAGGGCATGATCCTGTAAGGACAACATGACAGACCAGACGAGACACCACTTTCCCTGTAGCATCTCCCTACTGGCTCCTTGGAAACAGATTTGCACTCCCACTCCTCCTCCCGTGTCAAGACAGATCCTCTCCAGCAAAAAGAGTCTAGTGGAAAAATATCATCCTACAGTCCCTCTAGAGTATCCTTAGTGAAGCCCTCTGCCACCCACAGCTGTCACATAACCATCACGCTCCTCCTCTAGATATTTCTTCAAGAATAAGGACAGATATTACCATCATTATTTGCCCACATATAGGAAAGCAGCTAATAAAGATGTTTCCTGAGGCTCCTTCAATAAAACAACAAAGATGTTTTGAAGAACAGTCTCATGCAATGGAAACAAAAACACTATCACACTGCTCTGAGCGGGTGACTTATCAAATCAATCAATACTGCAAAGCAAAATCAATCGGAAACCTTTAAACCCCCACACAATATGTATTACACACAAGCTATCTGAAATAAATGAGAAGAGGGTTGGTTGCTAGATCTCTCATTTAGTAGGAATCTTCATCTTCTGTGAAACCAGAAAAGCACACTTAAAAATGCATTACTGGAACATCAAGGCCTGACTTAAACCTACAGTAATAGGATCTTGTTCAAAGTTAAGCTTCAATTAACCAAGCTATGCTACACACGGACAACATGTATTAAACTATCTGAAGTACCTCCAATTTTAATTATTTTTTAGCATAACAGAAAAGGTCTGATTCTTCTAACTGATAATCTCATATAAATCCAGAACAGTTATGACCAATAGCAGACAATCTACATGATGCCAAATCTACTCTGAAGTATCTAGGCCATGAGATGAAAGTTGAGAGTTTCGTCTCTCAGACTTCTTTCGTTTTTATCTATTTGACGACTCTGAAGATCACTTGAGAATGTGATCATTAGTTTTGGGTACTAACCCTGAACTCACATACATGCAGTCACAACACAGATTCAACATAGTATTTTCCCTGCCAGCTTCTCTGGGTTTACAATTTGTTTTCCCTGATTTTGTTTGTCATAAACATCAAACAACCAAACCACTGGAAATGACTACACACATTAGTCTGATAAAAATACAAAGTAAATAGATGAATAGGAGATTCCATTTCTTTGCACTAGCACATCTTCCATGTTAGCTCTAGTGCTGGTAGACATTGCTTAGGAAAAGGTTAACTGTGTTTCAAAGACGCACCTAATCTTCCCATTGCAGGCTTTTAAAGTTTAAGGAGGTAAGTGCTGTATGTGACTGTGGCTTAAAATAGCATCAAAGAAGTCAGAAGCCAGTTCCTGGTCCAATTAAAATCCATTCAAATCTTATATGCAAAGAATTCAGGTTTCTGACTGGTGCTACTTATTAGACTGATGACACAAACTTTAGCCTCAGAATTAGTAGTCCCTGATTTCAAAGCATCACAGAGCCCTTACATCAATCAAGATATTCAGGCTTAACTCCAAAAATCCATACCCAGTTTCTCTACCTCACAAGAACTCGCGCACCAAAATTTTCATCTGTGGCATCCACCGTGCCACCACATCTAGCATGAGGAGAGTTTTAACAAATGAAATGTTAAGAAAGCATTTGCTCTTCCCAAAACATAAAGAACTGCAAATTTATCAGAAACAAATGGTTGAGGATTAAATGATTAACTCAAGAAACTGTGAAAAGGATTTTGTATTAAATAACCAAAAAGAAATAAACTTTATAAAAAGCTCTGGTGTCTCTTCCTACCTCTTCAAGACATCAAAACTCTTCTGTGGCTATCTGGATGTACTAAATCACCTTCCCAGTACTCTTATTTATACTTTTTAACCTAAAGGCTAATCTCTGAATACCTTTAATAGCATTCTAAAAGGCTATCCCTGCATCTGTTAGAAGACAGCATAGAAGTCAGAAAAATTGCTATTTCAAGTTAGAACAACGTATTAATGTAAGATAAAAGTATCACTTCAAGCTACAGCTAAAGAAACCCAGGAAAACCTGGACCAATGAATTACACGGCTCATACCACATAGCTAACCTTGAACTACCATTACTTTGCAGAAATAAAAGCTCATAGGTCTCTCAATCTCAGACCACATTTTCCAATGAAAGGAAGCTGTCTCTCTCTCAGGTGAAACCCACAACATCTGGCCCAAGGTGCATTAATAGAATGCTACATTTTCTGCTTTTGCAGTTTCCTGTGGTCTTCCATTGCTCTGGGTTTGGTTTAGTGGTTTTTTTCTTAGTATAAATACACAGTAATGCACAGAATTCAACAGTAACTGTATTCTTCACTTCTAATAATTGTTTTTGGGCAGTCTACCCTTCCCTCCCTCACCATTACAGCAAAAGGTAAACATGCACCTCAGTTTTGGCTATCTGCACATCACTAAAATGTATCATCTGCAGAATAAACACATTACATGTCACCATCGGCATTTGGGAAAATCAGGCATCACGTGCTTGTTCCAGACACAAGCTGCAAAGGCAGGTGCTGCTGGTCCAGATTTTAACAGCAATGCAGCAGAACCTAGAGTACTGTGACTGGAATATTTTCCAAGGCAAGCTTACTGGGACCCCATGGACCACAGTCACAGAGCAGACACAAAATTGCAGCTGGCTGGGTATACTCTTAGCGGCTGCTGCAACGTGATGCACACATATCAAGCAAGAAAAATGCTAAATGCCCAATCGGCATTACACCCACATTAGCTCACTCTTAATATATGCAGAGTCAGGCAAACATCTCTGCCTTCTAGTTCCTCAGTAGCTATGAAAACAGCCGGATCTGCAGCGCGCTCTCTAAAGCACCACAGCCCAATAAAGCTTACAACGGGAGAAAGCAAAAAGATGTAGTCTTCCAGCCTAGGCCCAGTTCCCATCTCTCTTAAAAGGCAGATTTCTAAGTGACAGCAATAAAACAAGTCTTGGTAAACTGCTCCTATTAAGGGTGATCTTTCCAGAAAGCAGAGGCAGCACATACCGCTGCACGGACCACGACTGTGATTCAAGCAACCACTACATGAAACTGCTTTTCCGGGAAGAAAGACGCCTTTCCTTTCCCTAGACCAGTACACGACGGTAGCAGATGTCACCTCTCCCCCTCCCCGCCCCTGCCCAGCGACGGAGAGCAAAATAGGCAACTCGCATAAGAGCCAGGCCCCGCTGGGTTCCCTTCTGCGAACCGGGACGCGGCCGGAGAGCCCGGCGGCACCTCCAGCACGACAGCCTGGGCTCTCCGTCCTGCTGCGACCGTGACCGCTCACTCGATCGCCTGCTACAAAATCTCCACATCCCCCCGCCCATCAGTTCTCCTTCCCCTTTTCACCACGGAAAAGATGCGGGATGAGGCAAAAAGAGAAAAAAAAAAAAAATTAAACCCAGCAAACCAGTGCATTAGGATCTGCGCGGCTCCGCGCAGCATCATTTCACGCATATCCCACCGACGTTAGAGAAAATTATTAAACAGACAGAACAAGCGACGGCAGGTAACTGGGCCGCCGGGTCGCGCCGCTGCCTGCGGCTCGGGGCAGGTGCCGGGCCGCTCCTCGTTGGCGGAGGCGCCGCAGCCCCCCGCCCGCAACCCTCGGCTGCCCAGGCCCCCAACCCGCGCCCCCCGCCCGTCCGCCCGCCGGCCTCCCTGCCACCCGACGCACCCCAGCTCCCGCTCTCAGCCGAGGCCCTGCCGCACCTGGTGCGGGTCCGTGCCGCCTCGTCAACAGGCAGGGCGGCTCCGGCGGGGGCGGCAACGCAGAGCGGGGCGGCAAGCCCGGCAACCAGCCGCTCCTCCCGCTGCCACCATCTTCCTCCGGCCGCCGCCGCCAGCACCGCCCGGCCCGGCCCGGCCCCGCCCCTCCCACCGCCCCGCGTCACCGGGTCCGCCCCGCGCCGCGCCCGCTCCTGCCGCCGCCCCGTGTCCTCAGCCCTGCAGGCCGCGCGGGGAAGGGGTGGCGGCCTCGCGGACGCGGGGAGCGGCTTTGAGACGACCCGGCCGGCCCTCACTCTCCTCGCGCAGGGTGGCCGGCGCCGAGCAGCTGCTTCGTGGGCAGTGTACGCACAGCCCCCGGTCAGACACGTGGCAGCTCTTGCGTGAGCGGCGCGGGTCGAGGAGGGCCCAGCAGGGCACAGGCCCGGCCTTCGCGCCCTGCCCTTGGCAGAGGCTCACAGCCATGGTTCGCTGTAGGAGACAGGCGCAGGGTCCCGCCGTGGAGCTGCGAGGGTTGAGGTGAATGTACCGAGGCACGACGGCTGCCAGCTGGCCTTCGGCCTCACCCGGAGCCAACAGGTTGCTGCCAAGCCACCGGTGCGGCACACCTAACCGAAGTGTACCAGCAGCTTGCGTGTACTACTGCGTGTACTAGTGCGCCTTCGGTGAAGGAGGGGGCTGTTGACAGCCACCTTCCTAGTTAAGAAACGTAGTGTTAGTCCTTACATTGCACTTACAGCCCAGGGTATAGTAGCTGTTTGAACTGCCTCTGCAAGCAGGCACTGCCCATACTTCACTGCCTTAGTGCTTCCACACATACAAACAAAATTGACTCCTCGTGTTTTATGGTATTGAAATCAGCAGGGCTGAACAGTCACAATCTAACTATCAAAAGACATGCACTTTTTTTTCCCCCCACAGGCAGACTGGTACTTAGTCAGTTTCCCCTTACTAAAAAAGGCTGGGAGATTTTAAGATGCCTGACAACTAATGCAGAATTGAAGTATCTGCAACATAAAGTGGTATATTTTGACGGCATTGTGAATTTGTCTTTTCAGAGAATTTGGTAAACATCTGTGAAGTGGTTAGGCATACCCCACTGCAAACTATCATAAGTAATCTATACGTATAAAGGCCTGCAATTAATTACTATGGTAACATGGTGTTAGTTTAAAATATAATTCTGGTTTTCCCCTTCCAAAAACATACTTGAAAAAGACCTTTTTGTTCTCGGCAATAGAGTAGGGCCTGTTCCCCTGTTACTGTATGGTTCAGCCACTGCAAGCATACCTGTACTTTCCTGTCCTAGCCAAAGTGCTGCAGTACTCTGCAAGTGAACACTTCAAAAAAAATATTGCCCAAAATGAAGGAAGAAGTTAGGAAAGTATAAGTGACTTTTGTTGCTTAGACAACCGCTAGCAAAACCCTTTCCTCTGTTTTTAATGTGTTTTTCCTCCTTTGCTACTAGTTTTTATTCATTGACATTTTTCTCTCCTGTCCTGGGGACATCTTCCAACCCGATAACTTTTGTAGCAAAAATAACAAAACTTAGAGAGGGTCACTCTTCCGTTCTTTTCTGTGGCCTGGATATACAGCCCTGGTATTGCCCCAGGTTACCACAGTTTAGGGTGTATGGAAAGCACTGAGACACTTCCAGAGCTATTGATTCTTGGGTAATCTCATGAGGTCAAACACTTTGCTTGTGATTACGTTCCTTCCTTCTGCCCTGCCTCTCAAAAAACCGAAGCAGTTAGGTTTGAACGTGATAAAGATTTGCTCTGCTTTAAGAGGGAGGCTTGACCAAATGACCTCTAGAGGTCTCTCCCAACCTACCTTATTCTGCTCTGTTCTTACAATCTGGAGAGAATAGCAGTCTTCATGACTGCTAAATTATATACTAGAAACATTCCATATCCTAGCTGTATTTTTCTTCCAGAGCTCCACTTTATGCCATTTGTCTCACAGCTCATCATGACAGGTTTGACTGTGCACAAGTTGCCTGTGAACCTGAAGGGAACTGCTGCTATTGCAACTGTATTAGTATGCTGCATTAGCAACGACCTTCAGGTTCTTACATATTTACAATCGTTACATAGTGAATTTTTTTTAATCTCTCTTTGATTTTTTTGCAATTAAAATGCTAGAAATAGCAGTCTGTTTGTTTTCATTTCTGCAACACAGTTTTAGCTTATCTCTTTCTGAAAATGTAGAAACAATTTTGAGTTTTGTATAAGCACACTTATATGAAATTAACCTCCTGGACAGATGTAAACTGCCCTTTCAAAACTGACCAGTTCACATTTAAATATAGTAAATAAAGCTTGACTGAGAAAATTATTACCAAAAGCACCAAGATTGATCTGTGACATTTATGAAGTAACATGGATGAATCTGTAAAAAAACCCCAAAATGACAACCTTCTGAGGGCAACAGTTTTCTAAATGATTGTGGTGGTTCGTAACACATGCAAATCCGCCATCTTCTGGCATGTTCAGACTCTCTTGCTACATGAAAAGTGCTATTTACACTGAAACATTTTTTTACTGTATATAGTTTCCTCCCCTTCCCCCAGTCCCCATTTCAATTAAAAGACAAGCATTTGCATCACCTCATCTTTCAATGACTTTTAAAGCTCAGTGCTTCCCAGTGGCCCAGACATGCTTACCTTTAGGGAAAATAGGTGTAAATAGGCCTTTCTTTCCAGAAGTGCTGCACCAGCTGAGATCAGCCTTCCCACCTCACCCAGGGCTCGTGATTGCCCTTGCTGCACAGTGCTGCTGTGAAGATAGAGAGGCAGACAGAAATGGACAGATTTTAGAGAGCCCTTGTTCCCTTCAGCTCCTGTGTACACATAGAGCTCCTCTGGCCTTCGTGAACAAAGTCAAACGGGGTTTCTAAAGCTGCTCCACAACGCCACAGTCTGCCTTTGTTCTTGTGATATTTTAGGGTCATTTGGTGTAAGCTGCTGTGTGAGAATCAGCACAGCATCTATCTCACATGGAAAAGCTTGGTCCAAGTTTCATAGGGGCATCTCATTAGGTGGGCCTGGATATTTCAAAGGGGAAGAAGTTATGCTGAAAGTTTCACTTTTCAGGGAAAAAAATAAAAAAAGCCCACACAAAACCTTTTGCTCTGTAAAGTAGGTAAATGTAATGTAAAGTACACTAATTGGATGTCTACATCCTACTTCTATGTATATAATCATCAGCCTAGAGAAAAGCCTTGGCCATGGCAGCTTAGAGACTTCTTTATTGCATTAATCTACCAGTCAGTTTGCAAGTATTTTCAGAAATTTGACATTGTAACGATTTTAAGTCTGTGGCTCCTTACGTTCAGCCTTGGGCCAAAAGCAAAAGAGCTCTCCCTGGTTGAAAAGACCAGTGCAAGCTTGACATAGTTTTAAGGTTGGATAGCTCAAGATCAACAGGGGACAGAAATGAATGCTTTTTACTGTCTAAAAGCTCAGGATTACAGCTTTCATATGTCAAAAAGCGTTAGTCTCTGACTCTGATGGTGCGTGAATTACCTGTTGCTAGAAGAGTGTGGGCTGTTTCAGAGGTGCTTGCTGGTACTGAAATAGGTGGCTTTCAGGAATAGAAACATTTTCAAATTCTAATACTCCACTAATTAATTGAAGGAAGGCAGTTTTATTAATAAAACTTCCTAGACTCAGTCAGTGCATCTTCTTGATGAGACTGGTCTGAAACAGTCAAATCAGAAGTAGGGAGTCAGATCTATGGTTTCCAAGCCTAGAAGTCACCAGTATTGTTGAGAATTCTGACTCCCCGTATAACATACCTGTAAAATTTCACCACATGTGTTTGCATCTAGACTGTAACTTATTATCAGCACCACAAACAAAGTTCTGCTGGCATTTTCCTTCATAAAGTGATTTCGCAGGTCAGGGAGTGTTACTTAACACATTCCAACACTCCAGCACTCTAGACAAGTGGAGGATGCCTGGCATTTTCTTTTATCACTACAATAGGTGTAGTCCTTATGGTAGTACTAGAAGATCTCAAACTGTTTTTTCTTTTTTTCTGTAAATGTTTCTTCTCCCTTTTCTTTGATTATATCTTATGACACACCAGCAAGGTAGCTTGTAATTAATTGGGATTCAACACCCTTTGATGTCTCCCAGTGCTGTTTCAAGCATTGGTCTCCCAGAAAGTTCAGTGCATATTTCTACAGATTTTATTTGCATCCCCTTGGCCAAGCTTTGAAACAAGCATCCCATATATTAGAATAGAACACTTCTTATGGGTTGCAGTTGTACAGCCTGGCCATCCAAAGCCTGCAAAAACTGGTTGTCCCTTGTCTAATGTGACAACAAACCAGGGGGATAGTATATCATTAGATATGCTTTGAAGCATTTACTTTGCCTAGGGGCCATATACAAAATATTTAATTAATTTAAATTGTAAAGAATGCAGCCTTATCTGTGAGGAGGCCTTAAATAGACAGCTGTCAAGGAGAAAGCTCTCCAGGGTATAATAAATTAAATCTATCATGCTCTCTAGAATAGCAGGGAATAAATTTAATCACAAAATAAATAAAATCTCAAAGATATTAACAAAATCTGAAAGCTTGAGTTATAATAAAAGGGAGCAAATAGTCAGCCAGGAATCAGCGATATGGATCATATCATCATATGTGGTAGTATTTGAGGAATTTGGCAACACTACTTTGAAGTAGGCAATTTTGGAAAGATGCTAAAGGCCTATAACCCACTTGAAAGTCATTCTCATTTTACTATCCCCTTTTTTACACACTGTAGAGAATTTGGCTTCATTCTTCCCCTTCACTAGTTAATCAGTCATTATTTCAAGCTCTTTTTACATTTATTTGAGACAAAAGCATAGATAAGCAATAAAGCTGGTAGTGGTTCATTACATGTAGGCTGTTGAATAAACAAAACTGTATGTTTTTCTAAAAAGCTGTAATAGTATAAACACTGTTTGAGAAAACCTCCTTTGTATTATAGATTGTAATACAAATTCAGATTGTGGCACGAACATTCTAGGACTTCCGATTACCACAGTGGTAGAAAATGTATTTTCCAGGTATAACAGTAGAAGTAGTATTTATGTAGTGAGTTTAAATCTCCTTACTTTATAATTAGACTGAAGAATTTATCTGTGTAAAATATCTGGCTTGGTACTGCTTTGGCTGTTTTTCCTAAGAGCAGCCTTGAATTTACCAAAGCAAATGAATTCAGGAGTGTCGTGCACTTAGTACATCCAACTGGCATTTTTCACTTTTTTTTTTATACAGGTGCACAAGGGAATGTTTAGCAAGACATACATCAGGAATAAAAAGATAATATTAAATATGCCAGCTGTCCTGGTAGTTTTACCTTGATAGATTTTTCATAGACTATAGGAGCCAGCATGTGCAAAGAGTGGGAAAGGGAGCACAGGAAGCCTGGAGAAGACTGACTTAGTTTACCTTACCATACCCTCCTCTTTGGCTACCTCTATATGTGGGATTTTGAGGACCTGACCCGTTGGCAGAATCCTGATTGATTGCAGCTGCTGGAACCAAGCATGGACGTTTAGGACTCCTGGTGACAAACACAAGCATTGCCATCGTCTCCCTGTGGTACAAAGGCATTTCTCAGGCAAGGGCTACGAATCAAGCTCTTGCTGAAAATGACTTCTTTTTGCCATTCACCAAAACCTCCTGTGACACAAGCGTTTTCTTTCTGACTATCATTTTTGTTAAGCTTATTAGCAAGGCCATTTCAATGTCATTCATATTTCTTTGACTTCCCATTTTCCAGGCCTTTATTTTCAGACCTAAATTATTTCCCTTGGCAGCCTCCACTAGCACTGCCAAAATGCTCCATGTAGGTCCACTGCTGGTTTTATCCATTCATTTACCTGCTTGTGAAATCTGCACAGCAGATGGGACTATTCAACACTACCACACTCTTCCCCACCTAAGTACTTGCAGCAGAAAGAAGTAGGACGTTGTCAGCCCACCCAAACAACTGTCTAACAGCAGCTCTGCAGAGTCCTAACCTCAGATTCAGATTGATCTATACTGGGGAAAAAACAAAACCAAACAAAGTTAAAAGAGTCATTCTGTACTGTGTGTCCTCTAGCAGTGTGATTTTGCCAATAGCTTCACCTCAGTTTCACCTTTCAATTACAGTGCAGGTTCTGAGGTGTCTCAGGGAAAGGGATGTGAGCAAGTTTAAAGCTTAATACAGAGAAGGCAGCAGTGCCGTATGGCTTGCAAGGCTGAAAGAAGCGTAGGAGTTGGCAGGGTCAGTGTCCGTTCCATCTGTTGGTGAGGTGGGCGAAACACCTTGCCAAAGATACTTGCAGCGAGCATGAAGAGTAGGAAGACATTCTAAACCCACCTGGACAAGTTCCTGTGTGACCTACTCTAGGTGGTCCTGCTCCAGCAGCGAGGTCGAACTACATGATCTTTTGAGGTCCCTTGCAACCCTTAACATTCTGTGATTCTGTGAGTGTTTGCTCTACAGAATGTGAAAGAAATGCAAACACCTCTATCATTAATCAGGCCACTGGATTTTTTTCTCTGTGGGGAATTTTTTGTGATGTTCAGCAACAAGTCAAATGGTACCCTCACTGCTGGGCTGGTTCCAGGACTCAGGCACTCCTAGCGCTGCAAGCAACGCAATAGAAACTGGACATGGCATCAACCCAACTGCTTGGCAAAACCAGGCTAGAGTTAGATTTGGCTCCAGTTTTTTAATCTGCAGCTTCCTGCCTGCAATTTGGGAGTTTAGATTAATGACTTAGCACCGGTATCCTTTACAATAGCTTTGAGTTTGGATTTCAGCAAGCAGGAAGGACCTCATCTGAGGTACTGTAAGACCCAAAACTTTCAGAGAGAGCAAAAGGAAACGCTCACTGTGAAGGATGCCCAGAGGCACAAACTCCCTCCTGCTAGAGATCTACTGAATGCAGCATATCTCTTGCATGTAAAGCTTTTCTGAATGCCTTGCAAGTCTTATTTTTCCAATGTGAAGCTCATGACAGATACCAGGTGTGATCTCTCACCATTTCTTCATTGAAGCACATGAGCATTGCAGTGGTAACTATCCCATGCAAAAAATGTGTTCTATTATATTACATCTGCTATTTCAACACTTTGCAACCATTTACATCTTAGGCCTCACCACCCTGCCTGGCAGAACTGGAAGTGCTCCTTCAAACACTGAAAGAAAAGTGCCAGCGAAGCCATTTTTTTGTTTCGTGTTTCAAGCATCAGTCTCATGATAATTTGTGATATCTGGGTCTTGTTGATTGGAGAAAAGTAATGTAAGTCTGAGGGAGTCAGTGTCTTGTCCAAAGCACAGTGAATATGTAAAAAAGAAAAACAAACACAAACCTCAGCCCTCCTTAACTTACTCCAATTCAATGAAGAAATCATTTAGCAGGTGGCCTGCACTCAAACACCTGGAGCAAATGTAGGAATACAAAAGTCAAGCTTTTACTGAAATATTAAGCAATCCAAATATACAAGTTTTCAGACCCAACACAAGAGTAACTGCCATAGAAGTAGTCAGGAATAATTGTGGGGTTTAATGATGAATAGAGTTAGACAATAAAGCCTCTTGGAAAACTGAAATAGTCTTTATGTTCTCTGAGAACACAGAAGGAACAGACTAAATGAAAAATAATGGTTTGTCTAGACTTATATTTATGCTAATATTTGCATTCATTCACATTACAAGACCTATTAATGTTTATGAAGCCTTTTATAACATATTTTTTAAAGTGATGGTGAAGCACAAAGATAAATCAACTTCAAAGTATTAAGCATGTTACTCTATGCTGAAAATGAAGTATGCTCCCTGTCAAAATAAATTAGACCAGAGGAGGGCCTGTTTGTTTAGATCAAATTCAAGTGGTCCTGTTATGTCCAGTGTAGAAAGACCCTTTTATACTCTCCATTTGGAAAAGCTTAACTTAATGGAAAACGATACATAAACGCTAGTCACCACATGGTAGACTGCAGCAAAAAATAAAGCCCAGTAGATACAAGGGATTATGTATTTTATGCACAGTTTCTCTCCAATGACACTCTCTCCTCTTGAAAAGCAAGTTACTGGAACAAATTTAAGGAATTCTTTCCTTTAGAGAGGTGAAGAGAGTGACTAGATGACCTCTTGAGGTCCCTTCCCATTGTTAAGGTTCTGTGATTTTGTGAAATGAGTGGCTAGATCAGAAATGTTCTGGCATTAGTGTATGAACAAAGTTAAAGTGAAAGGCAGCATTATGGCCTTTGTTAGAGAGCTGGGATCTTTCATTACTTTGTCAGCCCTGCTCAAAATACATACATAGGTATGTCAACGTATGGTCAGATATAATGATTTTTTCCACAAAGAAGTAAGACAAGAAGAAGATAAAATCTCCCAGATCTTCATTTTGTCCCTCTTAGGTGAATTATAGGAGACAGATGTGCTTCTAAACCAGTGCAGACAAATTTAAAGTAGTGACAGTCCATTTCCTTTGAAAAAAAATATTAGTCTTGCTGTAAAGATATAGCCAACTATTATGGTTTTATGCACTCTCTCTCTTCCTGAGTAAAGGCTGCTGTGAAAACAGTATGTGCAGAAATTAATTTCCCTTGCCATTGTTGAAGCTGTGGTAAGCAGGAGTCTAAGCAGTTAACGGCGATAGGTATGAGTTTATAGGTCTTATTTTTCTTTTCCATATGCAATATGTTCATGCAGAAAGTATCAATACTGAGACTGGATATGGTGGCTGATCTGTAGTAGATCACAAAAATGTCATGGATTCCTTGCTGCAGTTACAACATCACAGTAAAAATGATGGCTGCTACTGATTGATCTAAGCACTCTCCATACTCTGTTTTTGCGTGATTTGTAAACTGAAATCACCTAAATATATGTGTACATCCATATATATTCCTGTATTATTGAAAAACACACGAATAAAAAGATACCTGACCTGGAATAAAAAATTTCTCCTTGAGAGCATGACCAGTGACCCATGGAGATGAAGAGGCGAGGCCAGAGCACTGTGTCCCAGCCGCCTCTTCCACAGGATTCTTGTAAGACAGTTTATTCAACAATTTGCATTGTGAAATATATTCACACTGAGTATTCCTTGTGTTTTGGGTCCCTAAGAGGAGCTGTGGTGTGCTGAGCAATGCAAAGCACAAACTGAAAAGGAATTTTGTGCTGAATGCTAGAAGAGCTATGTAAAAACGTGATGTATATCATTAAGTGCTCACTATACAAAGGCGTCAAGTCTTTCAAAGCAGAATCAAAATGAATGGTTATTTCCCCAGCTTTAGTCTTTAGCTTTACTGTGTTAACAATCAATGTATAAAGAATGAGCACCATTGCTTTATTGCACAGGAAAGTTGAAAAAATGACGAAGTAGGAAATTAAAGCACTAGTAGCTAACAAAGTATCAGATGCTATGTATCAAATAGCAATACTAAAGTCCCATTCATTGCAATATGGTGTAAAGAGATTGTAGACACCATGAAAATAGAGATGCCAGCCATGGCAATGTTTATCAAAACACTATCAAGTGCTGGCACTCCACCCATAAGACCAAAAGGCTTTTGTTTCCTTTCTCACTTTCCATTACCTTTGGTTAGTAATAATCTACTTTAGTGTAACTGTCAAGCCCTTTCACAATACACCACATGGCTTACACTGTTCTGAACAAGTCACAGCAGGCAGGTGCCTATAAACACAAAACCACAGATGAAATCTTGTCCTTCTCCTGCAGGTTTACAAAAAGGGAAAAACAACAAATAATGACTGCTTAGTACCACAGCATATTGCTTAATCCATTTAACTACCATATTCAAATACAGTTACGTTCTTTTCTTGAGTGGGGACATGCTCCATATTCGTCTTTGGTGAACTTTTGGTGAGATATAAAAAAAAAAAAAAAAAAAGGGCAAACCTCATATTCACTGGTCCCAGAAAATAACAAAGGGAGAGAAAAATAAGTGTGATAGTATCTTTCACACTAGTTACCATTCAGGGATGTGTAAAGAAGGCTCAACTTCACTAACATAGCCAGACTCCCAGAAACAGCATAAATTAGCTTTCACCCATCACAGAAGGGACAGATCAGGCTTGAGATCTTCTGACAAGCAGGTCCACTGGTCCCCTCCCTGTAATGGTAAAGCAGATTTCTTATGCTGTGCAATTTCTCTCCTTTGGGGTAGTGAATCCATCTTACATTGTGTGACATAAACACCTAAATAATTCAGTAGGCTTCTCCTCACCTCCCCCTTTCTCCTATAGGTTTAAAGGAAAATATGCTTTACATTTCTGCTTCCCTTACGGAAACGTTCTAATTAGAGGAGTGGAGATATGCACCTTGCTTTCTCTCTCCTCAATATCCAGAGTCATCAATGGGTCACTCCAGTGCTACTTTCAACTAGTTCCCACCTACTGTTGGGTGATCTGACAGTTTCACCCACAGCTGGTAAGTTTGCACCGATTAGTATTGTTAGCAGGGGTAGCAGAGAACTGACATTTTCCCATCTCTTTTTCCAGTTTTTAAACTGGAAAATGATTCAGCGCAACTTTGCCCTGTACCAATGAGCATTTTAAGTGTGTATCCCTCTTTTTAACTTGGTGGCACCCACTTAATTAATGCAACTATGTTCTCTCTCACACAAGGTCTGGGCCGTTATAATTGATGACTGAGAAAACCCGCAAGACAGAAAGGGAATTGATCTATTTATATTTCATGTTGTTCCATTTCCATTTTCTAGGCCCTAAGAAACTACTTCTCACCTCTGCCACCCACTCACCTCAGCTTCCTCAGTCAGAGCAGTAGTTGCAGTTTTCCTTGTAAAATGGTGCGAACATAGAGTGAGCAGCTGGAAGTGTATTTTAATTTCTGTATTAATTCAAATGAATTCAAGCCTTGCTAAAAGGCATAAGCTGTGTTTGCTGGGACTGTAGGAACTAATAAATCTATTCCTTTGTAAGGCTTTTTGAAAGGTTTTACTTTCCACTCAAAATGAAAAGTCCTCAGAAAATAAAGAACAAAGCTGTCATGGGATATGATAAACCACAGTGAAGCAAGGTTTTCAACTGCCCTGAGAAGAGGCAAATGCATTTGTGCAAGGACAGATAGAAGGAGAGCCTCTGCTTCTGTAAGGGCATCTGGTCAAGGACCTTCTTGATACAGAAGGGTATAATAAGACTGAAGCCATAAACAAGAATACACAAGAGACACAAACCCAATAGATGAACTAACAAGGACAAAGGCAAGAAACAGACCTTGTCAGTCACATTAATTAATGGGTTATTAAGAAAACACAGGCAAATCAGAAAGTTGCAGCTGATGAGGATGCAAACCCAAGGGCCTGGGATGCCCAAGGGGTCAGTGGGGCTGTGCAAACTGATGAGGGAATGTGGAGGAGTGGGGATGGGGAGGAACAAAGCAGTAGCAGACTGCAAGAGGTACAAAACTGGACAGCCATCTGCAAAACTGGGACTGACAGTACACTGTAAGGATTGCAGCAATGCACAGAGAAGGTTTCCATTTCCCTTTTCCTTAGCAAGAGCCATAATGCCATTCAGTAGTGAAGCCACTCAACTGAGAAAAGTAATTAAGGTCCACAGATTATCAGTGGCTACAAAATTTTCATGGCTGCACTGATATGTTTGCAGCCCTGATAAATCTCCCTGGCTAAAAGAGACTCATTTCCCATGCAACTAAACATGCATACACAGATACACTAACCTGAAGTGACAGTACAGAACTGGGACGCCTTACAGTTTTACTCTGCTTCATGTCTGCATGTGTTTAATTAAAGATGCTTTTTGCTTTAGGGTGGATAATGATAGTAAACAGCTGGACTGATCTCACTCCTTATGCCTTCTATTTGGCTCCTCTTGGTAATCACCAATTGCCATGGAAACTACTAAGTGCACCTGCAACAGTGTCACTTTTCCTGAACAGATGGAGGTGCTAGGCGGATTAATTTTGCTTTGTTTAAAAAAACAAGCTTTAATGGAGAAAGAAGGCAAAACCTCTGAAACCCCACAGGTTCTGCAGCTAAATATCTTTGTTAGCCACCTTGCCTGCCTTTTGAGCTGTAAGCTACTAGGTAAGCTTGCTTTGACAAAAGAAATACTAACACTACAGGGCATGTTGGAGTTGAGAATATATGCAAGAGAAATAAAAAAGCTGTCCCACAGTAAAATCAGAAACTTCCGTTGTGAACGCTCCACTTCAAATGTTGAAACACACCCTCAAAAGGCTGTCTTCTTCTCTCAGACGTTGCATTCCCAGCTTGTCCACGTGTCACCAAACCGGATACATCTCACGTAGGTAACGTTAAGACTTGGTCAAACAACAAAGCTGCTTCAGTTGTCCTTTTTTTCCCCCCTCACATTTTGCCCCACCAACTTTCCCCTCTCTAGAGAGATACTTCCTGACATTAACATTTCCACTTCCTTTCCTTTTGACTTCCAGATACTGAAGAAAAGTACTTCTAAAAGATGCTTTGAGTGTTTGGTTACAAAGGAAGTGGTGAATCCATGGCCTGCTTCGAAAAGGTTCAGGAACCACAGACAGGCTGCAGGGTAATGGCTAGATGCTCTGTACCTCTGAAAAAAAACAGACAATGCCACTCCTGCTTTCTGCCATCCAGCAAAAGAATTCTAGAGATCCTCGCATGCTGCCTGGTAGCTGGGCAACACAATTATTTATTAGAACTGGAAAAAGCAGTGGAAGATTTGAAGCCCTATAGTAGAAAACAAATGAATATTACAAAGTGCAAGTAGAAGAGAATGATTGTGCAGACACATCACATTTTTCATTTCTTATGTGGTGTTAGCTTGTTACATTGTCTGTGTGATAACAAGATAAACCAAGTGGCAATTAAATAAACTTCAGAATTATTGGACCTGTGATTCCAGTCATGCACTGTAAAATACCTAAAATATGCAACTGTCTAACTTTATGTGAAGAATTTTTACATAGTTACACTGAAAAATTCTAATACAGCCATTGGTTAGACAAAAAAAAAAGGCCAACCATACATTCTGTTAATAATTCAATATACATTATATCAATATTTTATATTTATGTTATGAATCTTTTATAAGTATACAACTATGAATTATTAAATATTTGTTAAAATTTTGTGAAAGTCAGAATTATTTTATTAACAGTCTGGAATAGGGAGCTGCTTGACAAGAGTTCAGTGCAGGGCCACCAAGATGATGGAGTGAAGCATCTCCCTTATGATGAAAGACTGACAGAGCTGGGACTCTTTAGCTTGGAGGAGACTGAGGGATGATCTCATTAATGTTCACAAATATGTAAAGCATGGGTGTTAGGAGGATGGAGCCAGGCTTTTCTCAGTGATGTCCAATGATAGGACAAGGGGCAATAGGTATAGGCAGGAACATGAGGTTCCAAAGAAACGTAAGAAATAATTTCTTCACTGCGAGGGTGACGGAGCACTGGAACAGGCTGCCCAGATGGGTTGTTGAGTCTCCTCCTCTCAAGATATTCAAAACCCACCTGGATGAGTTCCTGTGTGACCTACTCTAGGAGGTCCTGCTCTGGCAGAGGGGTTGGACTAGATGATCTCTGAAGGTCCTTTCCAACACTTAAGATTCAGTGATTCTGAAGCAGTTTACTTGCTTTTAAGGTCCATGAAATGTATTCCCTTCAATTATACCAGCACAGAAATTGTATGGACCGCAGATAGAAGGGCAAAAGCTATGCCAGTTGATTCCAGATTTTTAAAAAGGCAAACACCTCACTGAACATCATGCTGAAACACACAGAAGTTACAGCAGCGTGAGCATTGTTCAGCTGTCCAAATTCCGCACTCTAGACAGTATAGCTAGCTGCTTATTGCCAGCAAGAAATATCTTATACAGAAGAGCTACTGTTCATCTCCACCCTTTCACAAACCAATCTTGAACAAAAGATGCATTTGAAAAATTCTTAACTGTCGACCTTTACATCAAAAATGAGTCTGTTGCCATCAACTACATTTGAAAGAACAGTTCCTGTCAAAAGAAGTTTATCACTGAAAAGAGATTAGCAATAGTTAGGAAGAGTATCTGTTGCTAAACAACGAAGTTAGAGTCCAGGGTAAATATGTTGTCAGAGAAAACAGTTTTTTAGGAGATGAAAAGTTTATTTTAAAACTGCCAACATATAACAAAAACAATTTTACACTACTTTCCATTTTCTACAGAAATACAGTAACTTACAGCTGTGCTTAGTTCATTCTGTCACTAATACATATAAAACCAAGCCTGCTGATAAATAAATTAAAAAAAAAAATCTATTTACCAACCACCACCACTAAATTTGTACCTGTAAATTTTGGAAGACTTCTGCATAGAATAGTTAGGACTGTAAAGGTGTGCTGGTTTGTTTTTTTTTTTTTCTATTTTGTACTACAAGGACATGTAAAAATGTAATTAACATGCAATACAAAATATTTGAGATAAACACGGTAAAACTCAAGAGTGCACAACTGGAAAGCAGTGCTAGGATGCCCTCCTGTGTTTGTAACTAGACATTGGAAAACTGAATGTTTTATACGGAGGAATTTCTACTTCCCTTCACAGCAAAACTTGACGTATAACCATGAAAATCTATACTTGGCTAGGTTCCAGTGAAGAGGAACTGAAGGTGTAGAGAAAATTATCTAGTACTAGATAACAACAAATAATTGTAGAACATCTCAAATCAATGTAAGCAGATGCATTTAAAAGAGGAAAATAGCTGTTACCTAGTTATAAGCATTCATGAGATGACAGAATGATGAACGTGCAGTTTATTGTCGCACCATAAATGTATATACCATGCTGGCACAACAGCAACACTTAAGCCATTCACTATATATTAAGACTTTCTCTCTTCAATATCACATCAGTTATCACATGCCACGTAAAAGCTTACTATTCATCCCTAATTGAATAAAACTCGGGCGTGAACCTACCTGCTATCAATTTGCCAGACTTCCCAAACTAATGTGTTACCCTGGTTTACACACAGATGTATTGCATGAAACTGTCTTTCACTACAAAAGAATTAAAAAAACACACAAAAAAAGGGGTGGGGGAGTGAAAGAGGGTGGGGAAAAAATGAAGCTTTCTTAGTTGATACACCATAGTACACATATTTCTTTCTAGCTGCCTTTTTAAAACCTGTAATATTCGAGAACCTTAAACAGTTTTTCCTTAGTCACAAGTGCTGATGAACATACACCACCCTAACTGCATTCTTCCTTGGTAAATGGCCGTATTTATGACTTCAAAGTCATCACTAGAATACATCACACAAAACTGCTATTTATTGGCTGGTATCCTCTCCATGGTGTGGCCTGATCATATGTCAGTGAAGTCAGTGAGAACTTTGTCACTCATTTTAAAAGATGTAAAAAAATCAAGCACTCAGACTGGAAACAAACTAATGGCTAGATCCTGCAAATTATTTCTGAACAAGGGTTTATTACTTGCTCATGCTAAGCTTTCTGATTTAATCAACCCCCAAATTGAGTAAACTAAAACTGTACATACCAGCTTAATGTTTTCTTACGTGTTCTCACTACCTTTTGTCCTTGCACCTAGTGACATAAAATCAAAAAAAGAACCTGTATGAGTGGAATATGTCCTTGCTTAAGTTTTACATTTAAGGTGATGAGCTATAGTTTTAGTAATGCCCTATGATTTTAGGTGCTCATTTTAAAAAATTAGGAATGAATCACATTGTCCAGGAAAAGAGAGGAAAGGTGCTAATACTTTCCAATAAAGTTGAGCCCTTTAAGGAGAGCTTTCAAATCCAATAACTGAAAGTCAGGAGTTATTAAAAAGAAGTAACTTTGCATTTATTTTTTAAAAATATGATTTATTTTATTTTAAAAAATCCCTGAAAGATTGAAAGTAATAGTATAAGACAGGCTACTTCTGGTTTGTATTCAAATACCAATTTCAGTTGCTGGTTTGTGTCTGACATACTGTTCTTAATCTCCTATGATGCTAAAGCATCAAAACGGAAAAATCTTTATCCAGATTATGCCTGTCTGTTCCTTCCTGGAGCACTCCTAATAAAAGTTCCCCAGGTAGGATACTGGCTGAGCACTTCCTGCTTGACAGACCTTACAAACTCTTTTACTGTCTCAAACACTCCCTACAAGCACTCTGAATAAACAGTCTCTAATAATTTGGTTTGTGTATGCACGTATTTGTCCAAGTACTGTGAAAGTAAGGCATATTAAGCAAGAGAGGGGAAGCAAGACATCTTGCCACTTTCAGCAAACATCCTGACATTGGCAATGGTCCTGCTGGATTCAGACTTAGGACAAGCCTTCCATGGAAGAGTTCTGTTTGCAGGCTACCAGTGTTATACAAAAATAGCCATATGTGGAAGATTTTTGCCTTTTTCACAGCACATGACATAAATACAGTTCATCCATCCACCCATCCACATTTACTGTGGGAAAATAAATGCAGGTAATTTATTCACAGATAAGCTCTCTACTGATGACAAAGAAAGAAAACAATTCCCTCTGAAAGGAATTAATCCTACAACTAAGACCAACCACTGAAAAAACAAATTAATGCTTTACATTCACTACCCTGTAGAACATCAGCCACTTAACAGATTACTTTCCAGTGTCTTACTGTCCTGTCATTCCTTCTGCTACAAAATTTTATTAGTTATCTAATTTCTCTGCATTGGAAATGTACATAAAACTTACATAGTCACAACTGTTTATCTGATAGTTTTCCATAGAAAAAAAGCGCAAAATACTATGTTTAAAATATTTATAATATCAAGTTTAAAAGCCATCCTACTTCCTTCTAATACAAAAGCTGTGAGAATTATTTTTCTTTTCACATCTCTTCATAAAATAAACATTTTGCCCTACACAGAATAGTACTTTGATGGACATGATGGTGTTACAAAATTAGTGTTTAATGACTCAAATACCGCAGTGCTGTCACTGCTTTGGATCATAATGCTACTTAAAAACCATTTACTACATCTACTGTTTCTATTACATCACATAATGACAACATTCCCAATCATGGTTTTTGAAATGACCACCCAGTTTTAAATGTAGCCGCCACTTAAAAAAAAGAAAATCTGGAACAAAAAGGAATGAATACAGTAGGTATATATACTATGCCTTGTAAAAATAAGTTCTGGTACCTTGTATCATTTATGTGATTCTTCAATAACAGATAATATTCCGTTAAAAATCCCCAAGCATTTATCTACTTGTTCTACGCAGCCATTCAGGAAATTCTACTGTATTAATAACGTACCACTTCCATAACTTTATTCACAATGAACATACAGGAACACTCCATCCAAGAAAAGCTCTTTTCTTCACAAGACACTCACTTTCCGGTGAAACGAATATGCACCTCACTGTGTAAAAATGGCCTCTAACTCACTACAGTAGGCTATGCCCTGAGAAGTTAATATTACACACTAAGTTAAAGCCCCTAGGAAGTGTCAGGTCTATAATTCAGAAGCATAAACTGTCTACAAGGAATTTCTTGTAAAGCACATATTTCCTGGAAGCACATATTTCCTCCATTTTTCAGAAACACATTGCTTCTTCAGAGGAAAAGACTAATAAAAGTTTATGCTAATTCTAGTTCTCCCAACTTTAATGACAATATACTTTTTTTTTCCCCTCCTTTTAACTCTCCTGGGGTAACTAGATGGCTTCATAGATAAAGCTTTTGCTTTTCACCTCTGAAAGAGGATGCAGGTCTAGCAAAAAAACAGCCTGATGAACTCCACTTAAGGACATCTATCAGAGCACTTTTTAGGAGGTAGAGTTATCTAAATACGAAATGAGGCCACCTTACCAATGCTTTGCTACATTCTTCTTTGCTGGTTGGAAGAACAGAGGAGAGGTTGGGAAGAAAAGACACCTCTGAGCACACAGGAAAAAAAAAAGAAGGAAAATAATCTTAAGACAGAGATACTGAACTTGAATATTAAGTGCATTTGAGAATAGGCAAGCTACTCTCTTTCTTTCGTATAAATACAAAATAGTAAGATTTAATTGCAGAGACCTCTCATCCCCAAATGAGTACAGGACAAACATGCCTTTAATAGTCACATCTACATTTCACTTCACTGCTGCTTTTTCCAAAAGTGTTCTATTAGATACAGCACAGGAGTTTTTGGGGTTTTTTTTCCCCCCTATACTAAGTGCAACAGTTCACTTCCTACTTTATTAAAATAACTACGGAACATTTTTGGAGACAAAATAGCTCCTAAGCAAACCTTGTCCAAAAATTCATTCATCAAGTCTCTGAAGACTCATCACCTAAACTATTCTCTGGTACACATTTCTTTCATGGTATTATGTTATTCTGAAAAAGTATGCTTATGGAGTCTGGCTATGCAGACAAGTCTTTCCAAAACCCTTTGTTTCTGGTCAACAATACTATAAATTACCGTTTCAAAAATTTATCAATTTTCTGCCTATGAAAAAATTTGCTCCTGTCCACATTTTAATTAAAGCATCACTAACATGAAATTGGAAATGCCAGAATTTTTTATTATAAGATAGAATCTAAGCTTTCTCACTATATTGTCAATTCATTTATTTGTCTTAAAACAAGTTCTATAAAAGGTAAATAATCAAACAGTATAAACTGAAAATTTACTTCTCCCCCTTTTAAATAACACAAGGAATTGATTGTATAAATATGTAAGAAGTCAACAAAACACTAACATGCAGACATGACTGGATTAAAAAATATTAATCAGAGTAACTAAGGAAATACGTTCCAATAACAACTTTATACAAAGTTTGTTATAGCAGCTATCTTTAATGCTGCATGTGTTGCACCAGTGACTGTTGACACACAAGAAAAGTCAATAAAATAACAGTAATGTATTTAGCAGCATTCAACTCCTTAAAAAAAGTGACTCCTCCTATTCTAACTTCTGTAGTCTCAAATTACATTTGCTCTCAAATTACATTTGCTCCTCAAAACCCTTTGCTTCTAGCACAAAGAAATTTCTATAAATAATCCAGTTAACAAAGAGAATTTGCGTCAATTCACATGAGGAATACTACAGCAGAAGATAAAAATCAGTGAAGATGCTGAATTTTACATGAACAGGTTTACAGACGTATGAAGTTTGATTTTATATTTGAAGGAACTTCAGAGTAAGTGTCTTGTAATCTGCAACTTCTGTTGGACATGTTCTCTGCAAGCACGTTCACTACCTTATCATTCTCTGATGTAGCTGCACTCAGTAACTTTTATGCACACTAACTACAAAGGGCCTGAAGCCACTTTTTTTTCAATTGGTGCCCAAGTGGGACTCTGCAGCATAATGCAATTGTTAGACTGTTATGTTCCTTGCAGTACATCACACAGTTGTAAGCTTAACGCAACTTATTGGAAATACCTCTTCAATAGTTACATGCTAAAAGGCTTCAGGTCATGGTCAGCTTGAAGCAACTCAGTTATGTCTTTTCTTTTTTAATATAATTTATGTCATTACTATGAAAAAATTAAAGCGTAATTTTGCCACCTTGTGGTTTGCATTTTTTTTCAAAGAGGAAACTTTTATTGTTTAGCTTCCTGTGTGGCTGTCTGGTCTGCAAACATTTGTAACAAATGTAACTATTCTTATAGGATTTTTTTTAAAAAGGAGGGAGCCAGTATGGAAATAGTTGTAGGCTTTAAAAGCCAACACTTAAGAGTCATACTACAGTCATCAGTATTTCATAAAACTAATGGAAACTACTAATTAGAGCTTAGACCATTACTCAAGTACAAATATACAACGCCACTCTGGTCAGTTACAAAGGATCAAATCTTGTCTTCTTACAAGAGTGCATTAACTAGTGCTGATGTGAATAGGAACTGCACATAGGTATACAAGGGTAGCTGTTCGATCTTAAGTGTTTATGATGGAAAGATTATCAAATTCTATAGCACAGTATTTTCACAATATAGCTTTAAGAAAGTCAACTATGACTAACAATTATAGCCTAGAAGAAATATAGAACGGATTTTAAGTCAGATCCTAACATAAATCTTTTCCTCTAAAAATTTCAATCATTCCAGTGCAAGAAAAGAGCATCTCTTCCCTTCCACAGTTTAAGGAATATTTCTTACCGTGCTTCTGCCATCAATATTTTACCCACAAACAGGTAATTTTTGCCAAGGTAAACAGAAGACAACTACTACTAACTGTGTAAGCAATCTAGGACCAAAAATGGTACCCTTATTACGGTGCCAACTGACTTCACACTTTCCAGGTTCATAGTAGTCACAAATGGGATACTGTTAATCAAGGCTATTACACATGTTTTAATGTATCTTTCATACTCAAAAACCATCTGAGATGGTTAAAAAGTTCTTTCTCAAATTAAGAACTTTAGTTCAGACTCCAGTTTGTACCTAAACATACCCATTTGTCAGTTGTCACAGCCAATATCTTAAGCCAAGTGAGACTCTCACTCTGTTCCCACATCTCCTTCACACACTGCATAGATTCTTCTGCAACTAAAATCATCAACCAAGACAGCATTCCAGAGCATCTCAAAAAAAAAAAAAAAAAGCCATGTAAAATGTCCCTAGATATACGGTTTCTGTTGTGGATGAGACAAAGTTTTGCCATGAAGATGCCCAAGCCTAGGTCAGTCTTATCTAGGTACTGTAAACAGGTGAGTGTATATTTAGAAATGTCTGTCAGTCTGTGCCTGAAATGAGTTATGAACATACTCACCACTAGAGGTGGTTTCCTCATTTTGAAATGCAAGTGTAATCTCCATCCATCATATTATTTAGAACTGTTGGAACTCCCCATGTTTTAAGTGCCTTTTTTTCCAAATGTTAGCTTTTGAGCAGGCTGCCTGTTTTGTTTTTCTTTCCTGCCTCACGGCTGCCCTCTCTGCCCAACTAACAGTAGCTTAAAACTTAGCACAGGAGGCACTTTGGGCAGGAGAAATGTATAGCAATTTTGGAAAAATTGCTTGAAAATCTAATCCCCTCAGTGAACTGTCTGGAACAGAGGCAATGTTGCTACTCTACAAGCTTCTAAAGTTGTACAATGTTTCTTCCCTAGTTCTTTGGACCAGCAAAATTCCATTAATGTAGAAAATCCCTTATATAGGCAATATCTAAGGAAATGACAAAGCATTCATGTTTAATTTCACTGGAATAGAAATGCATTTCAAATTCCTTTACAATTTACAGTTACGTAAACAGAGATGTATGGTTGGAGAAGTGCTCTGAAAAGTCAAAAGAGAAAAATCACAAAGACTGAAGCTCTGCAAAAGAACAGAAGTGAAGAGATAGCTCCCTCCAGCTATACATTTTTTGAAATGTATAGTCTCAATGACTAGTCAGAAGAATTACTTTTTTACTCCATTATCTATTGGACTTGCACAGTCTCGGTTAAGTACGTTACCAATGTGTGATTTAGCAGGCTGAGATTCTGTAGTGTACATAATACATTCAGAAATGTGTTATCATCATTAATTCTGGATTGTTGAGATATAATAAATAAATAAATAGAAGTAGGAAAAAAGGTAGTCTAAGAAAAGTATTCCCAAATGTAGCTTTGACTGTTAAGTGTGAACATATGGCTGAACTATTTTGTCACATTTTCCTCTGTCTGCTTTTCAGGATTTCAACTTCTTTGAGTTTTCAATCAAACTCATGTGATAATTAATAAGCAAACACAAATTCAGTTACAATAGTAAAAGGCATGACTCAAACTGTTAACTGGAGCCTTGAGAAAGAAACATTGTAGTTTGTACCGATGGTTGCTAATACAAAATAGCACTCACTGAATATAATCTCAATCTAATAAGGTATTAGAAAGATGCCACTGTAAAACGGAGGAACAACCCGGTAATAGATTTATCTGACACCCACCTATTCTTTTTCCAGACACTGCTTCAAAACCATTTCAGACTTTTTTTTTTTTTTTTAAGTTAAATGATTCAGAGTCCACCTTAATGCAGAAGTTACAAAATAAGAAAACAGCATGGTAGGAAGCTGACCCAGTGATTTCTTAAGAAGACTAAATTGCATTTGTTTAATAAAAAGGTATGCTGGGTCTTTAATAAACTGACAGACTTTTACTCTGAATATGAACTTTAAGACTATTGAAAGAGTGAGAAACACATGGTTAGGTAACACTTTCAACCAAGACATGCATTTGTGTCTGAAAAGAGAATATTGCACTAAAAGAAGAACCCTGAAGACCTGAAACTCTTCCTTCACTGACCTAAAAAAGTAATCAACCATTTCCTGTAAGCAGTAGCAAACCTGGCTTGTTCCACATCCTTACAAGTTGATAATACTTCATCAATGAAACGGTATTCCCTTTCTGGACCAATAGAGTCCTGCATAGGAGCACGCTTCAGGCGTTTTGTTTCTTGGGCATAACCTTGTTTGCTGCTGGATTCATTTAAACCATCAACATCCATAGCTTGTGCCATGTTACTTGTTGCAGGACCACGGTAGGAATTATTCAGAGTTTCATCACTGCTGTCCACAGATGATACCACCACACTCGGAAGAGGAAGCTTGTTGCTTATGTGGTGCTGAAGGTAGAACACAAGCCTTCTTCACAGGAAAATGAAATTACAAGAAAAGAAAAGGAAAGGAAAAAAAAGAGTCAAGTTCTGAAAATAATCCACTGATGTTGCCAAATAGCTTCATTTCATTTGCATCCCACCAGATTCCCCCACAAACCAAAAAAAAAAAAAATCTGCTCACACTCTACAAAAAATGGCTCTGCTGTTATCTACTCAGGTATACACACCTAGCTGAGAGGTGATAAAGGAGAGATCTTCTGTAGCTGATTCATCTACCTATGTTTTGCTCATCTTTTGGTATTGTGAGGAGGTTGATTAACAGTATCTTGTATCTCTTGCACAAACTACAGGAACATGTGGAACTTATACATGAACAAGATACTTCAGTCCAACCAAATTTTTCATTCAATAGCTCTCATTATATAGTCTTGAATGTTTTCCAAAGGCTTATGACATGGTAGCTTAAGCACTCTTTTACTGAGTGGTACCTTTTAAAAGTCAGAAAACCAATCTTTCTGGAAACATTAGACAAAGAACAACCTGCAAATCAGATGAACACTCTTTTGGTCAAGTGACCTTACCTATGACACCACAAGGTTTCATGCCCTGGGTAAGTATCAATCAGTTCAGTGCAGAGCTCCAACTCTTCCTCTAAACAGTGGGTGAGATCCACACTCTGTTCTTTCACACAGGCAGCTTCTGCCCTTGCACTTTCCTCCTCCTCCTTTTGAAGGCTAAGGCTTTGCTCATTTACCATTTGGTTCTGTACCAGCACATTATTGTCAGTCACAGTTCTGCCTGTCAAGGACTTGAGTAAGAACTGGCGGTAATGAAATCCACTATGGTCTGAGACGTGCATGGATACCCAATATTTAGTGCATGAAAGTTCATCGATGAGAATCTGAAACAAAAAGCAGTGACAGTTACCAACCAACATAAAGGAGGAATTACCAACGTTGTTTCTGTATTAACCTCTCCTTGTGAGCCAGTGTGGTAATGGTTTAAGAACACATACAGAAAAATTAGATAATCACTGAGCCTTTTCCAACGTGTGCTGATAAGTATCTTGGCATCTATCCACAAAAGAAATTATACTGCTTCCCAACTTTCAAAAGAGTTATCGCCGACACCTTCCCACACAGGAAAAAAGAAAAAAAAACCTAAACGATTTATGATGAAAAATAAGCAACAGTTTAAAAATCTCAAATGATTAGGAATAAAGACTATTTAGAGGAGGTAAAAGGCACACATTACTACATGGATATTCATTACAAGTATCTTAATTTTTGCCTAAAGCATTAGAGGAGTCAAAACAGTGGGTGAGTTGCCTTTTTTAAAAAAAGATCATTTAAAGTATTTTTCACTTTTGTTTTTCACTAACATTATGTTGCAAGTCCAAGAACCTGGAATTTTTTATCCATAATTAAGTTGCTCTTGGTAATCAGTGAACTCCAGAAAGGCTTTCACAATAACTGCAGCAAATACTTACAGAAACAATTGTAGTCTCCAATGAAACACTACCAGCATCTAACAATTTTCTCTTAACTCTGAATGTTTTTAAAACTTCAAAACCTATTCCTAGGAAGACAAGTGAATTTGGCTACTGAGGCAAAACTTTTTCTTTACTTTCTATATTACAACAAATGGCTGTATTTAAAGTCTTTAACCTCTTTCCTCATATTGTTCCTCCTCTGGAGTTAAAACTCTCCAAAGAGAACAAAACTACCTTTTTTGTTTACAGCTAAAGACTTTGGATATATTCTTGCTTTATCTCTTCGTCCAAGCTACCTACATCATTTAACAGGATGATGCAAAGGAACTTTCATTGGCACAAGTCTGTCTTTTTTTTTCCTCCTGCAGAATGAAAAGCAAAGCTTCCCACAGAGAACACTGTTGAAACATACAAGGCTAGTTATACACTTTCTTGTTGTGTACCTGTTCTAAAAGGTATTACACAGGAAAAGAAACGACATAAATAGTGCCACACAGGATTCTTAAGGAGGCTAAAACTTGCCACCTGCAGCTCTGAACTAAACCACAATATCAGCTTCCCTCTTTGATTACATTTCTGAACATGAAAATTTAAAATCCTATTAAAAACAGCATAAGGCTTAAGGGCTACACCAGAAAAATCAGACCGATCTTTATTCAGCTAGAACTGATACTATGCACATTACATACAACTTTAATCTTAAAATAATTAGATTCATTTATAAGCTACATAATTACAGAGGGATTACAAGGATCCTGCACAACGTAAATAAAATGATTCCCAGCATCACTACCTGAACTAGAAAATCTCTTTCAGAATAGCAAGACAGAAGGTTGTCAATTGAACTTCTGGATGCCTACAAAAGCCAAACCCTGAATAACAGAAGGTGCTTCAAATAACTGGAGGTAAAATAAAAAGCCGGCTAATGGCCAACTGGAGTTCTTCCTTACCAAGCAGTTTTCACCATTTCCACACTGAACAGCACAAGCCCTTTACCACTCTTCTCAGAGAAAAGAGGAAATGGTATGAAAACGCCTTCCTTCTCACTCTTGACAACCTCTCACAAAGGGTCGTCTTCTGCCTTCCATGGTGAGCTGAGTAGTGCAGAATTGGCATCCTGCTCCAGAATAGGACATACAAGCTTGGTGAACTAACTTTGCCTCAACCTCTGGGTCTGCACTCCCTCTTACACAATCCCCCATCCTGTGCTTGCTTTTTCAAAGTGCTTACCCGCCATCAACTGTAGCCCAGAATTTTCTCCCTGGTATGTCATATTGGGAAAGGAAAAGGAATCCTATGTGGGCAAAAAAAACTTTTAAGGATAACAGATATGTTAATGTCCACTCACACAAAAGACAGGCACCTTTGGAAGCTCAGTCATCTACAAGAAAGCCAAGGCCTTACTACAGATGTCTAACCTTGTATCTCATAAAGCTACTTTTGTCTTCTGAACATCACACGAGTGAGGTGATGCCTCATGACAATCACTACACTGCTTGTTTTTTTGCTTGTTTTATTATTGCAGTGCCTCATCAGTCACTCTCCAATTTGTAATTACAAAATTGAGTATCCCTATCTAAAGAAAACAAAAAAATTATTCATCTCTACTGAACTACATCCTGATTTTTTACCTGCATGATTTCTCTGAAGCGTCATGATGTGTATGAATTTTAACAGACTACACTGATACACTCGTTTGCTCTGGTCCACTACCTAATTATACATCCACTCAGTAGGAGGTGCTCATTAGTTAAATGTACTGTCACATGAGAGCTGAAGCCAAACCCTCCCATCCTCTTCTGAGGCAAGTAGTCCAATACCAGAATGATTAGATTGGTTGAAACAATATATTATTGACAAAACCTTAATTGATATTATGAACACAATTCAAACACTTCACAAATTTGCTCATGTTCAAATTCTACAGGAAAAAGAAACTGAAATTTCTATCTTTAAACAAGGCAATGTATAAATTGTCTACTGCAAGAAACATCTATATTCTGTGAGAAAAATCTTCCTATAGGGCCAAAATTTTCTTCTCTACTATTTTATGTATTTGCCCACAGTTTGAACTGAGATTCAGCCTGATGAAGTATTAGGACTATCAAATAAAACCAATAAAACCCTAAATCCTACCAAAGAACCTACTCCCTCAGATCCTCCAAAGCAGGCCAACAGTTTCATGAATAATACACCTGCTTTGATACATCTTATTTTAATAACAATAAAACACATTTCTGAAGGTTCCTTCTAACCCTACCATTATATGATTCTGGGCCTCTGTTTCCTTGTACACTGCAATAAAAACTACCTAAAGCTACAAGTAAGGTTTTTATTATAGCAGAAGTGTGGCCTCAAGGTATTCTAACTTGAGACAACCTTGCAAGAAATACATGGCTGTAGAATCATAGTGGTTGTTTTCACAGAATCACAGAAGGGTTGGAAAGGACCTCAAAAGATCATCTAGTGCAATCCCCCTGCCAGGGCAGGACCACCTAGAGTAGGTCACACAGGAACTTATCCAGGTGTGTTTCGAACATCCCCAGAGAAGGAGACTCAACAACCCACCTGGGGGTTTTATCTGCTATTTTTTTCAGCTTGGTTTAATCTTACATCTCAGTGGAATTTACTATTTTTTTCAGATATTCAAATACACAAAAGACTGATGTTGCAAAATGAGACACCAAGCAAGAAAATAACCAGTTTATTTTAGTGAAAATCTGTGATGTGTGGTTTTTCATTGACCTTCTTATTTACTTTTTTCCTTTGTGAGATGTTGTGAATCAACACTTTCTAGTTCTGTCTTTTAAAGTTATCTAGACACAAATGTGATTCCAAAACTCTTAATATCTTATATGTCCTACACTTTTTCCTATTTTCCTACATTCCAAATACCTTCAGCTAGGACATCTAAAGAGATATACTGACGGTGTCAAGAAAAATCCTAGTCAATGTGGAAATTTCCCAACAGGTTAAATGAACTGCTTGAGGAACTGCAGCACCAGTGAAATTTTGCCAGGGGTTACAAAAGCTAGTTTTTCCAACTGGAGAAAATTATCAGTTATTTAGTAATCAGTCTAAAATGACCACAAGTAGAGGATCTGGGATAGTAGGCAAGGCAAAAGGACTTGAACAAAGTTAAAACACTTCCTTCACTTGTCAGCTGTCACATTGACAACTGCCAATGAATAAGTCCACCTGAGTAATTCCAGGTCTGAGAAGGGTTATTTATCATAATTCACGGAATCATAGAATGGTAAGGGCTGGAAGAGACTTTTAGAGATCATCTAGTCCAAACCCCCTGCAGAAGCAGGGTCACCTAGATCAGGTCGCATAGGAAAATGTCCAGGTGGGTCTTGAAGACCTCCAAGGAAGGAGACTCCACAACCCCTCTGGGCAGCCTGTGCCACTGCTCCCTCACCCTCACAGTGAAATAGTTTTTTCTTAAGTGGAACTTTTTGTGTTTCAGCTTCATCCCATTACCCCTTGTCCTGTTGCTAGCTACTATACAAAAAAGGGATGTCCCAACCTCCTGACACTCACCCTTTAGATCTTTATAAATGTTAAGATCTCCCCTCAGTCTACTCTTCTCTAGACTAAACAGCCCCAGTTCCCACAACCTTTCCATCTTGGTGGCCCTGCACTGGATTCTCTCCAGAAGTTCTCTGTCCCTCTTGAGCTGAGGAGCACAGAACTACTGGACACAGGACTCCAGACGAGGCCTCATCAGGGCAGAGTAGGGGGGGAGAAGAACCTCACTTTACCTGCTGGCCACACTCTTCCTGATGTATCCCAGGATGCCATTGGCCTTCTTGGCCATGAGGGCACATTGTTGGCTCATGCTTAGTTTATTATCAATCAGGACTCCCAGATCTCTCTCTGCAGAGCTGCTCTCCAGTAGGTCAACCCCCAGCCTGTACTGGTGCATGGGGTTATTCCTCCCCAGGTGCAGGACTCTGCACTTGTCCTTGTTGAACCTCATGAGGTTCCTCTCTGCCCAACTCTCAAGCTGGTCGAGATCCCGCTGAATGGCAGCACAGCCTTCTGGGGAATCAGCCAGTCCTCCCAGTTTGGTGTCATCAGCCAACTTGCTGAGGGTACACTCTGTCCCCTCATCCAAGTGGTTGACAAAGATGTTGAACAAGACTGGCCCCAGAACCCATCTCTGCGGAACTCTCATGGCCACAGGACTCCAACTTGACTCTGTGCCATTGATGATCACCCTCTGGGCTCTGTCATTCAGCCAGGTCTTGATTCATCTCAATGTCCACTCATCCAAGCCACACTGCTTGAGCTTTCTGATGAAGATGTCATGGAAGACAGTGTCAAAAGCCTTGCTGAAGACAAGGTAGATGACATCTGCCGCTCTCCCCTCATCTAGCCAATTCCTTCTGTATATTTAAATTAGTAACGGATAAGTGCAAAAAGCACTCAGGGTGTTACCCTGATCTTCCAACTACTGTTAACTACAGCATAAAATGACTGGAGTTCTAATTAACAGAGTTAACTTTCTTTGTCCTCTTTTTTAAAAAAGCTATTGAAGACTTATGTCGAAGTTCCCGTTTCCTGTTAATATGTACCTCTAACCCAAAGATAAATTCCAATCTCTCCCAATCCTGTAATTCTTCAATTTTTCCACAGCTACCTTTTCATCCAAATTTGTTAGGTAGATAAGTCCAAATTCTCATCTGTGCCTACCTGATGGAGCCTGGAACACACTTGCTATTTCCCACCAATCTGACACAGTCATTTTTAAAGTTTCTAAGGTGACTATTAACAGGAAACACCAGCAAAACAACACACACTGCTAGCAGTAGTTGGCCCATAAAATATAAAAATAACAGCTATAGGACCTCTGTAATCTGCACTAAATCCCTCCCTCACTCCTCCCATAAGGAGGGCAAAATGCAATTGCTGCTGTTAAAAGTGAGTGATGGATGACTGTATCAGTCTAATATTCACTAGGAATTCACCTAACAGCTTAAAATCACAGTATTACAGAACTGTTCATAGAATTTTAGGCCACGTCCCATCAACTAATTCAATCTGCTGCAAGATACTACCATGTGATCTGAAATATTTGCCACATGTCAGATGTCCCTGCTGGAACCGAAACAGCTCGATCAGTCCTCAGTTTAAAAGGTGTCAAAAGACACTGTTGGAGCTGAAGAAACTAGTTACAAGCACTACTATGCTTTCTCTGAAATTCTTCTGTCTTTACTTAATCTTTCAATATTCTGAAACTACAGCTAAAATGAATAAAAGTATCAAAACACAACATTGCATTACATTATCAAAATAGTACCTGCCATGTATTAGCTTTTTCTCTATTAGGCATTTCAAGATTATTGCTAGAGGAACTCTTTTTAGTATCCTCTTGTTTTTTTCAGCTCAGAATCTCATTTTTCTTCCTGCCACAAGTTCATTACTACTAAGTCAAAAAGAGCTTGCCTGTTTTTAAAAAAACATTTCCATGCCACCTGTGCTAAAAATACGACACTCTCCACTCACGTTTTATGATCTACATGGCAAATCAGTACTTTCAATTTTTTTTTTTTTTTTTTTTTTTTTTGAAGACAAGGAAATTTAAGACTTTACTCACTACTGTATTATACCTTGACAGTTAGCTTTCCCAAATGCTGTATAACCCAGATGCGATGGGACCAGGCATTGTAGTTGCTTGGGTATCTCCCCGCAGCTTCAGAGCAGAGATTCATTTCCTCCTGCACTAGTCGGTGAATTCTCTCCACAGGTGCTGCTCCCAAGTTTCCTTTAGTCACAAGACTGGGCAAGGAATCTTCCTGAATTAGTTGTTGCAGGACCCATCGTCTAGTTAAATGATGTACAGTGTTAATGGTGAGAGCAATTTTAAATCTTTCTGATATTTCAGTTATCTAAAGTACACTGTAATTAGATGGCAAGTAGTAAACATAACCATCTGCAGTCTTCCTATACTGAAAGTTATGGCTTTATGATCACACTCCAAAATAACTTCACTCTATCTGTTGCTTGTTCACTCACTGTAAGTATTCATGGCTCCTTACAGCACACTGAAAACAGCAAATTTATGAATAAAAATGTCAGAACTGTCTGCATGAGATTTCTAGTGAGCTCCTCTTGCAGAGAGAAGTATAGCATTGAAATAAAGTATCCAAAATGAAACAGAAAATTAGACTGAACAAAAAAAAGTAATTGCTTTGTTAGTATTTTTTATATAAGCCAAATTAGTTTCAGTACATTACCAATGTCAAGAAAGTGCAAAAGACTTACTGTTTCAAGAGCTATAGGTATAACCAAAGCACATGTTTTTACTGATGAATTATACACATTTCATTTGAAGTGACTGAGATAAACACAGATTCCTACATGACATTATAATTTTACTTTATACTGACTTTTCGTAGTAGTCTAGTAATATTTTTAGATGTGTATTTTGAGAGGTGTCCTCAATGCTGCAGAAAATGTGTAATGGCAGACCTTACACTAAACGGTCCTACAAAAAGGGATCACAGATGTGTAGACTTTCATGCAGCATCATATGTCAAAAGAATTGCAGAGCGCCCATTATGAATGCTCTGGAAAGGTAGACATCTCTGGTCAATGACACAGAGGAATTTCTACTTCATACTTGTTTACATATGTTTCAAACCACATTAGTTGCTACTTTCAGAAAGGTGTCATTCCCGGTTAAAAGAAATCAACAAATAAATTAATTTTATTTATACAGTCAACCACTGTTAAAAAGAATGGTAATTCATCTGCAGTTTCTCTCATTTGAAAATATTGATAATATTCTGTTCAACATCTTCATTAATGACCCTGATGAGGGAAGAGAGGGCACTGTTAGCAAGTTTGCTGAGGATACTAAACTGTGGGGAGTGGCTGACACACCAGAAGGCTGTGCTGCCATCCAACGAGACCTGGACAGGCTGGAGGGTTGGGTGGTGAGAAATCTAATGAAATTCAACAAGAGCAACTGTACAGTCTTGCATCTGGGAAAGAATAACCCTGTGTACCAGTACAGGCTGGGGAATGAAATGTTAGAGAGTAGTGTAGGGGAGAGGGAGCTGGGGGTCTTGGTGGACAGCAGGATGAGCATGAGCCAGCAATGTGCCCTCATGGCTAAGAAGGCTGAAGGCATCCTGGAGTGTATTAGAAGGACTGTGTGTGGTCCATAGGTCAAGAGAAGTTCTCCTCCCCCTCTATTCTGCCTTTGTGAGACCAGATCTGGAATATTGCTGGTGAGAGTTCAGCACAGGACCACTAAGATGACGGAGTGGAGCATCTCCCTTATGAAAGGCTGAGGGAGATGGGGTTGTTCTGCTTGGAGGAAACTGAGGGATGATCTCATTAATGTTCACAAATATGTAAAGCATGGGTGTTAGGAGGATGGAGCGAGGCTCTTCTCAGTGATGTCCAATGATAGGACAAGGGGCGATGGGTACAAGCTGGAACATAAGAGGTTCCAAAGAAAAAGAAGAAAGAATTTCTTCACTGTGAGGGTGACAGAGAACTGGAACATGCTGCCCAGATGGGTTGTTGAGTCTCCTTCGCTGGGGACATTAAACACCCACCTGGACGAGTTTTTGTGTGACCTAGTCCTGCTCTGGCAGAGGGGTTGGACTAGATGATCTTTCGAGGTCCCTTCCAACCCTTAAGATTCTGTGATTCTTGTTCACTGGTATTTTTTAAACATACATTGTGTCTTTTTCTCGTATTAAAAAAAGATTTAAACTACTGGAAGACAATATTAAAGATAATTTATAAGAATGCAATTTTTCAATTATGTGCATTTCTCAGCAGAAATCACTAGCAGTGGACTGAAGCCAGTCTTCGCATCCTGGCCTCCTATATACTACTACTGCAGCTTCTGGAATTACCAGAAAAAAAACGCCGGATTATTCAGTGACAATTACATATTCAATAGATAAACTGACTGTATATGCACACGATTTATCTGAAACCTCCTCAAACATATAGTAAAGGCCACAACGCAAAATATATGACAGGTATTTTGTTATCTTTAATGAATGTGTCTACCATATGTAAAGAAAACACAATTATATGTTTAAATGAGTTTTATAAATTACTCCCTTTTACTTTTCTGCACTTCTGTCTGAGATTTGCTATCATGAGGGAACAGAAAACAAAACATTAATCACTATGCTTATTAGAAAATAAGATATGCAATCATGGTCAGCATAGCCAAATCCAAGCAAAACATTTGTGCAGCCATCCTCAAATACACTTTTCTGGTTTAGGCAAATATGAGAAAGGACAACAAATTGTAACACTGTTAAAATACTCCTAATTTAAGATTGTATCAAAGTTATAGACAGAAGTTTTTATTATTTCTAAGATGTAAATAAATATTCAGAACCTACTATTCTGACTAATTTAATAGAAAAGTATTGATCAGTATAATGATACAGATGGCATCATGTTCAGCACTAGTACCTGCAAAATTCATAGTTCTCCAGTGTTAGCTACCATGCAGGAAAGGCTGAGTCATGACAAACTGCAAGATTTTTTTCTCGTAATTTCTATACACTCCTTTTGCTTCAAACAAAGCAATCAAGCAGCATCAGTAGTAGGGAGATGATAAAAAGCAGTTAAAGAATAACAATATTATGCCTAACATTGCAGAAATTCAGTGTTTTGTTGCTATACCAATGTTGCCAAGAAAGAAATTAACAGAAATTAAGTAGAGGCTTACAACTTAAGAAACATCTAAGAATATTTCACATATTACATTCTAGGTCAACTCTGAGAATTTTAAGCTGGTACTCAACAACTTCCTCTTCCAAAAATTCATCAGTTATCAGTATTACTGAAGCTTTATTTATGTTTCAGAATCTGAACTCCCTAATAGGGTGTAAGCTTTATGGTTCTCCTAATGCGGGACATATGAAGCAAACGTTACAAGCTTCTTTCCAATATTCAGTCTCTGAGGCTGTCTATAAAAGGATGAGTTATTCTGTTAAAAAAAAAAAAATCACACACACCAAGACCTTTTATTTTACTTTTTTTTGTCTAAATGGAGCTGAGCAATGGATCTATACTTCGCTTGGATGTGTGCCACTGGTATTTTATCTAAATTCAGTCACGACTGAGATTGTTAGCTTTGTGCATTTGAATGATTCTGGAGTTATCTTTTCAAAACATGCACTCTGTTATTTCAATATTTAGTAGTGCTAACTTAATGACATTGCTTAAGTTAAAAAATATAAAAATTGATTCAACGAAACCAAAAAGAACAGTACTGGAATGGAAAAACAATGCTGGTTATGCGGATTAGCTTTTACACATTCCTGTCTTTCAAAATGCTTATAGAGAAGCAATAGACTGGCAAGTTGGAAGAGGGAAGGAGAAACCCTCAATGCTCAAATACTTACTACAGATAGAATTCTCAGGCTGAGAATTTTAGGTGTTATATGACATGATAAACCTTTAGGAAATTTTATCCTACCTCCAAAGTGTATTTTAAAAAAAAATGTAGCTAGAAAAGGTGTGTATAATTTTAGTTCCCAGTGTAAAATACAGGCAGGTATCAAAGCCTTTCAAAAGCCAAAGTAAAGTATTTCACAATGACTAGCTCAAACAATCTGATATATTTCTAGACATCCTCCTTCATCTATGGTTCTTCTTTAAATGAGCACACAAAAACACCCTATCAAAAATGTTTAAGTTTGGGGAGGCAAAAGAAGGCAAAGGAAACAAACCTATGAATCCATGTTTCTGGACTCTTTGGAAACCTGGTTAACGCCAGTTTTCCAAGATGCAAATCTTTCAGTGGATTTAAAGTGCCAGACAGTATTAATTCTTTCCTATAAAAGACAAAATAAATTTGTATGAATAAAAGTAGTAACCTGAAAAACAGAACACAAATCCCAATAACAAATAGCATGGTGCTTCCTGTGTATTGTAACAAAACTTCACTGAGTTTACAATGCCTTTGGTGGATTAACCCATTCGCTATATATATGCACATCCTATTCAATCAGGCCCAAGACAATAAACGCAGATCAAAGAATGTTATCTGAACACATAAAACCCATTGATTCCCAAACTTAACTGAAAGTCACATGTTTGAGTGTTAGGCTATTCATAATACTTTCTATTAACTAATCAGAAAGCCAAGGAGATTGAGCTGTACACTCTAAAAACATATTAATAACAAATGTAGCTTGTCTTTTTCTTTGATACAATGACTACTAATAGGGTTACATATATGAATAAACATTCCTTCTTGAAATTCAGCTATTAGATCATATTGTACATCTGAAAATAGTCATTATTCCACAGTCTCCTCACTTCTAGTTTTCATATACAGATCAAGATAAAGTCTCAAAGGTTTCTAAATTTAGAAAGAAGTGTGAAATATTCTGAGTGTGTAGAATGTTTCTAAAACTTAACAGAAAGGCCGAAGTTGCTAAATTTACTTACGTGTAAAACAATATTTGGCTTAAAAGAATTTGCGGTACCAAAACTTAATGTTCATCCAATGTAACCCTTACTGAGTGCTTCTGACAGAGGAAAGTGAAAGTGTGTATTTATCTTTCTCATCTTCTTTGCACAGAACTCCCTTCTACGACAATCTATTTTCTTTGTAGCTTTATAACTCCTACTGCCTGTCCTAAACATGCCTTTTTACACCACAGGAAGTTCAGTTCTTATGGTTTAGGTTATAGTCCCTGTCCTTATGGTAGCTTCCCAGTAACTTCTAAATAAAATGAATAAAAGACAAACTATGCAGGTACAGTGAAATTATTTAGAATAGCTCCAAAGCCAGATTATTTATCTCTTCCTATCAGGTAACATATTTGAAGTTTTTATGTTCTCCTGTACTTCACTAACCAGATACAAGCTCCTGTGATTGTCAGCTGAGCTTAAATGCTCATTAGCTTTCCACATCACCACTCTAGTCTTCTTCATCTGCCAAGTCCTGTCTTCTTTCAAAGGAAGAGATTTCTTTTCCCTATTCTCAAAAAACTCTCTTCCTATATCTTCAAATTCAGTGCTCTTGAGTCAACCACTAACTCTGAAGCTCTCAGCACAGAATTCAACAGAGGAAAAAAGAATTATCCCAGTCTAAAATTAGAGAGTAATTAAATTCTACACAAAACACTCCATGTGCGTGGCTTCCAATAGTAAATAACTATTATACCTACTATTTTTTGAGTACTTGGGAGGCTGTGACACTTTCCTTTAAAATAAAGCAGTCAATTCATGTGTGGAGGATATAAGAGGAATCTAGCATGACAAACATTCACGGAGTAAGATGAAAATAATCATCCCACAGCAGATCCATCATGTTCTGCAAGCAGAGTGCAAGTCCCACACAATTAGTTCCCAGCTTATACTAGCTGAGAATAATAATTTACATCCAGCACCTGTGAAAAACTTGGTCTGCCCTCTATTTTGTGCCTATGTCTGGCTAGGTTGACCTGCAATTTACTAAGTAGGAATTTCACAAAATAGAAGCTGAAAAGATGTGCCAATGAAGTGCCTGTCCTTCAAAAGTGCAAAAACCTAGCAACAGCCTAAAACAATGTTGAACCAAATTCAGCAAAGCAGTCCTTTGGCTAGAGCAGGCTGGGTGATAAATTTCACAGCTACTGACTGGTTATTAGCAACTTCTCTCTGAATGGTAAACAGAGCTTCAAAGACACACCACCAATCAGGCCACTGGCCAAGAATTTGGGGAGCAAGGTCACCTTCTGTAGTAATTTGTGTACTCAGGTTTTACCAAAGTGTCATAAAAGAAAAAACAATCCTCATGGTATTCCTTAACATTTTAAATTACAGTTACAACTTTGAACTATTCCTCTCATGTATGTAACAGCAAATTGTTGCAGCTGTCAGTCCAAAGAACCCCACTCCACACTGATAAGTATGGATGAATTTGCATGAAAAAAAACCCACTCCACAAAATCTAAAACAGAAACCTGAATTTAGTTTTAAGTACCACAAGATTAGATTACTGTAGTTCTAGCATTTATACATGCTCCTAATTCCATTTTATCACTTGAAAGCTACTCAAGCTATACATTTCCATGACAGTAAGCCCTTTGCTATCCCTTTCATCCTCCTTTCTTAGACCTGAGATGCTAAAAAGACACACACCACAGCAGAATCCTTCAAAACTACATCAGCAGAGAACAAAGAAGCAGCTGAAAGAAAAAGCAGCTGAATTTGCCACATCTAGGGCTGACAGCTATCCAGAGTCATCATCTTTCTAGGTAACTTTGGGTTTTTTTTCCCTACCATAATAATGTAGCTTAACTATAGAGTCCTACATCTTAATGAGAGCCTTCCTAGACATTAATGTGTATTTTCTGTCAGCCCTTTTTAAGACTGTCTCCAGTCCCACTTAGGCAACAAAAATAGTGTACTCCCTCATGTCTGCAATTTACACACACACACAAAATCAGATTACAGGGTTGGAAAGAACTGTTGCTTCCAGCCCCCATGAAGAGCAATTCCTGTTCCTCTTCCATAATTACTCCTGGTGAGGTATCACAGCATGACCAACGGTGAAGCTAGACTAATCCCAACAGGTACAAGTAAGGAAGAGGGTCAAGGAGAATGTGTTTGGAACAAAGGATAGCTGCCTTCCTCCTCTTCTCTTGCAGTGTATCTACTGAGCACTATTCACCTCTACAGGCTGCACTAGCAATGGCAGCAAATTGAATTGTTTTCTCAAAAGGACTCAGGTATAGTATCTAAAGAGGGGTGAAATGAAAACAGGGAAAACAGACAGCAGACAGGAGCTGGGCACTACTGCCTATCTAAAGGTTACAAATGGTTTTCCATAACTGACAGAAGGACGAAGGTTCAATGGGACTTTTATGTCCCCAAAATATGGGCCAAATATGTCATCACTTGTGAAACCAATTTTTAGGCTGCAACAACAACAACAAAAAAAACCCCAAAAACCAAAGAAAAGGCAAAAGGCAGTCTGAAACTATCTGAAAGCACACAAGATAGAAAAGATTTTGAACATTCCTTCAGCACTCCTTAGCTGAAAAGTTCTTCAGTATCACTTAATTACCACTTAAGACAAAGCTAATAGCTGACTCCCACATAAGGTCCAGGTTTTTCTGATGTCACTCATTGAGTGCCACATACCTTACGTTCCAAGCAGTGGTGAAGTCAGGATTCAGCAGCAGCAGGGTACATGTGGTATCTATTAGCTCTAAAAGAATTGAACAAGAAATACAAGGATCAATAATGACTTGTACACAGTAGCATTCTCTGCACTCCCTTACTTCCTTTCCTTCCTCAAAGCCTTACTTCCAAGGACTGCTGTACCTATGGATGCCCAGCTTTGCAAAAACATTTCTCTGTCTCATTCCCAAAGAAATGACAGATTAATCTAAGAGGGTGCAAAACCCACTATATCCCCTCTTTTCATTATTTAAAATAATAGCCTCCTGTCTTGCTCACAACTTACATCTAAGATGCCTGCAGATAGGAATTTCTGACCTCTACCTGTATTGCTACAATCAAACACACAGAACTCTGTCAGTGAGGGATGGCCATTACACAGAATTCTTCAGTACTTGGTGATGTCAATTGCAGATGCACTATATATGTTGTAAACAGAGAATTCTTCTAAGAGAATTCAGCAATCTTACAGTAAGATAGTACCATTTAAAAGATACCCTACTACTTCAGTACAACTCTGAGCTGCAGATGGCTGCCATATACTATACTGTTACAAAAAATATATATACTATAAAACCCTGTAGCTAGGAAAATGAAACTCCATAACCATGAATTAGGATCAAAAAAATAACTGCTATCTAACTGCACAGGCAATAGTTTAAGTAAATTCTGAGGTGACAGCCTTGCTTTGGACTGAGGTTTTAAATTCACTAAAAAAAGAGAACAAATAGAGCACTGCACAGACTGTACATTTCTGTATTACACTACAAATAACAATGTTGTAGAAACCAAGACTGAAATATTCAGTTGCTGAGAATAGAACAATAATTTCACTGTAATCTGGTCTTTCCCTTTTCAATCCACTGCACCATTCAAGCAGTTTTGAGTCCCACCATAGTAACAGTGAGGATTCATAAAGCATCTCCACTTAAGCTTGAGAGACTAGGGATTGTCACTATGTTGGCTTCCTTAACCTCTGCTCTCAGGAGACACACCATCACATTGTTCAACCTGTCCTGCAATCACAATTCTCAAATGTACATGGCAATTTTGCAATTGAGTAAGAAAAAGAAACTTCCTTCAAAACTGAACATGAATACGTAGGCTTTTACTGTCAAGAAAATTTGGCTACATTCACTGCTAATCACTCTGCATTTAATGTGCTAAATAGATGGTATTCCAAGTCATTTTCAGCAAACTAAAGGCAATTTTTTACTTTTTAAGGAAAAAAAAGGAAAAGGAAAGAGTGTCTATCTCGTTGCACTAGATCTCTGCTTAGCACAGTTAATATCACTGTAAAATGACATTTTTAAAAGATGCTGACAAAATGCAACAGTTATGTAGCATATTAATTCAAAATGTAAATGAACATGAATTTTGCTATCTTTGACCCAAGACTTTGAGAGGTTAATATTTAAGCAAGTAAAAAAGTGGAATGCTTTTGTATATTACTGTATGACTGCTTGTTCATTTATGTCCAAGAAAATAACTTTGTGTTACTGCTTGAGGAATACATTATGCAATCATAAAATGCAAGAGGGAGGAAAAAAAAACCTTTTTAATGTACTCTGTCAATTTTGCAATGAGCTGCTAATGGTGAAACTTCTAAAATTTCCTCAAGGAGCTAACTCAATTTTCTATTTTCATGAGTTCTACTTCATTTTTTTTTCTCCTTTAATAAAAGACACCCTTTTAAACACCTTTTTGTTGTCAGGGAATTTATACATCTCACATGCACAAAGCTGCCTCCTAATTTGCTGCTTAAATGTACAAAGCTTTTTCTTTGACTTACCCGATCCTTGAACCAGCAAAGTACTTTTTCACCTATTTAATTTTAGACAGATGAATTACTCAATTCAAATACTCCTGATTACTCACATATGTAAACTTCAACACCTACTGTTTAGCTGGGTACTGCTTCAATCTTACATCCAAAAACTTCATTTGCAACAATTAATGAGACACCAGTTTTATAAGGATATATAGTTAAAATTGTGAGCCAACATTGTTTCATGTAGATTTCCCTTTTACCTTCTCAAAATCAACTAGTTACTTCATATTTTTAAAATATCTTGATTTTACTTATCATGAATATACATAATTAAATGCTCTGATTATTCTGCTAACATTACCTTGGATCATAAACAATACACACAAATTGCCTTTCAGAATGCAACAAGCCAAGAGCTAATAGCAACTCTTCCAAGGCAACATAAAACTTAGTCATGTCAAATTCACAGTACCCACTACATGGCAACTGAGTTTCTTCAAGAAAAAAAAAATTAAAGAAAATCAGGAATCACAAGCCTTGTTGCTATCACAAAGCAAGGCTGAAAACTTTTGTTTCAGTTAATTGCATTTATACCCCATTCAGACAACTTTCTCTTTTAGAAACAGTACTTTTCAGAAACTTTTAGTCCACATAACTCCACTTAGAACAATACAGTTTGTTTATCTTACCAAGCCATGATTTGCAGTTAACTTGAATTTCACAGTAACATCAAAGGCCTGGAACAGTAACAAATTGAGATATACCTGAACAGATGCTTGTTTACCATTTTGTTCATCTTCCTGTTAGAAAGGTTCACTGAGCATTATCAAAAGAAAGAAGCAGACAAAGGAAAAATCTCAAAGCAATACTCAGTTCTTTTATGTCAATATTGTTTGATGCTTTGTGCAATGAGCAACAAAGATCTCATGAATTCAGTGTGGATTCTAAGCCAGAGATGTCAAATGACACCATTTCAGTAACCTCTGAGCCACTTTACTGAAAAGCCTTAGGACATATCTAGCACACCATGATAGTTGCCAGCTAGTTCCCTCTGTGTCACTAACAAAAGCAGTATCTATTATTTAAAAGTACTTTCCAATGGACAAATTTTAAGCAAACTATAGCATCAGAGTTACTCAAAATATACATGACCATTTGGACACAAAATTGTCCACATCTGCAAAAGCACTAATATGGTATGGTTTTAGCTCATTTTCTTTTTAAATATAACTGTATCCACAATTTTATTTTTGCAAGTGTATCACACTATGATGTGCATTTCAGAAGAGTATTGTAAAAGTGGACACACTTAGGAGAAGTAAGGATATTCTGGGACTATGTACAATAATACTTTGCATAAAAAGAAAAGTTTGTAGCAATTTCAGAAAGTCATTTTGTGATAACACAAATAGTATTCACGTACAAATGTAAAAAAATGGAGAAAGGACAAAAACAGATTGTGAAGGTATTGTTTCTAAACTGGAATAATAATGAGAAGTAGTCATGACTCTGGATTCCAAGTATTCAAAAGAAATTATAACTAAATTAAGCACCTCTATCAATGACTGACTATAAAACACTTCCTTCTTCCAGGACCTGCCAGAGAAGTACCAGACACCACATCTGAAAGCAGACTCTTGAATCAGCACCCTGTTTTTCTTCTCTGTTCTATTTAAGATGGCTTACAGTAATTCAGACAACATAAAAGGGGTAACAAGAGCCTATATTTGCAACTGGTTTTTATTACAACCATCAACAGAATGTGCAATCAAGTTCTGCAGCAGTAATAAATCAACCTATCCCTTCACTACATTCAGAAGGTTATAAATAACTTGTCAAATTCCAAGACACATTTTTGTTTACAAAAAGAAATCTAGACGAAAATCCTTGACGATTTATCAAAAGCAAAGAAAATGTAACATCTCTTGATAAAGTATGATGGCTTATGCCACATTTGAGACAATTCTCTAAGTTCACCTGGAAAAGTCTCCTGCCTCCAATGCAGTTTCTGCTAAAATTTACCTTTAAATGTGCAACTCTGTTTTCATAAAACATACTAAACTATGAGCTGTGTCTTGCTTTACAGATTATTAACATGGAGATTCTGATCATGTTTTATATCAGTGATACAAAGCCTTAACAGATAAGAAAATGCTGTAGATTACCTCTTCACACACATTTTAAACTCACTTTTGTAACTTAAGAAACAAAGGAGTTCCATTTTCAATAGAAGGACTGGCTTGAGGACTGGCTGATTCCCCAGAAGGCTGTGCTGCCATTCAGCGGAATCTTGACCAGCTGGAGAGTTGGGCAGAGAGAAACCCCATGAAGTTCAACAAGGACAAGTGCAGAGTCCTGCATCTAGGGAGAAATAACTCCATGCACCAGTACAGGCTGTGGATTGACCTGCTGGAAAGCAGTTCTGCAGAGAGAGACCTGGGAGTCCTGGTTGACAATAAACTGAACATAAGCCAGCAATGTGCCCTCGTGGCCAATGGCATCTGGGGATGCATCAAGAAGAATGTGGCCAGAAGGTCAAGGGAGGTTCTGCTCCCCCTCTACTCTGCCCTGGCGAGGCCTCATCTGGAGTAGTGTCCAGTTCTGTGCTCCTCAGCTCAAGAGGGACAGGAAACTGCTGGAGAGAGTCCAGCACAGGGCCACCAAGATGATCAGGGGACTGGAACATCTTCCTTATGAGGAAATGCTGCAGGAACTGGGGCTATTTAGCCTGGAGGAGACTGAGGGTGGGAATCTCATTAATATTTACAAGTTCATAAATGGTGGATGTCAGGAGGTTGAGGCATCCCTTTTTTTCTATAGTATCTAGCAACAGGACAAGGAGTAATGGGATGAAATTGGAACACAAAAAGTTCAATTTAAACATAAGAAAAAACTCTCACTGTGAGGATGAGGGAACAGTGGCACAGGCTGCCCAGGGAGGGTGTGGAGTCTCCTTCCTTCTCTTCAAGACCCATCTGGATGTGTTCCTGTGTGACCTGACATAGGTGACTTGCTTTAGCAGGGGGGTTGGACTAAATGATTTCTAAAGGTTCCTTCCAACCCCTACCATTCTGTGATTCTATGATAACTAAATTAAGTCTCAACAAACAGGCAGTAATCTAAACTTCATGGCAATATTTACCAACACAGTTCTATGATACACATTTTGAAACAAAGGGTCTCTTTATCTGAGAGAGAAGTAGAGGCACTCTTCAAGCACTCAGCGTAACACACTATCCTGGTGGAAGCACAGCATCACCACAACAACATGCCTGCAGCAGTGTGAATGGAGCAGGATGTCACCACATTAGCACCCAGCTGCCTCTTAGCTTACAGCCATCAGTGGTCTCCAGTCAGTGCAGGAATGATGCAAATCTCAGTGGTTTACATTTAGCTTGAAACAAGTTTTTTGCATGTATGGCAATTTCTAGGGGATGACTTTTCAGTAAGACTTGATACAGAAATGAAAAGTGCCCCTGCATAAGATCTGCGGCATAATCAAAACACACCTCACAAACTCCTACCTAAGCAATAACCACTGGAATTGCTGAGATTGTATATAGTAGCAAGTTAATCTCTTTAGATGCTAAAATTCATTTCTGGCTACAGGTCAAAGCCAATATTATTTATATTCCTTACATTAAAGTTCTTTTTGTTGAATTTTATAATTGGCTGCATTATAAATTCTGCATTTGCAGTCAGGTAACAACCATTGATTTCTATCAGCACTGAATGCATCGGCAGCAACTTGGTGACAGCTATCTCTTAAAAAGATCCCAGTCTCACAAGGTCCAATCAGACACAACAAAGACTAAGTAAGAAATCAAATTTGTTTATGTTAGAAATACACATGAAATACACATGAATAAGACTTTTAAAGATGTTTGTAATGACAATACTCAAAGAAATAAATAATGTGAAAATAACAAATAAAGGGAAGAGTCCACAAAACACTTTTCCTAGATAATCACATAATAATGTCATCAACCCTCTGCTGGATGCAGAGAAAACACACATGTACAAAAAATAATCTGTTATGACAAAAATAAAATACAAACAATCAACAGATAAGTTACATCAAATAACACATTAAACACTACAACTTTAAGCTACTGTTTTGAATTGAGAATTAACTTCCAGTATCAAGCCAGTGCTTTGTTACTCTAACACCACCTAAAGTACGCAGCCAGCATTGGAAGACTGTATGATGCCAGTGGAATAGATTCCACTATCATAATCCAGCTTTCAAGGAGGTAAAAATTTCCAGTGTGTGACCTCTCCCCATTTACTAGAAGGTATGTACATTTGTGTTCACACTACAAACTGTCATTTAATGCTAGTCTTTGTGAATGTTTGCATTGTTACATCCATGTGTTTGTAAAAGTAAATTAAAGTCTCTTCAATAACTCTAGACCCTGCGCTGAGACAAATAAAAAAATTGGAGGTGACATTCATTGTGTCAGGGATGTTTTCTTGCCAAGATTCACTGAAGAGCTCAATTTTCTTCCTTCATATCATCCCTAAATACAGAAGCAGCTCAAATCTTGATTAACACTATCTGACTATTCCATACTCTACACTTCAATGAGGGTAAGTACACGCTTGGGTTCATCTGCTTGAAGTGAAACAGACTGCAGCAATAGAAAAATTAAAGAAGAGAAAAGCAAATGGCAGTAATATCAAGAAAGAGATACTACTATTCATTCATGACCTTGCTGATAGAACAGAGGGCACTGTCAGCAAGTTTGCTGATGATACTAAACTGGGGAGAGTGGCTGACACATCAGAAGGCTGTGCTGCCATCCAACTAGACCTGGACAGGCTGGAGAGTTGGGTGGTGAGAAATTTAATGAAATTCAACAAGGGCAACTGTAGAGTCTTGCATCTGGGAAAGAACAACTCATTAGTTCATGGAGAAATCAAAGACATTGCCTTTGCTACAGTTGCAAACAACATAATCCAATGGGAGGTGCCTGTGGGGTACATTCCAGCAGGGAAGATAGTCCAAAACAGTCATTTTCAAGTTTAACAGTCACAGCCAGTACTTTATGGATTAAATTAGTTTCACACAAACAGGAAAAAAAAAAAAATAACACCCTCAAATTAAAACCCAAATGCATGTGAAACACTAAAGACCTGAACTCTGCAAGTCAGAGTTCATAAGGCGTCCTTCAACAGAAAACACACAAAAATGTGAAAAATAAGAAGTCTCAAAAAGAAAATTAATAAACAGATATAAGACACTCAGTTGAGCCTAGACTAAGAACTTTTTTAATGCTGACTGCTATTTAGCAGAGACCTAAAACCATGAACAAAATAATTACTTTAAGCTACAGTTGCCCTTTTCATTCTTACTCTGAATAGAACAGGATACTTTGTAAACAGTCAAGTATTTCCCATATCACACCTGTCTATAATTATTTTTAAAAATTCCAAATACACAACATATACTAAGACATTTTTCAATCAAGCAAAACAAAAAACAAACCAAACAAAAAAGATTAAAAACTAAATAAAACTTTACAATTACCAAGCTGTACAGACTAACGATTTCTGGTACCCCTACATCTGAAAAACACTGCACTTTCTTCTTACTTTAGATGTACCGATCATCAGTTCTCCTCCTTAACGAAACAGGACAAATTTCCATCTGTAAGGATTTACATTATTTCTCTGAACAACTCACTGAAATAAGTCATCTCCCTCTAACCCTTCCAGCTTGGGCAAGGAAGAAATTATCTACTTTTTCAACTAAGCACTCTACAACTTGTTTAGGTTGCCAAATAGACAGAAATAGTATCAGAAATAGTGTGGTCAGTAGCAATAAGGCAGTGATCATCCTTCTGTGAGGCCACATCTCAAGTACTGTATTCAGTTCTAGGCCCCTCACTAGGAAGGCATTGAAGTGCTGGAGTGTGTCCCTAGAGAAGTGTGTCACAAAAGTGGTGAAGGGTCTGGAGAACAAATCCTGTGAACAGCAGCTGAGGGACCTGGGGTTGTTCAACTTGGAGAGGAGGAGGCTGAGGGGAGATCTTATAACTCTGAAATTGCCTTAAAGGAGGCTGTAGTGAGGTGGGGGTCAGTTTCTTTTCCCAAGTAACATGTAATATGACAAGAGGATACAGCCTAAAAGTACTCCAAGGGAAGTTTTGATTGGATATTAAGAAAAATTACTTCACTAAAAGGGTTGTCAAGCCTTGGAACAGGCTGCCCAGATAAAGAGTGGAGTCACTATCCCTGCAGTTATTTCAGTACCTGTAGATAAGATGCTTAGGGACATGATTTAGTGGTGGACTTGGCAGTATTATTATTAGGTTTACAGCTAGACTTAATATTAAGGGTCTTTTTCAACCTAAATGATTCTAAGATGAATAAAAAATGTGCATTAAGCATCATGTAAGATATTGCTTTCTGACAGGATAACTTACCATCTTTGTTTAGCCATTGCTTTCTTTGTCTGTAGAGGAGGAGTTTATTGTGGACATAGGGCAAAAGAAACTTGACACACCAGCTTTCCAGACCAAGCTTGTTTTCTACCAGGATGACAGGGCTCCGATTGTACCTGGCTTCTGGGCAGGGTATTAATCCAATTTCATCTCTTAAAAAACAGAAAGAAATACAATCCAACTTATTTCCAGTAGATGCCAACTATTTTTCTCAGTAGCACAAATTGGCAAAGCTTCCCACTCAGTCCATCACCTTTTCCCCATCCTCAACTCAGCTTCTCGATTCTTGCTGTACTGCAGGTACGACAAAATCCATTTTCAGAAATTCATCCCCTGCAGAACTCACACAGTGTCTTAATTTGGCAAACAAATGATTCAAACAGTTTTTATTCACGCTTTAAAATACAAGTTGAACAACAACAACAAAAAAGTAATGTATTCTACCTGCATACAATTTATTCAGAGACAATATATGAGAGACAGTTGTAATTCTGAGTTAACAACCACTACAGACTTTTCCTACTAGCTCTCCAGTACAGTAGTGTTAGAAAACCAGAACTATTTTAAGACTTGTTAAAGATTCTGGAAGTAACAGTCATAATTAGATAAGCCAGAAGGAATTAAAAGTCCTTTAAAAGTTCTCTAGATTCCTTTTCGTGATTCTGGCTCTTCATACCTCAAGATAATTGGAAAAGTTTTTGTAGATTTTCTCAAAGACCCTAAATGAGGAAGGTCACTTAATTTATATATTTAGATTACTATCTAAGCAGTTACTCTGATGAATTAACAAAAGTACCTCCAGCTTTGCAATAGAGATGTGATGGAGCTCTAATAACTGCTACGGCATGAGAAATAAAATGTGCTAACTAGTACAGGCACTCAACCAACCCAAAGCTACCCAGACATGCCCTGCAGCAGTGTGACCAAGTGCTCTGAAACCAAAGATCACACAAAACAGTATCACATAGACAGCAACGTGTGCATCTCCACACATCCTATTTTTCCTCCCCTGATGCAAGGCAACCTGCTGAACAGGGGGATGATTTGAGACACAGAAGCCAGTCTGAACGACGACTCCATATGAAAGGCTTTACTCAAGCCTTACAAAAACAATAGAGATGGTCACAAAAATTCATACTAGCAAACAAAGCAGAGGACATTCAAATGTTTCGTTTCAAAGCACCATATTTTACTTTTGCTCAGTTTTCTCCACCATGTAGAGATGTAGGAAGAACAACTTTAACAGGTTCTTAAAAATAAACACAAGATGTCTAGCAGTCACACTCACTTGGACAGAAAGCAACATTATTTTATATGTTTCATTGTGCAAGATTTATCCATTAATTCCTGTTTAGTGGAAAAATTTGTTGCTGAGGAGGAAGAACATCTCAGGCAGGAAAAAATAAGATCTGTGATCTCAGATACAAAACACATGAATCATCCTAAATTTTCTCAATACAAAGTCTACAGATACACTCCAAATATCAACCCCAAAACCACAGCTCCTTTACCTTAAACTTGTTATTGGACAATCTGAATGCACCAAGTTAGTTCTGGGTCCTCACTGGACTATTACTAATAAAAAGTGACACCATGTGTTTAAGAATAAGTCAATTTTCTGAATAAGCAAAATATTATCTTTCATACATCACAAGCCACTAAGTGCACAAGAAACCCAAGGTAAGATACTTGCAAATCACTTAGCTTTGTCTCCAAACACACACCCAGGTCTCTCATTCCTGGTTATCCGAGAACAGAGAAAGGAAACCCAGCATTTTCCTCCCCCATCAATTTCAACCAATAGGTATCAAAGCAAGATCCTAATTTCTAGTGCTCCACTCAACACAACCTAAACTCTTCAGGAAGCTAGTCAGATTAGACCCAAAAATCACATTCCATCTGCTTCTTTCAACCTGGTACCTAACAGCCTGAAATTTGTACTTACTGCTGGTTCCTTACTTTTGCAAAGGTTAAACCCAGCCCTTTGCCAAATTTTGCCTGACCTAGCATTTAGGGATGTAGGTCCCAACCTGCAACAAAGATGCAGTCACTCATAGCTTTGCCAATTAACTATGTGAATTACCACAAGAATTTACCAGCTGTTGATTACAAACAGTAGACCAAAGGTAAACACCAATGAGAGGAAAAAAACCCAACCAAAACAGTAAACCATCATACATTCATACCCTCACTTTTCAACAAATGCAGAAAGTCTGACTCAGGTGAACTAAGTTTCACATCACTGCTATGAATGTGACAAAATGACAGGTAGAGTTTGTAGAGACCTGACAAGTCAGCTTGAAACATCCCAGCTTCAGAGCACACTCAGCTAGCCACAGTCAGCAGAGGACTAGACCACTGCATAGTAAAATTCACCAACATACAGTGTAACATATAGTACACTATATATAGTGCACAAAAATTATTTATCTGCAAACTACTTAGTTTTTGCTAAGATGCAAACAGGGACTTGTCATGTGGTAGAAGTGTTGTCTTCAACACTTTGGTATTGTTTTTGATGATCCTTTATTTTGGTTCGGAAATTGTATGTTGCATTCAGTTCCTGAGAAGGTACAGAATTCATGAAGCAAAATCGCCAGGAGGGCAAATTTATCTAAGGTAGGGGATCTATTTCACAGCCAAAACAATTAATTAAAACCGCTATCTATTTTTGGCCCGAAGGCCTCTCAGATTTGCATAAGGAGCAACTAGCAAGGCATGTCTGCCAGACCAGGAGACACTACTTAAGAAAGCCTGCAACTGCTCTTCCATCATGGACCTGAAGAAAGCTTCTGCAGCAGCATACAGCAGGACTCCCATGGAGGTACCACTGAATTAGTGCTTGTAAAATGATGTGACTGAAGTGCCCTTAATCTTGTAAAACCATCCCTGGCCATGTGACTGACGACGTGCCTGTTAACACGACAGGGTTGCCCAAACCCATTGCAGAATTGAGGACACCTACATTTAGGTCAAGTGACAGCTGAAAGCTGCTCACAACACTGAACAAGACACCAATCAAGGGCTGCCGTTTGTTGGTATTTTGTACTATACAAGTACTACCATCTACCATGAAAGTGTACCACCATCTACCATGAAAGTAAGATTTCATTTCCCTCTCTAGATTTCCCAGTTTTCTGATAGTTTCTTGAATGTTAGGATTTATTTGGTTCTTTTAGATTTATTTTCCTCAAAGCAAGCAACACAGTCATGCTCCAAAAACTGCATGAATTATCTCTGTATTTACAGGGTACCATGCTAGTTCATACGTTGTGGAAGTAGCTATAACTTAGTGGAAGACCTTAGCTGAATTGTCATTACATCTGTACTGAGACCAGAGAAGGTATACAAGACGAGACCAGGGAAGCTGTGGAGCTGCATGGTTCAGACCTGGTCCATAGTGCAAACCTTAGCCATGGCAGAACAGCACCGACAAGCCATTGCAGGATCTGCTTCAAGAGCCCTAGTCTCTTGACTTAGCCAATCAACGGCCCTCCCCAAAATAAATCCTAGCCAATTGTAAACTTCAAAGACCATGATGATACAAAAAAAGTCTGCTCTTTCACAGAACTGCAATACCACAGCAGTGCTAAGGAAGGAAACATTTCTTGTGATCCTACTGTGACAGCTCTTCAGCTTTAAGTACCTCACAAGAAGAGTCCCTCTCTGAACTTTCTATTCTGGAACGTCATCTTTAAAATAACCCAACTTCTCCTCACAGAATTAGACAGAAGATATTAAATAATGGCTGGGAGATCTGAATGAGGTACAATCAGTAGCTACGATGTAGCTACAATTCTACTGATGAAGAAGAGTGGACGTAAGTAGTTAGATATTTCCGCAATTATAAAATGCTTTTCATACTAGAAGACAATCCAGAGCATGGACACTGGAAAGGTATCTATTTTTACATTGAAATAAGTCTCATAAAATGACAACACGGCTAATGAACTTACATTTGAAAGGTGGGCAAGAAGGGGCCTAAATTCAAAAGTTTAAACTTCCTTTTAAATTTCTTTATGTAGTGCATCATCTACATGTGATTCTCTTTTGTAATTTCAAATAAAAATTTAATTTGCACATTATGGCTTTCATTACCTTAGTGGCACGATCAAAATCTATTACTGAAAACCAAAGTACTTCTAGACACTATTTGCTTCTAAAGAAGCAGGCAAATTATTTTACTTACTAACTAATGATGTATTTGGAAGTATCAATGCTGCACAAATACATTAAACAATGCAAGACAAATTTCGTAATCAGCTACAGTAAAGACTTAAGAAAATATATTTCTTTCTGAGTCCCTCAGTAAAGGTATTTGCAATCACATCAGGAGAAACACTGAGTTTCAAATCTAATAAAATTAAGTATGGTATTTTACTACACTAAGAATGTGATGAATTGAGACAGAAAAAAAATTATCTAAGCTATAGTGACATAAATGATTCTTGGCAAACCATAAATAGTGTCCTCCAATGTTCAACATAAATTCTGTGCTACCATCAGAGAATTCACCTTTCTAATTACACCTATCAAACTGATGTATTTTTTTGACAAGCAAGTCCATTTCTGTGTGATTTCAACTGCAAAAAAACCCAACAAAGTTCAAAAATAAGTGTAAATTGATCTGCTCACTGTTGATGATCTGTTCAGGTCCAGTGGGATAGCTCACATATATATGACTTTACCAGGACCCATGCTTGTAGAATTGGGTAAAAATATCTTCCATCAACTTAATAGCTTTACAAAATTTAAAACTAGCATGCAGACAGAGTTATCTGACTGAAGAAAATGGAGCTATCAGAAAGACAATGCAAAAAGAATTTTGTGTTGTATATTTAGTTACAAGCTCAGCTTAAAAAGAGGCACAGTCCTGTCACAAATTTAATTTAAAGCAAAAAATGGGAACAACAACTCAGCACTCTACTTAGTCTAAATCTGTATTTTTATACCCTTTTTAGTACTGACCAGTGACAATAGCCCCTTTAAAACCTACAAAACCATGAACCCGCCAGAACAAAACACATATTCTGACAAAAGCAAAGGGAGTATATGAACAGTCAAAGACAAGGGACAACAAACGCTGGGAGAAAGATGAGTAGCGAGCAAAAGTATATGAATACGAACGTCATGCACACGGCAGATCCCTTATTTTCAGGGTAGCCAGGAGGATAACACGTAAAAGAAATGAAACCTGGTCCTGCCACATGAACAGGCTGCTCAGTTCAAGAGGATAACATCTGTCAGGGACTGCAGCTGGTTATGACTTGTCTTGGCCACCAGTAGGAGAACAAGATGTCCCTGAGATATATTAAAACATCTGGCCAGGACAGCTGCAACCTGGTGGTCTGGAGGCAGACACTGACAGCAAAGGGCTCACAGTCTACACTGGCCATTTATAATCCTATTTTAAGAATTGCAGTTCAGAAATCTAGCAGATAAAATTGCAGCATTTTCTACTTTAGTGGGTAAACCAGAAGTAGCTGGTGCTTCCTCACTCAGCATGACAGCATGAGTCTCAGAGCACACAACCTACTTTCATATCTGAGTGCATCTATGAAAGAAAATGGCAACAGCAGCAGCATATTCTTCAAAAAACACAAGCTCAAAGTTTGCTACCAACTAACAATTCTGGAAAAAGGAGTAGGAACTAAGAAGAAATAAGAAGAATCATTCATTCACAAATACTGGTTGTTTACAACACATTATGCCTCACAACCTAAAAATGAAGGTTCATGGCTGGAGTGGTTTTACCTGGGGCAGGTCTTGGTAGCCAGGGGACTATAGAGATGGTTTCTTTAAACAAAGAGCTGCCAAAAGATTCCCCTGTTGCTGACAGGGCTAATGGCAGTCAATTCTAAGATGGACCCATAGCTGACCCAGACCTTGCCAACTAGTGATGGAGTAACATCTCTGTGAATAATGTACTTGAGAAGGGGAAGAAGTTGCTGCATGGTTGCTAAACTACAGTAGCAGCAGGGAGTGAGAATGTGAAAACATCTTTGCAGACATCAAAATCAGTGGAGGAGGGGGAAGAGGGTGCTTAGGCCCTGGAAGAAAGATTCCCCTGTGACCTGTGGTGCACCCCATGGTGAGGCAGCTGTGCCTCTGCAGTCCATGGAGGCCACTGGGGAGCAGAGATCCACTCGCAGCCCATGGAGGACCCCACGCCAGAGTGGGTAGATGCCCAAAGAAGGCTGTGACTCCATGGGAAGCCCACCCTGGAGCAGGTTGCTGGCAGAACCCAGGACCTCATGATGGGAGAGGAGCCCACACCAGAGCAGGTTTGCTGTCAGGACTTGTGATCCTGTGAGGGTCTCAGGCTAGAGCAGTCGGTACCTGAAGCACTGTTCTCCTGGTGAATGACCCACGTTGGGGCAGGGTGTGAGGAGCTGCCCCTATGGAAGACCCCATGCTGGAGCAGTTTGTCAGGAACTGTAGCCCATGGGAAGGAATCACACTTGAAAAGTTTGTGAAGGACTGTCTCCTGTGGGAGGGACGCCACACTGCAGCTGTGGGAAGCGTGAGGAGAAGCAGCAGCAAAGTCCATCCTTAATGAACTGACCACAACCCCCATCTCCTGCACTACTGTGGGGGAAGGAAAGAGAGACACAGGAAGAAGGAAGGGTGAGGGGAGGTGTTTTTAAGATTTGGTTTTATTTCTCATTTCTCTGCTGTTTTGATTTTTCATTTATATATGAAAGCTTTTTCTCCCCAAGTTGAGTCTGTTTTGCCCATTATGCTAATTGCTGAGCCATCTCCCTGTCCTTATCTCAATTCACAAACCTCTCATTATATTTCTCTCTTCCCTGTGCAGCTTAGATGGGGGAGTGACAGAATGACTTGGTGGCAATCTGGCACCCAGCCAGGGCTAAAACAACCACAACAGCAAAACACAGTTCTTTTTCAGACAGCATCAACATGCTGTATTTTAAAACCTGGCTGGTCAGCCAAGTTGCTTACTATATTTATAGAAACATGAGGCTATTCATTCTAATTGTCTCATTTAAGCAAAGCAAAAAGTACCTGTAAAATTTTCCTGCATAGCTGCTTAGCATATCATTTTCTGGAACACATTAATAGGCCACCACCTCAGAGACTGCAGCATTTCCTACAGACACCAATGAGCTGTAGTTACATCATAAAGTTGTTATCCATTATGTGCTACTTCATTTACCATAACCAATATGGTGTTTACATAAACAGACAGAAAGACATTTCCCTAAATGATTTGTTTTAAAACACCAAAGGATACGGAAAGAGAGAGAAACGTGTGAGGTACCTAAAACAGGGTCTCACTGGTGGTCAGCAGTGGAAATGAAAAAATCCCCACGCACCATCTGCCACTTAGATTGTTAGGTAAACCTGATTCTCACAGGACAGCAATAACTGAAGTTTGTAACTTACATAGTCATTCTGTCTCCTTCAGAACAACACACAAGCACTGAAGATGGCACTCATCAAACCGTGCTGTCTGGGGTGGGGTGGGGGAAGGGTGGCTATTCAGTAGGCTTCAATCCTAAGATACTTGCCTCCACCAGTGCTAAAGCTCTGCCTCTGCCACAGTCAGGCCCCACAGCCTTCAGCAGGGCTCAGCACACCTGACCCACCCACGGGCAAAGGTCAATACCACCTTGGCTATGCCATGGCTTAAATGTTGCCAAATCTTAAATTCAAGTCAATTTAAGAACTTGACTTAAAAAATATATTGATCACTTCAAAATTTTAGAGTCCCCGCTGGTTTCCGTAACTAAGTACTTTTCATTGGCGAGGCTGCTCTTGCTGCCAGACTGATGAAGCTGCCACACGGCTCCCTATTGGCGGAGGCCACACGGCGGTCCAGGAGTTACTCCCCCGGGATGGGTATGCGGCGTCATCCAGAAGAAAACGAGGCAGTAGGACAACACAGCTGACTTGTGATATCAGAGACCTACCCCGCCGAAGCACAGGTGCCAGGGAGGCCGCCCGGCGCCGCCGCTCCCGCTCGGAGGCCAGCCTGCCCCGGAGAGATGCGGCGCTAGAGCCTCTGCGCCCGGTAGGGTAACGCAGTTGGTCCCTGCGGCCGCTCATGGCGTGACCTTGGGCCCAGCACCTGGCCCTAAGGGGGTGGCCGCCGCTCTTCCGCCTCCCCGCCGGGGACCCCACACCCCTGCCCGCCCGCCCGCCGGCGAGAGAATGGGGCCGCCACCGCCGAAGAGCACGTCCGGGGCTGAGGGCGAGCAGTGCTCCCGCCCCAGCCCGCCACCGGCCACCGGCCCCCGCCCCACTCACATGTGGGGGTTCCGCTGGAAGGCATTGCGAATGTCCTTCACCACCCGCTGCACCAGCACCGCCACCTCCTCCGGCAACTCGGCCATTTTCCACCTCCGCAGCCGGCCCCGCCGCGCCGGGCGGGCAGAATGCTTCCGGGTCAGCGGCCCGCAGGGAGCCGCGGGTAAAGCGTGGGGACGGGGCGGGGCGGGGCGGGCGCGGCCCGGCCTCCCGCCTGGCTCCGCCCGCTCCTGGGAGGCGGGGGCAGCAGGTGATTTCGAGGTTATCTCCGAGAGAGTGTCCTGGTCGAGCACTGGGATAGAAGGCAGCACGAGGGGGCGTTAAATGACCTGGGCCGCTTGCTCCCGGGGAAGGGTTTTTCGCCCGCGGGGCCAGTTCTCTCTGGGACGAAGGCAGCCTGTCCGGCCTCTCCTGCCAGCCGACGCACGGGGACCTGGTGGCCGGCAGCCGCCCTCAGGAGCGCCCTCGGGCCCGCGCGGCCCCTGCAGCAACCCCCTCGTTCTGTTCACCTAGGGCCGAGCCCTCCTGAGCAGAGGGATCTCTGCAGCCCAGTAATGTCGTCCCGTGGTGCGGCTCAGAAGGGCAGGACTGGGAGCTGCTAAGTGGCTCTAGCATAGATAGTCTGAGGAGAAGGACGGTTTGGTTTGTAGTGTTCCTGACACGCTCACATTGCACTTGTTTTCCATTTGTTGTTCGCTTGACAGCTAAACAATCAAAGCAGCAGTAGTTCATTTACATATGAAATAATCAGTTTATACCTGAATTATTGTTTGTATTTATGCTAGATGTTAGTCCCGGTATCTTTAAAAGAGTGTACCTGGATAGTGGCCCCAGACTTCAAAGACAGATGGGTGTGCTTATCTGCAGGCAGAATATGAAGAACTGATTAAAGTCTTGAACTTTAATATGTAAATTACTGTATTTGGTTGTAATTTAGAAACTTACGTTATTATTCCAAAACAAGCTTTTTTTTTTTTTTTACAATGAATTGGCTCTGGGTAATTTAGTTATCTGTTATTTGAAAGCTTGAAATGTCACATCATCATCATCATCTGCTTCATTGTTACTTTCACCACCACTCAGAAGGTGTAATAGGCCTACTGCATATTCTCCTTCATAAAAAAGAAAAATAAAAGAAAAAGTGAGAAAATCTGGAGAGAAGGGCTTTCTGAAAGATAAAGGAACAAATAGAATGGTGGATATCTCTTTGGGAAACTCAGTATGTTCTCACGTGCCATAGTTACCAATTTTTTTGATGGATTTATAAGTAGATTAACTTAAAGCAGAAATGTGTTTCCTATTGCCTCTTACCTCTTTGGTAGTTAAATTTTGCTATATTTGTTTAGATATGACAACTAAAAACATGGAGGTGATGTCTGCAAGGAATGGCAAGTGAAACAAGACACGGATGAAAGCTCAGTGTTAAAAGCTGAAGAGGATAGATTGGAAACCTCTTCAGCAGTGACTGTTGAAAGGTAACTTCTTGCTTTTTTACGTTATTTTCTGTATATTCTTTGAAATAATGTTTTTAGATGTATATGAATACCCCTTTAACCTTACCCCTATGTTTTTCTATATACACATTTTGTTTTTGTTTTCAGTAACTTATGAATGCAAGTTTGGGCTTGTATGCCTCTTATCAGAGGTTGTGTAGAGTATATACCCTGGAACTAGAATCTAGGATTTCCTGCATTCAGAATTCCTGTGACTTTCTTTCACCTTCAAGACTGTGGACTGGCTGCTTTGTAGTAAGGCTACTTTACGCAGGTAGCCTAAGCCTTAAGGATGTCATGGTGCTGTCACGTGGCAAGCCACTGTAATTGCAGAATTACAGACTGAATCTCTTTGCAAGCAAAAGTCTTGTAGCATACGTTGTGTTAGCAACTTCACTTAGCTCCAGGGCAGCACACTTGCCAAAACTTCTTTAGGATTCTGAGAAATCAATTTATTACAGTAACTACAGAAATGTTGAGTTCACATAGGGATGTGTTTTCCCTCCATTTTGATACAGTGCTTGTCCAGAAAACATACAAGCAAAAAGATGTAATAGGATACAGTAGGTCTAAAATACCATTTTCAAAGTACTGAGGAACTGGTTAGCATTGTTGCATTTGTGGAGAAAATGAATGATGCTTTAATTCCAGTTTGGGCTTCAATTCTGGTTTTTTATATAACTAAGGAGAAGATAAGATCTTGTAAAGTCATAATGGCACTTGAAGTTTGATTGTTAGAAGATTATACTCTTTCACAGGATTTTTGCTTTGAAAATACAGTGGTCAAACTCCACATTAGAAGACTAATTAGATAAGGGAAATTTTTATGAGGCCTTCTTATTAGCCCATATGTTAAGTGGAATTATTTAGACTAAATAATACTGGTTTCAGGTAACTGAGTTATGTGACTGGGCTGTCATGGGTTTTTATTCACCTGTACAGATGCTGTTTTATGATGTATTGTGTCTAAAATTATTGAAGCAAGCTGATGCATCCTGAATGTCAAATAGGCAAAAATCCAAGTGCAAGGAAAGTTATTACAGCTCTTGGTGGATGCTGGGATCTTTTTAGCTGAAAAAATGAGATTGGGTTTTTTTAAATAGCCTTGATTGTTATGTTCATCATAACTCAGAATTTTTAATTTATGCCCTCTGCCTTGCTCAAAAAGAGCAAGACAGCTTTATGTAGTTGACAGTATACCTTTTCAGGCTCACTGCCTTCTCACTTAGTTGTGTGCAATTTGTTAGATGTACAGGCTTGCTTCAGATTTGTTAATAGCAGCAAATTTAACTTCAGTCAAATATCACAGTGAATGAAATATTTCCAGCTATATTTTAAGTTTTAATTCCATAAAAATATTTTGGTGAATTAGAGCTAAAAGTTCTAATGACATCTAGAGTGTTTTTAATGATGCCTAAATTACTCAATGGATTAAAAGCTTAATTTTTTGTTTGGTTTGGTGTTGTTTTTTCTTTAGTTTTAGTGTTGAGTACAGGTTAAAAATAGCCATAACAATGTGAAGTTCTGTTCCGAAACCAATGAAAATTGTTGCAAAACTACTAATATGCTTACAAGTTGCAAAAACAGTTATTTAGAGTAGTGCAATTAACTCACAATGTACTATGTTTGATTTAATGCATGTCTTTTGAAGAGGGATTAATATTAAATTGTGTCCTTTTAAAAATAACAATAAAATGTATTTATACTTGATATCTTAGAAACTTATGCACATTGTAAAACCTTAGAAGGCAGACATTGGTATTAATATTGCACATCCCAGTGTACGGTAGCTTTTGGGAGTGGTTATTCAGTTGTCAGAGCCAAGCATACATGTTAGATTTCACATAGGACATAATGATAGAATCATAGAATGGTAGGGGTTGGAAGGGACCTTTAGAGATCATCTAGTCCGCCCCCCTGCAGAAGCAGGTTCACCTAGATCAGGTCGCATAGGAACGTGTCCAGGCAGGTCTTGAAGACGTCCAAGGAAGGAGACTCCACAACCCCTCTGGGCAGCCTGTGCCACTGCTCCCTCACCCTCACAGTGAAATAGTTTTTTCTTATGTTTAAGTGGAACTTTTTGTGTTCCAGCTTCATCCCATTACCCCTTGTCCTGTTACTATCTACTATAGAAAAAAGGGATGTTCCAACCTCCTGACACCCACCCGTTAGATATTTATAAATGTTAATAAGATCTCCCCTCAATCTCCTCTTCTCCAGACTAAACAGCCCCAATTTGCGCAGCCTTTCCTCATGTGAAAGATGTTCCAGTGCCCTGATCATCTTGGTGGCCCTGCACTGGATTCTCTCCAGAAGTTCTCTGTCCCTCTTGAACTGAGGAGCCCAGAACTGGACACAGGACTCAGATGAGGCCACACCAAGGCAGAGTAGAAGGGGAGAAGAACCTCCCTTGACCTGCTGGCCACACTCTTCTTGATGCATCCCAGGATGCCATTGGCCTTCTTGACCACAAGGGCACATTGCTGGCTCATGCTTAGTTTATTATCAATCAGGACTCTCAAGTGTCTCTCTGCAGAGCTGCTCTTCAGCATTTCAACCCCCAGCCTGTACTGGTACATGGGGTTGTTCCTTCCCAGGTGTAGGACTCTGCACTTGTCCTTGTTGAACCTCATGAGGTTCTTCTCCGCCCAACTCTCAAGTCGGTTGAGATCCTGCTGAATGGCAGCACAGCCTTCTGGGTAATCAGACAGCCCTCCCAGTTTGGTGTCTTCAGCCAACTTGCTGAGGGTACACTCTGTCCCCTCATCCAGGTTGTTGATGAAGATGGTGAACAAGACTGGCCCCAGAACCCATCCCTGTGGAACTCTCCTGGCCACAGGCCTCCAACGCAATTCTGTGCCACTGCTCACTACCCTCTGGGCGCTGTCATTCAGCCAGTTCTCGATCCACTTCACTGTCCACTCATCCAAGCCACAGTGCTTGAGCTTTCTGATGAGGATGTTATGGGAGACAGTGTCAAAAGCCTTGCTGAAGTCAAGGTAGATGACATCCACTGCTCTCTCCTCAGCCAACTGGTTATGCACTCATAGAAGGCTCTCAGGTTGGTCAAACAGGATTTCCCCTTGGTGAATCCATGTTGACTCCCCCTGAGAACCATCTTATCCTTCATATGTTTAGTGATGACATTCAGGATGAGTTGTCCCATCACCTTTCCGGGGATGGAGGTGAGGCTGACCGGCCTGTAGTTTCCTGGGTCGTCCTTCTTGCCATTTTGAAGACTGGAGTGACATTGGCCTTTCTCCAGTCCTCAGGCACCTCGGCTTTCCTCCATGATTATTCAAAAAAGAATTAACTACAAAAAATACATTATAATTCAATAATCTGAGAATTATATATGTTATTCACAGAAAAGAAATTTCACTGTGTAGTACTTTCCTACAACATCTAAGGAGTTATCAAAAATCTTGGAAACAATTTGACTGAGATAGTTTTGTGGTAAGTACAGAATCTTTGTAATATAATATCCTCGAGCTATCTAAAATGATGTAACAAACTTCTGTTACACTAAAATTGCATTAATAAATAACTAAAATGTTAGAATCTGTCCTTTTAGGTGCAGTTCATCAGATGTCAAATATAATTGTTACTGTCTTCATGGATATCTTTGCAAAATATGTGTGATGATCTTGGTTTGTTTCTGTGGCCCGTAACTATTGTTATCTATAAAGCTTTATGGAGAAGTCCAATTTAATACTATTGATCTGAATATTGTATTTTGCGTGAAAACCTCTCACTGTTGGTGTAATCGTCCTCCACTTTTGGAATGGTAGAAACAAATGCACGGAAAAATGGGCACATCAGTCTTTGTGATTTGCTATGGCCAAAGGTTTTTCTGAATAGGTCACAATGCACAGCCAACAGGAGAACTGTATCAGCAGCACCCTTGTTTTACTATGATTGTTTGGGAATTTGACAGCTATGGTACAAATGAAGGAAGGCTCAGCATGTTTTTTTCCTAAAACAGAAAGCCTTTGTCTTCAGATTTTTCAGTGATATTCCTTAACATTAAAAACTATAGTATGCATATGTACAGTATTATACTTGCTTGTTCTAAATACATTGCTTTTCAAGCTAACAACAGAAGGGTAGTCACCAGGTGTTTGCAATGGCTGTGCCCACTCTGACAGAGCTGACAGTACTTTGGTTCAGGCACTACTGACAAATAGGCTGAAATCTATCCTGTTGTGCAAACCTTGCAAAATTGTGCAAAGTCACATCTTCCCACAAACTAACCCACTGAGCCAAAACCATGGTATCTGCCTAGAACTAAATGGAACTAAAAATTGGTATGGTTGCACACCTGTGTTTACCCCAGAGAGGAGTTTGTCTACTAGCCAATGGCTTTCCACTACAAATGCCTGCAGCCACCGAAGCTGTTTTGCTCTACTGCACAGCAGCAGGCTGCCTGGCCATTTCACCTTGAGAAGACACACCTTTTAAGATGACCCCTTGAGGCTGAGAGATCCCTTATCCAACATCTGTTGACTGAAAGATCTAAATGTATGTTATGTGTAAGCTTATTATTTGACATGTAGTAAGTAGTAGATTGTTTGACTGCCATTTAATCAGCGTTTAATAAAACCTTTGGTTAACCCCACAACAATGATTCCTCTCAGTAGTTCTCCCACAAAGTTGTGCTCAGACATTGTCAGTTACTTCTGGTTTTACTGCAAGGAAGCTAGTTCATATGAAAAATTCATTGTAAGTAATTACTGAATCAAAAATTAAGGTTGTGATTTTTTTTTACTGCAATAATTATGTTTTACTACAGTGGTTTCTCAACATCATAGGGGTTGCAGCATGACTTTGTTCGTCATGTGGTCAATGAGTATCAGTGGGCTAATGGAAACTGCATCATTGTTAGACAATGCAAACACAGTCCTCAAATGGAAGAAAAAAGAATGGAAGCAAACTTCACACTGAAATATGATGAAAAATTTTGGATAAAATTTTTTTGAGAAGCCTCCCACACTTTTCTATATTTTAATTGTAAGGAGCTTCACTTACGGATTTTCGTTTGTCTGTGTTCCTCCAAACTAATTCCTTTCCTTTCTTGTTAGGACTAAATGCAATTGGTGTGCCAAGCAAAAGTTATAAAAAGCATATCTCACATATGTGGAATTACTCATTCCCTTGGTTGCACAGTGCAAAGTTACTTAACAATTGAAGCTACTTTGGTTTCAATTCTAGAGTAAACTTAAGGAAAAAGTGTTAAATTGATAAAAACTTCTACTTGTGTTTTACTAATACAGAATTAATAGGGTGAAAGTGTTCCTGATACATTAAGTAATGTCAACATTTCTCCTAAAATCAAACTGTATTTTTATTTTCATGAAGATCTACATTTGATCTGGAGCAGTTCCAGCATCATTTGTATGTGTATGTTACCGAGGGATTTGAATACACCTACCATGTCTATAGTGGCTTTTAGCAGTAATTGATTACAATATGCACTTGAATCATCAGCTGTGCACAATCAACAGAATTAATGATTCAAAGTCTGTCACTTTATTTTTCCTCTTTTTAAATGTGATTTGTTAATTTTAATTTTTCTCAAGGGAAAATAATTGGGTTTAGTTCTAAGTGCACATTGTTAGTCCAACGTTAGCAAAGACAAAGTTGAGACAGACAACCCATGTTGGAATTCTTTTCCTCTGTAAGTATATGTATAGCCTACTTCTAATTTCAGCATGATTGTAATTACAGTCATTAAGAACTGATAAGGTGAAGTAATAAGCATGACTATTATATTTTCTCTCCTGTTGTAGTATGAGGGGGGGATGATTGTTTCTCTAAATTGGTGTATTTTGTATTGTGTTTACAATGTCTCAAAATGTTTGTCCTCATTGTTAAGTGCAATCTTAAACTACTTTTGAGAATGCTTTCTCATTTACTGGAGGACAATGGTCAGTCTCAAGGGTATTTCCCTTACATGTAAGAGCACTGATTTTTATACAGAATAGCATCACTTTTCATTAGAATGGGTGAGAATGGAATTCTGTGACCACTTGATTTCCTTTTGGTGTATATTTAAATAATGCTTCTTCACAACACTCTTGTGATAGAAACAAGGGAATCAGTACCATGGTCCTGATTCTTAGCTGATTGAACTTAAAAAGCCTCTTATCTTTCATCTGGAAACTGAAGGGATAAGGAGCAAATTCCTTACTGAGGTCGATGTGTAATGCACTGTTAGATAAGGACTGCAAAAGCAAAGTAAGAAACTTAAGTGTCTACAATGACCTAGTATGTAATTGAATAGAATTTCTTACTTGTAAAATATGCTTTTCCAGCTTTATAATAGATGCTGTAGAATACACCATAGGGAATCTGTCAGACAGAGTTTGGTGCCTGAGAAAGAAGTGCACCGTGTCTATATTATTGACGTAAAGAAGAAAACATTTCAGTGCTATTTGGAGTCATAGAATGAGGTCACAGTGGAGCAGAATGCTATAGGAATACAAAATAATTTGAGCTACTTCATCTGTTCTGCCTTCTGACACCTCCAGATTTCTGCTTACCATAGTTACTGACAGTAATGCTTGGTTCTGTAGGAGGATATAGTTGTTTAACACTTAGTCTTGGTGCAGGGAAAGGAAGAAGATAATAATGGAAACACTACAAGTTGGAAAACCAGGCATTTTAATAAGCTTACTAATCTGTTCTTAATTTTATATTTATGTATAATATTCATACATACACAGGCTCTGTTACTATTCAATTTTGAGGACTATGTTTTTGAAAGTTTGATCTTATGATTAAAGTGATATGGACATTCTTTGCATGATAAGTTGTTTCTCTATTTATTATAAATCAAAGGTGTAATCTTGTGTATGTATTTTAAAAAATACAGCTAATTAGAAGATTTTTAATGAGATTCATTTATCTTAATATGTAAGGATTACATTTTCAATTCTAAATAGTCTTCATTTTCTTTTTCATTCTAGGTTTCTGCAATCTACTTCATTAATGTAATTCCACCATTGTAATAAACTTTGATACAAACACTATTTTATGCAAAAGGTTTGTTATTTGTTATGAATAGAAGTAGATGCATTGGTACATGCCCATAGCTTATAGGTCTGGTGTTGTGATAACTGTGCTGATAAGCTTGGAAGTATGTGTGTTGCTGAATTAAGTTCAATCAACAGAAGTTCTGAAAGTATGCCTATTGATGAGGTTTTTAGACTGTTTCAGAAAATCTGCATGTATTTACATACATTTACAAATCATAAAAGTAAATTTAAAACTTTGTTGAGTAGTAGAAAAACTAAATAAATTTTCATTTGGTAAAGGCTGAACCTTATTTCTTGGTCTAGTGTAAAAAATTTCCTAAGATACCATTTCTGTCCTTTACCTGAAACAAAGGGAATATGAAGGCTGAATTAGCCCTTCATATATTGGCATATGTTAATAGAGCATATTAGCATATTAGTGCAGTATTTAATTATAAAATGTGAAAAATAAAATAACACAGGACATGCTGTAATTGCTTGTATACAGGCTGCGTGACTGCATCTTTTTTTTGCCATATGGAGAGTGGCACAAGTTAGCGTCACCACTAAGAGTGCAGATTCTTCAGTTGCATTCTATTTAAGTTTCATTTTAATAGAACAAAACCAAACAATTTAGTGTAGAAAGAAGTTAATGAAAGTGTTCAATTATATTGGTATGTAATCCATTATTTTCTCTGTGAATTTAAACTGGGTTTAAAGCAAAAGCTCAAGAGTGAGTATCAGCATCCATTTGGTACTTGACTGTAATTGGAAAGAAGCATAATTGGGTGGCTGAATTCAGCCATCCATGAAGGCTGATGAGTGTGCTGAAACCACATGACATCTTAAAACTATCCTCTTTGCTGTAAGTGGGGCAAGCTGTGTTAACATAGTTAAAACACATCCATGTGTCTTTGAAGTAGCATTCAATTCTGAAAAGTGAGGATTCAATAATAAATGATAGTATCTCTAGAGATCTTATACAGGAGTGTATTTATAGTTTTGGCCCAGGAAAGTAAGTTTTTGCTACTTCTAACACCAATTACCACCACAGTGGATGGCATGTGACATGCTGAGAAGTGTAGTTCCGGCCAGAGCCTCCTTGAGTCCTGCAGGGAGAGTCCCTTGCTGTGTTTTTTGACAGGGACTTGACAGGTCCAGAGACTTTGTCAAATGTCACTGGTCTTGCACAAGAACTTCTTGTCTGTGTGGTATAAACTGAAGTCCACGTGTTTGCAGCTTTGGAGCAGTGATTTTGTTGTTGTTGTTGTTGTTTGGGAGTTGAGTGGTTTTTTCCCAATGTCTGTGCTAGTCTGTCTGTTACTCTGTCAGGTTTTCTTTACTCTCTTTTTCTTTAGCCCTTTGCTTTAAACTGACTGATAGACCTACATTTGTATGTAGACCTCCTCCTTGACTCTAATTTTGTGACATCCTGCCACACGAGAGTTAAGTTTAGCTTTGTGTACTGCACATACAGTGGTACTTGCTACATAGCAAAACCATTTGAATTCCTTTACTGTTGTCCCTCTCTTATGTTACAGCTGGAACTGAAAAAAGCTAGTTTACAGGCTTCTTGTAGCACAGCCCATAATTCATATTAGAACTGACCTGCCTCTGGGACAATATGACTACACTCCCATTGTATAAACCTGAACAGTAGTTATAGTGTTAACTTTTAATTGCTGTCACTGATGTCAAGATGTGAAGCAAACTGACAGCCGTGTTTGCAATATCCGAGTGTCGTATGCTGGATCATAAGCCAATTATAATTTTATTAATTGTAGCAAGTAGAATAAGAGCAAAGACAGCGCTGGACGACAGGGGAGTCTGCGCTCCGCCAACTGCCGTACTGATTAGTTTAAACAGTCCTTTTTTATACATTTTGCATCCGTGGCCGTAAAGTAGGAGAACTGCTCTGCGCATGCTTCAGTTACTGTGAGGGGTCTTTTTTCTGTCTTTCGGTGCTTGCTGAGTAAGAAGTTTTCCTTCTTTGTTTTATAATTGATCCCTCACTTAGATAGAGTTGTTTTTCTTCTCTTCGCCAGTCCCTTAGAACATCTTGTAGTCATCCTTGAGCAGTATCTCTCCTGTTTACACAAATGGTGTCTGGTATGTGAAGGCAATTGCAGTTATCTTATCTCACATGAGTGATGTCCTGCAGCTGTTCGCATAAGTACTTTCCTTTCTTTTGTGCTTAACCTTTACATTGAGCTTAACATAAATTTTAATAAACAATACCCTAATTCATAGTTTCTTACACAACTGTCAGTTGATCCTATCATGTTTTTACTAATTCTTGTCTTCTTGTGACGATTGCATCTCTTAGTTGAACCATACATTTTCGTAGCCCAGTGAGTTCTGGTAACAGCAACAATTAGTTTAACTGGTCTTCTTCTGAATTCCTGTTAACTGCTCATAGTCTGAATTGTTGCCTTTCCTGCAGAGCCTAGTGCTAGCCTATCCCAGTGTTACTGAATGTGTACTCTTAGTCCACACTAGTACTGGCAGCCCACCTGCCTACTTTCTCAATTTCTTCCTCACGCTAGGCCGTTTTTTCCTGTCTCAATCCTGCTTAACTGTAAACAGATGGGGAAAAAGTAAGCATTCTGACAACTGGATAGGTGAGGAATCTCACTCACTTTTTCTTTCCATCTCTCAACCCTTAATCTAAGCCTTAAATGTTAACTCTGAAATCTTTTATTGGCTCATACTAGTACTCATAATTTCTTACAGCTCCTACATTGAGATAATTCTATATTCAAAATGTTCCAAATAATAAAAATCATATTTAGATTTCACCAAAATTACATGTCCATGGAAGTAAACAATGCTTCTTAGTTACGGTATAAGCAATCTCATCTCAAGTATTGTTGTACTGTTGCATTGACAAAGACCATCCTGCTGATTAAGCTATGACTGTGCAGGTGATTAATGTCCCTGGAGTGCTGGGAAGCTGTGGTGCTACTTTTACTTTAGAATGTTAATGAACCGGTACCCTCCTCCAGCCCTTAAAGTATAGCCATGATGAAATCAACACTTCTCTGAAATTGTTTAGGAGTTCTGCCTCTTCCATAGAGCTGAAGGTGTTACTATGGGTAGTATGCACAAAACTGAGTTACTTAAGTCTCCTCAAAGACAAAACAATCAGGTTTTGTCAGGTAGGTTTTTGCCTACATAGATAAAAATCAAGACATAGGAATAACCCTACTGGTTCAGACTAAGTGACTCTCTGGCCCCAAGAATATGTCAGTAATCAGAGGTCACAGATGGATACCCAGGGAGGACTAAAGAGAGCTTATCTGTATGATACTGTCTCTTTCCCTGTTAGAGTACTTTCTTAGTTTCTGACTATTTCTCAGCTCCAGGGAAGTCAAAAGACTGTTGTTGGTTTTGTTAGTAACCTTCAGAACATCATGTTAAAAAACCTTTGAGTCTTCTCTTAAACCAGTAAAAATTTTTGTCATCTCTACCTGCACTGGGTGAAGACTCTTATTTTTCATGAAGTTTAGTAGTTTGGTATTGGATGGAAGAAACAACTGAGGCTGTACAATTAAGTTTACACTGTGTTGGTTACTGGATTCAGCCTCAGATTTTCAATTTTGTATCATTCTCTGTTCCTGGATTTTTCTCCCTTTTCACTAAGTCTGTGTGTGTACCTACGTGTATAAATTTTGATGGGCAAACAAAAAGGCCGTTCTTTGCTCAAGGGATTGTCTTCCTACTGTGAAAAGGTCATGTAGCATTTCAGGGTTTTTGTCAAAGTTGTTTAAAAAATTTTTTTAAAAGTGAAAGCATAACTAGGAATGGATCATTAATTGTCTTTTTCATAGTTTCACCTGTTTACTTGCTGTAGGAAGGAGTAGAAATCTAATTAACATAATTTACATTTGCTGGATCAGTTGCAATGTCATAAAATGCACAGAATTAAAGATGAGGCCTCTCATGCAACTGGGTTCCTCACTCCTACCATTGTTAAATAAACTTTTCCAAAATGCAAGCAGCTGTGCTCTTGTTTTCGTAAAAATGTTGTATAAGAGAAGTTCAGACTCTCTTGTACACAGAAGAGATATGTGAATTAGATAAAATGTGAACAGTAAGTTGTTAACTCTCACTATTATTTTTGATGCTAGTATTTGAGAGTTTCTGAATTACAAATGGCATTACACTAAAAATAACTGATTAATTTCTGGCATACCACTCAGCAGTAAAGTTACATAGGTTCAGAGCAGATTGCGTTTAAGGTGAATGTTCTAGGGCATGTGTGGTTTTGATGTTTTGATACAGGGGGACTGCCCAAGATGAAGTATCTCAGATGATCTGGGCTACTGCTCTGCTTTCAATAGAAAAGCTCTGGTCTTAACAGGTAGAAATTAAGTCACTTAACAGTGACTCAGTGGAAAAAGTGAGTGGGGATTTTTGTCTGCTGTTGTTAGGGTGGGCTGACACAAGACTTCTTTTTTGGTCACCTTTTAAGCACTCCTTTCTCAGAGTAATAAACTTGGAGATTTTTAGGACTCATATCTCTGCTTTTTTTACATTCTGCTTGTAGATTTGGGCATATATTCAGATGACAGTGATACATACAACCTCTGCTCATGCATCATGTTTACCGGGCCTCGATCATCTTGCTGACCAACCTTGAACTCTTTGGCATGTTTCTGGCTTCTTTGTTCTGTGGAGAACAAAACTGCACTCCAAATGTGGTCTCTATGTGCAGATATTTCATTTGATATGTCAGCTTGAACTGTTCTAATAAAATGTCCAAAATAATTTCAATTTTAAAATGTAATTTGACGTCCAGTACAGTTAGCAAACAGATTTGGAAGTATGTGTACCATCTGTCCTGCCCTGAGTAAAAGATCTTTTTTTAAATATTGAGGTTTAAAATTGTGAACCAACAGCTGTCAAAATCAGACAATGCTATTCAGATTAAGTGTTTGAGAGTGGAAGAAAACTATGTTGTATGAAAACTAAATACTATTAGTTCTGTGACTACAAATAAAGCTTATTCCAGGATTTTTTTTAAGTCGTCCCTCATTCCCCTGTCTTGGGCTAAGATTACCCCTTTAAGGTTCTCAAAATATATTGATGTGATAGAAGGGAACAGTTTCATTTGATCAAGGGTGATGCACACAAGCCTCAATTAGCTCAGTCAGACTAGAAAAAGTAAGAACATCTGAAAGGAGAGGGCTATTGAAAATAACAACTGTCAGCTCTGAAGTAGTACTCAGTCCTGGTACTTGCAACATAAAATGTCTTATTCCATTCTGCAGATATTAACATGGATTGCCAGAAATAGAGAGAAAATATCAAGATTGACATTTACTTTGAACTGGGGACTTCTTTGTGATGAAATTACATTCTTAGTTAAACTGAGGGCAACATACACATGGGTGCATAGTATGCATAGTATGATGATGAAGTCTCACCTTTCTATTAAAGGCTGAGAAGCAAATAGAGGGGTTCTTGGGAAATGTCTGTGATTTTGATATGTCAGCTGCTATTTCAGTTTGCATCTTTTTCAGTTATGATTTTATAGTACTGTTGATGACTTGCAGTCCCAAAATCTCTTATTAAGGTAAAGTAATTTTAAGGTGGTTGATAGGAGGGAGTAGTTGTTAATCTGGAGAATGTGTAAAGGATATTGCTAGGGAGGAACTCTGCTAGGTGCACACTAGTGAAGGTAAAGAGGAGTTATGAAAGTTCTGGCCATATACTACAGCTGCATATATCTCAGCTAGTTTTGTTGCTGTTTAGTGTTAATTTAGTGATCAGGAAGTAGATTTGGCCTTCTTTATTCTTTAATGCATGAAATCCTGATTATCTGTAGATGCTTTGCTTTGTGGTGGAGGCATCTGTCAAGTGCAATGAGATGCACTGCAAATGTCATCTGAACTAAAGGTGGTAGCAGAGAAAGAGCAAGGCAATACTACAAGAACAATTAGTTTTTAACTTTGGTCTTGAAACTGCAGAATGACTCAATCTGGCTTTCCAAATGTGTATGTACCTTTTTTCTTTTGCCTTGCCTTGCATTGACTTGGCACCTTGATGTTCATCCCAAAGACTAGGATATAAATGAGATTCCCTTGGACTAAAGGAATTTGTGCTGTTCTAATTTGGTACAAGGAAACAGAGAGAGAGAGTAAGTAATTGTGCCTCCTCCTTTGTCATAGCTCTGAAATTTAAGTGCACACTTCTGTGCAGCCTGCTTGTAGCTTTGATCATCAGAACATGCATTTTCACAGCCTTTAAGTTTGTTTATTAGCAGCCATCTACGAGAGGTGGAAACAGGAGCTAGCTTCTTGGGAAGAGTATAGGAACATTACCAGGGCATGCAGGAGTGCAACTAGGAAGGCTAGAGACCTTCTAGAATTAAATCTAGCCAGGGAAGTTAAGGACAGTAATAAGACATGTTTCAAGTACATCAGCAGCAGAAGGATGGTGAGGGGTAATGTGGGACCACTGCTAAACACTGAGGGTGCCCTGGTGACTGAGGATGCAGAGAAGACTTTCTTTGCTTCAGTCTGTATGGCCAAGGCTGATGCTCGAGGAGCCCAGTCTGGCAAAAATAACAAGATGGCCAGGACAGCAGAGGACTTGCCCTGGGTGGAAGAGGAAGAGGTTAAAGACTTGTTAGCCAAGCTTTAAGGCTCATAAGTCAATGGGTCCTGATGGGATACATCCTAAAGTGCCGAAGGAACTGGCTGATGTGATTGCTAAGCCTCCATAATTTTTGAACAATCATGGAGGCCACGCGAGGTGCCTGAGAACTGGAGAAAGGCCAACGTCTTTAAAAAAGGCAAGAAGGACGACCCAGGAAACTACAGGCTGGTCAGCCTCACCTCCATCCCCAGAAAATGATGGAACAACTCATCCTGACTGTTATCACTGAACATATGAAGGATAAGATGGTTCTCAGGAGGAGTCAACATGGCTTCACCAAGGACAAATCCTGTTTGACCAACCTGAGAGCCTTCTATGAGTGTCTAACCGGACAGCTAGATGAGGGGAGAGCAGCGGATGTCATCTACCTTGACTTCAGCAAGGCTTTTGACACTGTCTACCATAACATCCTCATCAGAAAGCTCAAGCACTGTGGCTTGGATGAGTAAACAGTGAAGTGGACTGAGAACTGGCTGAACGACAGAGCCCAGAGGGTGGTGATCAGTGGCACAGAATCGAGTTGGAGGCCTGTGGCCAGTGGAGTTCCACACGGATCAGTACTAGGGCCAGTCTTGTTCAAAATCTTCATCAATGACCTGGATGAGGGGACAAAGTGTACCCTCAGCAAGTTGGCTGATGACACCAAACTGGGAGGACTGGCTGATTCCCCAGAAGGCTGTGCTGCCATTCAGTGGGATCTCGACCGACTTGAGAGTTGGGCAGAGAGAAACCTCATGAGATTCAACAAGGACAAGTGCAGAGTCCTACACCTGGGAAGGAACAACCCCATGCACCAGTACAGGCTGGGGGTTGAAATGCTGAAGAGCAGCTCTGCAGAGAGACACCTGGGAGTCCTGATTGATAATAAACTAAGCATGAGCCAGCAATGTGCCCTCGTGGCCAAGAAGGCCAATGGCATCCTGGGATGCATCAAGAAGAGTGTGGCCAGCAGGTCAAGGGAGGTTCTTCTCCCCTTCTACTCTGCCTTGGTGAGGCCTCATCTGGAGTCCTGTGTCCAGTTCTGTGCTCCTCAGTTCAAGAGGGATAGAAAACTTCTGGACAGAGTCCAGTGCAGGGCCACCAAGATGATCAGGGCACTGGAACATCTTTCACATGAGGAAAAGCTGTGGGAACTGAGGCTGTTTAGTCTGGAGAAGAGGAGATTGAGGGGAGATCTTATTAACATTTATAAATATCTAACGGGTGAGTGTCAGGAGGATGGGACATCCCTTTTTTTCTAGAGTGGCTAGCAACAGGACAAGGGGTAATGGGATGAAGCTGAAACACAAAAAGTTCCACTTAAGAAAAAACTATTTCACTGTGAGGGTGATAGAGCAGTGGCACAGGCTGCCCAGAGGGGTTGTGGACTTTCCTTCCTTGGAGGTCTTCAAGACCCGCCTGGACATTTTCCTATGTGACCTGATCTATGTGACCCTGCTTCTGCAGGGGGTTTGGACTAGATGATCTCTAAAGGTCCCTTCCAACCCCTACCATTCTATGAGTCTATGATTCTATGATTATTCAACAAACATGACATTTAAATACACACATTCCATCGAGGAAGTTAAATGTAATATCACTTCCATTAAACTAATTAGCTTTTCCTCATTATATAGAAGATTAAAGATATATCAGCTCTGTGATATGGCATGTGGTATGTACAGAAAACAGCTAAGGTTTTGCAAAGCTAGCTGACATGGTCAATGGACTAACATATAGGAATGACATCAAGGCAAAATGAGTAGGTCAACATCACTCTGTGCTGGCTAAGTAGAACTCTCTACTTGGAGGATACAGAAGTAAAATGCAATCGTGCTAAACAATGAATTGAACAAAAGTATTTGTATAAGATTCTTTCTCTGAGAAACTAATTGGCTGTGCTGCAGTTTCCAAGACAACAACCCCCTAAGAGGATCTCCTTTTTTTTGTTCTGAGTTTTGCTGTAGATATCCCAAACTGACTGAACTGGGGGTCAAACCTGGCAGGGTTCTGTTATACACTTTTTAGTTAATAAGCAGACTACATCTAAACTAAAGCAAGTTTTGATTCCATATCAACTGTGCATTTTACCTTTCTTGATAGACATTTTAAATAAGATGTCATTTTTATTCAGATGCCTACAAAGTTGTGATGATGAAAAATTTTTAGAAACATTCTTATATCTGAAATATGTTAGCACAAGAAATCACAGAACAATAGAATCATTACATTTGGAAAAGACCATTAAGATCATAAAGTCCTACCACTAACCTCACACTGCCAAACCCATCACACATGAAGTACTGAGGTACTTCATTTACTCATCTTTGAAATATCTCCAGGGACAGTAACTTCACCACCTCCTTGGGCAGCCCATTGCAATGTTTAATAACCCTCTTGGTGAAAAAGTTCTTCCTAATCTAAACCTTCCCTGGTGCAACTTGAACCCATTTCCTCATGTCCTATTTTATGAAGCTTTTTCTACAAAAATCCGCAAACTAAAATGCACTCTTTAGAATGGAATCAAGGAAAACAGATCACAATTTTACATCAGCTCTGTGTGGGATTTTTTAACTCTTCCTCCAACTTGTCCTCAGAAACCCAGTTCTGTTTACAGTTACATGGATGCAGGATGTCACTTGTGTCAATAAGGCCTGACCTGTCTCTTATTTTGTAATAATGTTACTTAATGTGTTTGGATTTGCCGATCAGAGATTCACAGAATCTCATGGCTGGAAGTGACCTCGAAAGATCATCTAGTCCAACTCCCCTGCCAGAGCAGGACCACCTAGACTGGGTCACACAGGAACTTGTCCAGGTGGGTTTTGAATGTCCCCAGAGAAGGAGACTCAACAACCCATCTGAGCAGCCTGTTCCAGTGCCTTGTCACACTCACAGTGAGGAAATTAGTCCTTCTGTTTCTTTGGAACCTATATGTTCCAGCTTATACCCATTGGCCCTTCTCCTATCATTGGACTTCACTGAGAAGAGCCTGGCTCCATCCTCCTGACACCCATCCTTTACGTATTTATAGACATTAATGAGGTCACCTCTCGGTCTCCTCCAAGCTGACGAGCCTCAGCTCCGTCAGCCTTTCATCATAAAGGAGATGCTCCATTTCATCTCTGTTCCTTCATCAAGGTCATTAATGAATATATTGAACAATATTGGTCCCAGCACTGACCTCTGAGGGACTCTACTAGATACAAGTCTCCAACTAGACCCTGTCCCATTGATCACAACTCTCTGCCTTCTTCCCTTCAACCAGTTCACAATCCACCCCACAACCTGATCATCCAGCCCACACTTTCTCAGTTTTGCTGTGAGGATGCTATGAGAAACTGTGTGAAATGCTTTGCTGAAATCCAGATAAACCACATCCACTGCACTACTATCATCTATCCAGTTTATCTAAATGTATCAGCTGTCACACAGAGTAGTATTCTACTAAATATGAAGAATATTGGTAAATCTGTAGTATGTGTGAGACCCTTCCAAAGCGTTAGATTTCATTTTCACTAAACCTGTGTAATATGAACATGTGAAAAGGTTTCACATACCAAAAAAAAAAAAAGGAAACCAAAATTCCTTCTTAATAATATAATATACTGGATAAAATGAATGTGAATCTAGCAGCACATTTAATTATTTACTGAACTTGAGTGTTAAAACTACAAGGTGATGGAATTATTTTATTTAATCTTATTAGTCTGAAATATTTACTGTCAGTTGATTAAATTAATTAAGTGCGGTTCTTCATGACAAGGCTTCTTATCAAATGTCTTACTGCTCCTGAGGACTAGGACAATATGCTTGAATATGTAAGCAGCGATAAAGTATAAATGAGGAGACCTTTGGGGTTTTTTTCATTATTAACTGAAATGGTGGCATAGTTGTTTTCAGTTCTCAGGTAGGGCTGACAAGGCCCTGTTTCATACTGAATTATTTGACTTGTAGAATGAGCATTTGATACTCACTGCAGAAGGGATAGATAAAATATTTCTCAAGTTCAGGGCAAACAGAGATAGCACATACATTTCTGATGTGAGGCATTTCCTGCATTCCTTCTTTGTTAAGTCCCAGCAATATATTGCCATTTCTAAACTCGAAAAAGAAGAAACCACTGTTCTGCTGGAATGGCAATTCTTGCTGCAATTGTAGAAAACAGATTTATATTACAACCAAACCTCATTTTACAAACCTTTTTGGGCTTGGGTTTAACAGTGTCATAAGGTGGTGATTTTCAGAGTAACTCCTCAATGCTTATTTTCAAAAGCACTCACTCAAGGCTTCCATCTTGCAGTAAAAGTACTCAAGCCTATTTTAAGAAAGCCTGGAGAAAAAAAAAAAAAAAGAAGTTAAATATGAAAAGGCTTTTATAGTAAAAAGCACTTGTACTTTACATGTTTCATTATAATGTCCCTAATTTGGCTGTGGCTGCTGGAAAATTATTTGATGTAAAGTCAAGAACAGTTACAAGAAAATCACTTTTAAACGTACAGAAGCCTGTCTTCAGCACTAGGGGGTGCAGTAAAACCTTATTGCTGATGTCATTAGAGACTTGACCTACTTTGGCTCTACGCTCACACTGTAGTTACATGGATTTGCTTTGGGTGGTTTTAACAGAAAACCATGGCTGAAATACAGCCCTCTTAATGATAATGCTCTCTAGAATACTACCTGTTGATTTACAGTGTGAGATGATGTGTTCCTCACTGGAAGTAGCAGATGAAAATCCATGCAGGGGCAAAGATGCAAGGATTATTGATATGTTGCAAAAACAGAAGTGCCTGAGAACAGTCACACAGAAATTAGTACTTTTGCCCCCCAAAAGGTGGTGGGATCGGTGGCCCAACTGAAGTGTATTTACACTAGTACACACTGCATAGGCAACAGCAGAAGCTGTGAGACATTGTGTAGCAGGAAAACTACAACATAGTTGCCCTCAGAGAAACATGGTGAGATGACCAATTGGCATGCTGCAGTAGATGACTGAACTCTTCAGAAAGGATAGGCAAGGAGGAAAAGACAGTGGGATAGCCCTATATGTCAGGGAATGTTTTGATTGTCTAGAGCTTAATGATGGCAATTATAAGGTTGAGAGATTAAGAGTAAAAGTCAAGGGAAAGGCCAACAAGAAAGATACCATGGTGGGAGTCTGTTATAGACCACCCAACCAGGTTGATGAGGCAGACGAAATATTCTATAAGCTGCTGGTCCCTTGTTCTTATGGGGGACCTCAACTTACCAGATATCTGCTGCAAATACAACACAGCAGACAGGAAAAAGTTTGGGAGGTTCCTGAAGTGCGTGGGAGATAACTCCCTGACACAGCTTGTGAGGGGGACAACCAGCGAAGGCACCCCAATGGACCTGCTGTTTGTGAACAGTGAAGGACCTGTGCATGATGTGATGGTTGGAGGCCATCTTGCGCATGGAGATCATGGAGTCATTGCTCTCAATTCCTGTAGAAGAAAAGAGGGAAGTCAGCAAAACTGCTACCTTGGACTTCGGGAGTCCAGACTTTGGTCTGTTTAGGAGGCTGGTTGACAGAGTCCCTTGGGAGGCAGTCCTGAGGACAAAGGAGTCCAGGAAGGCTGGAAATTCTTCAAGGAAATCTTGAAGGTGCAGGAACAGGCTGTCCTCACATGCCAAAAGATGAGCTGGAGGGGAAGGTGGTCCCCCTGGCAGTGCTACACTTAATGATTGGACTCAATGATCTCAAAGGTCTATTCCAACCTACATGATTCTATGACTCTATGTTTGAATACTATTTTTAATTAAAAAAAAAAAAAAAAAACAGAGACAGAAAAATATACCATATTTTCCATATTGCCCAGGGCCTCTCCTTTATTAAAATATTTTTTGCCTATTTCTTTGCATGAAGTACCTTTGGTAGTAGGCTTATTTACTAATGGTTGAAGTGGCATGCTATAGCTAAAACAAACTCCTCATGCTTTCTTGATTACAGAAACTTGTATTTTTTAACTCATTGCCTAAGTGTTGACTGCTTTCTCGTAGTCACAGAATCACAGAACAGCTGAGATTGAGTCTTCTGGAGGCCATCTGGTCTAGGCTCCTGCTCAAGCAAGGACACCTACAGCCAGTTGCCCAGAACTGTGTCTTGAACATCTTCAGGAATAGAGACTCCACAACCTCCTGTGCCAGTGCTCAGTCACCCTCACAGTGAAAAGTGTTTTCCCTGGCGTTCAGAGGGAACCTCCTGTGTTTCAGATTGTGCCCATCACCTCTGGTCCTGTCAAAGGGCACCACTGGAAAGATCCTGTCTCCGTCCTCTGTGCCCTGTCCCTTCAGGTATTTGTACACATTAATAAGACATCCCCTGAACTGTCTCTTCTCCAGGCTGAGCAGTCCCAGCTCTCTCAGTCTTTTATTGTAGGAGAGATGCCGCAGTCCCTTGATCATCTCTGAAGTCCATATCCCTTGTAGCAGGGAGCCCACAGCTGGGACCAGCACTCCAGATATGTCATTGCTGGTGCTGAGGAGAGGGGAGGGAGCATTCCATTTTGCCATAGTGACACATTACAGACTCATGGTTGACTTGGTGTCTTTCCTGAGAAGCTGCTTTCCAGCTGGGCAGCCCCTGGCATGTACTGGTGTGAGGGATTGTACCTCTCCCAGTACATGACTTTCTGCTTCTTCTCATTGAACTTTGCAAAGTTTTTGTCAGACCAATTCTTCAGCAACTTTTATGAAGAAGTATAGATTCTGTTTTTCAGGAAAGGTGATAAAATTACAAAAATAGTTGGACACAATTATCTAAGTCTTCCTCTAGATTGCCAGTGAAGAGTTTGTTGTTAAAGGTACTGTAGTTGCAGATTTCCTACCATTGTTACTTCATACGTTTAGTTTCTCTTTCATGTATTTAGAGCTAATCATATGAGAATATTCTTACCTGATATCATTTTGTTGATCTTTCAGTTACTGTTTTATTAATGACAGACAAGAAATTGTTGATGTCACCAGCTGATATGATAAATGAGCATGTAATAGGTATAAAAACTAAGCAATGCTAAGGCTAGTGAATTATGGTAAGTATAATTTAAAGAAATTAATGGTCGATGAAATTCCTGAAATATTTCATATTTTAATCTAGTGCAAAGAGTAAATTATTTAGCTTCTGTAGTTTGTGCAGGATGGAGCCAAGGGGACTAAGATAAAGAATTTCTTCCAATAACTGTTTCTTTGTGTTGCTAATCAAGTGCCCCTGAGTTTTGAATTTTAAATTTTAGACAAGATTGTAGGGGGTATGGGTGACAAGATAAGAAAAAAATTAATGATTGTAGTCACAAACATAACCTATATGTTACCTGTTTTGCTATGAGTATTTTTAAAGTTAGGAGAGTGGAAGAAATGTTACAACTACAAACTCATCCTATCTGTAGTCTTCACTAAAATAAACATTGAAAATAAGAGAGGTTATTTATTTGAACTGTAGAAACAAATACATATAATCTGGTTTATTATTTTGCTATCTTGTGCTAGTTGAACATGAGCAGTTGGAACAACATCTATTAAACTGGGAAATAATAATGACAGCTCAACCACTGTGTAGCTATGAGGACACAAAACATGTTACAAACTAGAACAGACTCTATAACTCAAGGAGTTATAAAGAATTTATGTTTATTCGGCGCAGGGCGCACGGGGGATCGCTCCACCACAAACATACGCCCCCCCCCCCGACTCGGCAACTTGCTTGACTTATATTTGTTACAAAGTTACAAAATCATAGGATGACATAATACGCCTAGACAAAGACACAACCTGCCACCGATTTCGCATGTAAATTAGGTCTTTTCTTCCTTTAATTTGCATGATGTCTCCCGGTGATAGCCGTGATGGTCTTTGGGGGCCTTGGGAGGTGAAGGCTGGTAAGTCCTGAGGCTTGGCCCCTCGCAGAACCCTGGCCATAGTCACTTGGCCCCTCGCAGAACCGGTTTCTGCCTTCAAGGAAGTTGGAGGACCCCGGAGGTATTGTGTAAGGAGATAAACATGACGTTTTTACAGCTTGTGTGTGAATTTTGTCCCGTCTTAAAAATAAGCTTTATACTATTGCGATAAGTTAGTATAAGGTTTATTAGTACATGTTAGTATAAAGCTCTACATCAATTATATCTCCTATGTTCCTTACTTTTTGCAGCCAACACAGAAGGACTTTTATCCCTGGACATCCCTGAGTCCTGGTTAGGCTGTCAGGAACATCTCTGTAGGCAGAGAAAATGTCTCAAGGCCAACTTTGTGTCCATTGTTCCCACCCTGTTCTGTTCCACTGGACTGGTTACTGTTGTAAGCTGACCAAGGTGAGCCTGCTTTAGCAAGGGTATGGACTAGATTATCTCTAGATAGTCCCTTCCAACCCCTACCATTCTGTGATTCTATGATTCTGTAATTCTGTGACTTCCTGTTCACGGTTCATCAACAACTGAAAATGAAGCAGCAATGGTACACAAAACAGAACCTATGCAGGTGTATGAGGGAGGTAGGGAGCAAAACAAATTTTTTCATTATAAAAAGAATTTGTCCAATCTGGTAATTTTGGAGACAGCAAATCCCAATCCTACCATAGATTTGTGTTCTAGAAACAAAAGCTTTTATGTCTAAGCGATATGCTAGAGCTATTAAATGACATCTGTGATACACAGTGCAAAAGATGCAGACCAAAAAAAATCAACAATGAAAGCATTGTTTGTATTCACCCATTGCTTTTCCTCAAAATTAGGAGTTGAAGAAAGGTGGTTGTTACTTCAATAACCTATTTTTAAAACAACTGAAGAATAGTTTTTAGTTGGAAATGAGCAATGTTTCTTCAACTTGAAGTGTGGTGTGTCTATAAAGGCGTCTTCATTGTTCTGATCGTATACTGGGTGGTGCCTGAGCTTTTCAAGGTCTTGCACATACATTAGCTGGAGCTTTAGGTAAAATTAGAACCAAATAACCCCTTACTAAATGTATAAATTATCTTCTAATAGGACTTATCTGAAGTCCCAGACCACAGGAATGTGAACCAAGCCATTTTATATGGGTCACCATAACCTCATTACAGGCATCTCAGATACTACTGGCATCAATGTTAACAACTGCTTTAACATCTGACAATAGCAACAAATAAAACTTTCCAAATGCTGATATCTGATATTCTTAATAGCTTCATGAATTACTGTGACAGGGCTGGAATATCTCTCCCAGTGATTACCATGACTTCTGTCTCAGCAGGGCCCTGATATTTCTCTTGAGGTACTGGCTGAGCAAACACACCTTTTCCTGCTGCCACATGCCAAAGTGCTCCATGGGCTCTTGCATGAGAGATGCCTTGAATGCTGCAAACCAGCATAAGCAGCAGGCAGGCATGTTGTGCTTACAGTGAGATTGTAACCTTCATGGTATATAAATATACCAGAACTACTGACATGTGCCTCTGAGTACGGAAAAAAAAGAAGGGTTGTAGCCTGGCTACCTTTGTTTTACTGGAGCAATTCTTTATGTGAGGTGTTCTTACAGCCAAGGACCATTCAGCATGGGCCTGGTTTTTTTGTGCATGCTGATAATTCAGGTTTTGTTGAGGAAACTCAGCAGTGGGAACTCTTCTGTCTGGTGAGCTGAGGGTCTGCGGCATGTCCTGCTGCCCAGCTGAGGCTGGAGCACTGGCAGCTTCACACACCAGGCACTACATGGTCATGTTGGTCTGCTGCATAAGGAAGACTGTGTGACTCCACAGTGAAGTTTTTCACATTTTATGAAGCTGCATTGTCCAGAGTGCTTCAGTGGTTTGGACAGTGGGAGGCTGAATTTCCATTTGCTGCATTGGTGAGGTTTCATGAATGAAAAATCTAGGGTTTACTCCCACTTTCTTCTTTGGTTCAGCTCTGTACTTCTTGTGTCTGATGTTTAAATGTTATTTTCAGCTGTTACAAAGGATTTTGATATAGATTGCCCTGTGATTTTCAGAAAGTAGTAGTACCTTTCTAATGACACATTTTGCCCACATTGTAGACTACTATATGTAGAAAGAATTATTTCCAAGAAATCTTGTCTGTTAAATCTTATCCTTTTGCAATAATTTCATTTCTGCCTGGGACACAGAAATCTGAATTGTCTCATGAACTGAGCCCAAGAGGCAGAGTAAACCACAAGAAGCAGCTGTTCTTTGTAGGAAATAAATCCATAATTTATCCTGATTATAGTATCCAACTGTGGAAGCCACCCAAGAAGAAAGACACATGGCTCCCAGCCCTGGAGATATCAGCCTAGTGGCCTTGAATTCTAGGTTGTGAGGGACTCAAGCATCAGGAAAAAAAACCTCTTGGTGACCTAGTTACAGAGTGGGAGAAACAAAAGCACATAGATGAACTTCTTTGACATCATTTCCTCTGCCATTGGAGAGTGTATGTGAGCAAATATTCTGACAGTTTATTGTAAGGCCTGCTTTGCTGCAAAGATCTTATCCTGTGGTTCACCATTCAGGACTCACATGTTTTCCTTTGCTCTGAGATGGGGCAAGAGAAACTTGGGTAGAGCAGGCAGGGTTTTTCAGTCCCAGTATCTTCACAAATAGGCAGCACAAATACACAATTTTACCACATTCAGGAGGCCAGGGCATGCATTTGTGCCCTCTGGTAGGACAGGAGAAACATGTCATTGGTGTGATGTTTCAGTAATACTGCAGTGTCAGGGTGTACACTATGCCTTTTGGTTTCTGCATAATTTGCCACCAAAAAAGGACAACTGTTATCAAGACCACAAGTATAACATGGAGCAGGCTCAGGCCGATGGCTATGGAGTGTTGGTATGGCTATGCTGTTCTGAAAGCTGCTGGTCCCTGTCGTGGTTTAGGCCCATCAGGGAACAAAGACCATGATTAGCCTCGAGTACCGAAGAGGCTGAGGATTGCTCGAGGGCAGGGAGAGCTTAATTGCCGCTTAAGGTTCAGGACAAAACAGACCAGGCCACTCGGTTTGGGGAAGAAAACAGAAAAATAATTTAATGCAACGTCAACTAAAACATACCCCCAAAACATAACCAAAATGAAACAACACAGAGTAATACATCAATGAAGAGTCCAACCAGCCTTTTTAAGAACACCTTCTTGCCACACCTCCCCTCTTCCCGGGCTCAGAGCCCTGATCCCGGGGTTTTTACCTCCTCCCCCCTGAACGGTTCGGGGGGGCAGGCAGTGGGGGTTTCAGTTAGTCTGTTCCGGATAGCTTCTGCCGTTTGTACCTCCTCAGGACGGGTGAACTCCACACCAGTCCTCCCTGCGAGTCTGTGGGGTAACTCACACACATGGCAGCCCTGCACGGGCTGCTCCGACGTGCACCCATTCCAAAGGCTGCAGCTCCTCTCTGCCTCTCGTGTGGGGCTGCTCTGCGGCACACAGGCTCTCCAGCATGGCCTGGGCCATGGCCGTCTCCCCACACAGTCCCTCGCCCGTCCGGGCTCACTCACATGGAGCTGCTGGTAACTCTCGGTCCTGCCATGGATCTCCATAGGCTGCAGGGGCACAGCTTGCATTCTCGCCACGGCTTGCAGAGGAGTCTCTGGTCTATTGCTTCTCCTTCCTTCCTCCTTCTCTGGCTGAAGGGTCCGCGTGGTCGCCTCCATCTTGTATCACTCTTACACCTCCTGCCTCGCATTCCGAATTCCCGTCCCCTAAATAGTGATGGCAGAGGCGCCAGATTGGCCCAGCCGGGCCGGAGGTGGGTCTGAACCCAGGAGCCGGGGGAGAGTCCGCAAACTCTTTACCAGGTCTTCACTGCAACCCTCTCCCCCTGTTACCAAGCCAAAAGCTGCTCCTTGCTAAACCAGAACAGTCCCACACAGGCAGTCCTTGCCATGTTCTTTGTTCTGATCCTAAGTAAGCTGATGGAGTAACATACTTGATCAGACTCTGGTGTGCTGGAGAGAATAACATTCCTACTTTTATACTATAATGACAGGAAACAGGTCCATAGCTAAATCTTCCTCTTTCTTTTCATTTTATAGTTAGCGTGGAAAAATAGGCCCAAGATATACTCTGTGACAAAAGACTTCACCAGTGTATCTTAATATTGCAGCATCTGTTTTACTTACTGCCTGCTTTGTGCAGTTGTTATTTAAATAATAGAGGAACAAATAATCCACATCCTTTGCCACAAGGTTAGTGCCCAAAAATACTCCCTATCTGAAAAATTGTCAGAGGGAGAAAATATGGCTTACCTGTGTTCTGAATGTACAAAGAAAGATTGTTAGTTAAAAAGGAGAAGTCTCTGGAATAGTGTGAGATCTCCCCCTGTCCCCACTTGCCTTCTTCGTTTGGGAGATGAAGCTGATGGTGCTGACCTACACATTACAAGCAGATAAAGCGTTTGAATGTTTAGTTGAAGAAATATTATGAGCTTTCTTAACTTCTTTGTTGACATTGGTGTTAAGGAAAAAGATAATCACAAGTCTGGATGCCCTTTCAGTTAATATTAACCATCTGTCTGATTTGGTCTAGTTCTTTTCTGGCAGGACATTTGCTTTTGTGGTTCTTTTTCTTTTCTTTCTGATTATGAAGCAATCCCCAGTGGCATGTTAGAAATCACCACTATAAATGCTGACAATTGTTCTGGGGTTAGAACAAAGGATTGTAAAACCCACAATCTTAAATCTACATCTGAAGCTGGCATGGTCAGCTGGCTGCAAATGACTAGTTTATGTGCAAGTAGTCCTCAGTTGTGAAAACCCTGCAAATTCTTTAACACAGAAACAGTTGTCAAGTGCAAATCTAAATTCAGCCTTTGGAACACCACTTCTAGGGCAGAGAGAAGAATTTGCCAAGGACCTGGTTGAATACAGTGAGGTGGCTGGAGATCCACAGTCACGAATGGTGAAGGTGGAGGAGGGCAGAAATTCTCTGTACAAATAAATTATTTCCTTGAACATACAAAGTGGCAAAAATGGTAAACAGTTGTGACAGTTGTATACAAACTGATTAGAAGGCAAAGTAAAAATTGTGCAAAGCTATTTTGCAGATGGATTAGTACTCCTGCCTAATGGCCTGGCTTCTTTTGCATGCTATTCTGCCTACCTTGATTTCTTGGGGATTTGCTACCTATTATGGCTGATAAGATGAAACTAGGATTTGACCCAGTGCCTCTTGTGTGCACCTTTCAGTCACAAAGAAAACTTAGACTGTGTATAGGAATAAGAAATAGGTTCAAGTTTGCATTCCAGTGAACTAGCAGCTGTTTTGCTGCATTTGAAATGATATTCTGAATGTGAATCTATATACCATTGAAAGAGAAAGGAGGAGTGCTGGGATTTTTTTTTAAAGTATATTAGGGAATTTGAATCTCAAGCCTATTTAGGAAAGAATGCACACTGAGGTGAAAAATAACCTATTCATAGAATCACAAATTGGTAGGAGTTCGAAGAGACCTCTAAAGATCAACCCCCCTGCTTAAACAGGTCCACCTAAATCAGGTCACACAGGAACGTGTCCAGGCAGATTTTGAAAACCTCCAGAGAAGAAGACTTCACACCCTCCCTGGGCAGCCTGTGCCAAGGCTCCCTCACCTACACAAGAAACAAGTTTTTCCTTAAGTGGAACTTTTTGTGTTCCAGCTTTTGTCCATTACCCCTTGTCCTGTCACTGGACAATACAGAAAAAAGTGCTGCCCCATCCTCTTGTCATACACCTTTCAAATACTTCTAAGTATTAATGAGGTCCCCCCTCAGTCTCCTCTTTTCCAGGTAAACAGCCCACTTCCTGAAGCCTTTCCTCATGAGAAAGATGCTCCAGTCCCCTGATCATCTTGGTGGCCTTGTGCTGGTCTCTTTCCAGCAGTTCTCTGTCCCTCTTGAGCTGAGGAGCCCAGAACTGGACACAGGACTCGAGACAGAGTAGAGGGGGATGAAGGGGAGGAGAACCTTCCTCGACCTGCTGCCTACGTTCTTCTTGCTGCATCCCAGGATGCCATTGGCCTTCTTGGCCATGAGGGCACATTGCTGGCTCATACTTAGTTTATTGCCAACCAGGACTCCCAGGTCTCTCTCTGCAGAGCTTCTCTCCAGCAGGTCAATCCTCAGCCTGTACTGGTGCAAGAGGTTGTTCCTCCCCCAATGCATGACTCTGCATTTGCCCTCGTTGAACCTCATGAGATTCCTCTCGGCTCAACTCTCAAGCCAACTCTCATTGGTTTGTTTCTGTTCTGAAACTATAAATCTTTATCCTCTGAGGTGATATTGAGCATTTGCAGAGGTAAAATGTCTTTCATAACCATAACCAAACGTTTTTCATTCCCTGTTGGTATGTTGGATCCTTCTTGGAGACAATTCCCAGTCTTGATGCTCAGACCATGCTCTTTAAGCACAGATTATCTATGCCAAGATCTCTGTTGTTTTCTATTGTGTTTTCACTTTCACTTCCACTGGATGTGAGAGAAAAGCATTAATAGGCATTTTCATTGCTGTGTTTGGATATTCTACTGTCTGACTGAAGCTTTTTAATGGTATTGAGGCTACTTTTCTCTTTCTAGTGTCAAATAGTACTGAATAGAGTAGGAGAAAATATAGCATTCTCTTTGTTTCTCATGTAGTCTTCAAGAATTCACATCTTTCCACTTTGCAGCATCTCTACATGACTGTAGACCTTTTCCTGTTTCAATTAATATCAAGAGAAAGTGTGTTTCTTCTTTCAGTGGGTGCAGAATGTACCTGAGTCATTAAGTGTAACTTTTTGAAATCAATGTCTGATCCTGTTTTGGTTTGTCTTTTTACTTTTTTCCTCCTTGTGTCTGTTATAGAAATGAACTAGATATAATTATTGTATTATTCTCTGGCCCTCTCCTACATTCATTTTCTATGTACAGCATTCAAAGTGTTGTTTGGCACACTGGAATCATCAGTGGAAAGATTTAGTTAATAATATTCAAGGAATGTTACAAACAAAATGAGGGAAATATATCACTATGAGACAGACTGAAGTAGGCTGACTACTTAATTCTTGTGCCAACATTTTCAGAAGTATGTTTATTGCAACAGTAGTGTTTTTCTCATCTATTTTCATCAAGAAGTTTTCAATCTTCATTGAACTTTAGAGAGAGAAGTATGAATGGCTATTTCTTTTTTTTTTTTTACAGCACAAGCTTGTGGAAAACATTGGCATTGGACACAATATATGACCATATCCAAGTCAAACGTGGCTGATTCTCTAAAGTTTGACTTCTCTAAGTAATAGGGTTTCAGTAATTCATGCATGTCAAACTTTATCGTTTCCAACAAAATCATGTAGTTCTAATCCTGCTTTGAATTAATAAAAATCAGAGCTTTCTGTTCTACACTCATTTGGTAATAACACTGGCAATTATGGAATAAGACAACAGCCACAAAGAGAGAAGCAGTTCCCACTTTAGGGAGTTTGTGGTCTGAATTCAACAGGCCTGATGGTGACAAGCTGTTTTACACCATTGGATTTGGATTGTCTTCTTAGGTTGAACTTCCTCATAAACATATTTCCACTGGCTTAGAGAGGTTTTCTCATAGTTTTCATGAGTGTATTGGAGATCTGTATTAGGATCTATATGTGATTTATATTTACACATTTTTTTGTAAACATATTTGTGGCTATCTTTAAAACCAGATGCTTTCACTTCTTTGGCCCACAGAAGCCTTTGCTTCTAGTGGTTGTTTGGGAATTCCTCTATTTGAAGAAAACTAGCACAGGTAGTTCTTGCGAACAAATTATTTCAGTTAATAGTTTTGCATAATGTCTTTTGTTCAAAAATGATATTATTTTTCTGATAGGTACTACGTTTATCCACATGTCTACAGAATGGAACAGAAGCTGCTTTCACGTTCTTGCTTTGTGTGAAGCTGTCTGCAGCATTAATGAAAAGTTTCTGGCAGGACTGAATCTGAGGATTCCACACAGGATTCCATGTTCATCATGGCATACCTTTTTGGTGTAGATTTGCACATCTTTTTCTTCAAATTTCTGTCTCTTTCAAAATGAGACAGCTCATCTCAGTAGAAATACACTCACTTTGCACGAACACTGTAGTTTTTAATCACCATTTTACTTTACTGCTGCCAGATCCATGCCGAGTACTAAACTGCCCTTGATCTTTTCAGCTCTGCTCAGACTTGTCGGTATCTTTGCTTGGCACTATGCCTTCAAACATAGTTTGCTTTTATTTTGACTCACTTTTTACTTTGGAAAATTGGATATTTTGTTTCTGATTCTACAGATTCTGCACTTTTACTATGACCACAGCTTTCAAGTGTTTACAGTGCACACTACTATAGTGAATAGCTGCCATGATGTCTCCTTTAATATGCATAACTGGATTGGAAACCACAATGCATAGTCAGTCCACAACTAGAAAATGTCTTATTTTAGGGAAGGAAAATAAGGTGTCTTCAGAGCTTGATACAAGCACAGGTTGTGTCACATTTTCTGTTCCTGTATGCACAATAGGAGACCTCTATACTATTGCTGCCATGTTGAGCAGATAACCCTCAGCAGGGAGAAAATGGTACGTGAAAGTACTCTGACATATAGGAGCATAAGGAGTTAATCTAAACCTTTTATTTTGAAATTAAATTTGTTCCTTTGGGGTGTTGCTGCTCTGTGCTTTTTGGAGGCTTCTTATTGGACAGGAACCTGTGAGGACTGCCTCTACAGAGGTGCTAAACACCCCAAACAGTTTGAAAATAAATTACATTTGGTTACATACTGAATAAACAAAACAGTGTTAAGTGTTTTCAGATTCACATATGTGCCTGCAGTAACAGTAAGAATGCTACACCTGCCTCTGAAAATACTTTGGGATAGGTGATACCTTTTCCGAATCACAAGAATTTAGTAACTGTATTAAAAGTCCTTCATGTGTAAGGAACTTTCTATAAAAATTAGCCACACTCTGCTCCTCTGATAGTGAGTTCAGTTCACCACTGAACAGCAGATGGAAATAGTATTTTCTGGAAATATTGTGGTTTTAGTAAAAACTTTTCAGTGTTAGGATTCACAACATTCTTTTTTAACCATCACATTTGTGATATGGAGGCTCCTCAGATTGTAAATCCCTGATGAAAGTTTTTAGTCCATGTTAGTTAAAGCTTAAGACAATATGAGTAGGAATTCCTGAAATGTGAAAGTGCCAAGTTTAGCCCTGGCACTAACAGCCATGGTAATGTTCTAGTCAAAACATAATCTAGAGAAAAGGAAATGGTGTTGTAGTTGTGGTCAACTACAGGCATTGGCAGGACAATTAAAATTTAATTTTTTTCAATTGTACAAGTTGGTTTAGTAAGAGAGAAAAATCTCAACTTGCACATCTTGTACCCACAGAACTGTATGCTATATAGTCTTAAAACTGTAGATGTGTTCACCTAATGATTCTCCTGGTTTTAACTTAAGTTACAAAACATCAGCTGCACTTAAAAATAGACATATTTATCTTAGATTTTTTCTAGTTATTGTCACTATTAAATATATGGAAAACTGCAAATTAAAATACATTTGTTGCAAATGATAAACAAGCTTATCTAAGCAGAGTATTTGCCCCAAACTGTGCGTGTAAGAAATAAAATGGAAAAAGTAATGCTTTAGAACCTAGTTGACTTCCTAGCTTCTGTATTGGGAGATTTAATGAAGAAGAATTAACAAAATATACCTTGTTTCATGGTGTATTTTGTGATGTTTAACCTCATGAAGTTCAACAAGCAAAAAGTCCTGCACTGGGAGTGACACCAGTACATGCTAAGGGCTGCCCAGCTGGAAAGCAGCTTCTCAGGAAAGCACCTGGTAGATACCAAGTCAACCACGAGTCTGCAATGTGTCACTGTGGCAAAAGAAAGCCATGAGCCTCTGGTGCTGCCCTAGGAGAAGTGCTCCCTTCTCCCCTCTCCTCAGCATTGGTGAGGACACACCTGAAGTACTGAGCTCAGTTCTGGGCTCCCCAGTACAAGAGACATAGACCTCCCAGAGCAACTCCAGCAACAGGCCACAGAGTTATCAAGGGATTGCAGCATCTCTCCTACAATAAAAGACTGAGAGAGCTGGGACTGCTCAGCCTGGAGAAGAGGCAGTTCAGGGGATGTCTTATTAATGTGTACAAATACCTGAAGGGACAGGGCACAGAGGACGGAGCCAGGATCTTTCCAGTGGTGCCCTTTGACAGGACCAGAGGTGATGGGCACAATCTGAAACACAGGAGGTTCCCTCTGAACGTCAGGAAACACTTTTCACTGTGAGGGTGACTGAGCACTGGCACAGGAGGTTGTGGAGTCTCTATTCCTGAAGATGTTCAAGACACAGTTCTGGGCAACTGGCTGTAGGTGTCCTTGCTTGAGCAGGAGCCTAGACCAGATGGCCTCCAGAGGCCTCTTCCAGTCTCAACTGTTATGTGAATCTGGGTTATACCTCCTTTTTAGAGTCCTATTGAAACAAAAAGTCCATCAGTCCCATTTTGGTTTATAGACCAATTTTTACATCATAGTGGTATCAGTAACGGCCATTTAGAAAACTGAGATGATATTATAATATATTATGAAATATGTAAGACAAGTTTTCAAATTAAAAGCATAGAGATACCAAATTTAAAACTAATAGAGTAGCAGAACAGGGAATAATGCAGCACAACAGCAAATACACTGAATTGGCAGGTGAAGCTGATTGCAAGTGGCTGTAAACATGAAGATGTTTACAGAAATAAGCAATGTCTGTTGGTTTTTAAAATTTGGCAATGTTAAATGGCCCCTGTGGTTGTCTAAGATAGTTTAACTTTGGTTCGTTGTACATAGGAAACATGCCGATTTTTTTCCAGAGGACTGTGAATAAGAAGGATGAAACAGAGGTTGAAGTGAGGTTTATGTTTTCTCACCCTCTCTTTTGGAGTTCATATTTTAAGCTGCAACCACTCTTTACCATTTAATTATCCTTCACAACATGGGAAGCAAATAGGAGGAATTAGAGGTCTGTGTGCAGTTGCAGTGCAATCATAGTGATACACTGGAATAGCTCAGATGACTGACATTGTGATAAATGGATGCAGGGTCATTAGTAAGGATGCGCTGAGAAAGTGAGGAGATAGAGTTGCCCTTTGTATGACAGAGGAACAGGAGTGTATGGAGCTCTATGTTTGGATGGCAGATGCACATGGTGATGTTGTGGCAAGTGGCTGCTACAGAGCACATGCTCAGGAAAAAGAAATTAAGTGGACAGAGTCTCCTTCAGACACCTGGAAGAAGCTTGACTTTCACATGTCCTGGCCCTCATGGGTGACTTCAATCATCCTGATATCTTCTGGAGAGTTAGTGCACCAGAGCACAAGCAATTCAGGAATTTTCTGGACTGCACCGATGACAATTTCCCAACACAGGTAACTAAGGAGTAAAGAGAGGACAAGCTCTGTTGCTCCCAATACTTCCCCATAATAACTGGTTTGGAATGTGAGTGTGGATGATTAAACAATTAGGCAGGTGATGAAGTCACATGTCTGTGACATGAATCTGTGATCCATTTTGATTTATTCCAAACTAGATTCAACAATAAGCTTTAGAAAAGCATACTCATGGAGAAAATACAAGGAGGAATCCCAGCCAACAAACCAATTCTAAAGAGTGCTTTATTTAAGATTAAAGCAATATGAGCTACAAGACACTCTTGTTTGACATAGTTTTTGAAGAATAGTTCTTTGTAATAACTAGATTAAAAGAAATTCCAGGAAATTAATGCATTACTACGTGATATTTCCTGAGTAGTTTAGCAGGAACTTTAGTGCAGCATGATCCAGTTAGTCCACTGTTTAATGAAAGGCAGTAAGTTATATGTGTAAGTATTAATTTTGAGCATTAAGCAGGTGCACAGAAGGGTGTAGGAGAAGAGTGGAAGCTGCTTTCAAAGCATACAGATAGATGTAGTTTAGGGTCTTTCACAGATACCAGAGATGGAGAGGATGGGAGGAGGAATGGCGCTTGAAGAATGATGGCATTTAGTCCCGCTACCATTTCCTGGGAACTGGGATTGAATTTCTGGTTTCTTGTGGAGTCTCACAGTCACTGGCTGCTACTTAGCAAGGTCTCCACTCGTCAAACCCTTTTCCACAGAGCTGGAAAACAGATTCCCATGGGATAATTTTTTTAATTATTCCATCCACCCCAAAACCACAGAATAAATTGTTTTCTCTTTGATACAGAGTCTATTTTTTTAAGAAAATTCAGTGAAACTACTGATTTGGTCAAAATGTAATGTCTTTGTTTTGGAGTGTTTGTATACAAGCCCAGAGAAAGCAGAAGGCTGGATTAGGAAAACAGAGAAGGAAGTGTCCACACCCTTTCTCTGTGCAGTAACCCAGTGGTGACAGGCTGGAGTTTAAACCTTTGCTTTCTGAACCCAACCCATGGGCTTGAACAGAGATCTTTCCTCAGATCACTGTAACTAGTCACTGGAAGTGAGGAGAGACTCCACCTTCTACCTCCCAGGGTATTGTGTCCCTTCACTCAAGCACTTCTTCAACCATGTCCAGGGCACTGCTTAGTTGTTTTAGTTGTGTGTATTATCCCTCATGCCCTCTCCCCAGTCATCTCCTCCCCAACACCCACCCCTCTCCAACACAAGACAGATGTAAGTAAACTGGAACAACTTCAGTAGAAGTGGACGAAGATAGCTAGAGAGCTAGCTGGAGCTCTTGCTCTGTGAGGAGAAACTAGGTGACTGGAGCTGGTTTAGCCAGGAGAAGAGATGCTCTGGGGACACCTAACAGCAACCCTTTCACCCATAAGGACATTACCAAGACAAAAATTGAAACAAGTAACATTCAGCTGGACATATAACAAAAAATAAATCCAGGAGAACAGCCAAAGAACAAAGCTGGGGTGTAGAGACACTGCATCATCTCCATCCATGTTGGTTTTTGTGCCCTGTCTGCATGAAGCTCTGAACAACCCAGTCCGACTTCAGAGTTGTCTCTGCTTTGCAAGGAATTTGGACCAGAGATCTCCTGTGGTCCCTACCAGCCTGAGTGATACTGTGATCCTATGCTTTGCATTTATCTCTACAAATCAAAACAGAATGTTTTCTCTACATAAAGATAAAACCTTCCAGGACAGACAGATGCTCAGGCCCAAAATATCCTTTGGCCCCATGGCAAGGGCACTCTTCCAGGAGATGGAAGATCTTAGTTGAAATCTGACAGAAAGAGTGCTGAACCGAGATACCACACTTCCCAGGACAACACTGTACACCTAGTTTGGCAATCACCTGACTAGGAGGATCAGTGATGTCCACACTACCTAGCTGGTTTTGTAACACCACTGAGTGCTCAGCCTGAAAATCTCTATTTACTACAAGAATGATTTTGCAAAAAAAAAGAGATTCACCTTGTCTTCATAACAGCTATTTTCTGTGTAATGGCTAACACTGGGCTATGATGATTTTCCAAGTATGTCCTCCTCCCATTCTGTTTGGTAAAGCTTTTAAATCTCTGCTGAGATGATCCATGAACCCTGATCCGAAGTGCTTGAAGATACACCGCTTCTGCCAGTGTCTGATCAGCCAAAGCAACAAAAGACAGAGAGAAGACATGAAGAAGAAAAGAGAAAGGATTTTATGGGGTTTGAGAAGGTTCCATATGTGAGAGGTAAGGAGAATGCTTTTGATCAACAAAGTCACTTTCCTTCTTTTTTGTCTGTAACGCACAATGGAATACAAACAACAGTAGGACATGCTCTTATTTACTCTCACATCTAGTACGTTCAATCTAACTCACAGGGAATACTTCTATGGCTCTTTCAGACCATGGCTTTGTTGCTCTGTAAACTGACACAATAAGCTGCCATATAACCTGGACTGACAGACACCGTCAATTCATATTAACAACCAGTTACTTGTCAGTTGGAGTGTTGATTCCCAGACCCTCAAATAAGTTCACATCAGTGTAAAGGAGAACGAAGGAAAGTCAGGAGATGAAGGATGTTGTGTCAACAGAACCCAAATTTCCCTTTTCATACCACTAGGTCTGGACAAAGAATTAAGTGCCTCAGTGCTCAGAAAAAATGGAGAACTGGTGAGCAATAGATGGCTCAGAGTGAATCTGGAACAGCAGATGAAACTATTTCTATGTCATGGTGACAGCTGTCACATCTGTGTGGAAACCCTGCTCTGGAGTTCTGTGGAAGACTAACTCTTGATGACCCACCCATAACTGAATATCTCATCATTTACTCCATGTTTTTTCCTAGCCGGCTACAGAAATTGGCAGATCATAACCATAAGGCGTGTGAGGTTTGGCCTTGAGAGTGATATGGGGCAAATAACAGAAAGGGGCTGTTAAGGTACTACTATGCCTGCCAGATGAGGCACCAGGTTTAGTGATATTCACAGCATGTCTCAGAAGAAGAGCAAACAAATGTCTAGAAACTGATGGAAGTTGGGGACCTGGCAGCTTGCTAGTCATTGAACCCATCCCGTCATGATGCTACAGCTGAAAAATGGAATACTCCGAACTAACTGAGATCTCAACATAAGGAATAATATATGCATTTTGTAAGGCAGTCATAGGACTCAGTCCATGATAGCACATTGTTGTGGCAACCTCATAGCTAGGGTGATTAATTATTAGTCATTTTTCCCTTTGGACCTTGCCATATACTGTAATCCTCAGTCACTGCTTCTGTCTCTACATGGTTGCAAGCAAGCCACAGATTTGACATTTTGCTGACAAATTAAATTTGATTTTTTACCACAATGTGCAACATTTTGTGCAGAGACCACTACTTGCACATCTGATCATTTTGCCCTGGTATGACATGCCCACTCTGCATACACAGATGTTTTCAGACATTGATCAAACCAGCTAATAGTGCAAACCACAGCCTTAAAAAGGGATGTAATTTTGGATTTTCTTTCTTTGTCTAAGTGAAAACCTTTAGAAGAAATAGCCTCATCTGTTTGCTAGCTTTAAAAACAGGAAGCAGTGCCTTTAAAGTTTCTAGATTTAGTCTTTTTTTGGCTGTCTTTTTTTATTTAGAGATGATCAGTGTGACTCATTCATTCCTTCTGCCAAGTAGGAAGAATTCATAATGTCTGACAGATGCCCCTAATAACTCCTAGGGAGCAAATATTTTAACCTGAGGAATACATTTTTTGTCCATACAGATTTTCAAGTTGGCAAGAACTTTTGGTTGCTGTAACAAAGTGGTGCTGTCTCCTAATGGAATCTGGATTTTAAAGACCAGAACATACAGAGATTTTTCTGTATATCTGAGATTTAAAATATTTATGACCATTATTTGGATCCTATGTTCCCCTGACTTGGGCTACATAATGTTTCAGGTTGGGAAGCCTCAATTTCCTCATACCGGTCACAGGGTAAATTGGGAAGAGCTAGACTGAAATATACAGTGAAACCCCAACCAGCATTTAAATGTTTAAAAAACATTGAAAATATAAACATCTGTGTTCATTACTTTGCTTTCTTCTTGCTGAGAAATGATTCCAAATAATAAACACCTGCTTCTTTCATCCCTCTCCTTTCTTTTTCAGCAATTTCCTTTCTCATACCATTGCAATAACTACATTGCAATAACTGCCACCTTAAAGATTTTCAACATTGCTTGAGTGTCACAAAATACCAAGACCAAAACAGATTAATCTAACAGGAAAACAAAAGACCAGTTATCCTGATGAAACAAGGCAAATGTCAGGATCAGCTGGATATGCAGGAATGCTGAGGAGCTTCCATTCAGATTTTTCATCAGGTAAGAAACAAGCTAAGACTTGTAATCAGAGTAGGATAAGTTACAGACATCTTTCTTTGTTGTATACTATCTGTTGAAATGTTGACATCTAACATGAGCAGACTAGGGGGGAGCCTTGTAGCAATACCTGCCTGTACGACTTTCCATATACATTTATCTTGTGGTCTGTACATTTATGGTATGTGTCAAACTAGAAAATGGGGAGCAGTTGGAGCTCCCTCATTTGGGAGGTTTGTAAAAGGTAAGCTGTACTTTTTGTGGGAATAGGCAGTCTCGAGTGTGAGCAAGTACCTTGATTTCCTCCGCAGCTACAGTCAGATAGAGTACACTTCACTTAGGTATCAATTTGTAAAACGTCAGCCATAGCCCCTTCAGGAAAAAGTGGTATATGTATGACAGCTGTCTTGTTCTTGTGGTGATGGTTTTTTTCAATTTCATATGCTTACTACTGATGTTGCAACTGGACCTGCTGTTGCTGTAAACATGTCATTCCTTGTTTCATATATGTATATACCCTTACTCTGTTCAACGTGTTTCAAAAGAAGCAATGGTTGACAGTGCTGGCAAAGAGAAAACTCTGGCCAAGGTGGAAAGAGACATCCAGCTAAGAGATGGATTACTATGTGATTTCAAGCCAGACAACATGCTAGCTAGGTGAGTGCAGTAACCAAACCCAAGGATACAATACCAACATGACATTTGCCTTTTTTTTTTCGCTAAGCCAGGAGCCAGAAAAGCTCCTGACACAGCTGAATTAGTTCTGGAGGCCTAACTTAAACAGGACAACCTTTCTCTGCAGAATTTCTGCACCAATTTGGGCCTCATCAGGTGCCCTAGTACCAGTCTTCAGAAGAAGTCCCTGGAAAGCTACAAGACGGGGTACATGCAGATCTAGTTTGTGTAGTCCTTGAAAACAGGGGTGAACAGTTTTAAACAGAATCAAACAAATCTTCCTTTTCTTCTGTCTCACTTCCTTTTTTTTTTTTCCCCCCATCTCTGCATCTCTCCTCATATTTGGCTTTCTCCTCTGTTTTCTTCCAAACTCTGCAAAAGTACTGTCATCATCACCAGAAACTGACCGCAGGGCATTTATTTGTACACAAATAATACTTTACCATGGCAACTCTGATTTTTTTCATTATGTATTCCACAGGACAATGAAGTGGCTTTTGAACAGCTGGGCATTCCCCTGGTTGTTCTGCAGCTACTATCTTATAGAAATCTTAAGAATAGAGTGTTATAGGTACAGAATCAATAAGGAAAAGGGACATCATCTATAGAAAAGGTTTTCTTCATTTTTCAATGCCTTTTTGGTTTGTTCATGCCTACCAGTAAGAGTTACTTATTTATAAATGATTGGTGATGCTGTTTCGCTGTTAGTAGGCCTAATTATGTTTACTTTTACACTTTTAGTGTAGCAGCTGGTACAAATTAGCAGAGAACACTATTCACAGTGTTCTGTTGTTCTTTGTGAACTGTAACTTTTTATTTTTTTACAAAGTTTTCCATTTCCTGATTCATTTTGTAATGTCCAAAGATGACAATTGCATTGAAACAATGTTTCCATAAAAGAATAATGTATAGCAGAGGTAACCTGTATTGAAAAGGACAGTTTACTTTTTGTCAATTACACATTGCTCCAAGGATCATACAGTGGCACTCAGAAAACTAACCTAGGCCGTACTTTTACAACTCAGCTTTCCCTGACAGAGATAGTACTGTGCCCAAAAGACCAACATATGAAATATTAATATTTCCTCCTTCTTCTCTCCAAATTAATATAATAACTACTCATCTTCAGCAGAACACCTTCTATGGCAGTTCCACTGTAGAAAGTCTGTGCTTTGCCCTGTGAAGCCATGTCTTCTGTCATGGCATCTGCCTCTTGCTAGCAAAGCACAGCTAGCTTGGATTTATACAAAGGAACTCATTTACATGCACACATGTGGGAAGGCTGCTTTTTAGTAGGATTATCTGCAGTCACCATGTCCATGTGTTTGCCTGTCCCACTTTGAGCTCTGGCTCTCATGGAGACCAAGAAGGGACTCCTGTACAGTTGCATTCTCTAACACAGATCGAGTATCCTCTTCAGACCCCTCCACCTGATTATTTATACCAACCGTGAAATCAAATGGGTGGCTTGCTGTCTGCTGACCGAAAAGAATCAGCATACTCAGCATCTGAAAGCAATAGCCACTGGCCTTCAGAGGCCACCATTTGGCTTGTAGACAACTTCACAGCCTGAGTATCTGCTGTCTTGTTTTGTTTGGTTGTTTTTGGTTTTTTTAAATGGAGGTTAGACCAGATAGCTGTTATAAAACATTAATTAACTGTAAAATTGAGCTTTAATGCTAGCTGTTTCCTCAGCACCTGTTTGGCTTTTTGGTTTTTTGAGGTTTTTTTCTCTCTGAACAGGAAGCTGCAGTTTGCTGGTGCCAGCAGTTTTTGCAAACAAACAAAAATCACTGAGATGTAACTTTAGTACACATGCAGGTGTCATTCTTAACTCTTTCTTTCACTCCTTTTCATGAAATTACAGTAGCATGCAGCAAGATCCTGCTTCTTTCAAGCAGCTGGCTTTCCTTTATAGGGAATTAAATAAGGTCTGAAAAAGTTACTGCAAAATAATAATTGAAAAGCATTCTGATACTTCTAATTTAAGAAACAGATCTTGGAATCTTTTTGTTGTCACTCATAAAAAGATAGTTTTACTGAGCTGTGACTTTGTGCCCAGCTTTATCTTTTCTGAGATTGGCCTCCTGGTCTTTTCAATGCTCTGAGTACTTTGCACATTGCACAATTGTTAAAAATTTTAAAGACGGCATAGTTCAGCCACTAACTAAATTTTTATCTGGATGTACAGCAGCACTGATTTTACATAGACACAGTAGATGCTGACTCCCCATATAAAACTAATGAACCTCCTGTTTGTTTTTGTGGTTCTGTATGACCACCATCAGCATCAGCTGATCCTGCCAAGCTCAGCCACAGCACACAATGATGAGTCCCAGAAGATGAATCAGCACTGTACTGACTGGAATTTCCATTAATAAACTCAGATGCCTCTTCAGTCACCAGTCTTCTGAAAACCGGGATATGATTGTTTTAGCCCTGGCTGGGTACCAGATGCCCACCAAGTCATTCTATCACTCCCTCTCCTAAACTAGACAGGGGAGAGAGAAATATAGTGAGACGTGTGTGAGTTGAGATAAGGACAGGGAGATGGCTCAGCAATCAGCATCACAGGCAAAACAGACTCAACTTGGGAATAAATGATTTGATTTATTAATGAAAAATCAAAACAGAGTAGGGAATTGAGAAATAAAGCCAAATCTTAAAGCAGCTCCCCCCACCCCTCCTTCTTCACAGGACTCTCTTTCCTTCTTCTGCAGTTATGCAGGGATGGGAGTTGTGGTTAGTTCATTACAGATGGACTTTGCCAGTGCTCCTTCTCGGGGGAAGCCTCATCACATTTCCCACTGCTACATTGACGGGTCCCTCCCACGGGAGACAGTCCTTTAGGAACTTCTCCAATGTGGGTCTTTCCCATGGGCTACAGTTCCTCATGTACTGCCCCAGTACATGAGGCCTCCCATGGGGGCAGCTCCTCACACCCAGCCCCAGCATGGGTCACCCACCAGGGGAACAGTCCTTCAGATACCGACTGCTCCAGCCTGAGTCCCTCACAGGGTCACAAGTCCTGACAGCAAACCTGCTCTGGCGTGGGCTCCTCTCTCACCACCAACTCCCAGGTCCTGCCAAGAACTTGCTCCAACATGGGCTTCCCACAGAGTCACAGCCTCTTTCAGGCATCCACCCACTCCGACATGGGGTCCTCCGTGGGCTGCAAGTCGATCTCTGCTCCCTCATGGCCTCTGTGGACTGCAGGGGCATGGTGGGCTCACCATGGACTGCACCACTGGTCACAGAGTCTTTCTTTTGGGGCCTAAGTACCTTTCTCCCTCTCCTCCTCCACTGACCTTGGTGCCTGCTGAGATGTTCTTACATTCTCACTCCCTGCTGCTGCTGCAGTTTAGCAATTGGTCAGCAACTTCTTCTCCTTCTCAAATACATTATTCACAGAGGTGTTACCTCAGTCACTAATTGGTAAGCTAATTGGGTCAGCTGTGGGTCTATCTTAGAATTAACTGGCAATGACCCTGTCAGCTGCAGAGGAAGGTTCTGTTTAAAGAAGCCACCTCTGTAGCTCCCTCCCCACTACAAAACCTTGCCTAGACAAAACCACTACACAAGAGTATCAAAGTGTCCACATAAGTTTGGTTTTGTATTAGTGACCAGATGTACCCACTATGCTGACATGCATGTGTTGCTCATGCCATAGATGTCAGTGGTAGGAGCTTTCCCCACTGCATCAGCTGGCAGTTGCAGTTTGCTGCTCATGTGACAGCAAAAAGAAAAATCAAATAAAACTGTTCTGCTCATCTCACGGATGCATTTCTTCTTTCGCCCCTCCAAAATAGCACGTAGGCCCTAAGGGAGCAGAAATGCTGAGCACAGCCACTAGCTGCTAGTACCTTCTACCCATCCTTCTTTTGCTTTTCTCTTAGGAATCTAATCACTCAGATTTTTTTTTTTTTTTTTAGAGGCATGAGTATGTATACCTTTTTCACTTGCTCTCACCATTACACATCGCTTCTTGGTTAGCAACACAAAAGGAGAGTCCTTATTCACTACATTAGTAGCGTAGTACCTTCACAGAGAAGTTTAGTGCAGTAGTATAGTATCTTCACATAGAAGCAAAACTTCAAGCATTTCCTGCTTGATTTATGACCGAGTTTAGCCTGTAGGGTCTAACCAGGATTAGGCCCCAGGAACAACAGAAGTTTTGTGTGCAAGAGGCACAATAAAGCCAGATATCAAAACTGAGCTGAATATGTATATAGTGCTCTGTTAATGTCATGATGTGATGTGATGTGATGTGATGTAGTCATTTCCTCAGAACCTCACTCTGTGAGAAGCCCAGTGGAAGCTAATGAAAGTGCTGCAATGGCATGGTGTATTCCCAGAGAATGGAGAAGATAGCAGCTGCAGAACTTGCCCATAAACAAGATCAGAATCAGCTTGTATTGTAAAGTACTGGTGGCAACAAAGGACATAAGAACTACAGATACACCAACACAAAGTTAATCTCACTTTGACCTTAAATTAACCAAAGTTAATTTGACCTCCGCTCAAATTTTTGATATTTTTAGTGTTGAAGACAAATGTAAAACAAAGCTGATGCCAGGATTTCTGCTGAACTAAAACTGTCAAGTGCCATGCATGATTGTAGTATCATTAAGGCATATACAGCATAAAATAATATTAACACACGTATACAAGGAGACTGAAATATGAACACTGGACCTCATTTCCTTGTCCAGCCCAGATGTCCTTTTCCAACTGAGAACAGTACTGGTGTCCAATGTCTGAGAACAAGTGGAAAGTTTGGATGTGCCTGGGCATGCAATGAGATCTTTTTACAAAGACCATTTTCCAGGATCAAAACAAACCCTAGAGAGGAGAGTATCTGTAGCTAGGAGAACAGAGAATTTGGAAAAGCTCAGTCTCTAATCATCGCTCTTCTGCTTCTCTCATGTTGTATTTACCCTGGAAATATGAAAGGAGTCAAATTATGTTAAGGCAAATTGCAGCCTGTGGATCTACTTTGTCCTTAAAGCAAGATCACTTAATAATAGGATTTAACAAGATTGGCCTTCTGCCTTATCCTGGATCTATGCCTTGCCTCTGTTAAAAGGCAACAAGCCCAAATGTGGCTTACCCATTTCCTGGATTGTTAGGAACAGACTGGGGAAGTGCCTACAGAATTTAGCTCTGTCATTTGTAGAAGGCATTTGCACTCCTCATAAACTCACATATAAAGATTAATGACATTTCTGATATTTGTTTTCCCTTGTGAAGTAGCCTGGCTAACATAGGCATGATTATGTTACTCCCTAACATGAAGAGGACAATCTAATTAATTTAGCAGCAGGGAAGGGGGACGGGGGGGAGGGGAGAGTGGGTTTTGAGAAATATGAGTTAATAAGGTGCAAACTCCTGTTAAAAATTGATTATTAAAGAAAATGTTCTGTCCTCTTCTACACATTTCCTGGAAGAAAGCCTACCAGGCCACTCTGACAGGGCTTTTCAGGTTTCAGGACTTTTCATGTCCTTTTACTATTTACTCTCTAAGAGCATTGCCTCGATTTTGAGTTATTTTGTTTTGTCTGTCCCAATTTGTTTTATCTAAGCTTTCAGAGATTTCTATCATCCTCCTCCCATTCCTCTAAATTAATTCAGCAAATCTAAATTGCACTTCAAAGAGCATACACCCTAAACATTAGTGTCACAACTTTTTCCAGTCCTTTCACAAGCTCCACATCTATCGCATTTCCCTTTGTATTAATATCAAATATTAACTGCTACTTACATTTCTTCTCATCTTTTCCCTTTGCCTATTAGATCATCTCCTTCCTACACCTTTCTGCCATTACTCATCTCTCTCTTCCCACCTCTCTGTCTCCTGAGAGATTATGGCAACCTGGAGTTGACAGTTTAAGAAGCAGTTTAACACACTGAGCTGTAAACTTTGGTGGGTGAGGAGCTGCTGCATGTGCATCTAAGCCATTCCTACCAAAAGCTGCAACAAGTTGATCAGTAAGGAAAACAATCCAGGGCATTAGCCACTTCAGCTGTTCTTACTGAGTGCTTGTACTGGTGTGTCACCAATACTAGTTGGCTATTTGGGCCATCAGCTCTTCAAAAGTGGTGTTCATGGTATAATGTGGTATATTTGACTCTATATGTACATGTTATATAAAAAGAAGCACTTCTTAAAGGTAATAGAGATATTTAGCTAGTCAGCTGCCTTACTACTGAAATTAATTATTGTCAGGTGCACATATTTGGCTTCAGAAAGTTTAGCTAAGAGATCCAACAAGAGTTTGAAATAGGAATAAACCTGTTTATTCTAAAAGATCTAGTAGGGTTATTAGTCACCAGCTGTCAAAATTGCTTCACAGCACATATGTCCTGAAATGAGATCATTCAAGTCTCTGAGGATTTTAGCTATGAGTTTGGACTAGGAGGGAAACTTAAATCATAAGTATGTAGGGCTTTGACTAGATGAACCGTAGGTAAAGCCTTCTTACTGCGGAGGCAATAGAATTATATTAAAATGAAAGTTTGCATTTTAAATGTTATTATATGCCACAAGTCAGATCTGGCAAGTTAAGCTGTTCATACAGCCTGCATAGACAGATAACAGAGAATTTCAGTATTTGCAGTGTAACAAATGAAGTTACCCTGATTTCTTTGTTATTCCTTATTGTGTGTGTTACCATAGCAATTCGGAACCAAAGTATCTCTATTAAACTGAGCCCTGTGCAAAACCAGAAATAAAAGTAATCTTTGCCTCTCCCAAAAGGTTTTTGCTTATGAAAAGAGACAGTACATAAAAAGAGCCAGCCAGACAGTAAATAACGCTCATGACTTTTGTTAGACACAGCACACCCATTTCCATATTGTTGTCACTCTTTTATAGATCTTACAGGAAAAAAAACAACGAACAAAACCACAAAGAAACCACCTTTTAAGGAGAAATCTGAAGTAGAACAAGGGAGAAAGAAACCAAGAGTGTGACTGTGGAGAGCTTCTTATGTGTGAAAAGATAAAAGGAAGTAGAAGCTGATGTCAATGTTGAGAAAGAGATAGCCAGGGAGATGAAGGTAGTGAACGACGTAAAAGTGAAAACAAGCAGCTTATGTTTAACAGGACAGGAGATGAATGTTGACCCAGGGATGGGGAGAGATGTGTGTGATAGTCAAAGCTAGGTAGCCGATCTTCTCTGTAGCAGTCAGCGTGGTTATGGCTGAGAGGTATGTTGAGTCTTAACTACCAGTTAAAGAAAACTTGCAGCAACAGTGGAAAAAAAGGAAGAAGAAATTAAAATAGCTTTAGGAGAAAACATTGTATTTCCTTTTGATTATGTTCCTTCAAGTCTGGACTTTTTGTGTACACCACTCAAAGAGTTAATTGGAATCTGTCTCTGCATTATAATTAAACACAATGGCGTACAGTGTGTTAGGTTGGTTGTTTCTTCTTCAGCAACAGAAGTCTGCTTTGGTCATCTCAAGGGAAATAAGATTGTTACACAGCTGTAGCTGCAACAGAAAGTAAAAATCTAAAAATACTTAAGCAACATGGTACTTCTATCAAAACCAGAAAAAAATTCTTTATCTGACAGGTTTAGTTTCTTTTAATTTGCCATATTTCTAAGCAAGCAATCATGACACTGTAATCCAATGGACCTGATTTTGTGGAAGATTATGATGAGGACACTCCTGGTTTTGCCAGTCAGCTGGGAAAAGTTGTAAAGTATAAAGTGTTTTTTTTTGTTTTGTGTGTTTTTTAATCTATAACCTCCTTATGTTTCCCTGTTTGTCTGAGCTTTGGTCACACTGCAACAGAGGTATGAGAAAGCAGGGCAGGCAAAGGCACAGATGCAATGGTTGGGTAAAGATGCTACACAGGCACCATTTCAGCTTTTTGGGAGGTAACCTACTACAAAAGCTGACAGCTCCAGGTCTGTCTCCATCTGGAATCCTTTATCAGTCAAATAATGTAATTCACAGATGGCTGAAGGCATAGAATCATACGGAGTTTTTGCATCCTACCGGGATCTTTTGTAGACTATTAGGAATAAATTAAATTAAGGGCAGAGATGAGACCAGGTAGAAGCCATAGGAAAGACAGTACTCCCTGAGAACACGGATGAGCATGCTTAACTGTACATGCATGAGAAGTGGCCCTGTTGTTTCAGAAGCTGGTTCTGAAGCACTTAAAGTCTCTAATAAGCTGTGATATTCTGCACACCACAAAAGAATGGGAACTACAGGAATGTTATGTTTTCAAAGATAGAACACAACATAAGGGACTCATAGAGTTTATGACCAACTTGTGACCGCAGAACCAAATTTGTATTTTGGGATTATTCAAATATCTGAAAAGTGAACAGTTCATGACTGGAGTCTGATGCAGAACACTCTGCAAAAAACTACCCGAAGAGTCTGTCATGCATAGAAACAAAGCTGAAAATATAAAAAGTGTAGATAAAGCAGAGCGTAAACTGAGTTAAAAATGAGCCAAGTCCTGGCTCTCATCAGGGCATCTCATTCCTTGAAGCATTCTGGTAGCAGAGCAAGATTTGGAGAACTTTGTCAAGGAGATAATGCAGCTTTTGACAGAATTCAGACCAGATCTGAAGGAGCCTTCTCTTCTGAGATGCTTATGCTCTTCCACTTTCCTGGAGTAGAAACTCAAAGAGATACTTGCAGGCTCCTTGTTCTGGAAACCACAGGTCAATCAGAAAGAAAACCACAAAATGAGAGTCCCTGTGCTGGTCAAGACCACTAGTTCTGTTAAAGACCCATACGAAGTGAACGAGTTTCTAAAAGAGGGAAGTTTTTCCACTGAGAAGAAATTATATGGAGGGAGTCAGTGACAGATCTTTTCACCACCTATTCTCTTTGCCTGACGTACCCAGAGAGGCCTGGCATGTGTCCTTAGGAAAACCAGAGGATGTGGATGTTCGGAAACTGCCTGCATATGGGAACTGATTCACTGGAAAATAGAATAACTTTCTGATTTTCTTGTGGGTAATGAAATTTGCGTGTGTGCATTTTCATCTAGCTGGGATGCTGGTAGTAGCAGTAGAAAAGTTTAGGAATGTTCAAAATGCAGGAATGTTTAAACCTTCCAATCAGTAACATGGAAAGTTTAGACTGTTTTGATTTTTTTGGTTTTTTGGTTTTTTTTTTTTGCTCTGAGGTAAAAGCTAAACAAGCAGCTCTAAATTCTGTACTACAGAACTGTCAAAAGAGTCAGAAGAGTCATCCTTGTAGCCTGCAATGAGAAGCAGAGACACTGTGACAGAGCGGATAAGAGTTGGAGACTCCAGCTCAGAGGGAGCGAGTAGTTTAGACCCCAACCCGGAGAAGATGAACTGTGGCTGCAGCGGCCCATCAGAGTGACCTGTGCAGGGCTGCCTGGTATGTGGGAGATCCTGAGCTGGAGCAAGGGAGGGCTAGCGAGGGGCACTTCTCAGGAGTGTGATAAGTGGTAAGAAACACCAGGAAAGGACTGACAGCATCCCCCATTCCCTGCCCCTGGCACTGCTTGTTGGGGGAAGAGGTAATGACTCCAGGCACAGGGCTCTGGGAAAAGAGAGAGGTAGAGGAAATGTGATCTTAAAGAGCTGGTTGCACTTCCATCATTCACGCTACCCTGTATAATTTTTCTGTTGCATATTTCTGATTGTTATGTTTTAGTTTGAGGCAGATTAAATTAAGTTTCATTTTTGTAAGCTGAGGAGCCATGTCTGTTTTGTCTGGGACCATAAGCAGCAATTAAGCCCTCCTTATTCTTAAGTCTAATCATGGTCTTTTGTCCCTGGATGGGCCTAAAACAAGAACTATTGTCAATACAGAGAGTACAGATGAATAACTGAGCAGAGTTCAGGGCACTGCTAGTATACTAGTCCCTGTGGGAAAGGGGACAAGGAGCTTTTGGAAGCTGAACAATGCAGCAAATTTTGCAAAATCTGAGCAAGAAACCTGAGAATGTCTCTGTGCAAACTCACGAATGAGAGATCAAAATATTTGTGTGGTTTTGGGAAAACTAAAGGTATTGCAAACAAAAAATTAAATTGCCAATGGGTATCTCCAACAGTAGGTGCTACTGTAGTCCTTCTGCAACAGAGTGGCTGAAATTAAGGATCTGTTGTTTATGCACAGGGAACATGCATTATAAAAAAACAAAACCAAACTTTATGCAGGTTACAGGACTTTCTATAAACCCATCACTGTTGTTCTCTGAAGCTAGCAAGCATGTCCTCCCCGTAGGATTAAAGACTATTCTTCTAGGCACAAAACTAACGCCTTCCAAATCAAACACACTAGGGTGTCATTACTAAAGAGGTAGTTTATATACGTGACTAATCTGACATTATAACCTCCTCCCCCCAAAACACATGAAAGTCTGTCAGGCAAAAACCTTTATGGGCAAAATGTGAACAAGGTGAAGGCTGGAATGATCTTACAAGATACCACAGCTGTTAGCACAGTTGACTAGATGCAGTGTGTGTGTCAATTTAAGGTGAAAAGTTCTAGATGCTACACGAGATCCATTAATGGTGATATATAAAGGGTATTAAGAGATGATATCATGGTTACCTGAGAATTTAAAAACTCAGTGACTGTAAGAGACCACGTAGTGGCTTCAGGTGTCTTTGCTTAGAAACATGTTAAGGATTGTGATGGATTAAGGCTTTTGCTAACTTCATGAAAAATAGAAGCCAAATAACTGAAAGAGCCTGTGTGGGCTGTCATGCAGACATGTTTGCTCACAATGGCTGAAGAAAAGCCCAGAGTAGCTGTTCCATACTATTCTTAGTACTTCTTTGAAACAGCCTTACCAAATGATCTCCTGTTGAAGCCAGTGACTGTACTTAAAATATCCATTTCCATGAGATGCAAATTTTCTTACAGACTCTGAGAAAATTAATACTTATGTCTACATGTTATAACAAAATGGTTTCGTAGGCATGAATTAAAGAGGATTTTTTTTGGTTGTAATGCATATATTTATGGATTAATACTTGTTCCTGTTTCCCTGGAGCCCACGGATTGGTAGAAAGTGGTATTGGAGCAGTCCAACAAATAGGTTTTGACATCCTCTAGGTTACTTTTGTAATTTTGAAGGATGTTTTCAGAAAGTCAATCATTCAAATTTCTCTACTATACCTGATCAGATGATGGCTCAAAAGCACGGCTGAAGTGAATTTACCCTGGGCCAGACTGAGGAGTCTTCTGGACAAATCGGTTTCCCCAGACATTTAAGTGGGAAACAGTGTTGCACAACTGCTGAAGCAAGCAAAACGCGACGAATGCAAAACCACTGCACAGAGAGGACAGCAGGCGATGCTGCGTGGGCTTAGTCATTACATCTAACCTGTAGGAAGTTACGGAGGGCAAACGCATTTTTGCAGTGAGGGGAGCGACGCCCTTTAGCGGGTCCCTGGCCAGACGGCAGCAGCCCACCCTTGAGGGTACGTCCGCCCCCGCCGCCCCCGCCCCTGGCGACCGTCGGGGTTGGGCCAGGCCGCCCCGGCCCCGATGTGCCCTTAGGCCCTCTCCGCCCCTCCCCTCCCCTGCCCTCCCGCCCCGCGGCTGCCGCGCCGCGCCCCGCCGGGGTGCCGAGGGGCAGCGTTCCGCCTCGCCGCCGCCGCAGCTCCGGGCTCGGCGAGGCCGCCACCCCCCGGCGCTCCCGGCCGCCACCGTCCGCCCCGTCGCCGCCTGCCCCGGCTGCCCCGGCGTGGAAGATGCTGCGGCTCTTCATCCTCGCCGCGCACGGTAAGCGGCGGCGGGGGGAGCCGCGCCGCCTCCCGCCCGTCCGGGCCGCAGGGTGGGCTCTGCTCCGGGATCGGCGGCGGTCGCCAGACCGCGGCGCGGGGCCGTGAACGCGGCTCGCTTTGTCCTTGCAGCTCTGCGGCTCGCCGGGGCGGCCTTGCTCTCCCCCGGGTCATGCACCTTCGAGGACAGTGCCTGCGGCTACGAGTGGGACTACACGCATCTGCCCTGGGCGCTGCACGAGGAAGGTAAGACTGCTGTGCCCTTCGAGTCGCACAGCCCACCCCCGGACGCTCGGCATCCCGGGCGCTGCAGCCGCACGGCAGTGCCGGGCTGCTTAACTTTCCCGGGAAAACAGTCGCTGTCGGATCCCTCCCGTGTGCAGTTTCGCTCTCTCTGTGTCAGTCTTCTGACAGGCGCTGCGGACTGGCACCGGTCTCCGCCAGGCACAGGTCTCTCTGAGGATGCATCAGAGATTTCTTTCACTTCACGTGGAGAAAAGTTGTCTTTTATCAAAGCTGTCGTAGGTAACTCATCCTCTTTGAAAATCCCTATTATCCTGCATTATTGGTTTTTCCTAAATATATTTTGGGCTCTGCTCTAGTCAGGGCAGAACAGGATCTTTGTGAGGAATATTGATCGATGTTCGATGTTCAATTAAGGCTTTTCCCTATTTTATGGTGCCTACAAACCAATAGAAAAAAAAAGGCATTAGTCTTTCAGTAAGTTGTGTTAGGCTTTACTGAGATTGGCTGACTGCCATTGAGAGACCAAAATCCAGTCACTGTACAGTTTCCATGCAACTCTAACTTGGTAAGTTTTAGATGTAGGCTCCCGTTTTTGACAGAATCAATATCAACAAACTAAGGAGTAAACAAAAGTAAATACAACATGGTTATAACAGGGTAACAAGATAATTTAGTTTTGGTTGTGGTTTGGCCACAGTGTTATTCATAAAGTGAAAGTTATATTTTTTCATCATTTTTAGGCTGTAAAACAGGTACCAAGAATAGGTAAGTATGCAAACACACACACACACACAGAATGGTAGGGGTAGACATCTCTCAGTGCTGGATTCAAACCCAGCAGTTCCACTTTTGTCATTCCACTAGTTACTCAGTTGTTAATTAAGCTTTTTTTTCACTTTATTTGTACCCAGTTCTCACATATGTAAAGTAACTCACCTCATTGTTACCCAATTCTCACATGTGCAAAGTAAGTCACACTCATTTTTTGATTAGTCATTAGGGCTTGAGGATGTATGAAGAACACTTACTTAGAAAAGACTGTGAGAATGTTGTGATTAAGTGCTCATTCTCAGAATTTTTATAAAAGATGAATATACACAGCTTTTCCTGTGTTTTTGAAGGTAGTAACCATTTAGTAACCATGTCTACTTTCCCAGATACACCTCTTAACTTCATGCCCTTAACTTCTTGAGCTGCTTGTCTTGAAAGCAGCACATCCTCCTTGTGACTTGGTAGTGCCACATGGTAGTGGTATTGATTCCTCTCCAAGGGACTGTGAGGTGCTGGGAGTAGTACCTGCAGAAATGGACATGGACATCCATGTCTTGGTGCTTCAAATAATGGGGAAATTTGATCAGAAGTTTGGATCAGCCGCGGCCTACTTTTTTTGGCGCACAGAGCCAAATTGGTTGGTGTCATTTGACATGGTTGGTGTCATTCCTGTGTGACCATAAGCATACCAGTGACTACACAGCTTCTGTCATTTTAGACCTTGTTTTTCAGAGACGTGTAACTGAACTCTGGGAGGATACATGGTATACCTGCTCTCTTAATAGGCATAGTTCTGTCAGCATTTCCATGATAAACCTTATTTTGACAGTCTGTGATTTAATGATAGTACGCTGTTGTGTGTAACCATTTGGCACACAAGGTACTAGCCTCTTCAGAAATACATTCATATAATTTTAGCTGGGTCTAGTTGAAGGTAGTTCATCCAGATCTCTGTAGCAGATGTGCAAAACCAGTCTTCCTTGAGTGCTCTTCTACTCTTGTCTAGTAACCCCATATTTCTTTTGATGATGCTGAGTCCTGGTGTTTGCAGGTCAGTGTATGTACATGTTATAGTTTGCAGGGACCACAGAGGAAGTCAAAGATGGGAGTGGCAGCTTAGGTCTGAATTGCTCTGCTTCTCCATGCATTGCTTCAAAATTGTTTTAGTATTTTCAAATGCCATTTGTAATTCGGAGTTATATACAGCAAATCTCTCATAGGGATTATCTGACTTGCAGAGCAAGTTCTTTCATCTTATAAATCTCTCAATAGTGTGGTCTTGTGCCAAACTGTCAAGATGATGTAAATCTAACTAAAATCCAGCCCAGAAATTTCCACTCCATACTTGAAAGTTTTTTGCCTAGTTGCCAAAGAAGCCAGTGTCTTCTGAAGGACCAGGCACAGAAAGGAAGTGTGAGGCTAAATTTTGCTTTTGTTTACATCTCTGCATTCCCACTTAAACCAGCAGGTTTCTAAGGTTTAGCTGCTGTTTTAAATGTCTGCAACTTCTCTTGTGTATTCTGTTGGTTCTGGGATAAGAGATTTGTTTATTTACTTTTAGAATTTTTAAAATTGTAAAGATTTTGTTTGTTTGTTTTAAGGTAAAGTTTTGGTACCTGTAATTACATGGCATTTTAGGGCCCATTTCAGTCAAGTGCAAAAGGAAAATGAAAACAAGGTTGTCAGTGCTGAAACGGATTGCTGTTTCACTCTTTATTGCTTTACTCCAGACTGGGAAATCAGTCCCTAACAAAGCAGGTGTTTGTAGTATACCAGCTACACAGGAAACAAGTCAGGTGTTTTACTGTAATATCTGTCCAGTAGACCGGGGCTCCTGTAAATTTCTGCTTCACTGAAGCCCCCTGTAAGCCCCATGCTCTCTCATGTGGTGGCAAATTCAGGAATACGGCCTTCAAGTATAAGCATCAAGGTGCTCTTTTTAACTGTCAGTTTTGTGAGTTAGGCATCTAATAAGTTGCATTTTAGAACAGTAATAATAATTTTTAGCAGACAATCACCATGCAAAGAAAAATGTAGAAACAGCTGAGGATATGAATTTCCTGTGAGTTTACCTATGGCTGCAAAGCACATCCAGCTGAAGTCATGGCCCAGGCTGGGTAAATATAGCGTCCTGTGTGAGGCAGTAGCTTTCCTAATGTGCCTGTTCTGTTTTCAGCATAAGCTGGGAAGCGCCATGCAAACGTGATACACTTTATGCAGCAGGTGTTTGTAGGATACCAGCTACGCAAGAAACACAGTAATGTTGTTGCTCGGGAAAAGGGCATTATCACTAATCCTCATTCTGAAACCTTATGAGCAAGAGGTGAATTTGTGTGTAATCACTGGAACAGTGACAAGATCTGCAAGCTTTGAGTGATTTGCTAGTACACATAAAACTAGGTGGCAATGGTCCGTTTTAACTTCAGAGATGTAGGCATGCTCCTATAAATGTTTTTGCTTTCACAATGCCTCTGAACAGAAAACAAGTACAGAATATAACAGAAATAATCAGACTCCTGGGACCCGTTTATGGATGAGAACTTTAGAATGCAGATCTCTATTCATCACTGCTGTCATTATTTAGAGATAGTTGAGGCACTCAAATACCACATTGCTTACCAGTAACACCAACACGTATGGTTAGCATGAGTTCGTGTCCAGTTATGTTGGGGCATAAAGCTTTGCAGGTGCATAATGGCTGTTTTCCACAGGAATTCACTTCTGTATCGGAAGTATATGTGTTCCAAGAGAAAGACCTTGTTAATTCTAATACATACTGCCAAATTTTGTATGATAGGATTTCATCAAATAATCTTGAGATGTTGTTTAACCAAATGCACATTTATTTCAGAAGATACATGTGCTTTCTAAGTGCAAACAAAAGAAAAATAAAAGAAGATGGTGTATGCAGTAAGGTGTCCTGCTACAGTAATAAATAAAGCCATGCAGACCCACTTGAAGAGCAGTAGCAAATGCAGCCTTCTGTCAGTTGCAGCCATTCTGCAGAGTGGGATTTTGGCTTTTTTTGCTTTCCTCCCTGTCCAACACAGAGCCACCCATAACCTGACAGTAAGAACGTCCTGCTCATAGCATGGTTATTGATAAGTTTCATTAGACATGGTATCTATGGCATATAATTTCTGTGACTCTGGAAAACATTTACATTTTTGCCAGGAATATCTGGACAGCATTTGGCGTGCCTCTGTGTTTGTGAATATGTTCTGTTCTAAGTCTTGCTTCATTTTAAGAGACCAATAGAGCTACAAATAACTTGCATTTTGTCTGAAAACTTGAATTTGCACTAATGGAGTTTACTGTGATGCATCTGCTTGCCTGGATTTAAGCATTAGATCAGAAATTTGTTTATTACCACTGCAAACTGTAGGGAAGAGACATTACTTTTGTTAGCAATGTGCTTCAAAAAGCAAATGATCATCATTAAATGTGCCCATGCACAGCCAGTTGCACTGCACTTGGAGCTGTTTCATTAATAGTGGCAACAAGATTTGTTTAGTTGTCTCTTATCACCTTTGCTCTTCTGCAGTGTTGTTAAGCATGTCAGTCCACATCAGTCTTCTATAATGAGCTATGTGGCACTGGACTCCTAAAGGTATAACTGGTGGTTGATAACAGCTGCATGCATCTGGTTCTCATGTGTTCATTGGCAGCTTTAAATGTATATTTTTTGTGTGTTGTGTTTGTTACTTTAAATCTCATGCCTCCAAGGATATATCTTAATAGTATGTAGTTCAAATAATGTTTTATCTTTTTGCAGTATTCTGAAGGAGACTCATCCTTAAAAATAAGTAAATTTCAATCAGAATAGTGATGTACATTACAATATGTATAAAAATAGCCTGATTTTCTTCTCTTTAAGACATGCTGACTTTTTGCTGCATTAGTGCAAGACTCTATTTCTGTGATACACTCAAAATGTGCATCTGTCAGGTAACCATTTATGGTAAACAGGTAAGCAAACAACATCACTAACAACAGTGTCACAAAACTGAAGTTTGTCTTTTTGAACATAGTTATTATAGAGCTACACCTTAAAATGTTTTTAAGATGGAAAGTAATTTTAAGAGAGAGAATGGCCATCACAGGCCATCAGATAAGTCAGGAATTAAAGCAGCAGCATAGGAAATCTCAAATCTAAACTTGGCCTGCATACCATTTAAATAGCTTGTATTTATAGCTATGCCATGTGACTTAAAATTCACCTTTCTTGACGTAAGCTTTTTCATCTTGAATGATACATCATTTGGTTGTAATGAGATAGGGAATCATTGGTCATGCTAGATTTTGTTGCACAGCAGACACAGTTCATATCTGATGTGTGCTGTGTTGTACTCACACCTACTGGCAGATTGATTGACATGTCTGTAATCTCAGTTTTCTTTCCGTCTGTCTGCAGTACTGTACCATACATGGGAAAGGAAGGATTTGAAAATGTAAAAGAAGTGTAACATTGCTGGCTTTGTACAACCCAAATGTGTGACACATAGTCTCACATGTTCGTGATAAGTATATGACTGGGGGCAAGATAGAGGGTAATTCAGGGAGACTTAACGCTAGTGTACGCCTAGCTGCAGTAGAACTATGCTGTCTTACCATAATACTCGCTGGCAAGATTTTCAGTTGAAAAATCCACCCTGCCCCAAGGGCTTATCGGTTTGGGTCTCCCCTGAGCATTTGTACATTACATGCCATTTAATGGATTGGAGAAGCCATTAGAACTGTCACATGGTCTGTTATGCCTTGACCGGATGATTTAAATGTTTATCTTCCTCTCTAAAATAATTGCAGTTAGTTCTGTGTTCTGGGAGTTGGTGAGGAAACTAGGCTGACTCCCACATACTTCTGGTACCTTTAGATTGTCCTGTTTATGTTTCTCCTTCACCTCTGGTTCCATTATTCCTGTATGCTGCACTTTGACTACTTAGCAATTACTCTTGTATTAGCAACTAATTTCTTCCTGCTGTTTTGTTGTTCAGTCTGTCACCAGCAGCCATGATAGTACTGTGTGTTGAGTAGCATTTAATTTTCCTCCAGCCTTTCTCATGTCTTGCTGATACCAGTAGGAATCTGACATTTTGCTTGTCCAGGTATAACTTCTTCCCTAGGCTCCTGGGAAATGGATTTTTTATTAGACTATGCCTAAATTAAAGTTATTAGCATACTTTTTGCTCTTCTTGTGCAAAAAAATAAAATGACCAAGAGCACTTGGTCATTTCATGGAGGGCTTCAGCAGCAGCTGCCTGTGCATGGCACTTTACATAAGTCTTGGCTTTCCATTTGCAGCAGGAGACCAAACCAATCCTGAGTTGTTATCAGTGAGTCACTGGGTGAGAGATGAGTTTCAAAGCATTCCTTTCCTCCACAAGGTAGTAAGGTTCTCAGAAGTGTACTTTCACATACAGCTGTTAGTGATTCAGTGCTTAAAGAGTCAACAAGCTATTTTAGTGCATTTTACACTGAGACGTGGAGGCTAGTCACAAGAGAGGGAGGACGGCTGTTAAAGAATTAGTGGTTACTGAGTATACCTGCAGTTCCTAACAACAGGCTAGACTTTGTTTTGCATGAAAACCACTGAAAATAGATATTTTACTACAATTTGAAAAAGAAAATTAAAAACTGTAGGAGGGCAAAAGAATATTTGGGAGTGGTGATGGAGGCCAAATCACCTTGATCAAACAACTTGCATGTAACCCCTGAGAAAACTGATTCTCTCCAGGTTACAAAGTTTATTACTCATTAGTAGAGTGGAGCAACTTGTGTGATTCTGTACCACCAATAAAGCACTGTAAACCACACTAAAAACTATCTTGCAGCCTCATGTTTCAAAATGATACATTTACATGGAAAACTAATAGTGCGTCTGTGTAGCAGCCACCCAGTACGAGCCTTCAGCTCTTTTGAACATCATCTAGGATAGCTTTAATTTGTAGTGCAACTGTGCACATTGGTTGCACAGCTTACCCAGGACTACAGTCACACTGCTGCAGCTTGCACATGGATGCAGTGTGACTGTACCCAGAGTTTGCTTGGAAGGCTGCAGGGATACGGGCATGTCTTAGTCAAACGCTGGACGGTGAGGTATGGCATCCTGACTGGAATCACAGCTGCTGTGGCTGGCTCTGATGGAAATGGATAGGGCCCAGGATTAGGAAATATGTCTTGCTTTGTGCTATCGACTTCTCTGTTAATAGGAAGTTAAATAATATGTTTTCAGCTTCTGTTATAAACAGAATGGATACTGACCTTGCAAATATTGTTGAAGTTTGTTAAAATACAAGAATAGACATTCAAAATCACATACTGAAAGCAGACAGGATTATTTTCAGTTTTCTGAAAAACACAAAAAAAGAAAGAAGGACTTAAATGAACCAAACCAAAGCTTCTTTTTAGGAATTTCAGGATGTATGCATGGCATGGTGACAGGCAGTGCTTTGTGGTCATTGAGCTTACTACACTACATCTGTAACCATCTTCAAAACAAAGAGAAGATCCGTTTATTTTTCAGTTCATTTTTTTTGGAGGGAAGGGAAAGTGATTTCAGTACTGTCAATTTTCGGTATAAATTTTGATCAGGATCTGAGTCATGATCTATAGTGAGGAAAAATAAGTTTGCTCTTGTGCTGAGGGATGTCCACAGGCATTTCAGATGCATTTCTACTAGTAAAAAAGACTTGTTCACCTTGCATACAGTACAAATGGTACGGTCATAGAATCAGCCTGAAAATACCCTAATAATCTTATTGTATAGCGTATTATCAAGTGAGAATCTTTCAAAACTTGTTGAAAAAAACAAGCCAAAATCGGTTACAACTAGTTGTCTTGTATTCCTTTTTTTTGTAGTCTAATCCCTGAGATTTTTCATCCCCAGACACTATGTGCAAGAGCAGTACAGGCAACACTATAATTAGTTGACCGATTAACCTTACCAAACAGGGTCAAACCTTCTACTTTTACATCTGAAGAAAATATACCTTAAAAATTGTTTATATTTTCTCTCCATATTTCATTTTTTACTGACTCAATACATTATTTTGAAGCAGCTCTGCTGCAGAAGGTCAGACAAAGATTCAAGTCTGATTATTATAACTTCTTCTTTGTACAATAATCAAGCCAAAGATTCTTACAATTTTGCATAACCATTTAGTGCTTGTCACTTTAAAATGCCCCTTGGTTGAGAGTGTTTCTTGTATACTATATGGCTGTTCCTCCCACACGTTTTCTTTTGGCAAATATGGCTCAAGAATTGTATGTTAGTCAAGCATAGTAACCTGAGTAAGTGTTTTGGCATACTTGGAGTGTTGTTTTAAATAGATATATACTCTGATAAGATATGAGGTACTTTGTTAACACTTTGTTCTGCAAACCTTGCAAGCCCTAGTATGAAAATATCCATCAATCACAGTAATTAGATTTACATCTGAAATATCGGAGAAAGACTTTTAGGAAGCAGAGTCTTCACAATTTTTAGTTAGGAATCCATTAAAATACTTAAGAAGCTCTGTTGTGACTTGATGAGTTTCTCTAGATTTACTGGGCCACAAATTGTATTTCATATTAAAATGCAGAGAGAGCTACAGAAATAGAAGAGCAGACTGCAGCTGTTGTATACAAAAGCATAATGAGATGCCAAGTCATTAAAGGAAGTAATTATCCATCGTTCATATTATCTTTTGGTTTTGGGTGTTATAACAGTTGAACAGTACTCTAAGACTAATGCCTTGTCTAGCACTCATGGTTGAAAAAATACGAAAGCAGGCTTCTGTGTCACAGTGGGGTCTAGGGAAATGCTGCAGCATTCAGCTTTGGAGTAGATCCGTTTGTGTCAAAAATATGTGGAGGAATGGTAAGAAGCCAGACAATCCTACCTGCTCTTTGAATATGCATATTTATCTCTTTTATGATAATAACATTAAAGACCTGTGTTTTAATGCAGTGTGTCTAAGAGCAAAGTTTAGATAAACTGTGTAAACACTTTCTTCAGCAAAGCTCTAAATACTCCACAAAGCACTATTTGCAGTAGAAATCCTCAGCTGATGTATATATCAGTAAATTGTCCAATGCCCAGATTTATTTCCAAGTCTTGCAATGAAAATGTGGCTCCCTTTCATAGACACATTTTACATTTGCTGAATCTTGTTTCTTCCAGCCTGGAATATAGTTTTTTTCTTTTCAATAACTCATGAACATGACCTTGAAGAAGGCTGGTGTCAGCAGGTAGGATGAGTACTTTTATGTGGAATAGGAAACTGAAATATGGAAAGGAGGCAAACATCGTTTTAATGCTTGTCTCTTCACTCCAGGGTTAAATGATGTGATTCATGCCTGGCTGAGAATCCAGGTTATATGCCTACAAGTGGCTGTGAGGCAGTCACTGCTAAGTTAAAGTCTTTGTGAGTACTGCAAGACTTGTGAGTGCTGAAGGGTCTTTTGGGAGCATGCTCCATGTTGTTCATGCTGTGGCAAACTGAAGCATTCAAATTATTTTCCATTATATGTAGCAGAAGGGTCATCAGTTCGTCTGGGCATAGGTTGAGAATAACAGGGTGGAAGGGAGCTGTAGGTCCAGGGGCTGTAAGGGAAATACATGTTCTTCATTGCATGGTGTAGGGAGGAGATATGTTTGAGAAGTGGTTTGAAAAGGATGAATGGGCAGTAGGTATTTCTGTATGTCCATATGGCCATCCCTGAATCCCTCAGGAGTCCATCGACGGGCCCTCAGGAGGACATGCCTGAGCCTTTTAGTATTAGAACCTGTGAGGACATGCCTGAGCCTTTTAGTATTAAAATCTGTGAGTTCTACCTTAATTTTTCTTACTTAAAAAAAAAAAAAGGCATATTAATGATTTGTGAGATATTTTCTTTGGAAATCAATAATGCTGAATTTCTTAGGGAATTGTAGATGATATTCTGACTTTTCACTTACTTTGTTTTGTGTTGTGGATGTTGGCATGTCTTCAATGACACAGCTTTTAAAAGCCTTTGATATGCTTTCTGTGTTCACAAACCTCTTGGTTTGCTTAAGTTCATATACATACTGGGAAGCAAATAGATAAATACAGTGTTCTGTGTTAAGGACTTCATTTAGAAAATCTGAATGGAGGAAAATGGAATACAAAAATCTATTTTATTTTTCCTTTAAAGAAAGAAGCATGTCCCCTCTCACAAGGGTTATACCTAATGAGCTTAACCTGTGTGTTATGTATTTTAAAATCTTTCTGAAGCAACAGTGATGATTATGATTATTATATGATTTGTTGCTATTGATATGTGCAAGACTATATTCTTTGAGATGTAGTTGGTCAGGAAAAGGAAAGCACCTCATGTTGATGGAGAAGGCAATGTGAGCTGCAGACAAGGTATGAGTGACAAAGAAATAGAGCTGTCCTTGACATGGCTGCTCTCAATGCATGTGTGTTGCAAGTCATCTGTAGAAGTGCTCAAAGGCATGCTTAAAAACTGTTTTCAAAAGGGAAAAAAGGAATTTGTCTCTTTTGCCTCTTTGGTATGTAAAGGCAATTAACTGAGATCAGTTTAGAAATATGAAGTCTAGGCTTCATCTACTGGAGAACTAACTGGGAATGGTGCAAAGAGGACAGAGCCAGGCTCTTTTCAGTGGTGCCCTGTGACAAGACCAAAGACAAAAAACATCAGGAAACGCTTTTTCACTCTGAGGGTGGCTGGGAGATGGTATAGTTATCTTTGTAGATAATCAAAGGCCATCTGGACATCATCCTGGGTAACTGGCTGTAGGTGGCCATTTTTTAGCAGGAGTGTGAACCAGATGGCCTCTGGAGGTCCCTTCCAGCCTCAGCCACTCTGTGATTCTGTGATATCTTCACGCTTTTGACTGAAAGCTAAGAAGAGCCCTATTGCAGTGGCCTTGTAGAGAAATATCCACCTACAATGAGCAACGTGAGAATTTCTAGTACTTTTAAAGGTAAGAACTGAACAGAATAGTTGCATATATGTGTACAGATCAGAGTGTACTCTGACTATATATAAAAGTCAGTTTTTACTGCTTTGCAATAACAGTTTGGACAAATAATCATGTAGACAGCTTCTTTTCTTAACTTACAATGACATCATTTTGCTACATGACCAGGAACCTTGCTTGTTAAAAAATTTCTGAAACACAAGTGAGAACTCTTTTGCCTTTTTGAACATGATACCCTTGTTTTCTGTTCTGTTCCCTATTTTAATGTCCAAATTCTCTTATAGACACTGCCACGGTTCAAGCCCAGCAAGCAACAGCAGCTCACCCAATCCCCCTCTTCATGCCTCCCATAGGATGGGGAGAAGAATTAGAAAAGAAAACCAGAACTCATGGGTTAAGATAAAAACAAATATAATAACTAAACTAAAATATCACAGCAGTAAAAAGAATAAATAATATTAATTAAGAGAAACAAAACCCACGAAAAGGACAAGTGCTGCCCAGTGCAATTGCTCACCACATACTGAACAATGCCTGAGCAGTGATCCACTCCTCCTGGCCAGTCCCTTGCAGTTTATATACTAGGCATGATGTTCTGTGGCGTGAAACGGCCTTTTGGGTAGTTTGGGTCCACTCACCTGGCCATACTCCCTCCCAGCTTCTTGTGTACACATGGCCTTCCTTCCGTCTGACCCACCCACAGGTCCACTCACTGGTGGGGCAGGGTTAGAAGCAGAAACGGCCTTATAATCATAGAATCATTTTGGTTGGAAAAGACCTTTAAGTTCACCAAGTCCAAACAGTTAACCTAACACTACTGCTCCGAGGCTGTGCAAGCACTGTTCAGCAGTATCCAAAACATCCCTGTGTTACCAACATTCTCTTCAGCCTAAACACAAAATATAGACCTGTATGAGCTACTAGGGAGAAAATTAACTCTATCCCAGCATAACCAGGACAGAAACAGATAAGCTAAGGCATAATGCACTCTTGATGCATTTTGTGAAAGGGTCTGTTCTTCATAATTTCCTACTTTTTAAAGTAATTTTCATTTGAAGACTTCTTGTCATTGGTGTGAGCTGTTTTATACATGGTTGTTATCCCAAGGAAGCTTTAGCAAAATAGTTCTGCTCCATCTAATCACTCTTGACAGATCATTCTGCAAATGAACTTCCTTGACTAAAACTACAGTCTCATGGCCAAAGTGAGTTGAGTTCATTTAAGGCCATATGACAGAGCTGACAGTTAATTGGCATCATTGTTTGGTGGAGTCAGCAGGGAGGCAGATGAATGAATGGATATGGCCTCTTGATTTTCTCTCAGGTCATCAGAAGAAGTTCAGTCAAGTGATGTCTGTGCTGTGCAGCACTGGTTTCAGAGCACTGGCACAGGCTGCCCAGGGAGGGTGTAGAATCTCCTTCTCTGGAGGTTTTCAAAACCTGCCTGGATGTGTTCCTGTGTGACCTGATGTAGTTGGACCTACTTTAGCATGGGGGTTGGACTTGATGATCTCTAAAGGTCCCTTCCAACCCCTACCATTCTGTGATTCTGTGATTCTATGAATTTGAGGCCTTAATATTCCCAAGCTACGTATCCCTAGGTTGACCTGCAGTTCGTTATCGGTGTTTATTTTGTGCTTTTAGCAAATCTCCTTCCCCTGTGTGCTGACTGCCTAGCATCCAGCAAATTGTATTCCCTGCCTTAAACGTACACATGGCAAGCAGTCACAAACATTTATAAGCTCCAAGTAAAAGCTGGAACCAGAAGACCAGAGACTTTTTCAGACTTTACCATGCTTAACAGTCTTACTGAAACCTTTTTCATCCCAAGAAAGCCAAATCTGAGTACCCAGGTGTTAGCCGGTAGCCAATTTTGGCTTGTGTGATTACGGCAGAACAGCAGTGAGATTCTGTATCAGAGCTGGGATAATGCCATTGGTTTATACCTTGCCTCTACTCATAGAATCATAGAATCACAGAATGGTAGGGGTTGGAAGGGAGCTTTAGAGATCATCTAGTCCAACCCCCCTGCAGAGGCAGGGTCACCTAGATAAGGTCGCAGATCTGTGCTCTACTACTTGGTAGTGGTTTTCTGTTGTAGAGCCCTACAGCTTGGAGCCATCCTTAAGAGTTCAACAAAAAAATTACTCAATCCAGACAGCAAGGAAGCAAGGAGCTTTTAGTACCGCTGAGGCTTTGAGCCATAGCTTATGCATCAGTATATTCCCATAGCTGTGAAGAAATTTGGAGCCTTCCTGATAATCAGAAGATCAGTGGTTATGGTTTTCCTAAATAAACTAATTTTAAATTTTCAAAGTTCTTGCAAAGGGAAGTAAAGGCCACCTTGAATGCTTGAGTACATATGCTGAAAATACAAGCATCCTGGTACCTGGATTTTTATAGTATATCCAGTACAGCAACAATAAATATGTCTAAGAAAAACAGATTTACTTGATTGTTTTGCCCTCAGATGTATGCCTTAGAGACACAAGCACAACAAGAGCGGGCTTTCCCTCAGCAAGTTTGCTGATGACACCAAACTGGGAGGACTGGCTGATTCCCCAGAAGGCTGTGCTGCCATTCAGCAGGATCTCGACCGGCTTGAGAGTTGGGCAGAGAGGAACCTCATGAGGTTCAGCAAAGGCAAATGCAGAGTCCTGCATGTGGGGAGGAACAACCCCATGCACCAGTATAGGCTGGGGGTTGAACTGCTGAAGAGCAGCACTGCAGAGAGAGACCTGGGAGTCCTGATTGATAATAAGCTAACCATGAGCCAGCAATGTGCCCTCGTGGCCAAGAAGGCCAATGGTATCCTGGGATGCATCAGGAAGAGTGTGGCCAGCAGGTCAAGGCAGGTTCTTCTCCCTCTCTACTCGGCCCTGGAGAGGCCCCATCTGGAGTCCTGTGTCCAGTTATGGGCTCCTCAGCTCAAGAGTGACACAGAACTTCTGGACAGAGTCCAGTGCAGGGCCACCAAGATGATCAGGGGACTGGAGCATCTTCCTTATGAGGAAAGGCTGCGGGAACTGGGGCTGTTCATTCTAGGAAAGGGGAGACTGAGATCCCATTGATAATTAAAGGTATCTATATGGTGATTGTCAGGAGGTGGGGACATCCCTTTTTCTATGGTATCTAGCAAGAGGTCAAGGGGTAATGGAAAGAAGCTTGAACACAAAAGGTTCCATTTAAACATAAGGAAAAACTATTTCACTATGAGGGAGAGGGAGTCCTGGCACAGGCTGCCCAGGAAAGGTATGGAGGCTCCTTTTCTGGAGGTTTTCAAAACCTGCCTGAACGTGTTCCTGTGTGAGCTGATCTAGGTGGACCTGCTTTGGCAGGGAGGTTAGACTAGATTGTGTCTAAAGGTCCTTTCCAACCCCTACCGTTTTATGATTCGTTCTGTGATGCTATGATAAAATGATCTGTTTGTAAGTCTGTGTCACTCTACTACTTGGGGCTTGGCATCTATATTTCCATATTCATCTTCACATTACTTCAGCAAACTGGTTATTAACATCATCACAGATGTGCTGGAAAACTTACATGAATGCATTATTTTAAGCTGTTGCTTGTAGCATTTCAAGTAGGATGGAATTGTAACATTTCAAATATGCAGATGTATAGCTATGCAATGCAATTCTATGCTGTGGCTCTGTATATGATTAGTTGAAGTTTAGTAACAAGCAGGAGGAGTTCAAACACATGCATCTTCACTAGTTCCTATCAAGTCATTGTTTTGCGTTTGAATTCTTAGAAGGCCTTTCGCAGGGAAATTTCTTTCCTGGGGCGGGAGTATACTTGTGTGCTAAGTAGAAACATGAGACAATTTGTACCAGTCCCAGATTGTTCTCCAAATATAGCCACTTCCAGTGCTTATTTTAAACTAAGTGTCAAACTGGAGAGTTACTAGGTTAGTAACTGTAATTTGTTTGAAAAAGAAGAGAGAACTTTGCACAGTGAAATTGTCATATATGGAAATAAGATGAGTGGTATGCGTAGTTTGGACCACCACATGTAGATAAAGCTAAGAGCTGTAATCAGTGTTTGTTTTTATACGGAAAAACACTAATAAATTTGGAGTAGTCTTCCAAGGCTGTGGACATTGAAGCCAAAAATACAGTTACATGATCAATCACTCCTTACTTAGCAGAGAACTCCAATAGTTTTTTCCTGTGCTAGGTCAGCTGGATCTTCTTCTGTTAGTTAGCCTTCCAGATTGTCTTAGCTTTTGTGGGTTTTCTTGTTGGTAGACCATTTTCTGTTAATTATGCTTCTGGAAGGGAATTTCACTGCCATACATTTAGTCAATCTGAAAGTCCACTTTTCTTAGAAGAAATAACTTAGCCACTAACTGCAAGATTGCAGCTTGGCAGCTTAGTGTCTGCTATGAAATAGAGAGCGAAAGAGCTCCAGCTGAAGCACAGAGCAGCAGAAGTTTAAATATAAGTCCACAGTTTGAAAATATTCAAATGATTCTGTGAAAAGAGAATAAAACCCCCTAAATCTTTGACAATTGCTGGAAAATAGGATTGTTACCTGCTGGACATCTGCAGTGGCTGCACCACTCTCTTGAGGCCTTTTCAAATGTGGTGATTGTACCGCCCTAGTTTGCATAGCATGTATATGACCTGTATTGTACTGCAGGAAGGTCCCTGAGAAGGAAGAGTGGAAGTCTGAAGAGCCCTTGTAACAATAGCCTGATAGAAGCAGGCAACCTGCAAGATCTTTGGTAGACAGATATTTGCAGGCTGTTCCTGCACAGTGGGCCTGCACATTTTACTAATGGCTTCCTATGTCTGTCAGGGTCTCTGGATAGTTCCCCATTTCTGCCAGTGTGTCAACCACACCACTCAGTTTGCTGAGTCTGCGCCCAATCCTACTGTCTATGTCACCAATGGAGATATTAAATGGTTTTGGTCCTGGTAGGAACCCTTGAGGGACAGCACTCATTACTGGTTTCTGTTTGGACATGGAGCTGTTGACTGTAACTCTTGGAATTGATCATCTAATTCCTTATTCATCAAGTAGTTCGTCCATCCATCACATGTATATCTCTCTGTATCAAAGATTGTTGTCAATATCTGAGAATTTTTGGGGTTAATATGAGTGCTGGTTTTGAATATCATAATTAATATTTGGCTTATCTTGCCCAGGCTCTGAATTTTGTTGAACCTCATTTTTCAGCCGATTTGGGGATTCAGCAAAGGTAACATCCCTGACAGGAGACACCGCATTTATGCAATTGGCAAGTCACACCAGCAGCAGCAAGCCTGCACACTGTGTTCTGCAGGTGAGCGCCTGGTGGGGAGTGTCTTCATCAGTTTTAACCACGAAAATTAGTCAGTATGAGCACATGTATCTGCCTCGAATCCTGTACCAGAGGACTCCTGTCCAAATGAGGTTGCCAGCTGCTTCTTGTGACACATTTCCACCATGCCAATGAAGAAACGTTAAAGAGACCTACACAAAGGTCCAGTGGGCTTTGGCAGCTGACAGCCTTCTGCCTGTCACCAAGCTGCCTATCTGCAGGCTTCTTGACCATATAGTCATTTCTCATTGTCTGGAAAGCAGACACAGCTTTTGCTTAATGTAAGAGATAATTTAGCTTGTGCTTATAGTTTCTATCCAATGTTTCTATGGCAGTGTTGGCAATCTCAGGCCATGATTAAGCAAACTTTTCATCTGACACTGTTTTCTTTTTACTTTTATATCTGATACAGATTTTAAGCTTTCATAAACTACTGAATTACTAATGGAGGCAGATACAGAGAAGTAACTGCAGGTTTATTCTCTTATGTTAACAGCTGAGCAGAGGTTGAGCTACCCAATAAAATCAATTTTCAGTAAGGGTCTGTGGCATTTTCTCCTGACTGGGCTTCATGTGGCAGAGATGTAGAGGAGGAAAGCGGGTTTATAATTCATTGTATTCTTCTCCTGCTGGAAGAAGTCTGTATTCTCCCCAAAGAGCTTGGTTCACAGGTCTAAGAACATCTGGGAAACAATAATTTTCCTCACCAGAGGGCTGCAAGGACAAGCACAGATGTTTCTTGAGGCCAGTTAATGCTACTACACTTTACCTCAAGAAACAATTCCTTTATTTGCAAAATGTAAAACATATTGCAGCTTTGATTTCTTTTTTAAAGCAAATTTTTAAAAATTCAGCATGGAAAAAATAATCCTGTGGAAAAAAATAAACCAGAGCAGTTTTTAAAGCAAGGAAATAAGCATCTATATGAACAGCCCTGTTTGGTTCTTTCTTTGTATTGAATGTTGTATCCCTTGTTCTTTAAAGCATTATGTGCTTTTTTTACTTGTTAAAAAATTACAGAAAATTTGGTTTCCTATTTGCAAGTTTTGTTTTATTGACACCCCTTCTGCCAATTAGCATTTTTCTTTTTAAATTAAAAAATAAAATACGTATAACTAAATTCTGGTTTGTAGTGATCTTTTGAAATCACATTTTCCTAAATTCTGAATGTGAAGATATTTGGGCCCAAGATGGTTATCATATACTAAGTCAGCTTGGATCTGCTTCTCAGTAGTGTTAAGTGACCAGATTTTGAAGAGAGGAAGACTGTGTTTTCTTCCCTCAGAACACTGTAGTTACAGGAATACTGGCTCAGTACTTTGGGTTATTTCAGTATCACACGTTGAAAAGTTGTCTTTTCTTTTTTTCCAAGTTCCCAACGGTCATAAATATTTCCCTTGTTTTCCAAGATAAAACTTGGCAAGCAACTGCTCTGGGAGTTTCACCCTCGCTGTGCTGTGGAAGTGAGTCTTTCTCCTTCTTCACAGTAAAGGCAGAGAGGCTGGGGACCATGTCAGAAAGTCACATTGATAAAACGTGTCACGGCAAATCACTTGTGTGAGTTGCAAAGCAGCTGTCAAAGCTATTTGAGTTTATAGCTTGAAGCAGAAGCTGGGAAGCACAATCTTACACCTTCACTTTTAAGCAATGGATGGTTTACGTGTGAAATTTGAACCAAAAAGAAAAAAAGTTCTGGAGCAAGTTGAATCACATTTTAGTGTTTAATAAGGAGCTGATTGCCTCTGTAATCTCAAAGATGTCCATTGATACTTCTTGGCCTAGTACAACTGCAAATCTCTTCAATAAACTCTGAGCTTTCTCTGCACACAGCACAGGTTTCTGACTCTGCATGTAACAGGCAAAGCTGGCAGGATCAGCAGCTGGGACAATGTGAGACTTGAAAATCCATTTCTTGATACCAGAAACAAAGTGGTGAGTCATTGCCACTGACCAGCCAGGCATGCCAGGGCTCCAGCCAATGCTGGAGAGGAGGAGCAAATGGGAGCTCTCACATGTACGCGTCACAAGCTCCTGGCTCTGATTTCCCTCTGATTTCCTCTGCATGTTTGCAAAAAATGCTTTTTCATCAGAGAATTTACAGTTTCTGGGGCTACTGTAAACATACAGAGAATGTGTTGGGACCAGTGCTGAACGTGTTTGTTGATGCTGTATGAACTTTGGTAACACCTTGAAGTGTTCAGCCTTGTCTCAACTTCTGAACTATACAGCAAATGCAACACTAAAAGGCTTTCTCAGAAAAACTGGACTGAGGACTGTTTTCAGAAAGACCACACAAAGCCTGGCAGATAGAGCAAAGTTAATTTTGCAGGGTTTATTTTCTTCACAGTTTATTTTTGTTTAGAATAATACGAGGCTCACGCTGCTCAGTTGGGCTCACCCATTAATGTTAGTCCGTACCACAACCAACTCAGGCAGTCCTCCGCCCTGAAAAATGGCAGCAGGGACTAGGAAGGCACAGAGGGGAGTATCTCAGTGTGCATGCATTACACTTAATCCTTCCATGAGCATTCATCTGTGATCACTGTTGGGTACTAGCAGCCAGCTGGGAGTATGCAGGGTCTTTTGGTTACATTCTAAGCAATAAATTGGAGTGCACATTTGCAAGGGAACGTCTCCCTGTGGTCCTGTTGAGTGCCTGCTGAGATTTGTCAGCCCAAATGCACTAAAGTAAATTAATCTAAATACATTTTATGGATTTACCTAAACTTCATTAATGTCTGTGTCATCACTGTATTTAAATTGTAAAGTTAAGTAGAAAGGGGCTTAATGGCCTTAATAATCCATTGTGAGGGGAAAAAAGAAAACAATCTAGTTAGGGCCCATAAACTCTCGTACTTTGGAAAGTTCTGACTTTCACTGCCAAAGTAAACTTTTACGTACTTTGGCAGTGAAATGGTAGTCAGTGAGGATATCCTGAAGGAAACAGTGTTATGAACTGTCAGGGTCAAATGGATAGATTTTTTCCAATGACCAGTTCATATCTTGAGTGCTATTTCCATCTTGATAAATGTGTCCTATGGCTCAACAAGGGTATGCTAAATGAACTTGCAAGCAAATGTCTGAGGATGATATTAGATGTTCACTGGAGTGGTGTTGCAGCAAGTGCTAATACTTTCACTAGCTTTTAGGCTCCAAAGTTATCTGGCAAAAAAAAGGGAAATATTTGTGGCCTATGTTAAGGACAAAGTCTGAGCATCTTTGATGACAAATGTCCTTGGGCAGCTGGGAAGCTTGTGAAAGGGCTGCATGAAGGAATGCATTTGTTGACTGTTGTGTAGCGAGGGGAAGCAGAAATGCCACCATGATGTGACAGATATGTGAAGAGTGGATGGTGCCAGACAGATGGCAGTCTATGCAGATTCTGTCTGTGCAGAGTCTGTCACCCTGTGCAGATTCTGGGTGACATCCAATGGCCTGGGGTAAATTCAGATGTAGAAGTTCCATGACTTGAACTAAGCCCTGAAGAATTTGTCTGGCTGTTTTAATTGAAACATGAAGCCCAGGGAAGCAAAAATGTATCAAAGCTCTGTTGATTACAGTCACCAGTAGATAGCTTGTGGAAAGCAAAATACTGGTTCCTAAATCTCCTAAATACCTAAGCATTCATAACATTCATTGGCATATGTTTCTTCCTGTTCCCTTAGACTGGATTTTGTACAAGGAGATGTTTTTTGCTTTCAATACCAAGTGATCCTTACAAATGTAATTCATTTTGGGTAGTCCAAACAGCTTTCTTGGGGCCAAAGTGCCACAAATGAATCTCCTTCCACTGGTACTGGAGACTGCAACTACTGAGGCAGAGAGGAGGGAGCTGTAGGGCATCAGCCCTCCTCACAGAGGCCCACAGTATCCCATAAAATATGTGAGGATATTCAGCAGTAAAATTATCAGTGTGCAATTTCTGTAACCCCTGGAAAGTTTTTTCTGGGCCTAATAAGTACATGCAAGTTTCTGGAAAAACAAAACCAAAAAACCCGGGCAAATTTCGTGACTGCCTTTTGATTGGTAACATTTCATGTCTTTAGGTTTATTCACTCAACAAAAAGAGTGTAATAATTGAATGAGAAAAAAACCAAATCTCAGAATAGCCTTGATGCATTGAATTCCAGGCCTCCAGGCCATGAAATGAACCTTTTGTTTAATTTTGCCAGTTTTTATTTAAGGGTAATCAGTCATTCTTAGCCATTCACGTTTGTTGGAAGGAGCTCCCTTGCAGGAGTGGGGTTATGACCAGAGCCTCTGTGCTCCACTTCCAATGGATGTACTCCACCATGGAGCATGAATATGTTTCTGCTTGAAGGGAAGAGACAGGAAGCTGGATGCATTACACTTGAATAAAAAGTCCTTTGTCAAATATCTCTGGGCATAGGGGATTTGATACCTAATCAAATACTGTGTGACAGTACAACTGGTTATATGTAAGGCTCAAATGTCGAATGTAGATTTTAGGATTAAATGTACAACTTTCCATTCCCCTAAAATGTGCAGAGAGTATTTAGAGATTACAGTTACCTAACCTGCAGCTATTTTGATAAACTCTTGAAAATTTGGGTTCTTCAGTTTTGTGGATTTTGGCTCAGTCTGTTTGTATAAACTTAAACACGTCCTTGGTTGTTACCAGACTCCTGCCGGGTAGGAATGATGTACAGGACTGAAAGCCTAAAAGCATCCCTGGTAAATTAAAGCCACCAATGTTGTTCTTTGAAGTGGCTAACTGCCGGATGCATTTTTGCAGAGCTCCAAGATATATTAGCCACAGTCCTGGTAGTTGTGATGTTCACCATCAAGACGTGTGTTCCTTGGCTGCTGTTTTTGTGGTTGCAGATGCTGGATCTTCACCACTGCATGTTCCTAGTCCAGCATGAAGCTTGCTGGGGCAGAGGAGTCACTGCCTCTGTTTTCTCACTTTGAGTGGAATACTCAACAGTGGCCACAACAGAGCTGAGGGGACACCACAGGAGCAGCCTTAGATGACCTCCAACAGCTTTTGGAAACTGATGGTGTAGCTGAGCTGATTGTCTCAGGTGATCTTCTGCCAGGCTACTGTTAGCACCTATCAGGATCTCATTAGCTCACCAGTAAGCACTATCTGTAGCCAGCTATTTCAGGACATGGGTGCAAATATGTACCTCATCTGTTAGCAGTTCTGTTTGTACTTCGTGATGTGAGATCACTTCTGAGCCCACCATGAGCTTGCCAGTCAAACTAGTGATACTGGTGCTTAAAAAAAGAATATAAAACCACTGAGCTTACAAAAAGCAGTAAATGGAACTCACAGAAGTTCTGCTCCTGTAGTCAGTGAAACCAAATAAATATTTAAAAATTTTTGAAACCAAATAATATTTCAGTTTATGTAGGATGTAGGGCCCAGGTGAATATGAGAGTAAATGTGATTGCCAAGAACGTTTGTGACTTTCCTTGGAGAGACAAGGCTTGCAGACAAAGGTTACGCTTTGTTAGTTGATCCAATGTAGCAGGGAGAGATAGACAAGTATTTAGGCAGATGAGCTGGTTTTCGGGGTAATGAAATAGGCCGAGTGATTTGGCAGATGCAGAGAGAGAGCTGATCCATGCAGTAGAAAAGTTTTGTTTTTATAATCTTTCACTGAGTTCATCCCTGTTGTTTACAGATGCATTCCAGAAGGCTACCGGTTTCTTCTTTCCCCAAGGGCAATGTTGCTGCCTGGCCCAGGACTCCCCTACATGCTGTGGCCCCATTCCCTCCTACACCTAAGCCAAGTCATACTGGGCAGACTTTTGTTCCTGCTCACCCCGGCTCCAAGGCTCACTTTTCCTCTCCCTCACCCCAGGCATGCTGCTTGCTGTGACTGGAGTCATCTAACTTCCCTGACAGAGTATAGGTTTGGTTCACAGTTTTGCTTGCCATAGACTTTTAGCTTAACTCCTTTGGAGCATACCAAGGAGGTTTCTCAATCAGGAAACCTGTGCTTTTGGAACACAAAAGCATGATCTTCCAGCTTGATGGAAATCCTGATGTGTGGCAACAAAATTGAGGTTGATTAGCATGTCAGTGCTTATCCCTGGATGGAAGGAGAAGTGTGGTCTCAGAAAGCCCCTCTCTTAAAACACGAGAAGTCCCTTGTCTCATCATCTGGCTCATTAGCTTCCTCATGTTGATTCCTTTGTGAGGTGGGAGTCAATCTGATGAATTGTTCTTCAAAAACTGCCAAAGCTATGTGGAGTGCGGGTGGGTAGGTTTGCCTTGAGCAGGCTGAGGCATGCTCAGCACCTACTGCAAGGCAGAGCTTGTAAAATGTTACAGGCGTACTCCACCGCATCAGACCACGTGCATCTGCAAAAATAAAGGAAAGGAGCAATAAACACAGTAAACAGACAACATAATGCAGGGGAATACTGTTAGAGTGAAATTTTATATCATTTTGCTGAAGGAAGGCAGCCCTGTCATGTACCTTGCAAGGGCAAGCAGCTGTGCTGGAAGAGCTATAATAGTGCTTTCCCCTTGGTCCTGGTGGAAACATGATTTACAAGGGGATAGAGCTAGTAATGAAAGAGATGAGCACTGTGAGCAAATAGGTGGCTGATGATTTCTACTTTATTTGGTTTTTATCTCTAATGTTCACTGTGCATTAGAGACAATTGAAACTGATTTAGGATGCCAAAGAACAAACAAAAGGCTTTTCTGAATTATTTCATATTCAGAAATTAACAGCAGAGAATCTTGTGTCTCCAAATTTTGCCAATGTCCTGCTCAAGTATACCAGCTAATAGAAGTCACAGCGATGACTTTTCAAAAGAGCTTTGCAAGGAAAATCAGAGATAATTGAGACGAACCTCTCAGTTTTTTTATCACCAGGCAAAAAGTTGTCAAAATTAAATAATTAACAGTGTGGAAAGAAGAACTGAGTGGTCTGAACAACAGCTCACTGGGACTGGTGGGTTGGCTGTAACAAGTAGAAAGAAAACTTGAGTAGTGTATAAAAATCTGTGAGGTCATTGTGAAAGAAAACAAACCCACATGCTTGTGTTTGGAACAAACAAAAGATCTGATATAATTGGTGCATGATGTAAGGATCTTGGGACTTGAAGAGGGAGAGCAAGGAGAGGACCCAGCTGTTGCCAAAAAGCTCTTACAAACTCAAGCATCCCCAGTGCAGTGGAGCAACTCCTCTAAATCAGAAACAGAAAACAGCAGCACAAGCTGAACCTTTGCCAGACTTTCACAGGCACGATGACAGATCAAGGCTGGAAGGCATTGCCAGTGTGGTAGTAGCTGTGACCAGATGCCAGAGTCACAAGTGTGTTTCAGGTCTATCTATATTACTTTTATGGTTTTTGACAGGCTTGTTAACAGCTGTATTGATCAACTTTCTGGGGGAGCAAAGAACAGAACACGAGGAGGGGCTAGTAGTTAATCCAAGTCCTCTGCTATGAAAGAAGCCTTTGAAGATTCATCCCCCTGGGCTGGGAAGCATGAGCTCTCTGACCTGGACTGATGGTCAGCTAATGGTCACGGCAAACAATGAGTCAAATGATAAGTCTCATAAGTGAGAAAAGTAAAGAAAGCTGCTTATTCAACTCCTGCTGTCAGAGCTGTCCATCCAGCTGGAGGAAGGTGCATGACTTGCCTGGGTGAACTGCCTGTGTGTTCATCACCCGAGGGCTGTGCTTTTCTACAAAATGCTTTTGTTTTCAGCAAATACTACTCAGCTTTGCCTGGAAACCCCATTGTTCTCCCCAATAAAGCTGAGTAGCACAGAGGCAGCTTTATTGGGGTTTTTAGGTGCTCCTTATCACCTGGCTAGTCGATGGAGTTTTAGGCAGCTGGCAGCAGCCAGGCAGGACCATGGGCTTTTGCTGCAGCGGCTTGAGATGCCCTTGTGGACGTACAATGAGGAAGGGCAGTGTATGTCACTCACTGCAGACACAGACAACAACCACCTCCTGCTTCTCCATCTCTCAGCTATTTTCAGAGAGCTGCTTTTAAGAAACCACAGAGGAGACAAGAAGGTTTAAAGACCAAAAAGTTTTTTCCTATGATGACAATGCTAATTGGTTGCAGCATAGACTGTGCAGTTCTGGTGTGAATCTAACAGCTTAGCAGTAATAAAGTCATCTGCAGCTTTATGGGAAAGAAAATGCCGGGGTCAAGCAGCTTTATTCCTAACACCAACCTGAATGGTTTGGGACTGAGCCTCCACCGCTTCCTTAAACGGGCCAGGCTTTGCTGCTCAGCTCCATGTGCCTTGTGTGTGCATCTCTCCATCCAGGGGAGAAACTGCTGCCCCAAGTCTCCTGAAGGCCATGGGGAAGAGGTTAAGTACTGACTCTTAAAAGGGTGATGGGTGTTTCTGCACTACCCTGCCTGCCAAATGAAGATTTAAAAAAAACTCCACTCCTACAGCCTATCCTCCTTCTGTATGGGAAGTAGAGAGAAAGTCGAAACATGACTGGAAACTTCAAGACATTTCTTTCAAGTTTTCAGTATAAATGAGTGTGAAATGAAATGTAGATTCCAAAACTTTTTCTGTTTCATGTTTCCTCAATACTGTTTCTCGGAGCTCACTGCTTATGTGCAGTTTTTCTTGTAAAGCTGCACTGTTGCTGCACTAAGCGAACAGCTGTGTCAGATATAAACCTCACAAATGGTCTAATATTTCTGTGGTTACCCTTCCAAATTTTTACAGAGGAAATATGACATTAAAAAGCTAACTGCTAGTTTTAGTTATCATGGTTGAGTCTTTCTTTTTGTTGATGGAATTTGGTTTAGTTCATTAGCCAGTATCTAGCATTTTGTTGTGTTATTTACAGAGAAAGCAATCAATGTAGTTTCTGCACAGGTTTGGGGAAGTAGTATTGCTGGTCTCAACCTCCTTTCCCCTCAGCCATTGATGTAAAAACTGCTGACTGAGGTCTTGATGCCTATTTGGTAAGTAAATATAGATTTGGAAATTTGGGTGAATGACTCAGAGTTGATGTATCACTAACTGTAGATGAGAGAGACTCTGTATGGAACTGCTTATTAGAGCAGCAAAAGGAGAGACATACTTACAGAGGAATTTAAAAGCTGTCCTTTTCTGTGTCTTACCTCTACAATGCATAGTTGCTCCAAGGAGGGAAGGGTTTCAGACACTGGGTTATAATTCCCCCTGGGCTCAATATTTGGTTTGGACGTGGAAGAATGCAAAATGAACACATGCTTGGTCCTGTGCAGTTCTATTCAGCTGTCAAAGAGAAGTCAGTGAAGTTACAGAGTAGGTAAAAGGTCATTATAGGTTTGTGGGTAAAAAGCACTTTGCTCACCAGCCTGAGTAGTGAGTGAGTGGTGGAGGGAATAAATCTGATAGTTCCCTTTCTCCCAACTTACCTCATGACTGTAGTTGTTTATCTTACCAAAGAACTACTAGCTGTTAGCAGTCAAAAGTAGTTACTGGTTCCTAGCTTTTGTTGCCTGTGAAGAAGCATGTATGATGTCTTTTTTTTACACCAAACTGGGACGACTGGCTGATTCCCCAGTAGGCTGTGCTGCCATTCAGTGGGATCTCAACTGGCTTGAGAGCTGGGCAGCCAGGAACCTCATGAGGTTCAACAAGAGCAAGTGCAGAGTCCTGCACCTAGGGAGAAACAACCCCATGCACCAGTACAGGCTGGGGATTGACCTGCTGAAGAGCAGCTCTGCAGAGAGAGACCTGGGAGTCCTGGTTGATAATAAACTAACCATGAGCCAGCAATGTGGCCTCATGGCCACGAAGGCCAATGGCATCCAGAAGAGTGTGTCCAGTAGGTCAAGGGAGGTTCTGCTCCTCTTCTACTTGGTTGTGGTGAGGCCTCATCTGGAGTCCTGTGTCCAGTTCTGGGCTCCTTGGCTCAAGAGGGACAGAGAACTGCTGGAGAGAGTCCACTACAGGGCCACCAAGATGTTCAGGGGACTGGAGCATCTTCCTTATGAGGAAAGGCTGTGGGAACTGGGGCTGTTTAGTCTGTAGAAGAGGAGACTAAGAGGGGATCTCATTAATATTTACAAATATATAAATGGTGGATGTCAAGAGGTTGGGGCATCCCTTTTTTCTATGATATCTAGCAAGAGGTGTAATGGGATGAAGCTGGAACACAAAAAGTTCCATTTGAACATTAGAAAAAAACTATTTCACCGTGAGGGTGACGGAGCAGTGGCACAGGCTGCCCAGGGAGGGTGTGGAGTCTCCTTCCTTTGGAGGTCTCAAAGACCCACCTGGACATGTTCCTATGCGACCTGAGCTAGATGGACCTGCTTCTGCAGGGGGGTTGAACTAGATGATCTCTAAGGGTCCCTTCCAACCTCTACTATTCTGTGTAATTCTGTATCTGTGTGATAATGGCAAGAATCCATGCCATTCCCTAAAAATGGAGCTAAAGTGCAGCTTTTGTATGCTCGCACAGCCACTTATACTGCTTGGAGCTGCATGCACTCTCTGAGCAAATAATTGTCAGAAATTGTATGCTTATGTTTCTGTTGTAGTAGGTTTTTCCAAGCATTTTGTGACTACCTCTCTTTTGATTTCCTGTGACTTTGAAGAGTAACCCTCTCCTGGTAACTCGAAATGACTTCTATGGACGAAGTGCTATGACCATTTAGAGGAGGAGGATTTATGGAAAAATTTCGCAACATGCTGCAAAATGAGGCTGGATGTTGCATTTTAAAGGAGAGATTTCAGGCCACAGCATTGTGCATTCATCACATTCTCCATAGGCTGCTAAATATTCTTCTGTTACTCCCACAAACAAGTATGCAAAGTTGTCTGCTTCTTTACTCCAAGGAACTCTCTCTTTGCATTGATTTGCTCTCACAATTGCTCTGTGTCAGTCCTTGAAGTCTGAATTGTGAGACCTTCCTTTCTGCAGCAAAGGCGCATGTTGTTGCTATTACTGAAATACAGTTCAGTATAAAGGCCATTTAGTCAATGCCAACATTCATTTGGAAGAAGTTTAACATTAGTATTTTTTGTGCTTCATGCTGCAAAGTGCCAGGCTCTTTGATCCTGATTAGCAAAGCATTTAAACTTAAGCACAAAGCTCTCTATCAGTGCTCCCATTGATGTCAGTGGAGCCAATCACACATCCAAGCTTCCAGCAGACGCTAAAATGATTGGCAAGTTGTGGGTGAGAACGTTCCGTTTCAGGAAACTTAATGATTAGGTAAAATTAATCTTTTTTAAAAAGAAAAAAAAAAACCAAAACCCACCTAACTAACCCTGATTAAAAAGAGAGTTCATGATCTTTGTTCTTATGTAAGTGAAAAATCAGACCAAGTGAGAGCAAGTGTACAGAAAACAGAAAACAAAGAGTCAGGTTCATAGTAATATAATCATCCCAACTGGAAACTCTTTAAGAGGTTTTCTTTTTCTTTCAAATCACTATTCTTTTGGAAGAACTGTAGTCTTATAATTAAGTCTTATAATTGAGTCTTAAAGCCAGGCAGCCATTTAAGCCTCATAGCTGATAATTTGAGGTCTTCATGTGAATGAGTTTTCCTGTGTCGACACTAAGTTATTTCTGGGAAAAAAAATTAAAAATAAATAAATTATAAGATGACTGTCTCCTATGGGATTTCTCATGCAGATAAAAATAGGCCTGAAATCCAAACTGAAATTGCTGGGCATGGATTCTGAATTGCAGGTTTCTTTGTAAGCAAAATGATCCAAATTCAGACTAGCCTAAACCCACAGGTTCTTTGTCTGAACTTGATATTGCCACTTATATCCATCAAGAACAAATGTGTGAGAAACATTTGACTTCTGGTGGAGCATTGGTGATTTCCCTCTATCCTCCATGCACGTGAAAAAACACACATGCCTTGGAGTAGCACATGCCAGCAAATAAATGCTATGCATGCTGGCTCTTGTGAAATAACTGTATATCTGTATGCAAATGGATGTTTTATGAGCTCATATTTCATGTAGTGCCAGATTAAGTATTTGACAGGCACATTAGGTGTCTATTTTTAAATATTTATTTCTGTGTTTATTTTTCTTTCATATGCTGCTGCAGTAACAAGTTACTCATACTTACCAGTGATTTTGTATATTCCTCCAAGAGATTAAAACCAGATACAGTAGATATAAAGAGAAATTATAGTAAGAGGCAAAAAAATTCCATTCCCTAAAAAGGAAAAGAAAATGCAGCTTTCCTGTATTTACACAGCCTCCTTTACTGCTTAGGGCTGCACGTATGCCCTAAGTAAGTAGCAATTGTTTATCTTACATCTGTTAAACAAAAATGTACAGTACAAAAGGATTGCTGTGCAGTGTCTGCAGGTGAGAGAGGAAGTAGATGGAGGGGAGTGCTGTAACACGCACTGCCCAAGGAGTCAGGTGTTGTCAGAGCTGCTTCCAGCTCCTGGCATCTTCCGCACAGGTGTATAGGAGAAGACTTTGGGATTCTGTAAGCCAGATGTGTACCTGCTTTTTGTCTTGCAGTTGGGGGGAGGCAGTGATTATTCATGCAGGTATTTTTCACATCAGAGAGAATACTTTTAAAAGGCATAGAGGAGCTCCTAGAAAGCAATGCCAGGGTGCTTTGGTAGAGTTGGAAAGCTAAGGCAGGGTTTGAGCAGGGAGGGTATGCCTCAAAAGCAAGCAGTATATTTAACATCAATGTGGCTGCTGATGTGTCCAAGTTAAGCACATGCTTACATATATGTGGAAATTGAGACAAGCTCTGTAGTCAGGATAAATGAGAGTAAACAAGAAATGTATGCTCTGGACAGTCTAAATTAGATAGGTATGGTGTGCTGCTGGGTGAAGGACAACAGACTTGGCACTGTCTCCAACAGCACTTGTGACTCTTGTTTGCAGCCTGGCTGATGAAAGTTAGTATAAGGACAGGGTTTTGTCTGATATACATTGTCATTAGCTTATGAAGATCATTTTCCAATTTGTCTATGGGATAGTGTTTCAGACATGGATGTCCTAGTTTGTTTTGTTGGATTTCTTATAATTTTCTTTCTGTTTCACTTGTTTCTGGCATTGCATTCCAGGTTTTTGTGACTCTTGTAACCTGCTTTACTTTCCTGGCCTTGCTTTTGATGTGTTAGTAATGCTTGCAGGACCAAGCTTCTCTTTCACTGTGGTTTATTTACTGTTGCCTCTTCTGTCTACATGCTGTTCCTTTGGCGTTGTCTTGGCCTTCTTGAGCATTTTTAGCTTGTCATTGCATCCTTTATTTTGTTTTATAGAAAAGATTGTGTTTCAGGTCCTGGTCCTTAAATACCCGTTCAGAGAGTAATTTTGAAATAATCCCACTGAGACTGATGATATGTTTAAATCACAGAATCATAGAATTATAGAATGGTAGGGGTTGGAAGGGACCTTTAGAGCTCGTCTTGTCCAATCCCCCTGCGGAAGCAGATCCACTTAGACCAGGTCACACAGGAATGTGTCCAGGTGGGTCTTGAAGACATACAAGGAAGGAGACTCCACACCCACCCTGGGCAGCCTGTGCCAGGGCTCCCTCACCCTCACAGTAAAATAATTTTTTCTTATGTTCAAATGGAACTTTCTGTGTTCAAACTTCTTTCCATTACCCCTTGACCAGTTGCTAGATATGTAATAATAGATAGATAATAATATATAATATAATAATGATAGACAATAATGATAATAATGATGATAATAATAATAGTAATAATGATGATGGAAAAAGACAAGGAACTGGCTTCCTGACGGCTGGCCTTAGCCATAAAGACTGAAGCAAAGAAGGCATTCAGTAGTTCAGCCTTCTCTGCAACATTGGTTACCAGTGCACCTTCTCTCTCCATGTCTGTGTCCCCATCGTGGCAGCTGTCCCACCACGTCTCTGTGACTGCAATGAGGTCGTAGCCCCAGTCTCCAGTTCCTCCTGCTTATTCCCCAGGCTGCGTGCATTGGTGTAGAGGCAGCGCAGGGGCTTACTCAAACACACAGGTTTCCCTGGGCAGATGCGGGAGGATCCTCCCCAGTTTGGCTCTCCCTCAGGGTGGTCAGCCTTCTGCATCTCAGCATGATGTGCAGGTGAGGGGCACTTATCATGGCAGTCCCTATCCTGCCCTGTTTCCCTGCTAGAGGTGACAGCTTATTCTATGTTACTTCTCCCCCCACTCCCCAAGTCCTTTAGTTTAAAGCCCTCTTTATCAAGTTTGCTAGTCTACTGCCAAATATTCCAGTGCTCTTATGGGAGAGATGTATCCCATCCTGTCCTGTCAAGCTGTAGTCCCCAAAGAAGGATCCGTTGCCATAAAATCCAAAATCTTCCCACACTTCTCTGAATTGGCAGATTTGTACATGATAATTCTACTACCTAATTAAAAGCGTCATTCTGGTTTTCAGCTTTGAAACCAGAAATGCTTTAGAAAATTCAACAATGGTTTTCTATGTATTGTTTTAAAATCTAAGTTATTAAAATGAAGTTAAAAAGTGTAAAGCAACTAAGTATTCCTGCAGCATACTGCTGCCTGTGTAAATTGTCAATCATATTGCTTGTCTGTAGCTGTCAGTTCTGGAGGGCAATATGTACTCAATAATCTGCTTTACACTAAGATAACGTTTTTTTCTGAACGTACCTGATAATTTAAAAAATTTTCATTAAAAATCCCAAGAGATGCATGAAGTGATGTTTGTTTGGGTTCAGTGGGGTATCAAAATGTTAAAGGGCTTGCTTAACGAGTGAGTGGTGGTCTCAATCTGCTGACCTAGCCACAGATCAACAATTCCTTTATAAATAAGTACTTTTGTCCAGCAATGAAAAAGCAAAGCCTCTAACATTTATTATTCTGATGTGTGTCTGTTCCCAGGACATTACATTTCTGTGGATACATCTTATGAGGGTGATAAAGCAGTGCTGTCCAGCCCTGAGCTGTACTCTGAGGAGTGGAGCTGCATCAGACTGATTTATCAGATAGCAACGACTTCTGTGACTTCACCTGATCCTGCCAGGCTCAACCTGTACCTGAGGCAGGAAGGAGAGAGCTTTGATCATTTACTGTGGTCAGCCAAAGAGCCTTCAGATAGCTGGCTCATAGCTAGCTTAGATTTAACAAACAGCACAAAGAAGTACAAGGTAAGCCTGGTTTTAGAAGATGCCCTAGTTTTTCTGGTGCACGTTGTAGCAGATATGGAACATCCAGATCTTGGATCTGCAGCTGCACTTGCTCGTTCCTGTCCTCTCTGCTCTGGGAGGAGTCAGAAGCTGAGGGGAGAGTATTTCTACCCATACCCTCTCAGATTGCACCTGTCATAATAACATCCACCATAGACAGAGCTGAGGAATCAGGAGCCCCATACTCTTAGGTGAAGTGTGGGATCTTTTGGCCTTGTCCTGTTGTCCTTCAGAAAGACTTCTGTCCTTAAGAATGGGCATTGAAACCATATTCAATGCATTCTGTACCCAGCAAAAGCACCTCTCCTCTTCTGGCCCCCCTATATATTTTGATTTGTTACCCTCTTTATCCTGTTTAAATGTCTGGAGTGATAATGGAAATACCAAAACCATAAAATTCACAGTTTGGTTTATATTGTGCAGATTGTACTGGAAGGTGAAATGGGACGAGATAAATCTGCCAGTATAGCAGTTTTTGAAATTAAAATAACTCCTGGATATTGTATTGGTAAGTACTATCTGCTCATATCCCATATTCTTTGCACATAAAAAAATGGATTGTTGGCAGTTTTAAACCTTAGGTCTGGATTTGGAAAAAAAGGCAATGACTTTTTCCTTATTGAAAAGTAGGCTGACATGTTTGATACTGGTATTTTTTAGGTTAAGGTTGCACACATGAATATATTCATATACAATAATTAATTCTAAAGCTATTTATTGTTCAAGCAGGAACAAGTGTTACATTTTCACAGGATGAAACTGCTGCAAACATCAGACATAAGAGCAAGAACATTATTTCTGCAATCTGCCTGCTCATGCATTCTTACGGTGGCATCTTGCAAGCAGCAGAGTCAAAACTCTTGATGTTTACACTTACTGCTATTTCCTCATAACATTTGCCAAAAAACCTGTGAACAAAGCTCAAAAATTTCCATGGCTAGGCGGCTTGGAGACCTTTATATTTCTGTGGAGCTCTGGTGGAGTCCAACAAAACTGTAACAGTTCTCTGGTCTCTGTGAAGGAAATCAAGCAGTCTCGTTGCCGCTATAAAATACTAGTCCTGCTTTGTCTGTAGCTGTCACTGATTTACAAGTGAAAGTTCTGCTTTCACTATTTAATGCTACGAAGTGGTGTATTTTAAATCTATTTTATTTGATTTTAAATTACAGCAGTCATCTGTTGCCAATTAATGAAAAGGTATATCTGACTAAAGAGATTAAATATTGATCAGAAATTTGGGCTCCATTTGCTTCCATTTGCTAATAGCTATTAATTACTGTGTCCAGTTTTATAAACATAGGTGTTATCTGCATTGCCCTGTGTAAAATGAGGCCACTGCTTAGTAATAGCCTCTCTTCTAGTTTCTGTAGTGAAAATGTGTGCAGTCAACTGGTGATGTCTGCAATTGCAGAATGTGACTTTGAAGAAAATCATCTTTGTGGCTTTGTGAACCGCTGGAACCCCAATGTCAACTGGTTTGTGGGTGGAGGGAACATTCGTAATTCTCAGTCAATCCTGCCTAAAGACCACACGCTTAACAGTGAACTGGGTAAGCAACAAAGGTAAAACAGATTCATAGTGGAAAATTCGACCCTGTGATCTACTTATGACTCTTATACTGCAAATTATTATGTGAGTTGTTTCTTTTCTCCTGGCATTGGATGGTGTAAGAATTACTTACATCAGAAAAGGGGATTAGAAAAAGATGGGGAGAATTTGTATAGGTTCATGTAACATTTCCTATAAGCTTTATTATTATGCCCTTTGGTAGTCTTCAGAAATACTCAAAATGAGAAAATTGTGGACTAAGGGGAAATATTCATCTTTCTGTGGATTCTAAAAGTATGGACACAACAAATTTTCAGGTCTTTTACTGCTGTTTCATAAATCTGTCAGGAGTTTTCCTTCCAGTGGAAATTTAGAAAGTTGAGTAGGAAAGCTAAGGAACTGAAACATCTTTGGAGAATCTTGGGTTAAGTTGCACAGTTTAAGAGTTTTATCTTTCAGTCAAGTGTAGTGCTGTTCATACAGTCTCTCAGAGGCAGAATGCTGTAAAGACTTACAGAGACTTTCATCCCTTGTCCCCTATTAAATACTCATCCCGGCCACTTTGTTGAGAGGAGAATGTTTTACGTACTCACAGAGAAGGGTTGGGGGATATCTTAGCCTTGGATGTAGTGTTGTGTGAAGCACCGTAGCAGGTGTTGGTCAGATTGTCTGTCTGCTACAGCACACTGTGTGGTGGTGCAAGGAATTGCATAATGAAAAACAGGGTTGATCCTCTTTCCTTAACTCATGCCGCTGTGCCTTTTTATTTATTTCACAATTGTGTGAGTTGAGTACAGAGTGTCACTCTGGTCCTACAGCATCAAAATGCTGGTGAAATTTTGATGGAAGTTTAACCCACCACAACTTCAACAGCAGAAAGAGGTTCTACCTATTAAATAAACCACCGCATATGATAGGAAATGCTACCAACTGGCAGGGATCTGTTCTCTTGTAGCCACAGTGTCTCTTTTTCACACCAAACCCTCACTGCCATCATCTGAGAAGACTCCAAAAAGCCAAGAAGCCACAGAAGAGCCTTCTTTTTGCAAGAGTTGTGCTATGAAAGTACATCAGCCAGGGAGATCATAATTAAGCTGTGAAATATGGTAAGACTGCAGAGCAAAAATGAAGCCCAGAACTTACCAGACAAGTACCACTGAAGTGTCACCAGTTCCCTGGCAGTGGGCAGAGCAGACCCACAGTCAAGCAAGCCTTATCCCCTTCTTCCACTTGAGTGAAGCAAGACATATCAAGGTCCGGGTTTGAGAACACTATTAGCTGGTTAATGTAGTGGTATTAGATGTGAACCTAATGGCGCAGTTTGCCGTGTGCATGCTAAAGTACCCTGTCAGTTTGACACTTCTTAAAGTTTTCTGTCCTCTAAGTTTTTTGCTTGTGAAAAAGCATTTTTCCGTTCATCAACTGATACTGTTTGATGCTGTATTTCTGGGAGTGTAGCAGAAGAAAAACTTCAGATGCACAGCATATCCATGCACAAGGATGTGTCCTATTTAACTCAAGATAGCTCTCCCAAAATCAAAGTGGGTGTCTTTGCAAATCCTGCAGGTCATATTGACTGTTGAGAGGAAGGGAGTCTGCTCATCTGTAATGCATTTTTCTTTTTATTAACATCTCGCAAAAGTCTTTTAAAATGTTCTTTTTAAAAGCCAATCTATTCATTAAAGACAAAATATTTAGAAAAACAAATCTTAGACAGACTGGTCAAAATTATACAAGCAATGAAATGTGCAGCATAAAGGATACCTGCTAGTTAATTTGATCTGTTAAATAAACTGCTGAGTAAAACATGTGAGGAAGCACATGGCTTAGAGTCTTGTTTATATATTTGGGTTACCTCACTAAAAGCTGCGCTTGGAAAAAGATAAATTACTGTACTGCACTGTTGGGACGCAGGGAATTTATGCAGTTGTAATGGGGTTTTTTTGTTTATGAATGGCTCCCAAAATCCAGAGGGTTCCTAGGTTTTCTTTAATATAATATCTTGAATAAAGACTGAAGAAAGGTTGGAGACTGGAATCTTAGCCAGACAACTTTGGCTTATACGTAGGAGGAAAGGAGAAAAAAATCCAACCTAAGAGCGAGCCCCAGAACTCTCAGAATGACTAAAATTTCCTAGGAATCAACCATTGTTTTCCAAGTCATAGAGGTACATGTCTAGTCCCTGCCCGTCTCCTGGTACTTCTTGTAATGGTGTCCTTATCCTTTAACGAATGTCCTTATATCAATTTTCTTTTATACTTTCAGGTCATTACATGTATGTGGACTCTGTTTATGTCAGACACTTTCAGGAAGTGGCCCAGTTAATCTCACCAAAGACCACGGCCCCAATGTCTGGCTGCCTATCTTTTTATTACCAATTAAAGCAGGAGAGTAGCATTGTTTTTACTGTTTACCTGAGAGACACGAGTGGCTTTTATGAAGAGATCTGGAAAACAGACAGTGCACTGAGTGCAGGCTGGGCATTAGCAGAGGTTGACTTCAATGCACCATACCCCATGGAGGTAAAGCAATTGTTCCTACACAGTTACAGGTTTTGTTAGGCTAAGTTGGGAATGTGACAGTGGCTGTCCAATGTCTGAGAGATGGTTGTAAGGATGCTGGATATCTGCTGTTTCCTTTGTCCACTGCATAAGGGTCAAGGAGGAATCACTTTCCATACTGGTGCTTCATTTTCAGCAAAGATGGAGTCAGGTGGTGGAGTGCTGGAACAGAATGCCTTTAGGAGCCTGTAGAGCCCTACTGAGTTCTTTCAGTTCCTAGTAAATAATCTCAGTGTTCTCTCAATCCAGTGTTGCTGTGACTTCAGCCACTTTTAAGGATGCTGATTGTCATAAAAGAATGCACATCTCTCACTGCAAAAGAAAAAAAATTTAAAGATACCCAAGGTTCTATTCTTTATCTTGTACAGTCCTGCAATTCGACATTCTGTGCTTTCAAAAGATGATAAGGGTCCAAACTTGAGTCCTAGTAGTACAATAGTCCTTAGATGTGAAACACAGCTCTCTATGTTTACTGTAATGAATTTCAAGGATATCAGAAAGAAATTGAATTTTTTATTCTCTAGAGTTTAGTGAAAAAAAAAAAGGCTAAACCTTAGGACTGAAATAAACATTTTTTATATATATATATATATATGTCTGTATGTGTGTGTGTGTGTGTGTGTTAAAAAACCCCAACATATATGTACATATAAAAATATGTCTATATGTGTATATATGTATATGTGGTAGTATACATACACATATATGTACATCATATCTTTATATGTAAAATATATATTCTTAAATTTCATACATACAGAAATATCTTAGAAGATCAGAATATAAAGTGTACATGTTATCTATACACATATATACAAATATATATGTTATTCATATATGTGCTACATATACACACACACACACACACACACACACTTTCTTCCTGTATATATATGTCTAATAATAAGATTACAGATAAATTTGTTTTCATTCTATTTCCTTTAATTCCATATAAGTTATTTGTTAAATTATCATAAGCCTGCAGATTTTCAGAAATTATTAGGACTAAAGGTAATTTTCATCAACTGTGTAAAGTCTGTGACAAAGCCATGCATTTGACTTACTAGATTTCAGATTTGATAAGGTCTCATAATACTGAATGGTAAATTAATTACTTACTGAAAAAATACAAAGAATCTTGAAGAGGAAGAAAACTGTCCTAGCACTACTGATGGAAATGAATCAATGACCACTTAGAGCTTGGCATTACTATGGTTAGTTTTGTGAAAATATCCTCTCAGTTCTTAGTGGCAGTCATAAAGTCATCCAGAATGTTGGAAACTATCTATACTGCAATAAACAGCGCAAGAGTGAATGTTGTACCAGTGCATGAATACACAGACTACCCCTGTGTTCAGCAGAGAATGTAACTTCAATCCTCTCCGTTAAAAAGGAATATCCTAGAACTACAAGAGGGAGATGGAGATAATCAAAAGTATGGAGAAGTTAGGCTAGTGAAGTAACGGTTTTCAGCCTCTAGAAAATATGACTGAAGTAGAATACGGTAGAGGTTCATAAAAATAATGAATGGCACAGAAAAGATTAACTATTCCTTCTTTTGTCATGATTTATGTTGCTGTTCTAAATTCTTTCTTAACCGATAACAGTTTTAAAATAGACTAAAGGAGGATTTTTTCCTACATCACATATCTGTAGAGCTCACTTCCACAGCATACTATGGATACATTTATCCTAATTAGTTAAAAAACCGATTAGACAAATTAATGGGAACAAAAAGAAACCATCAAGAGTGCAGTATGAGGGAAGAACTGAAAACTTGTCACTGTCTTCAGTTCTTTCTCTAAGTGATCTCTGTTGGGAACAAGACACTGGGCTAGATGGGCCTTTTTTCTGCTTGAGGAATTTTTCTGTAATTCAACATAGTCATTATTTAAGAGATCATTGTATTGAAATAAGGTTAAACCTTGCATATAATTTCTTCAGTTGCTTCTAGAAGGTCTTCCTGTTTGTTTCATTCAGGAAAAGGAGGTCACTCAAATTGTTTCATAGCTCTCCTAATTTGGCTCCCATCCTGAGTCAAGATTGCAGGGATTTCACTGAAAAGGATCTCACTCTGGAAACGTTTGTGCTTATATCCTTGTTTTGTCCCCAGGGTTGCTATGTGATTCAGGCCTTGCCTCAAAGTGTTCCCGTAATTTAGAGCTTTGATATTAAAGAGAAATTTTAACACACTTCCTCAAGAGTTATAGAGTGTCCTCCACCTGCTTGAGGAAATTATGTCCCTTGAAAATGGTTATGTACAAACATTGTTTGATTTTTGTGGTAAACAAAACATAGTGATAGCTTTTCTGGTTCTTAACAAAATTTTTTAAAGGAAGTCTTTCCTGCGAGCTGATGCCAAGGCATGTGCTTCAATGTCTGAAGATGTTTGGAGAAAAGAGGAAAATTCAACATTGTAACAGCAGAGTAATCCACATGATTTGTTTTTAGCTCTTGATCCAGATAGACTCTGGGTACAGCTAAATAGTTAGGCAGCTTTAGAGTTCCAGTTAATACAGACTGAATACTGGCTTTGCAATGTGACAGCAGCCTTACTGCTTCATAAAGAAACAAAAGAGCTTGACCTTTATTGGGAAAAGATCTGGTGCCAGGTTCAGACTCTGATGTATATCCCTATATAATTTAATTTTATATATTTATAGTAATAATTTGATATATTTAGTGTTATAATGTAATTTGTCCCAGCTTGGAGTCTTGGATGTCAAATAAAAAATCTGTAATATGAAGATACATACCAAAATTATTATGTATATTGTAGATGAATAACAAATGATTGTAATTTCCAGGTAATATTTGAAGTTGCTTTCAATAGCGCTAAGGGAGGTTATGTTGCTCTTGATGACATTTCATTCTCTCCGATTTACTGCAGCAATCAGACAGGTATGATTTCTTATTGCTGTTTATCTTCCTTGTTTCTCCCCTTTGCTTTGCCCCTCTGAACTGTCTGTCAGTACTTGAAATATTTGGTAGTGATGTGCAGATGCTACCTTCTCAACTGGCCAGCACCACTGGACTCCTCTTCCTCCTGGCAACAAAAAAGCAGATAAATGCTAATGCTATTCATTTGACCTAGAAACATCAATTCTTAATATTTTGTCTCCAAAGATCTTGCCTCAGGAATCTGTAGCTGAAGCAGCGGACTGACTGCTGCATTTGCATCACCCCAGCTTTTGAACAGATTAGCACTTGTAGACCTATCACAGAAGGAGAAGGGGGTTTCACCCAGGTGTGTGGTATAAGGAAGAAAAAGTCCTGAGCTTTTCATTGTTGCTGATGTACGGAATGTCTTCTTCCATGCTACATGCCCTGAGATGTTCTTCAGAGCCAACATGGGAGCCTTACCTTCCTGTCTTTATTCTTCCAGGAGGTATTATTCATCTCAGAGAGTGATATGTCTGTCAGGTTTTTATGATGTTTTCACAACTGCAGTAGTCAGCTGAATCCACTGTAGAGACACTTGGGATGAAGGACTTTGTCATTTGTGAATGCAGCCTTTTCAGTAGCTATGTATTGATTGCTTGAGTTGTACTGTAGTGATAAGCAATAGTCAAAAGTAGGTTAGTGGTTTCGCACTCAGCCTATTCAATTCTTTCATTCAGAAATTTGAATTTTTGGCTAATGTTTAGAAGTGATCAAGGAAAAGGGTTTTTTTAGCTCTTTTTAACTTCTTAGAGTCTCTTCTTGCCTTACCTGCACTGCTGAAGTATCAACAGGAAGTACATTCCAGATATGCTGTTAATCCACAACTCTTAGTTGAGTACATCTAGTTGTTTCATTAATTTCTCCATGCCTGTTCTGATTTTGATTTGTTTTGCAACAAGAATACTGAGTTATGTTTGCAGTATGTCATGGATTGGAACTGTGTGTTCACCTGTATTTTCCATTCTAATTTTCAGATGGCTTATATGTGTTGAGGTGTGGGATAAGTTTTGTAGTATTCTCTGCTTCAGTCCTGATTTAATCACAGTACCATGACTCAAGTTCAGATCTACTCTGACCACTAAATTTGATAGAATCGGCAAGAGCTTTGCGTGCTAACTCTGATTTTGAAGACCTTCTTTTCATGATAACGCCAGTCATTTACTTTATAGTTTGTTTAAATATGAGAAAGTTGGTTATTCCTTCAGACTCATCTCCTATTTCCATCTTCAGTCATTTTGAGCAGAGATGTTAAAAAGCAAGGGATCTTCATTCTCCTTGCAATATAGTCAACAACATCAAAATATTTCCTTGTTTCTGTGCAATTTTTGGTCTACACAAGTCTCAATGTTAGTCAAATGGAGGCAAAAGATAACAGGATATTAACCTTGCTTACTACAGGGTGGATCAAAGTTGATGTTTAATGCTGCCTGAACCTGATTGTGCTCCAACTACCTTTTCCTCAGCTCAGAAAGCAGTGTGGGGAGGCCAGGGCTACCTCCTTTTTCCCTGTGGGCAGAGAAAGACAAACCAGTGGTGCTCAGATCCAGTTTATCTGATGTTGAAAAGACCACAGGCACCTCTCCAAAGCCCAAATTTTACTTCTTCTGAATCTGATTGCCTCTGTCCCTGCCCTTTTTGGGAAGTCTCCCTTATCCTTCGTGTGGAAGAGTCATGTGTACTGCTGTTGAGTGATGCTCACAGGGTCCTGCCTCCTGACATAGCCAAAAGTTACATGATGGCTTTAGATTCCTTCCCTTAGAATCTGGTACAAGTGACAGGCGGGTCATTTAAAGAAATAGAAATGCTTAAAAGGACTTAAAGAAAGCACTTAAAAGCACCCCTTCACCAGGGAGATCTTTTTCACACTAAGGCAAATCTGGACCCATGAATTCTATGTTGCAGGTCAAGAGTAGAGCTGTCAGCAAGGCTGGAAGGTTTAGCTTGGCCTTTAGTCAACTTCGTTATAAATATTGCAGTTTTCTTTGCTACACTGCTAAAATGCATGTGGCATAGCTCCAGAGGACAGTAGTCAATAAGGTAGTGTGTGAACAAAGAGCTATTTGACTTACATACTTATGGCATGCATATACACAACACATTATATATGATTACAAAAAGGTTTTTTTGAAACTGGTCTTTAAAAGAATATTAAATGTTGACATTAGAAAGTTATACCCTTTGAAACTGAAATGACAATTTGACACCCACGCACACCCACATGCATGCTCACACTCATTTTGCTCAAATATCTTTTGAATGAAGCAACAGGATGAAAACAAATTTTCTGAATTATGTCTTGAAGGAGGAATCTTCCCTTATTTGTAGGTTATTTATATTTTATAGGGGCTGTGCTGGAGATTTCCTCCCAGGTCCATCAAAAATACCTGAAAATAACACCCACTTGTGATAGAAAATTGATACTTTGATATGATTGTGATTTTGTATTATATATATGTTACATTTTTTACGTATACTAATCTTCTATAATAGAACAATGAAACAGTGTATTTTTCCATCCTTGTGCTTAAACTGCATCTGCTTATTGTATTGTGCTCTTTCTAACATAGCATATACATCTGTCTTTTAGGAACTCCATTCAATCCTGCTGATGCAGGCTGCAATTTTGAAGAAGGCCTGTGTAATTTTTACCAGGATCACAAAGATGGCCCAGGATGGAGCAGAGTGAAAGTGAAGCGTAATGTGTATAGAGCAGGAGATCACACTACTGGGTTTGGTAAATTAAAACTGCTTTCCACTAGAAGAGTCAAACTGGATGTAAAGGTTAACTTGTTGCATCATTGTTGAATCTATTAAATAATGTCATCAACACACTGCTTAGATTGCCTCGTTGCAACTCTCTGCCACTAAAAATCAATGTATGCTGTTCTGTCTTGGTGAGGATTCTGGCTGTGCCTCCTCTGATGTAAAGGGGGAAGGTCACCTATTGAATAGTCATGCAGGACTGTAAATAAGAGTATCTTCACTATATTAATCTCTAGTTACTAAAGGGATGATTCCACAAAAATGTGCTGGCAAATATAAGAGTAGCTTCGTGCATTGATCTTAATATGGAGGAATGATGGGCCTTTAGCTCTTCCAGGCTTAGGATAGTTGACATTTTTAAGTGAAAACTGTGTTGTGTAATGAAGCCTCATAGTGAAAAGCCTGCTAATAAGTTGTGAAACACATTTATTTGTACAGAGTATTTGTGGTTCTTAACCATATATGCTAAAGTTTCACTTCTTTATACTTGGCGCAGGAAATAATAGGCCTTGTGCCCCATCTTTCAGTCTTAGGTCTTGGAGTGGTGCCCTTGAAACAGCCAGCTGGAAAATGAGGCCAGCAGGCCAGAGAATTTTTTGGTGTAAATTTGAAAAGTGCTTATTTCTGGTAACTTAGTCATATACCTGTTTAGCTTGAAGTAGTAGCCAGTATGCTTTTAGAAAAATTCCCAATTCTTTTTGAAAAGAGTGTGATAATCTGTTTCCTGACAGTAGAAATTGGTTTTATAGCCAAGGTCTGATGCAGTAACAGAAGCTGCTTTCATAGCAAGTCAGCTGTGCTAATTGAATATTAGAAATGCTCAATAACTATGCTGTCTTACAGGTTATTATTTGTTGGCAAACACAAAGTTTACGTCACAGCCTGGGTACATTGGACGTCTGTACGGCCCGACTCTACCTGGAAACCTGCAGTTTTGTCTGCGTTTTTATTATGCTTTGTATGGGTTTTTCAAAATGAGTGGCACTCTTGCCGTTTATATTTTTGAGGAGAATCATGTTGTTCAGGAGAAAATCTGGTCTGTCTTAGACTCTCCAAAGGGAGTTTGGACTCAGGCTGAAATATCTTTCAAAAAGCCTATGCCATGCAAGGTAAGAGACAGCTCTTCAAATCTACTGAATTCTGGATGGAGATTTTCCATTCCTTTTTCCAGGCTTCTTTGTTATCTGTGGATTAATGCTAAGTGAGCCATACCTGGAAATTGAAGTAGAGTTCTCCAGGCAATACAGTGGGGGGTACAGTGTTTCTTCACAGTGTGGCTCCCATGTGAGCCTTGGAAAAGGGGCTTCATACCAGAAACAAGGCAACGCTGCCCTGGTGTCCTCAACTGCAGTCACATTATTTGTGGAGATTTCATATGAGGAGCTCCAACAAGAGACAGCTGTGTCTTGATTTCTCAGAAGGCTCCATATTCACTGATTTTTGTTTGTTTGTTTGTCTGTTTCCTGCGTGATTCACATCACCATACTTAATATAAAAATTCTGTACTGGTAAGTTCTGGTCAAAATGGAGATCTGATCCTGCTTTCTGAAACTCAGCCACTGGGTTAAAATGTGTAATTTAGTCTGTGTAATTGAGAACAATGGACTTGAAGTATTTGCAATAACTGATTGGACAGGTCACTTTCTCAGCAAGTAAATAGCATAGTATTTCATAGGACTTACTGATTGAATCCTCAAGCTGCTGTTAATCCTTACTTCCGATCTTCATCAAGACTGCCATTTACACAAATTGTTGTAGGTGCTACTTCTGTGCTTATCCTGATTTCTGTAATATGTTTTCACACTCTGTGAATTATGTGAGGAGGACCAGATGGATCACTACCTGATGAAACTGAGAGAAACCCAGATTTTTTTTGAGAAGATGGTAGTACTATAAGGATATGAATGAAAGCTTGGCTTTGAACTCAAGTATTTCTAAATTGTAGACAAGCATCTTAAGCATTTTCCCCACTATAAAATAACTTTTGAAATGGTAGTGGTTATTAAATTTAACTTTTCCTGAAAAAAGAAGAGTGTTTTTCTTTAAAGTAAATACACTTTAAAAGTTCACATAAGAAAAAAGTTGTCCAGCTGTTTACAAAAGGAAATTTATGTTGAAAATTTCAGACATAGTTGTTGGCTAGTGTTTTCACTCAGGTATCCGATACTGTTAATAATTGATGTGATTTTAATGTTTGTTTTTGTACTGTATAAAATATAATAGAATTTCTAATTCTCTTTCTGCTGGTGCAGAAAAAAAATATTACTGCCTAGCAAGTTCATGATAGAAAAGTCTCTCATAGTATCATCCCAAAATATTTGCTGAAAATTTTTTATCACTTTATTTTTTAAAAAAGTGAGAAGGTATTGCTTAAGAAAGCAATCTGATAACTTACTTTTGCTCTCTCCTGTTTATATATTTCTTTATTGCTTCTAGAAAGATTCAATAGCTTATGTAGTGTAATACACTGTCTGAGTAGTTACGACATCTGTTAAAAATGGTTTATGAGCTTGGAGGTGGCAATTCTTTTAACATCTGACATTTACATGGAAAATCTTTTCCAGTGTGAATTTATGAAGAACTATTTTTATGTTTTCCTAGAAATTAGTGTATCTAAAACACTTGTAAAGAAGCTTGCCTGGATGGAAAGCTTCTCATGAATTGCAGCTTTCATGTCTATAGTTACCAGTCTGTCTGTAGGCAGTAACAAATGGGGAGAGCAGCACAGAGGAGAATAAAGAAGCCAAGGGAATATCCTCACTGCTTCTGAACCCAAAGGTCTGCAGGAAAGAAGAGACTGTGTGCTCTGCAGCTGGAGGGTTTGCTGGCCTCTGGCAATTCTCAGAAACTTTCAGTGGGTCCTTCAGGTCCTGTGATGGGAAAACCTTCTTTCCCATGGAAACAAGTTGCAAAATGTTTCTTTTGAGGAAGCATTCCTCAAATATCACAAAAAAATATATTTATCAGGCTTTAGAGAACTCATCATGTGTTCAGCATAATGTAATTCAGACACCCCTTAGCCAAATAACTGTGGTTGGAATAGGGTGGGATGTGAAGTTCTCACCTTAGCCTTGGTTTAAACTTATTCACTCATGCAATCTTTTTTTCCCTTGAATGGAAGATTAAATTAGGTTTAGAACAGGAATTTGGTTGCAATTTTGCAAATGTAGTGGATGCCATTGGTACATAATAAATAGAATCATAGAATCATAGAATGGTAGGGGTTCGAAGGGACCTTTAGAGATCATCTAGTCCGCCCCCCTGCAGAAGCAGGGTCACCTAGATCAGGTCGCATAGGAACATGTCCAGGTGGGTCTTGAAGACCTCCAAGGAAGGAGACTCCACAACCCCTCTGGGCAGCCTGTGCCAGGGCTCCCTCACCCTCACAGTGAAATAGTTTCTTCTTATATTTAAATGGAACTTTTTGTATTCCAGCTTCATCCCATTACCCCTTGTCCTGTTGCTAGGTACTGTAGAAAAAACGGGTGTCCCATCCTCCTGACACCCATCCTTCAGATATTTATAAACGTTAATAAGATCTCCCCTCAATCTCCTCTACTCCAGCCTAAACAGCCCCAGTTCCTGCAGCCTTTCCTTGTATGAAAGATGTTCCATACCCCTGACCATCTTGGTGGCCCTGCACTGGACTCTCTCCAGCACTTCCCTGTCCGTCTTGAGCTGAGGAGCCCAGAACTGGACACAGGACTCCAGATGAGGCCTCACCAGGGCAGAGTAGAGAGGGAGAAGAACCTCCCTTGACCTGCTGGCTGGAGTCTTCTTGTTGCATCCCAGGATGACATTGGCCTTCTTGGCCACGAGGGCACATTGCTGGCTCAATCAGGACTCCCAGGTCTCTCTCTGCAGAGCTGCTCTTCAGCAGTTCAATCCCCAGCCTGTACTGATGCATGGGGTTGTTCCTTCCCAGGTGCAGGACTCTGCACTTGTCCTTGTTGAACCTCAGGAGGTTCCTCTCTGCCCAACTCTCAAGCCGACTGAGATCCCACTGAATGGCAGCACAGCCTGCTGGGGAATCAGCCAGCCCTCCCAGTTTGGTGTCATCAGCCAACTTGCTGAGGGTACACTCTGTCCCCTCGTCCAGGTCATTGATGAAGATGTTGAACAAGACTGGTTCCAGAATCAATCCCTGTAGAAACTGTAAATGTGCTGAAATTTGTATGACGGCTTCATGTTTTTCATGATGGCTCTGTATATAAATACACCATCAGTTTATCAAGGTTTCCTTAGACAAACAGTGCACGAAAGACAAAAGGTGAAGTTCTGAAGCATGTTAATATGGAAAAGTATATCAAGATAAATTTACAGCTGAGAAGGCAGCATGCAAAAGACAAAAGATGCCAGAGTTTAAACATGTATCTGCTTGCCATAAGGCAAGGGTGACAGATTGTCTGCTTGAAATATTCACAGGCAGGCTTGAATGAAGTTGCACAGTGAACCTGATTCAGGCTTTTCTTTCCAATCTCATGACAAACTCTTTGACTTTAATACTTTAGAAAGTCCTTTCGTGCTTTATTTTATTTATTTCTTCTTTTCCAAGACAACAGAGGGACTCAAAGGAGCACTGTGTGGCATTGTATAAACACTTAGGTTAGTTATCTGTAAACATGTGCCTGCCTAGGATCTAGCAAAACAGCTGACAACGAACATTCTTTGCAGTGATGGTCTTCAATGTAGGCCAGCACTGGAGGTACATCAGAGCACATTTTGCCTGACAGCAGAGTGGTGGGAACCAGCAAGTTAAAGATTACACTTCAGACTCTGGAGGGAACAACAATATAGAAATATGAGAGAAACAAGCTCATTGGAGCTTGACCTCTCTTCTTCTGCCTCCTCCAGTCAGCCTCATCACTGATGCATCTTTGTCTTATCTATCCTGCCCCATAGGTAGCAATCCCACTCCCCATCTTACTCCTGGCTTCTCGTCTCAGGGCAGTCCAGTTGTTTTCCCTTCAATTCTGTCCATGTCACTGTCTGTTTGCCTTGCTTGTCCCAGTTCTTAAAAATTTTAATTTTTCAAAAACTAATGACCTGACAGAAGGCACAGTTCTGGTACAAACCCTGACACTTTTCATGCTCCTACTCCAAAGTCTAGGAGTGCACAAGCTTTTCGAAGAATTTTTTAAATAGGGGCAAAATAAAAGCTTTTTTCCTAGCCTTGTTCTCAGAAATGATGGAACTGTTTTGGCTTAAATCTTCCAAAACAAACCTGAAGCAAGGGCTCAGCATGGAAAGTCTGAGCTGAAATCATTGTATCTTGGCAATGTCATAAGCAAGTGAAACCCAGTCTTTCAATGGAGTGAAGTGGTCTCAAAATAAAACAGGACTACTACCTTTCCTCTAGTACAGATGTGGTGGCTCATGTGCCTATCATATTGTTTTCTGAGATATATCATGTCTAAACTTGGATGATAAAAAGTTGTAGGCATGCACAGTAGTTTGGCTGATCAAATTCTCAGTTACTGGGTGTGACTTGTACTTCAGCGCCTGTGGAAACAGTAAACAGTCTCCTGGCAGTTACTTACTGGCCAGTAAAGTCAGCATGGCAGTCATTACACTTTGGCCAGGGAGATCTGAAGGTCATAATGATTTTGCAACCAGAAAACAATTGTTCTAAAACACCTGATTGCCTACATCCTGCATTTTATTTCTCCTACGAATATGACTCCCAAGGCTTTGAAAACAATATAAAATGCATCTGATATGTTTTAATTTTGATAACATATTTGTTTGCATCAGGACAGTAAAAAGACCCTGATTTTCAGCCCTTGGTTTCTGGAATGGTTTTTACAAGTTCTTTTTGAATTAGCTAACTGCAGTCTGGCACAGATTGTTGGCTCCAGTTCTGTGAGCAGGAAGCATGAATCTGGCCAACAGGCTTTAATATGACACTTTGAAAATGTCATGTTGAAAGCGCTAGGTGGGTATGATCCAGCTAAGCAACTCATAAATGGCATATGTATACATATGTGTATATGTATACATACTGCAAATGTGTATGCTATATAATGCTATCAAGAAGGCAGGAAATTTAAAATCCTGATTTCTCAATTTGTACTTGAGGCACTCTATCTTTTAGTGTAAGTACCTATAATCCTGTACACATACAGTATTTTTTTCATATTCCATAGTGCCCAGGGAATAAATGTACAAAGCAAGAAAAAAAAATCCTAACTTTTATTAAAGTAAATGAAAACCTTCATGCTTTATTGTATAAACCTCTTAAAGGGCAGCATACAAATCTGAGTCTGAAATATGTAGCTTTTCTTGATCTGATTGAATGTACTGAGACTGGTCTTCCGGGCCAATACATGGCAGGAAAATGCCAGAGCTAAACGAAAGAAAAAATCACACATGGCCAATGTAATCTGGAGATGCTGACATGCACCCTAGAGCAAGAATCTGCATTTTAATGTTGTGTATATTTGTGTTTATGCCATCATAGAGAGATTTGTTTCATGCAACTCCTGAGCGAATCCAAATGCCCAGATTAAAATGATGATTTGAGTGCCTTCTTACACAATTTGTGTTAATTTCTGCTAGATTTCGTTCTGAAGACAGGGTTTTCAAAAGCAAACATCTCCCACTGTTTTTCCATTCATGCAAGTTTTTGCAATGCTACCTAGGACTATAGTACTTGAATACCTTCCACAAAGTTCAAAACCAAATCCTCAGAAAAGTATCAGGCTTCATAATGGTCCACCTTACTTCCATTAGAGTAGTTATGGCAGCATTTCTTGGGCTTTCATTCTTTCAGTCTGATTTTCTTCCTCAGTATTAAATTCTTCTAGCATTTCTCTTTGCTGCCAAGAAATTTGTGTCTCCCATTTCTCAACTAAGTCATAGGTAAATGTCTAAAGGAATCTTGGGTGTATGACAGAAGCCCTAGATCCCTGTGACCGAATCGGTAGTATAAAGGACACAATTTTCAGCTAAGTGGAGGAAGGCAGACATCCTAGTTCTCATCTCCTCCTCCTCTGAAAAAACCCTCACTTGTGTCAAATAAAGGAGCTTTTTGGTATTGTTCTGACACAACCCATGATCAGTCTTCCCACCATAAGGTATGCAATCTAAACAAGTTAGAATGATCTACTGCATGGCCCTTCTGTCCTTCCTTCTTTTACCTATAAACCAAGGAAGTCCTTAAAGAACAGTCACTGGAGGTGACTGTTTAAACTAAGAATGTTATGGTCTGTAAATAGTAGAATTAGTGCTTGTAAAGCATGAACCCCAGTGTCTGTTGTGCTTGATATACAGTTATGGAAATGACATGCTAGAAACTCTAAAAGTCACTCAAGTTAGAAAGTGTTACCTAAATGGCCTGCATCTTCATAGCAGCTAAGAGCTGCTAAGCAGAGAGATATGTTGCATCTCCTTTTGGTTTCTGTGATACTTAATGGATACCTTTTTTTTTTTTCCTCTTTTTTTTTTTCTGGGTACTTAATATTTTGATGTTACAATGCCACATCATCTAACAAGACTCTTAAATCTAAAGGCAAGAACCTTTCCCGCATAAAAAGGGCCAAGGAAACTATTTAGCTGAAAAGCAGCTAGAGCCATAATGGCACATTTCTGGAAATCCAGGGGGGCTGTGGGGGACAGCTGAGGATACTGTGGTCCTCTATACATTTCTGTGCAGGCAGTGTTCTCTTCTAGAAAGTACAATCCAGTGAATGTAGACATAGCATTAAGCCTGTGACACTAGATTGTTCTGTTAGCTTCATTTTACTCTTTCATTTTTTCTGCAACTCATTTGCCCTTGGACAGGAAAGATTTAAAAAGCATTTATTCAAATGTGACAAGCTTATTACCAATGATACCAAATTGTTTATGTGAAAGCTTTCAAATTCCACTGTTTTTCCTATAGAAGCTCATTGTATTTACATGACAAGAAATTGAACTTGCCTGGTGAATACCATTCTAAATCAATTTATTTGAAACGACAGAAGCTTGCAGACATTCTAATTTTGGCTTAATAGCTTACTTGCATTCTTGATAAATGAGTTTATGATTGTTTAAGCCACAGAAATCCAAGCTATATAAAATCTAGTTTAATTAAAGTAGTTAAAAGTAATATGGGCTATACTGATAATATTTGCCTTGGACAGCCCTGGGACAATCAGATGGTTCCCTGTGCCAGCTGATGGGTGCTTGGCTTACACACTTATATGGCTATGTACTAGCATAACTGACTGAAAAGTCAGGCTCCCTGTTCTGTGAAAACATGTTAGTTGCTTCTTTGTGTCATGTCATCATTTTGTTTCTGGTGATCAAATATTTTTTGTGGTTTTTAATACTGAGTTTTATGTCACTGCATGGATGTTAAAATGGTTGTTTTGCACAGCAACCCACTTCAAACTCCACTCTAATTGCCTTTCTCCTTTAAGAAACTGAACCTAAATATGTGTTAAGGGACAGATTGAGTTTTGTGTCTATATCGATATATAGTATGTAGTTTAAACCTAGGAATATTCACTAGGATGGAATCAAGTAAATTGCTGCAGAGGTATAGCTTATTCTTAAGTCAATAGATTTGGCTATTGTAATACTTTTGTTTGTCTGGTCTGTCTCTAATTGAGCAGTAGCTATATTTTCATGGATAAACAAGTAGGAAAGGAGATACACAGAATCTATAGGGATCCAGGAGCTTCTCTCGTCTCCCATTCTCAGTCCGGCTGTCTCCAAATCTCCTTTTACAAGCTTACCCATTAGTCCTTCCTTCCACTGAAGTATCCTACTGTATGTCCTACTCTTCTCCAAAAGCAGCTAAATTTCATATACATACATTTTAACTCATATCTACTTGTAGAGATGCAGAATACTAACTAGGATAAGAAGTCCCTCTACTTCACTCAGTGTCTGCAGCATAACCCAACATGCTGTGGGAAAAGTGAAACCCTGCTTGCTCTACCAGCTGTTCTCATCTGGCATTGCTCATTACTGATATAATCCAGGATAAATGTGGAGATCTGGTCATTGATACTTTGAGAGTACAGGCCACGAACATTGATTAAACGCTGGAAAATAAACAAACTAGCTGCCAGAAACTGGGGCAATGATTTGGAAGGAAACTAATGCCCTGTCTGTGTCCAGTTATTGGAACAAAAAAAGATGTAAGAGGAAAGTATGTTTTCTTTTTCAGTAACACAGGCAACAACTGCTTACATTTGATAATGTTTTTAATTTAGCCTCCAAAATAGTATGCAAGTCCAGAAAGATTTGTTACCCAGTTTGAAACAATTAGTACTTTGTTCATCTGTCGTGTTTTGTGAAAAAAGTATGAACTGAGCACAAAAATCCCCCTATTCTCTTCTCCAAAGCATGAGATAACTTCATAAGTTATCATGATTTCTTCTTTTGGAAGAACTAAGATAAGAAATATTTTAGTTGAAAACAATAACAAAGTATCTTGAGATTAGTCCTGTTGAGACTGTAGAAAGGATTAAAAAAATCTGACATGGGGTGAAAATGGGTAGCTGTGTAAATCCAAATTGATAGAAGTTTGGTAGGTGAAGATGTCCCTTTATGACCAAAAAAAAAAAAGACTTGTGAATAAAAATACCTTCTACCCCATTGCTTAAAACTATACCAAGAGTGTAACAAGAAAGTAAGCCAAGGGGGCAATGAACAATCTGAGTACATTTGCTATAGCTAATACTGGAGACACCACAGTCCCAAGCACCAGCTCCCTCACCTCTGTGCAATTATACAGTCTGCTTTTGGCAGCGTGTCAATCAACACCACAAAAAGCAAGTGGAGAATTAGTAATGCTAAAGCCACAGCTGACAAAGCTGAACAAGTTTACATGTGTCACTGAAACAGATCGATCCTTTGGTTGTACAAAGGCTACTGGTTCAATGGCCTTTCAGAGACCAACAGTTATTGTTGCAACGCTTTTGAAGTGGAGGGCTTTCTGCAGGATCCAGTGGGTAATTACATACCTTGTATGGAACAAATTATTGCAATTTAAGAATAAAGAACTTCATCCTGTTCCCAATGATGTCAAGAGGAAAACATCACTTACAACATGACTCCAATGTGGAAATGTTGTTCCACAAACAAGGACTGACCGCACCCTTTGATGTGTGGTTTTTTGAAGCTTCTTGAGTTTAGGACTATAATATGTCTTTAGTTTATTACAAATGTCCAGCAGAATGCAAGTCTGGTGAATGACATCCAGCCAACGTCAGCATTTACTGTGTTCCAGAGATGCTACCATTTTTTTAATAGATTGCGCCTGTTTCTTTAGAATGTACTTACAAAGTAGGAAATTATTTTTGTTTCCTGTGAAAACTGAGCATTTCTCCAGTCTGCACCTGTAACAGTTTACAGGACAGATAATCATGATTGCCAGAATTGGTAACACTGAATGGAAAATGGTTTTGCATAGTTTTGCAAATATCTCTGTCCTAGGCAGCATAACCCATACATGCTTGAAAGATTGAAATGTAGTTACATCCCAGACTGTTTTACAAGCAAATGGGTAAATAAATACTATATTGCAAATGAATCTAGAAAAATCTGGTATAATGACCACACTGATGGTGTTACCAAGCCTGTTAAAAGAGGACATACTAAAGAATGCATGAGTGACTTCTAACAACCTTTTTGTATCTGCATGAAACTATCCATCAGTGTGGAACCTCAAATACGTAACTGAGGTGTTTACAGTTGTTCCAGAATATTAAACTGGTAGAAGTGACACTCATCTGTCTCCAGTCACTATCTCAGACCTCATCACAAAGGAATCATTTTGCAAACGTTTTCCCAGATTATGGTCATAACCCCAATGGTCAGACAGATGGTTTGCAGTAGTTAGGCAAAAAAACCTGTCAGCAGTATTTTCACAAAATAAACCTTGTGTCTTCTGTAATTAAAACAAAACTGTGTCAGCTTTGGGAGAAGGGCAGCTAAGAATCTTATACTTTCTTGACATTTCGTAATCTTAATAAGTGACTTGTATATTTCATGGCAGTATTAATGTGTTGTCAAATAAAACATCTTGAACACTATTCTTAATCTTCACAAGCCCAGAAGAACACTGTGAATGATGCTTAGTGTTTCAGCCACTTGATGACATGGCCTTGTGTCATTTCTGAATAATTAATTTGTATACAGTTGTTTCATCACATCTCTATTGTTCTTTTTTTTGCCATGGTTTGCTGCTGCCATTTCTCTTGGCCGCCACTCTGCATTACTCTTTCAAATTCATTTTTTCCATGGATAAATCCCCCTGGTTGTAAGGATAACATAGCTGAGGACATTTGTTCATGTTGGGTTTTCTATGGGGGAAAAAAACCACAACAGCTTCAGTGACTCATGTTTTCTCACACACTAGAGAATACACACTCTCCTACTACAATGGAAACTACAGACAGATATATCATTTGCCTATAAAAATGAGGAAACACTTTCTGTTGAATGAAAATAAGCATCTAAACCCCACTGGGTTATATATTTAAGTCATTGGCAGTATTAGTATATACTAAAACAAAGATGATTCATAATCTCTGCTCTGTAGGTGTCAAAATTGTTAATGCATTTGGAGAAATCTAAAATTTCAGACAGTGATAGCTTTTGTTAGATAACTGAAACTTCCCTTATGTATTGCAGGTTGTATTTGTCGGCTGGTGTAAAAGCTTCTGGGACTGTGGGCTTGTGGCACTGGATGATGTATCATTGAGCCTGGGAAGCTGCCAGGCTGCTGGTAAGACCACATATATTTGTCATCCAACAGCTGCTACCCTTTTCAGTAAGAGTTCATCACTTACCTTCATTTTCCAAGCCTATCCTACAGCTGCCTTCATGCCACTGTGGTTTCTTTTCTTTTTCCAACAAGTATTGCGTAAATCCTATTTTTGCAGTAGCATGCATACTGCAAGGACTGGTTTTTGTTCACGGGGGTACCAGTTAACTCCTAATTAACTTCACTGACTCCAGTGCAGTGGCATTTAGGAGAATGTTTATTTTGGGGCTTTATGATCTAAAAAGAACCCCAACAACAACAGTCCAACTGAGGAGAAAATAGTTTCCGAATGTATTTTAGGAAACAGGTAATGAAAACAAAAGCAATATTTTCAAAACATGGCATTGTTCTTTTTAGTCTAGAGGTACAGTTGTACAAAGCCAAGACACAGTCTCTTGCCTGAGCTGCTGTTCTGTAATGAAGACAGGTGAGATGAGTCTAACTCTCCCTGCTGTAGTGGGAAGAACTGAATGCTTTTGAGTGAGACTTTACTCTCTGACATGCACAAGCTAACCCAGCTCCCTCTTCTTTTTGAGGTATATTTTTTTAGGATACAATGATTGTATCCAGGAGTCCAATCCAATGATTGAACCCAGGAGTCGGGGAAAAGTCTGAGAACTCTTTACCGGGTCTGCACTGCAGCCCCATTCCCCCTGTTACCAAGCAAAAAGTGGCTCCTCACAAAATCATGACACCTAATTTGGAAACCATTTTCATGAGATCAGCACAATCTATAATCCCCATCTCCTTCAGAATAAAGTTAGGCCTCTGAAATGGGGATCAGACTTATCTACTGTGCCATTTATATTCCCATGTAGTAGGAACTTTCTAATGATGTCTTTTGATTAGGTATCAGGCATTCAGGCAGCTAACCATTACAGAACAGAGAGAAGTCACATATATAAAACAAGATGCCATTTTTTCCAAAGTATTTCTGACAGTTATCTGTTTTGCCTTTTTGTAGTTCCTACATAATTTGAAAGGGAAACAAAGGTGCTGAACTGATACTTAAGTGTGTAGTCAATGGGGACTTTTCTCTGATGGGAACAAAAAAAAAAGCCTTTAAAATGCCCCAGAGTATGGGAGGCATGAAGACTTCCTCTTTCCAAAAGGTTAAAGCAGCTCAGAATGCCTAGTTCTGAACTAGGTGCCTAGAGCACCTGAATTGTCAGGTTTCTCTCTTCTGCATCATCTAATTGAACAGAAATAATGAAAATACGCTAGCAATTGCAGCTCTGTGCTCTGTTGTATACAGTATTGGAATCTGGTGCAAAGGGGAAGTCATGTTTGACCAACCTGATAGCCTTTCATGAATATGTAGCCAGGTGAATAGATGGTGGCAGTGCTGTCAGTGCGGTTTATCTTTATTTCAGTAAAGCATTTGACGCCGTCTCCAACAGCATCCTGGCAGCAAAACTGAGAAAGTGTGGGCTGGATGATCAGGCAGTGGGGTGGACTGTGAACTGGTTGAAGGGAAGGAGGCAGGGAGTTGTGATCAGTGGGGTAAGGTCTAGTTGGAGGCCTGTGTCTAGTGCAGTCCGTCAGGGGTTGGTGCTGGGACCAGTACTGTTCAATCTATTCATTAATGACCTTGATGAGGGAACAGAGGACACTGCCAGCAAGTTTGCTGACGATACTAAACTGTGGGGAGTGGCTGACACACCAGAAGGCTGTGCTGCCATCCAACGAGACCTGGACAGGCTGGAGGGTTGGCGGGGAGAAATCTAATGAAATTCAACAAGGGCAAGCATAGACTTGTATCTGGGAAAGAAGAACCCCATGTACCAGTAAAGGTTGGGGAATGAACTGTTAAAGAGTAGTGTAGGGGAAAGGGACCTGAGGGTCTTGGTGGACAGCAGGATGACATGAGCCAGCAATGTGCCCTTGTGGCCAAGAAGGCCAACGACATCCTGGGCTGTATTAGAAGGCGAGTGGTTAGCAGAGTGGAGAAAGGTTCTCCTCCTCTGCCCTTGTGAGAACACATCTGGAATATTGTGTCCAGTTCTGGGCCCCTCAGTTCAAGAAGGACAGGAATCTGTTGGAGACAGTTCAGTGCAGGACCACCAAGATGATGGAGTGGAGCATCTACCTTATGATGAAAGACTGACAGAGCTGGGGCTCTTTAGCTTAGAGGAGACTGAGGAGTGACCTCATTAATGTTTACAGATACATAAAGGGCAGGTGTGAGGTGGATGGAATCAGGCTGTTCTCAGTCATGTCCAGTGATAGGACAAGGGGCAGTGGATATAGGCCGGAACATAAGAGGTTCCAAAGAAATACAAGGAAGAATTTTTTCACTGTGAGGGTAACAGAGCACTGGAACAGGCTGCCCAGATGGGTTGATGAGTCTCCTTCTCTGGAGACATTAAAAATTCACCTGGGTGAATTCCTGTGTGACCTACTCTAGGTGGTCCTGCTCTGGCAGGAGGGTTGTACTAGATGATCTCTAAAGGTCCCTTCCAGCCCTTGAGATTCTGTGATTATATGATTCTGTGACAAGACTAATTTGATATGCATGTTAGAGATGCTGGTACTCACTAAACTGCTTGGGATGCCATAGTAGTGAAGAATTACACTGGTAGAGCCCATTGCAGAGAGAGAGCTATGATGAGATACTAAACTGTAGATGTTTTAAAGAATATTAGTACATGTTAATGAGCCAGTCTTGAGTACAGATTTCCCCAAAGTTGTGAAAACAATGAAATTAAATTTCATACATCAGTTTGAAGCTAGCTTTTATAACCTTGTGACCACTCCAAGTATTGCTAGGTAGATCTAAGCGATTTCAGCAGGTGAGTGAATATAATACATTACTTGTGTAATCTCTCTATTTGCAGTGTATGTCCTTTCTTTATAGATCTCTTGCCTCCTAATCCTGGAGAATGTACTTTTGAAAAAGATGAATGTGTATTTACTCAGAAGAAGAGAGATCGTGGGAGCTGGCACAGGAGGAGGGGTCCAACTCCTACTTCTTACACTGGACCAAAAGGAGACCACACTACTGGGGTAGGTGAGTTAAGCTCCTCTTTGAACTTTTAGTACAGAGATTGATAGTTAATAAAAAATACTTTGAAAAGATAGTCTATAACACAGTTTTTACAGTTCTGCAGTAAGGCAAAGGCTTTAGGGGCCTTTGGATTTCCACTCCACATTTGACATTCACATATGGTTAGCATTCACTTGACAAGGTAGTCACTTGCACATAAGCTGGCTTATTCACAGTCATCATATATCCAGTCTCTTAAAAAATTTATATAGGTTACAAAAGCAGTTGGCCTGCTAAAAATGCTCAGCAAAAGCTATTATTATTCTGTGAGCTGCGATTGTGTGTAAATTACTTTAAGCATTATCAAGCATAGCTATTTCAGCTGTGCATATGTCTCGCTCTATGAAAGCTTAATGCAACTTACTCTGGAAAGCGATTTTGTTTCTAGTTAATGAAATAACAAATTTTATGTCTTCTTTCTAATCTCTTTTTCTAACATGATGGCTCTGTGCACATTCAGCAAAATCTCCTTTTCCTGTCTCCTGGTAAAATTTCTGTAATAGCTGCATCCTTGAGCAAGGTAAAGAAATTGACTAAAGAAATGTAAATTAATGGTGCGTAGGATTGTATGGCCAAAATCCTACATATGGGATAGAGAATGCAGATGGTGTTTCTCTTTGGCTTGAAATTTCAGACCTCCAAGAAATTACTTTTTTCCACCATTAATTCTGAACAGTACTGATTCTCGGTAGAAATATGAATAATCTTCTCTTATGTATTACAAAATAAAAATGAGAAACATTACTTACAAATCTGACCATATTCTTACAAGAGATATTGGCTAAGTTATCTAAGTGGAAAATGTACAGTATCTACAAATGAAGAGCATTGTGCCAGTAATGATAACTTTGTACTGCGGAACAACTTTCAAAAGGGAATATTAAAGTTTCTGACCCTTCTATATATAAATATTAGATTATATTAGCATGAATTGTAAGTCTTTTGTTACTCAAGGCACCCAGTTCTTCTGCTCCAACAACACACGTGATCACCAGATTTAAAATTAATGACAATTTTTCCTAATGGTTTTTGAAGTTTATTTGAAAATGTTTATTTTGAAACGTGGGCAGAATTCCTGGAAAGGCATCTGCAGAAATGTCTGTGTTGTCTGGCAGACCCTTCTTTTTCTACAAACTATAAACCAAAAGGACTACATCACATTAAAGTTGCTGTCTATTTTGATTGGTAACCAAACTCAATTCTGTAGAAGGATTCAACATTCAGGTTTGTTTTCTGCTTTACTTCTCCCCCTGATTATTCCCTAGGTAGTATATTTTATTATTTCTTTTTCAAGTACTCTATATCTCAGCTCTTGTGTTTCCAAGGACAATAATCCTCTCCAACACTTGAGAGTTTCTTGTTCAAAAAAAGGACTGTTCTGTTAGCAAAATTTTCTTGATTTCTAAGGCAGAAACTGATTTCAGACCTATTTTTAAATTATGTAGATCACTAAGTGTTCTGAGAGCTGTGGCTGATAGCTTGACTTTAGAACTGGTGAACCAAGAGAATCTGTAAAGCCTGGCCCATGACAACAATGTTCTTATTTCACTGTGCTGAGAAATCTGTGGATTTGAATTCACAAAACCAAGAGCTGATCTAATCTTTTATAATATGATCAAGTTTATAATATGATCAAGTCCTTAGACCTAAAGGCAAGTTATTATACTGTAGTATGAGCTGTAGGTTTTAATTTTTATTTCAACTTTTAAGCATAGTTAACACTAAAATCCTTGCAATGCATTGCACTAGGTTTGGTAAAAACAGCCTTGGGAATTGTCTGACATGATATACGAAATTACCTTGTCTTTACAGATAACCTTCCTTTTCACTCTTTTTTTCTACTGCTACTCACCATCAATCTACAATTCCAGATAGAGGGAATGTCTTCAGCAGGAGTTTGTAGATTGCAGGACTATGAGTATCAAGAGAGCCATCCACGAGCTGCTCTTGCCACTCTCAGCTTTTCTCCTGCCTCACTGATCCTTAAGAATCCCCTCTCCCCCTGAGGGTAATCTCACCACGGAGGTTTGTGGTGGCAGAAGGGTGGATCATTTTCTGCAATACCACAAAAAGAGAGCAGTGAGACTGCATGAAGAGCTTCTGCAAAAATTCACTGCCTGCTGATGGAGTGGTACATCTCAAGACACAGAACAGCTGCCATATGCAGCAGATGGGACACAGAAGTGCTCCTCAGTCTTCTGAAACACCTCAATTTACACCAATTGGAAATAATCAAATGATGGGTTGTGGGGAGAGAGTGGGTTTAACTTGCTTGCCAGCAATTAATGACTGATTTTTCCACAGATCAGAGTTTATGACAATCTCTCATTCATTCATGGATTCTAGAGAGTCTAGTTTTCCTCATTTGTGTCTTCACATCTTGATCACAGAAAGAAAAATATTATTGCTGTCATATGTGATTTAAAAGAGGTATTTCAATTCATTTGCTATGTTAATAGTGTCGGCTTCAACTGCTGCCTAAATTGTACACTCCGATGTACAAGCAGTTGTCTCTGAATTCCAGTTAATCAACCACAGTGTGCATTCCTTGTTTAAGGATGGCTGATTTTTTTTTTTCACTTTATATTCTCTTGTGTTACTATGTATTTCATGAGATAGAAACAAGATTTTAAGTGTTCTTGTATTGCCATTCATAAATACTACCAACCATTTCTATAATTTCAGAAATATTACAGTTCACAAATACAACAGTCTACAGCATAAAAATCTTTGTCAAAATAGTTTCTATTATAGTTTTTTATATAATGAACATTTAAGCAAGATGACCATGCTGAAAGAATGTATTCTGCTTTGCTAATATTTGCTTGTATATCTTTTTAAGGATACTACATGTATATAGAGGCATCCAACATGGTCTATGGACAGAGAGCATACCTAGTTTCAAGATCACTAAGAGGAACCTCTGGAAAACAGTGCTTGACATTTTTCTATCACATGTATGGAGCTGGGACTGGATTATTAAGTGTTTATCTAAAAAAAGGTGATGATGAAGAGATTCCTTTGTGGAGGAGGACAGGGGAACAAAGCATCTCGTGGCTAAGGGGAGTGATAGAATATGAAAGTGATAGAAACTACCAGGTAAGAAAAAACAAATAAGAAGCAATCAAAACGAAATATTGAACCAAACTACTCACTGTTTACTTAGATGGCTTGTGCAAATTGTTTTCTTGGAGCTATCTAAAGCTTTGTCTAGATTTGATATAACTGCTAAGCTATGATCAAATGGCTGCTTCTCACAGAAGGGTCTTTCTGAGGTACCATCAAAGGCAAGGGATAGTGCAAAACCACAGCTCAACCTTTGATTTCAAGAGTGTCATCATTTCAATATTGTCAGAGACAAAGTCAGCTTCAGTTTCTCTGTCAAACAAGACACTGAATTGATTGAAATGGCACTAGGCTCTAAACTCCACTAATCACTAACCCAAGATGGTGTGTGGTTTTTTTTAAGCACCTTGTCTTAAAAGTCTGAAAATTATTTAGAAAAAAAACCCCAGAAAACCAGAAAAGACCCAACATTTATTACAAGGCAAGTTTAGCTTCAGCAGTAAGGGAATAACATAATATTGCAATGCTTTTGTTCCCCTTCAAGTGTTGCTTGCACACAGGCAAAACATAGTGACACATTTGAGTTGAAAAGCAAGACAGAAATGCCACATCACTAGTGCAAATTTATCAGTGGTCTGTAACAAAGAGCTATTTCGTAATAAATTGCGAGACCAAATTTTCTTCCTTTGGCATAGCACACACCCAAATTCTCTGATCAGGGTAACAAGTCCACTGATGACAAACAAGAAGTTTCTTTCCAGGAAGGAGGTTTTCAAGACACACTAGATCCTTGAATAGACTACATGGATATTACATTATTTTAGTTCTTCCTCCTGTGTGATTAATGAAAATCTGGGTCATACCTTTACAGATTATTTTTGAGGCGATCCGTGGTGTGTCAATGAGAAGTGACACTGCTATCGATGATATTCTGTTCCAGGCAGGACCCTGTTTAGGTAAGTTTAAACATACTTTGTACATTTAGCAAGTCACAGGGCTTTTCATAATGAGATAGGTGACACCTCTTCCCTTGAATCCCCACTGAATGGATCTGAATTGACTATTGTGCTGCTGGGTTAGTGCATAATTTTTTTTTCTAATAAGATGCAAGATCGTCGTTAGAACCTGGACTGGTAAGATGTTGTAACGCTTTTTAAAAACTGTGTGGCAGTCCCATTTGAATATGGCATGGTAACTACATTATCTCTTACGCATTCTTATGCATCATAACAATACAAATAATTACAATCTCTCACCCTTCTTTGTATTCTAGAAGTGGAAGAAATTCAATTCTCATCAGGCTATCCTGACAGCTTAAATGAAATTGAGTACTAAATACAGTCTGCTGAAAGGAATGAAGTGCATAGAAGATCTGTATGTGAGAAACTGCACAAAATGTGTATTTTAAAATATGTTTCAAGTAAATACTGGACTGGTTTGAATGTGCACCGGTGTATAGGAACACCTCAGAGCACTCATGTTTTGTGCCTTCACAATGAAATTAATGTCTCAGGGCTTCTCAGACTGTTTTCTAAAATATTTTTTCTCTTTTGCATGAGGTTATCACGTAAAGGCTTCCCATTTTGCACAGATCATGCACTTCAATGTCTTTTCTTGTTTGTTTTAAACTTTTCTGGTATGGGAGTAAAAAGGGGAAAGTAAAGGTGCACAATTAAAACCCAATATTGTGTTACCTTAAATCTGCATTCAGTGAATGTTTAGTGATGGGTACAGAATGGATTTTGTTAAGGAAATTATAAATATTTTAAAATAATAAAGAAAATAGTATTAGCTACTAGTAATAGCTTACAGGTTACGTGCAATTATTCATGATGACAAATCTCTCTGGGAAACTCTTAACATTCTGCTGGCAATTTTTATGGTTTTGTACTCCTTTACTGTAACAAATGTGTTTGTCATCCTTGCCAATAACAAACTCAATTTTAGTGTTCCAGTATAATTAAGTGTAAGCTGCTGACATTTTGAACTACATGATATTAAGCCCTTTGAAGCCATATGTTTTCTGGGGTATTTTTAATAAATCAGTTTATACACTCACAGATAATGTACTTAAACTGTGTTTGTATGCAATGTTTTGCTTTGAAATTATTATAACTTCCTAATAAAATGTAACTTTGAAAAACATCTTACTGATCTGCTCTAGACTTCGTAGTTGTCAGTGTTAATGAGAAACAACTGAACCCAATACCCTGAATTCAATATATTGAATGCAAAGAGAAGAAAATGTGTGGGTCACATCACCTAAGATAACCAACAGAAAGCAATCTGATCTGCTGAAGGAGCAGATATAGAGCCACAGAAATTATTCTTACAGCCAGCACATTCAGGCTGTTGCTGCAATATGTGAGCCCTGAAAAGTGAGAATAGCTTTTTGTCATTTCTGAACCAAGTATCTAAAGACCAGCAGCACCTGGGACAAGCTAGCCCCTTGTATCTTTAGTAGGTTTTCATTTTGGTGACACAAACAGTTGAAGATATTGCTCCATTAAATACATTCATGCTTATTTGATCACATAGAGTGAAGCAGTTGATTGTTTCCCAGAGACTGAGGAAGAGCCAAAAGGAATTGACAAGTTAGCTGCCCATCCCTCTCCCTACAGTCCCCACTGGCAGCTGCTTGTGAATGAATGTATCACTCTTGCTATTATTCCGAAAATGAATGCAGCCATAAGCAACGGAGTATTTCCTAAGAGTCAATCCAGTTTTGCAGTTGTTTTGTAAAGTATATCCTTTGGTATCAACATTCACATCAAATTATCTAAGCAGAAAACAAGTGAAAATGAAGTGGTCAGGATCATCAGGCTTGGTGGTTGTCCATACTTTTGATGGTACTTTTCTGTAATTGAAATGCAGCACAAACTATAACTATTGGATTCTTGTCTCGTACAATTTATGCAACTCTGCTTCACTCCACCAGAGTAACTGGATTTAGGCCAATATGAGCAAGAACATAAACAAACTGCTCCTCTTAGTTCTCCGCCAAGGGTTCTCTAGGGACCTCACTGGTAGGATGATTTTGTCAGTATCAGTGAAGGTGAATTTATCATCCATAGGGTAGGAAACACTGTCCTTGTTCTAAGCCTAAGTTCTTCCTTCAGCAGGGAACAAAAGCACCTTTCCACACATTTCTGCAACAAGAAGAAGAGGCTTTAAATTACTTTAGTGGCTGCTGAATGTCAGTTTATAGATTAGGAAATTCACAGACTAGTGAAAAAACGGTTGCAAACACCCAAAAATTAGTGAAAGTGCATTAAGATTTCTCTGTTAGAAAACTTGTTTCATGGTGAGATAAAAACCACATTTGATCAGCTCTGTCCGAATAGGAAACTGCTTGTGCAACTAATTTCTGCCCTGGATCTATTTTTGTTTACCGTTTATTCCTTTGTTACTGCTGCAGTAGCTGTATAGAGTTGTCTGTAGGGCAAAGAGCAGCTCTGAGACTTGCTACACTAGGCCTATTTACTGTCTGAAAGTTTCTTCTGCTGAAGAACCTACAAGTAATTTCTTTGACCTCAGTTGTGGCACGGTCCATAAAATGGAACTGAAGAAATAAACCTTCAAAAGCAGCTATAATACCCCAAACACTAACAGGTTTCTACGTGATTGTTCTAAATATAGCCTTGTGCTGGAATGGAGCTGGGCTTCTCTCAAGAAAAGAGGAAAAGCCCTTTTATTGCCTTCCTGTTTAATACTTTTTATTATTTAAATATTTTGCATTAATTGACATTTCATGATTAGCCTTAATAATTTCCAAAAGGAAGTCCAAACTCAGATCTCAGTTTCACCAGTGGAAAAACAGAATAACAACATACAATATCATTGTTATTCTCACTTTGCAGTAATGTAAATAAAACTCTCTTCTGGACAGTCATTGTGTCACACCAAAATAAACCTAACATAAATCCAACTTGACAGTCATGAAGCTTCCCTATAACAGCTCAAGCTGAGCATTAAGAAACGAAAACATTTTATCTACTTGGAACTGAAGACAGCTCATAAATGTGACTGGCCACACTCAAGAAACCCACTCCTCTGAAAGGACTACTGTGCAAGGTGAGAGGATGAAAAGCAGACACCACACTTCAGAGTCAGAAATTTCTACCTCTTACATTTGAAAAAACAAGACATCCGTGTTGTCATACATCAAGCAAAACACTAGCTGTCAGATGTCTAATTAATTTTAAAATCTCATTTGGAAAAAATATTTCCATTTGTGATATAAGTTTTATTGTGTATGTATAAATGAATAAACTTCATTCCTAAGTATTCCTTTACATTGCTTCCAACTATGCATATGATTTTTCTGAACATAGGCGTGTTGGTCTCTTTCTTAAGTCAACTGCATATCTTGCTATGTTCCTTTGCTATGTACTGTGTTACATCTTGCGGCTCCTATGTTCTGTATTTTACAACATCCCTCTATATTTTTAAAAGCTCCTCTTGGTCCAAGTGCTGCCTACTGTACTGCCTTTACCATCTCCTTTTTTCTAGCTCTTACCAGCATTGATACTTACTAGATCCTAGAAAATGCTCCTTGATGAGTTCTGGGGGGGAAAAAAAAAAAAAAAAAATCTCTTCAGCAATCTCTAGCAGCAATACATTGAAATGGTTCCTTCTCTTTTGGCTTTAAGTCACTGTTACTTTAACATGTCCAACTCTGCCCTTTTGGTCTGCAAGCTTAAGACATAACTGATTTAGGAAGATAAGATTTTTAATGATTAAGAAAAACAAAACCAATATTCTAATTAATAGACACACCAGTGTTACTAATTTACAGTGATAAAATTTTGCACTTTATTACACAGCTATTATAAAGCTGTTGTAACAAGTCTTTCCAACTTTCAGCTTCATTATCCTAGAGTGCATTTCTATGTTTTCTTTTAACACTTGTGCGCCAAATCTGCTGGACATGGACCCATAATGTCCTGATGGGCTTGAACATACATGCAGGTCAGCTTCTTTACTATCTGTGGGCAACTGTGCCCATAGTGGTGGAGTAGAAGCCCCTTTCGTTCATTAATAAATCTTAATCTTTCTTCCTCCATTTCTTCCGTCTCTGGAGCAACCCTTTCACTGTCCTTGTACCACCATTTATCTACCTAAATTCTCAAAAGCCAACCTGCCTTAAGTTACTTTTTTGTAATTAGTCCCAATTCTGCCACCTCCATACCCAAAGGTTTTGTCTTGGTGTTCACAGGGTGTCAGCTGCAGGCAGCCTTGCAAGCCTTTGCATGTGAATTTATCTGGTTCATGCTGGAAAAAACACCATTTTCCCTGCAAACATTCTATGACAAATAGTTACACACTGATTCCTTTACCTAGTTACACTCAAGCACGCACAGTTTCTTTTCTGTGCCCTTCAGCAGCCCTACTCAGCCTTGTGCTTCCTCATAGCAGCTTTGGCTAGTTATGAGGCTATGTGCTGCAGCAGGAACTCTTGGTCTGAGAGGAAAAAAAAAAAAAGCAGCATGTGAAAAGGTAAGGCATCTGCAGGAGTCTCAGGGACACTGGTGATCTCCCTGATGGGGCCAAGGTGCCAAAGTCTCTCACGGACATTCCTCTAGCATGGTTTCTAAAGAAGCTGTGTCCTTCTCACGGAGTTCCTGAAGTAAGATATGTAAAAAGTGTTTTTCCGGATGTTTCGCTACAAATTGCTACAAAGTTAAACACGCCGAGACGCGCGCTGGAATGCGAAGGGTTGGCTCGCCCGGAGCCCACGCCCGTCTTCACGAAGGCAGGCGGGTGCCCACAGCGCCCGCCTCTGCAGCGCCGGCGGCCCAACCGCTCGCCTGTGCTGCCACCTCGCGGGAAATCCGCCGCCAGACCAGGCCGCCACAGCCGAGAAGGCCGGAGCCTGCAGCCCGGGGTCTACCCGGACTCTCCCACGCCGCTCTGGGAGAGGCCCCCGAGGAGGACACTGAATGCGGGCCACGGTACCGGACACTCGTTTCCTGAAGGGCGCGTTGTCGGAGGGCGGCCTCCGGGGGCGCGGGCGCCAGCACCGTGCCTCTGCGCAGAGCCCGAGCCTTCACACCCCAACCCACCTCGCCGCCCGGCAGCCGCCATCCTCCCGCTGCAGCACCCGCCGCGAGGCGCGTCCCGCCAGGCGGGCAGGCATTCCTCTCGCGCGCTGCGGCGGGGCGGGCACCGCACAGGCCCCGCCTCACGCCCGGTACGCCGGCCACGGCCTGCCGCCGGCTCGTTCTAAATGGAAAACGATACAACCAACCAACCTCTCCCTTCCTCCCCTTTTCGTTCCTTCCTTCCCAAGTCCCCTTCACCGCCCCTTTCTCCTCCAGGCAACGGGTACCTGTAAGCCAATGAAAAGCTCCAGCACAGGGCTAGTCCCGCCCCGTAAGCCAATGAGCGAGCTCCTCACTAGCCCGCCGTTTCTCGCCTGCCAATGGGAGCGAGGCGCGGAGTGCGCCCTCGCCGTCCGTTGTTAAGGGTGGGCTGAGACGGGGAAGATGGCGGAGGTGGTGCCAGGGAAACGGAGTCTAGTCACTCGTCAGGATGGCGCTGGTGACAGCCAGCGGAGGAGCGCTGAGGCGGGGTCCTGCTTCGTCGAGGGCTCCATCGTCAAGATCTCCATGGAGAACTTTCTGTGAGTGAGCAGCGAGCACTTTCTCTTCCCTCGTGGCCGTGCCCGAGCGGCCGCCATTGACCGCAGGGCCCCCGCGAACCCTGGCGTGCTGACTCCCTGCCCTCTCAAAGGTCGGTGGCTGGTTTCGGCAGTCTCTGCACCTCCTGCGCCCCGTCCAGTTTTGAAGCGGATGCGGGTCTAGGGAATTGGAGCATGCGCCGGCGAGTCACTCTCTTGTAGGGTCTTTTTTCTCCCGGTCAGGCAGTGGAGGTGGGGAGAGTGCACGAGATATTAATGGGGAAGCTGTTCATGCGGAAGTGGGGACAGGCCTTGGGAACCGTTAGCATAACTGTCTGTGATGTTCTCTTTTGCGTGTGCCTTCTCCAGATTCTGTGTGATAGGAATACCGTATCCGGAGCTCTTCCAGTTACTAGTACAAGTTTTCAGGCCATTTTCTTATGACTGGTGTGCTGATAAGTCCGTGTCAGTTTAATACAGTTCTCAGCAGCATAGTTAATGGGTCGCTCTGCAAGTGTCCAGTGAAGCTTCAAATGTAGCAGCTTAAGCTTCACCAGTAATACCTTCTCTTCCAGATATGTTATTGCTTTATCATCAACTGCCTTATGTTTTTTCTTTGGTGTGTTTTAACTCCTCTCTGTGTGTTTGATACAGTGTGTGAACAGACCATCGAGTGGTGGAGTTCATAATAAGTTTGGGATGTTACTAATCATACCATCATTAATGGCTTGTATTTGCATGCTAGGGCTTGGTTTCTTCCTGTAGGTGCTATTGCAATAGGCATGCTGGATGCATATGATGAATGATACAGCATTTTGGGTTTTTTAAGTTACTGATTACAGGCTAATATTTTAGGTTCTTGTAACTCAAGACAGCTACTGCACAATGTGCCAATACAGAGTTCCACAGACTTCTTGCAGAGCTTAAGACCTAAGTACAGTGGTTAGACCAATGAAATCTCTGTTACTGTGGTGGAGGAGACAACTGGAATAAAATGTAATGGACTTGACTGAGTTCACTCAATTTTCTTACTGTCGTTTTTTTAAAAATAAATGTGAAATAATACAATGTCCTATTAAAGTCGATAGAAATTGTCACTGTGCAGCATTAATTCATTCCGTATAATAACTTTTTTCAAGAAAGTTTTCCTAAGTACTCTGGCTAGTAGGAGTGTGTCCCACAGTGTTTTATTGTAGTGTTAGTTTTAACTCTTAAGATTTTTTTATAAAAAAGTATGTGAGCATTATTTCTAGGTTTCATAAATTATCTGTCATATTTAATTAAGTCATAAAGTCATTTTAGGCTGATAATTTTTTTTAAGGTGACATAGTGTTTATGTTGTTCAAAAGATTATTGTGCTTTCCAGAACATATGACACCTGTGAAGTACGTCCAGGACCCAATCTGAACATGATTATAGGTGCTAATGGAACAGGAAAGTCAAGCATTGTTTGTGCCATTTGCCTGGGGCTAGCTGGAAAACCTTCCTTCATAGGACGAGCTGATAAGGTAGCTATTAACTTTTGTAATTTTCATCTTTAATCAAAGCTTCATTAAGAGTCCTGTCCAGTGGAGGAAGAGGAGGAAGGAGACAACCTTCCTTAATTTGCTTTATTTTTATAAAGAGTAAGGTCTCCAGGTTGTAGGACAACCTCATCCAGAGACAAAGGCTTTTACCAAAGAAGTTTTGTCTCACTTCAGTACTTGTTGAATTGGCTGAATTATGACATGGAAAAATCTGAGTTGTTCTGGAATCTGAGTGTACTAGAGGTTATATTTTAAGATGTGTAAGGCCTCTACAGTGGAGCAGGAAGATACCACCTAAAGTATAAATAACATTTGATCAGAAATAACAACTAAAGGAGGGAGAAAAAAAAAATTAAAGAAGTCTAATTTACTGTCCAAATGTACAGAACCTGTAGAAATAGCATATCCTTCATATGTCTGTGAATTTCATAGAATCATAGAATGGTAGGGGTTGGAAGGGACCTTTAGAGATCATCTAGTACAACCTCCCTGCCAAAGCAGGTTCACCTAGATCAGGTCACAAAGGAACGTGTCCAGGTGGGTCTTGAAGATCTCCAAGGAAGGAGACTCTACAACCTCTCTGGGCAACCTGTGCCAGGGTTCCCTCATCCTCAGAGTAAAATAGTTTTTTCTTATGTTTCAATGGAACTTTTTTGTGTTCAGCTTCATCCCATAATTTGCCTAAAATTTACTGAAATTTAAGTGTACCTAGAATTTATCTAAAAACATGGAGGCACTGATTTTTTCTTTAAATGGAAGCTGGATCGCTTTGGGTTGTTCTGCTGGTAATCTTTTGCTTTGAAGAGATCATGCATTGACATAATAGCAAGATATTTGCATGGTCAGGTTTTTGAGTTTTGCTTTCACTTTCTTGGATATTCTGTTTGCATGGAGTATGTTTCAGTAGATCTTTGGAGCACTGAATCTCGGTATCTAAATGATTGTACATATTCATTGATTGCAGTTCAGTCCTGAGCAAATATCTTTCATTTGTATTGCTTTTGTTCCCAGACTTCTTCCTCTTTGTGGATCTGCTGATTATAATTTATTCAACTTTGGAGGCTGAAATTGATCAGAAATTGTTAACCTGTGGAGGAAGTTCCACATAGTTGATGTGGAAGATATTAGTGTTTTCCTTTATTTTTAGTTACTACGCAGCCAAAATAAATTTTAATTTTTAACTGAAAGTTTTCGATAAAGTATCCCATTACAGCAATTTTACTATACAAATACTTATTTTCGTAAAAGATTACACTTTATTATACAGTTACTTTCGCAGTAATAACTTCTATAATTCATTTTGTAGGTTGGTCTCTTTGTAAAGCAGGGATGCTTGAAAGGTGTAATAGAAATTGAACTGTAAGTAGTAAAATTATATGTCCTCATGCATTTGAATTAGATTTTTTTTCCCCATACAGTTGTTTACAAAGTTGTGAAAACAAAAAATCTGATGTACAGAGGTCTGTCTTTAAGCTGGCGATTTACTATTGTTTTCTTTTTTTTTTAACCAGACTTCAGAATTTTAATGTTAAATAATCACCACAAAGGAAATAATCATTGATGGCTGGCTGTGATTTTGCTTTCTGAAATGTTTTGTCTTGTCTTGATGTACTAAGAATATATAAAGAATTATATGATATATTTAGGTTTAGATGGTCCAAATACATCATGACACAGTAGTTCGAAATTATTTTTAAAGAAAAAGATGTCTAAATTTTAAACTCAAGTTGTCTGCCTTCACTTTCTTACACTGTCACTTCTGGTATGAGGGGTTCTCCGTGTTCTTAATAAAAATACCACATACTGAAATCACAGAATGGTAGGAGTTAGAAGGGACCTTTAGAGATCATCTAGTCCACCCCCCCTGCCAAAGCAGGTCCACCTAAATCAAGTCACACAGGAGAAGGAGACTCCACACCCTCCCTGGGCAGCCTGTGCCAGGGCTCCCTCACAGTAAAATAGTTCTTCCTTATGTTTAAGTGGAACTTGTTGTGTTCCAGCTTTTTTTCATTATGCCTTGTCCTGTCGCTGGAGACAACAGAAAAAAGTACTGCCCTATCCTCTTGGCATACACCTTTTAAATACTTGTAAGTATTAAGGAGATCCCCCCTAAGTCTTCTCCACGCTAAACAGCCCCAGATCCCACAGACTTTCCTCATGAGAAAGATGTTCCAGTGCCCTGATCATATTGATGGCCCTGCGCTGGAATCTCTCCAGTTTTTCCTGTCCCTCTTGAGCTGAGGAGCCCAGAGCTGGACACAGGACTCCAGATGAGGCCTCACCAGGGCAGAACCTTCCTCGACCTGCTGGCCACACTGTTCTTGATGCATCCCAGAATGCCATTGATCTTGGCCACGAGGGCACATTGCTGGCTCATGTTTAATTTATTATCAGCCAGGTCTCTCTCAGCAGAGCTGCTCTCCAGCAGGTCCTTCCCAACCTTATTCAACCTCATGAGGTTCCTCTCTGCCTGACTCTGAAGCCAGTCAAGGTCTCTCTGAAACAGAGAGAGATGTGACTAAATCTGGCTAACGTAATCTTTGTTTGGAAAAGAGCAACTCAAATCATTTGGACTGTAAAATTCCATTAGTAATTGTACAGGGCAATATTACCTGTAAGTTTTGGAGTTTTTTTGACAGTTGAAGCGGCTATCCTAACAGATTTCATAAATGAGTGCTTTTTTTTGTGGAGATCTTAACATGAAGCTGCAATAGCACAGATGGTTTTTGTAAGCCTTAAACTGATGTATTTGCCTGAGCTAAATAGAACCTAGAGCTAATGAGCTGATTCAGAGCCTGAGTTTGTGTTGCAAGTGGCCACAGTGATCAGATTATATGAAAAAGAAAAGTGTATTAAGGAGTAAAGATACTTTGGAAGAGGTCTTTTTAAAAATCCAGCCCACTGACTGAAGAGGCACTAGACAATTCTAAATCAAATTGATGACCAAAATTTCAAGGGTTTGTGACGATCTCATCTTAAACAAGGCTAAATTTATTAAGATAAATGTTGAGCTAGAGAATTAGGTGGTAAACTGATGCAACCGATGCATCTTTGCTGTTTTCTAAAATAAGAAAATGAAAACCAATCAGTATTTTTTATACTGAATGATACTATTTTTAATCCCAAATGGCATGTTTATATGCAACTGTTTTATGTAGTTCTGTACACTTAATTTTTTTACTTTAAAGGTGTAGCATTAGTGTACACCTCCTGCATACCAATTTTAAAACTTAATAAATGTCATATAAAAAATACACTTTTATATAAACTGTTCACATCTGTAACTACTTCTAAATTCTTAATACATTCAGAATTAATATGTAATTTTTTATGTAAATGCCTTACTCTGAGTTAAGATTTCCAGATATTCTCAGTGTTTTCCAAATGAGACTAATTTATCACTGAAATACTGAACATTTTCTGAAACATAAAATATGAATCTGCTGCTACTGTCCAGTTAATTTATATTAAATATATAGATACCAGAAAGTAGTACAACTGTGACATACTTTGACACTTGGCATCTTTGTGTATTCTCAAAAGTGTTAACATTTCTTTTTATTAATCAGGTTTAAGATACCTGACAATATCACTATCACACGTGAGATTCATGTGGTGAACAACACATCAGCATGGTTTATCAACAGAAAGCCAACAACCCTGAAGACAGTAGAAGAACAAATTTCAGCCTTAAACATCCAAGTGGACAATTTGTGCCAGTTTCTTCCTCAGGTATGAATGAATTTTGAAAGACCTTGGGTGCAGACAGAGGGCTGTGTTTTGAGGTTTTGTAGCTTTCTAGCTTTTGTAGCACTTAAGTGATTTAGTGGGACAGTACAAAGAATGAAAAGGATGAAGTAGCCACACTGATATGAAGGTGAAAGAAAGGAACTCGGTGACCTTTAAGGCTCACTAATTGCATGAGTTTGTACCATCAGTGATACTGAAAGGAAAGCTGCTGATGTTCCCCATGTTCATATTTGAGTAGCAGCACTAACAGTAGTATCTTATCTGTGTTCATGTAGGGTTCTTCTTAAACAACAAATCTATAGGGAAATTTTTGTAAGGTCTTGAGATCTAGTACTCTCTGAGTTCCTTCCTAAAACCTTCCCAGTTCATGTGGATCATCAGGGATAGTAGTAAAAGGAAACCTTATCAGAGCCTGGCCAACAGTGGGTTTGTTTGGTTCAAGAAGTGGGGTTTTTTTCATTTACATATTCATAGTATTTGTTTTGAGTAGAATTTCTTGCCTACTCTGCCAACGTAACTTTGGTCTTTTTAAACAGGTTTTTTTCTTTAACACATAAATGTCAGTTTAATCAATATCGCTGTATTGAAAGTGATGGTTTATTTGCTTTCTGCTGCTGTAGCAATGGAAACCACACATTTCGCTTCAGTCTTCATTTTGGGCTGTTCGCTGCCTTGGACAGCAGCAATGCTTCCATTGATACCTTTGGCTGCCAGCCTTAATGTTATACATTTCTTGAACTTTAAGTTAATTATAGCATTTATACTGAGAAGATGTTGCCACAGCACCTTGAGAACCGATGAATGTGGAAGAATACAGTAGAATAAAACCTTTAGTTGTCTGTACTAAACTGTATTGTTCAGAACAATGGTTGTCCACAGCAACCTTCAAAAGCTGCCAAACAACCCAGAGCAGCTCATGTTTAAAATTAAGTCATTCCAGAACATTTCCAAGAAAGCTATGTATGCAATCTTACAAATGTTTAGGAGGGTTTAGTTGCTACTCTGAGATGGTCAACCTACGCTTAGCTATGCCCTAGCTATTTGGCATAGAAATGTATGTCTGTTGATGAGAAGATGCAGTATTTAAATGGGAGTATTATTGTATTGCACTGTTCTAACTAATATGTATTTTTGTAATTGTTTGGGGGGGGATTTTTTTTATAGGACAAAGTTGGAGAATTTGCAAAGCTGACTAAGACTGAATTGCTTGAAGCCACAGAAAAATCCATTGGTCCTCCAGAAATGTACCAATTTCACTGTGAACTGAAAAACTTCAGAGAAAAGGAAAGAGAACTGGAGGTAAACACACACATTATAGAGGCAGAAAGCAAGTGACTTTAGGGAAAGTAGCATTATAACAATTAACAAGAGATCTTACAGAATTAGAAGGTGGTATTTATTTGCAAGGTCTGTGGTAAGTTGATTTTACAAAACTATGCTTATCTTCTCTCACCGTTCATTCACTCTGACATGCACACGCTGGTAAGCACAAAGTCACGTTGTTTGGACACAGGACAAGAGAACCCTGTTGTCAAGTTCTCTTCCATCACTTCTATGGGATTCTTGACTGGCAGGAACTTTTCTGGACAGATCTTTTTTGTCTCTTAGAAGTCATCAGCTGTTACCTGGTGGTCCTTTGCTTTAATCTTGCCTCAGCTTCCATAAATTATGGACAACATTGTTGCCTGGTACCATTTTTTCCTGACAAAGAAGAAAAGGGAGAGTGTATGCAGTAAGCTGCAGTCTTGTTTTTCTGGTTTTAGGATCTTTCCCTGGTAGTTACTTGTACTGTAATCTTACCAGAATGCAGACTTAGCAACCTTTGCAGAAATGTGTTCCTTGCTGTTACTGCTGTGAATGGTGTCTTGAGAAGAGTGTTCCAATGTCATTATCCATGCAGGCCATTCTTTTAATCCTTTGTTTCACTGTTTCTTTTTGTGCTTTTGTGTGCAAGTGCATTTCAAATCGTATGTGCTACATTCACATAGCAACCTTAATGTTTCTATTACAAGTCTCTACAAGATCTTTCACAAGCATTTTTGGTACTTGTGTTTATCAAAACTAGTTATGGTGGTTCAGAAACACCTAGAAAAATGGAGGCTTGAGCTGTAACTCAAGGAAGTAACTTTCTGAGAAAAAAAATCTTCAGAACAAGATTTCTTTGTTTCCACAGAAAGTACATGATAAACATCCTTGAAGAAGCTGGACAACTGTTCCTAGTTGTATTGTTCTCTTGTAATTACTGCTATACTAAAACATCCTTTCTAGTGTTAGGTTTGTGCTTTAATGTACAGATGATGTATAGACTATTTCTGAAAAGTGTTTTCACAAAGTAGATACCATAAAACATGAAAATGTGTTTTTTTACAGAACTTGTGCAGAGACAAAACTAATTCTTTGGAGAAAATGAAACAGAGGGTTGAACGATACAAACAAGATGTTGAGAGATATCATGAGCGTAAGCACCATCTAGACTTAATTGAGATGCTTGAGAGGAAAAGACCTTGGGTGGTAAGTTTTTATTTTCTTTTCAGTGTGTTTCTTACCTAACCCTTTTATCCTAGTACTGCAACATTAGAAATATGCCAAAAGTTTCTTTTAAAAAAATCTGACTGGAGTAACTTGAACATCACTACAGTTGCTTGGTACAAACTTTGATCAGAGGTTTGTTTGCTTAGTAGCTGGACTGAAGAAGTTGCTTAAGAAGTAACTTCAGTAGTTAACTGCGCACTTAGGAAGGTCACCAACATGGGCCAAGAGTGCTGCTCCTTTTACTCCATGCAGACACAGATGGCTCAATTAAGAGTTCAGTCAGTTCCAGCTGTGGCTTCTTTTTGTGGAGGCTGCAGAAAACTTTTATAAGATATTTTGCAGGTAACAAAGCCTCCCGTGGGTATACAAAGAACTTTTTGTCTCTTGTATCTTGAATAGCAACTGGATTCAGGGCAGATACCTTCACTGCCTTCAAACTTCTGTGCTAACAGCACAAAGGAATATAGGGAGCAGCAACTGAAATAGATTATAGTGGTAGGTGCTAGGGAAATGGACTGTATGCTCTGTGCTGTTAGCACTGGACTCCACTACACATGCATTAATCTGGTTTAGTTAACAAGACAGTTATTTTATTGGGAAATATGTAGCTTTTCACAGAATCACAGAATGGTGGAGGTTGGAAGGGACCCAACCCCCCTCCTACAGCAGGTTCACCGTGAACAGGTTGCACAGGAACATGTGCAGGTGGGTTTTGAAAGTTACAAGAGGAGACTCCACACCCTGCCTGGGCTTCCTGTGCCAGGACTCCTTTGCCCTTGCAGTAAGGAAGTTTTCGCTTGTGTTTAAGTGGAACAGGTGTTACAGATTACGTCCCTTACCCATAGTCTTGTCACTTGAGGCAACAGAAAAAAGTGCTGCCCCATCCCCTTGACATACACTTTTTAAATACTTGCAAGTGTTAATAAGATCCTCCCTAGGTCTCCTCTGGGGTGAAAGCCCCGGATCCTGCAGCCTTTATTCATGAGAAAGATGCTCGAGTCCCCTGATCATCTTGGTGGCTGTGTGCTGGAATTTCTCCAGAAGTTCTCTGTCCCTCTTGAGCTGGGGAACCCAGAACTGGACACAGGACTCCAAATGAAGCCTCACCAGGGCAGACTAGAGGGGGACAAGAACCTCCCTTGGCCACATTCTTCTTGATGCATCCCAGAATAACATTGGCCTTCTTGGCCACGAGGGAACATTACTGGCTCATGCTTAGTTTATTATCGACTAGCACTCCTAGATCTCTCTCTGCAGAGCTGCTCTCCAGCAGGTCAACCCCCAGCGTGTATTGGTGCATGGGGTTGTTCCTGCAAAGATGCAGGTATCTGCACTTGTCCTTGTTGAACCTCATGAAGTTCCTCTCTGCCCAACTCTCAAGCCGGTCAAGATCCGGCTGAATGGCCGCACAGCCTTCTGGGGAATCAGCCAGTACTCCCAGTTTGGTGTCATCAGGGAACTTGCTGAGGGTACACTCTGTCCCCTCATCCAGGTGGTTGATGAAGATGTTGAACAAGACTGGCCCCAGAACCAGTCCCAGTGGAACTCCACTGGCCACAGCCCTCCAGCTTGATTCTATGTCATTGATCACCACCGTCTGCGCTCTGTCATTCAGCCAGGTCTCGATCCACCTCACTGTCCACTCATCCAGCCCACACTACCTGAGCTTTCCTATGAGGATTTAATAGGAGACTGTGTCACAAGCCTTGCTAAAGTCAAGACTGGTGACACGCACTGCTGTCTCCTCATATACACAGCCAGTTATGCACTCATAGAAGGCTCTCAGGTTGGTCAAGCAGGATTTCCCCTTGGTAAGTCCATGTTGACTCCCCCTGATAACCATCTGTCTTTCTCTTCACATGCTTAGAGATGATATTCAGGATGAGCTGTTCTATCACTTTTCCAGGGATGGAGATGAGGGTGACTGGCCTGTATTTTCCTGGGTCCTCTTTCTCACCCTTTTTGAAGACTGGAATGACATTGGCCTTCTAATCATCAGTCACCTCGCCTGTGCTCCGTGGTTGTTCAAAAATCACGGAGAGCAATACACTCCCTTAGCATCCCATCAGGACCCATGGATCTGTGGGTGTCCAGTTTGCCTAACAGGTCTGTAACCCCATTTATATCCACCAAGGGAAGATACTCAATTCTCCAGACTATCTCACTATCCTCCAAGGTCTGTGCTTCCCAATAACTGGCCTTGCCTGTAAAGATTGAAGCAAAGAAGGTGTTCAGTAGCTCTGACTTCTCTGCATCTTTGTTGCCAGGGCACCCTCCTTATTCAACAGCAGGATCACGTTCTCCCTAATCTTCCTTTTGCTACTGATGTACTTTAAGAAGCCCTCCTTGCTTTCCTTTACTTCCCTTGCCAATTTTCATTCCAAAAGGGCTTTAACCTCTGTAGTTTCTTGCCTACATGCTCTGGCAACATTCCTCTTCCCAAGCAACCATACCACTTTTCCACCTTCCATAGACTTCTTTCTTCTTGAGTCACTTCAGTATCTCCTTGTTCATCCATTCAGGTCTCTTGCCTCCTTTTCCTGATTTTCTACTTGCGGGGACACACTAATCTTGGGCTTAAAAGAAGTGGTGCTTGAAGGTCAAACAGCTTTCTTGAGCACTCCTGCCATCTGGAATCCTATCCCATGAGATCTCTCCAAGCAGGTCTTTGAAGAGGCCAAAGTCAGCTCACCTGAAGTCCAGCCTGGCTTGGATCCATGCAGGATCTTGAACACCACCATCTCATGGTCACTGCAGCCGAGGTTGCTTCCAACCTTCACATCCCTGACCAGACATTTATTTGTTAGCACAAGGTCCAGCAGCACAACCCTTGTTGGTTCCTCAACCACATGTGACAGGAAGTTGTATTCAGCATTCTGGAGGAACCTCCTGGGCTGTGTGTGCTTGACTGAGTGGCCTTGCCATCAAATATCAATGTGACCATGAGGCATCTCTCAGTTATTTGTAGAAGGCCTCATCTACTTCCTTTTCCTGATCAGATGGCGTTTAGTAAACTTCCACAACAGTATCACCTACGCTACCCTGCCTTTTGATTCTCACCTATAATACTTATCCTTCCCCTCATCCACACTCAGCCTGAGCTCAGTGCACTCTAATTGCTCTCTCATAGGGAGCAACTGTCTTTTGCCTGTCTTTCCTAAACAATGTCTAGCCATTCATGGCTGATGTGAGCTGTCCCACTGTGTCTGCATAACAGCAATGAAATCATGGCCTTGCACCACACTCACTTTTCCTGCTCCTCCTGTTTATTCCCCAGGCTACATGTGTTGGCGTACAGGCAACACAGGGGCTTACTTGAGCACAGAAGTTTCCCTAGATGGGTGCAAGAGAATCCTGCTCAGGATCCACTTTTGTACGGTGTTGCACAGTTAGTGTAGACTGATACTGATTGTTCTCTATGGTAAGACATTTGCCGGTACAGAACTCTGAAGGCTGGTTGGAAACTGACAGGGGAAAACTAAGTTAAAAATCTTATCTGCTGTCAGTTAAATTGCTTTGCAGAAGTCTGAGAAAATTACTGTTAGTTTTGCAAGTCTTACACAAATTTACACACCATACTCTTTCATTACTGACTTGTAGACAGTTTGTGTTGCTAAGTATATTAAATACTGTGCAGTCAATTGTGATAAATGTAATTGGACACTGAATCCCTAGAAACAAGTGTTCTTTAACACTCAAGTGAAGTTATGATTTGTAGTACAGAATCAGTTATACGTACCAGATGTTTTACCAGAAGTCACTTGCCTGTAGATAATCTACTATTGAAATCAAATCATACATAATTTACTAGGTAGAAGATATTTGACCTACAGACTCCAATGCAATTTCACAATCCATTGTAATCTTAAGTGTACAAGATTGTTGGTGTTTTGTGATTTGTAAAATTGTTCTAATACATCTCTTTAGTACTCTTATATTGCAAAATATCAAGCTTTCTCTAAAGTAAGAAATACGTTCTTGTACAAGAGCATGTTTCTTTGTCATCTGACCTAGATGATTACATAAGAATAAATGGTTTTGATATCTTAAAATTGAATTCACCAAAGTTGAGAGTAGCACAGGAGTTTATTCTTCCTTCTGTGAATCTTCCCCCTCCCTCATCCTCCTTGAAAGGTAAGTTTCTACTTGTAGACTTAACACTGTTTAGAATTGCTTCTGTAACAAAATAGGAAAACTAGATGAGCCACTGAATCAGCCAGGAAGCAGATTTATAAATACTGTAGCATGTTACAAAATGGAGAAGACTGGGATCCTGAAAACAGGCCAGCTGAGGTATGGCACTGGATTATCTCTTGATCATGGTAGAAGAGAGGATGTCTAGCACTGAACTTGTTTTACTATTTCACCACAGTAGAACTGATTTTTTATTCTGAAGACTACACTGCTATTCACCTGAGGAACACTTTTCGAGTCAGCTGTTTTTTCTAGTCAGTGCTAGCTGCTTTCTAATAGGCTCTTAGTCATCTGCTTCAAATTCCATAAAATGTTGTTAAAGATTTGGACTCAAAGATTTAAGGGACATTTTATGTTTGTGAGTGTACCTTAATGGGACTTCTGTCAAATAATTGTGCCATTTACAATCAGTGATGATATTCAAGGAGCTACAGGGTTTTTTTTGACATAGGCAGTGCTTCTTTTGCATGGTCTTAAAGAAAAGAGGTTTCTTATCCCTCCAAGTTTAAGCTTAAGGTAGTATGATATACCATAGGGTATATTGTTTGGAGGTAGTATAGCAGCAGGAGGTGCTGTTCCTCCTGCTGTACATGTCCTGAAAACACATTATTCTGAAAATGTGTTATGACCAAGCTGTGTCGATTCTTCTTTTCCTCCTCTTCCATTCACAATGGAGAAAAGCTCTTTTATACAGTTTAGACACAAATGTCTTTTGGGAAGTGTGCAATCCTTTGGAAGTTCTGCAGATCTTTAGCTAAGTGCATTGTTGCAAGTAGCAAGGTTATTTGCTTAAAGTTAACAAAATACAGAGGTCTAGTGGGAGTCAGGTTTTCTTAAAGTGTTAAAGGGGTTTGTTGTATAAAAAGCATGTGACAATTTCTTGAGAAACTTGCTCTGTACTTTGTATGTGAAGAAATGAGGTGTAATTTTATGTGTGTACATTTGCTTTAACTTCAAAATATGATTCCTTACTTAGAGCAGAGCTAAATTTTAAGCTTATTCTATCAGCTAAGTGGAAATATAATTGCTTTACCTCTAAGTTTGTAATTGTGGCTACTCATTGTACTCCACATAATAGAATTACAGCATCTTTCTTCAAATACTTTCTGGCTTTATGAAAAAGATACTACGAAGAAACGAATTTAATAGCCCACATGGATTTATTTGTGATTAATTATTTGTGTTTACAGGCTGGGTAATTAAACAAATAACGAGGAAAAAGTGGTAGTAGGTGAAGCAAAGTTAGCTGTCGCAGATGATTTTTTTTTTTAAGGCTTCAGAGCTTGGAATAATCCAGGCATGTACTCTAAACTGAGAACTTTCTTTATTGTCTGACAAATCTAACAGCTTTCCTTTCCCCTGCACCCCTGCATACGTGTATCTGCACCTCCTCCCTTTGGTCCTTTGATTATATTTTTTTTTTCATGAACCTTTTAATGGGATTTGTTTGTTTTGAGACAGGGAGTTACTGCCTTTTTTCCCCCCCTAAGATTATAACATACAAAAAAACCAATGGTAGTGATGCCTTCAGCCTAAACTGAGTTCCCACCTTCTTGAAGTGGAGGTTCTTGGTCACTACACTGCTTGCCTTCTGCTTCTCCGGAGTGCATCTCCAGTTAAACTCCGTAGATAATGACTTCTCTGGTACTTGTGGTGTATGGTGGAGATTTGTTTTCCAAAGTTCTGTTCTTCTCTGTCTCTTTCCTTGGTTTACTTCAGGGTTATATCTGTTACTGGCTCTGATGATCTGTCCAGCTCCTTCCTTTTCTTTCTCCTGAAGTTTTCTGTGGTTTTTTACTCGTTAGCTTGAGGACTTCTGCCTAAGTAGTGCTCAAACTATGGACAGAAAGGGCTAAAGAATTACTTTTTCCACACCAATCCCAGATGGACTTAGAGGCAAGGTAATTGCAGAAGAAATGACCGCTTTGTCTGCTACTTAAAGTGCTTATTATTTAAGAATCATTAAATGTCTGTGCTTGTTCAGTGGGGGCTGAATGACCCCTTCATCTTCTAGTCATAGTTACTAGTACCAGGAGGGTTACTTAAGTCATTGCTCTGATACTGGCTTCCAAATGATATTTTTCTCCTAAAACTCATGTACAGTTATATAAAATGTTAGAGCAGTGTAAAATACTGGAATGGAAGACAAAAGTTTTTAATTATTTTACTTTTAACTCCTCCAAGGAATATGAAAACATTCGTCAGCAGCATGAGGAAGTTAAACAAAGTAGAGATCAGGCCAAGGAAAAACTGAAGAATCTGAAAGAAATGCAGTCCCCAGTGACAAAGAAAATCCAAGAAAGTGAAGAACATTTTGAGAGTCTGGAAAGGAAAATCAGAGATAAGGTAGATATTTTAAGTTCTCAGTTAAAATAAGTAATGTTTCGTATGTTCTGTGTTCAGCTTTGAGAAGTGTAAAGTGGTATCTTCTTCCTTTATAGTGTGCCACAGTGTTATGCTTCAGAAATTTTTCTGAAGTACTCATGCCTTTGATTCTTGCTGCCTTCTCTATGTCTTTGTTCCATTAAAAGCAGTGAAACTCAAGGAATACTTTTCTTAGTAAGCCTTCAGGAGCAACTCTGAAGTCCACTCTCTTGGCATTTGTAAGAGCATGCAAATTTTACCGTTCTTTTCAGACAACCTTTCAAAATCTTGAGGGATAAAATCTTACAGTTTCTGTAAGTTAGACACATTGAATTATTTGCCTATTTCATCTATAGTTTGGATTTGTGGATGTTTTGTTTATCTTGTTAAAATGTAGCCAGTTTGGATGGTTAATTTAAGATAAATTACAACTTTTCTGGCCTAAAAGTCTTTCTCTAGTATTTAACATAATTCCGTAAGTAGGGTATAATTTTTTTTATTAGACGGGAATTCTCCATCAGTTAGGAATACTTTTATGCATAAGGGAATTTAATGGTAAACCTACCTATGCCTTACAGCTTAGAGGTTTTTTAATAGCTGCTCTCTCTGGAGATATGGAAAATTACTACTTCTGCATGACAAATAGGAAAGTACTATAATTTTCTGCAGGATTTTAACTATCATGTACTATTCAGGCTACAGAAGTCATTGTATGTATAGGCTGCACAAATTTTTAATAAAAGTTAAATGATAATATCAGAATGTTTGCTTCAGTGAGTTCTATGTGAAGGTAACTGATCACATCAAAGGACTTGTAGAGCCACGTGTGACACCTATAGAGGACTGCTGTCATAAAGTCTTGTAGAATCGGGGTCTGAAATTTCAGTGACAGTGCACTGTGAAACCACTGTCCATGTGGTTTCTTTAAAAAAAAGAGACACACACCCTCCCCCCAGAAAATGATAAGAAACCACACAGAAACCAAAAACAAAAAGACCAGACAAGCAAAACCCACAGACTGTTGTTCACACCACTTATGGTTTAGTTGTGATGTAAACCTTACCAGACAATACGACTTAGCAAAGCAAATCATTACAGTTATTAAGAAAGCCCTTTGCAAAATATGTCTTTTAAATTTTGTGCACAACAGTAATGAAAGAGTTTACTATGCTGTGAGTCAAAATATCTAAATGTTTTTAAGTGTTCTGGTTTTATTGAAGTGGGCTTTTTAAGGGTATGGACGTGTTGGTTGGTTTGTTTTGTCGGGTTTTGTTCTTTAAGAGTGAGTGTACTTCCTTACACTCACTGTTAAAGGTTAACCTCACTTCCTTACACTTACTTATTAAAAGGATGTTAACAGCTGGAAGCTCGAAATTAATTTTGATAAAGTAGTACGGGCCCTTATGCTTGTGAAGTGTTAAGTTTTGTTTTCATGACTCGGTATCACACTACTGAGTTTTATTTTGATCTTTCGTTTTAGTTGCTGTTGTACTAACACATTTTCTCCAACAGGAAAGAATTCAAATGAACTATTGCTTCCACAATTCTTAGAATTATTGACCTATATTCATATAAAAGCTATTCCCTGTTGATATGAGTTACACTCTGTATAAGAAACATAGGACAAAAAGTGAGTGTTTTAGTTTTAACTTGCAGGGAGCGTGCTTATCATGGGCTGTTTGCTACAGAACTGGTAAAAAAGTGTACTAGATGATTGACTAATATTCTTGCGTTGACGTAATTTTCTGCCCAATTGACACTTGTGGCATAAGGCTTTCCCACGCTAAACATTCACAAAGTTAAGTGTGTGTTTAATTTGGCCCTGAGAATGAAATAGTTTCATTTTCTTATATAGAGTTTTAGATTGCAGAAGCCAAAAAGATGGGAAGAAGGAAAGATGCTATATTTGAAATAAATAACTTACAGAAGATGTACCGAGATATTCTAACACTTCTTTCCATTGATTATTTACCATTTTTTGATTGTAATGTATAGCTGATACTATGTTCTTTGTAATATCATAAGAAGACATTTCCATGAGTTTCATTCTGATATTAGATTATTATATCCAAGTCTAATTTGCATAATTAATATTGCATCTAGAAGAAGCCATCATAGTGTCCAAAATCATTGAAAAGTCTTGAGGGAGTAAGTATTACGTACCTGGTTATGGCAAATACAATTTGTATGACACTGGGCAAGTTAACAAGGTGTCAAGATATATTACTACTTTTCGAGCTTTCATGAGAGTAACTTTTTTTTTGAGTACTGAAATCCATTTCCCTCCCACAGAGCTTTTCAGCTGGCCTGTGAAAATGAGATTCTTCTAAAGGCAAATCAGTTCTGCATGCACTGTCAGGAGATAGTTTTGACCTAAGGCAGAACTTTATAGAAGAACCTTAAGGCTTTTAAGTACTATACCTTAAAATTGCTTACCTTGCTACTTCGTTGTTAGTTTTAGATGTTTCCATAGACACTGCTTGAATTTATTGTAACTTAAAATTTTACCTTTGTAGGTGCAAGCATTTGGTGAGTATTTCACAGATAATTATGCTGTAAGATAGCAGTTGATTAATGAATGATTTTATTACAAAAAACATTTTACTTCTGTTTTTTACCCCAAAGTGTGGATTGATTTTTTTTCAAGCCATTTTTGTGAATTTGGCGTTAAGGGAAAGCAGTTTAGCACTTTACATCCCCTCTGTTTTGGACACACAGACCTGTAGGGAACGTAACTGACTTCCTGCCCTTTGATCCAGGCTTGTGTCCATTATGAAATAACAGTAATGCTGACTGCTTCTTGAGATCTGGCTCTTGGTTTGAGGGTATATATGTGAGAGCAGAGATAAACTACTGCTGTGTTGTATGTTGTCTGCAGTTTGTTGGCAAAAAGCCAGTCATGGTGTTACAGATTCTGCCTGGAGGGAGCTGGACTGAAAGTAGAGGCGGAGCTAAATTGGAGTAAAAATAACATATCAAGACACTGCTTAACTATTTATATTGACTGTTACAACTCTCTTACATTTTTGGTTAAACTAAGAATTCCTAGTGAAATTTTGTGCTTTAGGTGTGTAACATGTAGACTCTGCAAAAAAAAAAAGGAAAGAAATTGGCTCCATTTTGTAGGAAAAGGTTGATAAAATTGTGACAGATGCCTGGAATAATTTACGCTTTAGGCTCTTTAAAGCATTTGAACACGATGTACTATGCAATGCCATTTTTAAAGCAATATTTGACAATATAAAGCTGTGTGTTTTGATTGTATCATGAAAACCATAAAGACAATTGCAGTTATTAGTCTGTTCTGTAAGGCAGGAACATATAAATGTATAATAATGGAATATATAATGATAATTGAAAATTTTACTTCCATTTCCTTACCGATGTCCTGATTTTGAGAGCCTTCCCTCCTGGACATGTTCCTATGCGACCTGATCTAGGTGAACCTGCTTCTGCAGTGGGATTGGACTAGATGATCTCTAAAGGTCCCTTCCAACCCTACCATTCTATGATTTTGCATTAGTTTCCTGGGAGAGAGCCTTTTCTTCAGTGTGACTGCCTGAGGTCTTTGGAGATAGCAATGCAGAATCAATACTATGTAGCAGTCAATAGAAAGATTAAGATGCATTGTTCTATGTTGCCTTCATGCCAACAGCTATGGAGTTGTGGTATTAAATTTTTGTGCATCTTTCAGATTATGGGAGGGAAAAGATTCTGCATAGTTTTTTTTTTCCTATTCTTGATGCATCTTAGCATTTTCAGTGACTTGATTTGTAGGAAAATATTTCTTCTGGCAAGAGTACTGTGTTTGTTTCCACATCTGCACTGGAATTTCTTCACAGTCTTTACCTCCTTCTGCAATGTTCCCAGTATTCTGTTGTCACTGTTTTCAGCCTTAGGGTTTAAGTGAAGAAGGCATTAAGTTTGTAGAGAAAGCATATTATACTTAGCTGTGACTAGGACTCAACTGTACAAGTGCCTGGGCAACTTGACCTAGTAAGACCTGATTTGAACAGGGATTGGACTGGCTGATGCCCAGAACTCCCTTTCAGCCTATATTGTGCTACAACACTGTAGAAGCCAAGAAGTACAGAGCAAGAATAGAGACATAGGTGCCTTCACAAGAGCCAACAAGTTGTCAAGCTCAACTGTGTAGGATATAGCTTTAGCACAGTGCACTTCAGAAGTAGGATGACTTTGACAAGTTCTGATTTGGCTGTCCTCTGCCTAGAGACAAGAACGTTTTATAAGTGTGAGGATTAAATTATAACATTTTTACTTAAATTGAGGATGGAGCTCTTTTCATTTCAAATGAGGTTAGCAGACTTCCTCTACCTGTCGTGCCTGAATTTTTACATCTATAGCATAATGATTGTGAACAGTTTATATATCATTATTCAGTCCTTCACAAAATGCTGAAAATATACATATTACAGGTAGAAATAATAAGAAACTGGTGAGTATGACTTTGTCAGTAATAAAACCTGGAATAAATGTGTAGCTGTGCATATACAGAATGTCCTTTAAGATGTGACTGCTTTTTACACATATAACTGAATTTGTGACTGTCTAATTTAAATAACTTACTGTATGCAGGCTGCTGAAATCAAAGACTTTTCTCAAAAATGTAAACAGAAGCAAGATGCTTTGGAGATGAAAGATAAACAAGTAAGAGTCTGGATATTGGCAACTTTTTCGATGTTTCTTTGGTAATGTATTAATACAGTACTAGCTATAGCATATGTTGCATTGAGGTGGAATGCTGCTTCTTCAGTTCTGCAGTTAACACAAAATACAAGAGAGTTTTTTTTGTCTGCCCTTCTGTTAGCGGAGAGGAAAATTTCTCTGAAGAGAGTGTATTTACGCACTTCACTCCCTCCAGTAGACAATGATTCTTTAAAATACCTATGTCAAATAGATATTACTAAGGGACAGGTGTAAACTACGTAAAATCAGTTATCTTGGTGCAACGAACTTCAGAAGAGACAATGTGTCTATATATACTATGTATTACAGACTTTCCTTGTAAAGCTACTGCCTCTGCAGTACAGGAATGCACTCAGCATTAAACATGTCCTCAAATATATTCTGTGCGAGAGTTATTGCTTCTATTAAGTGTATACATCCATCATTTCTTGGAAAGAAAACACAAAGATATGTTGTGAAACAGTTACAGAACTTTATCCAAGCACTCAGTCAAAAAATGTATTAATTAAATGCATAAGGGTGACAGTCAATGTTACACATTTTGTTTGTGCTCTGGGTTTCATGCAATCTTAAGATCTTAAGCTTTAGGCGTATGGTTTTATAAAAATGAAGGAACTTAAAGGCCTGATTGTATTTTTGCTTAAATGTTCCTAAATCTTAACAAAATCATGTCAGTTCTTCAACTGTCATAGAGCTGTTGGAACTATAACAAATCCATATGATTTTAGTGCATGCTTATATCATAATTTAATACTGGTTGCACAGATATTTTGGTTATTTGTCATGGGTTTTGTATACTAAACTCCTTTAATGTTGTAAATACTCAAAATTCTTAGATTGAAGAAATTCATCAAGCTTTGAGAATGAAAAAAGATGAAGAAATGGACAGACAAAGGAAAATACACAGCACTCAAAAGATGATAGAGGACTGGAAGAAAGAGCTCAGTACAGTAACAGTCTCTGAGAATCTTCAGCCACAAAGTGATGCTATTAATAATGAGCTGAAAAAATTACAAGAAGATAGGGCAAATATTGATAGTGATATCAGTGATCTAACAGCAGAGAAAATGAACCTAGAGAGGGAAAAGAAAAGTAAGTTATTTGGGGATTTTTTTGTTGATTATTTTTTCTTTCTTTTTTTTTTTTTTCTTTTAATGACTCTACAGAATCTACTTGTCATACTGTGTTCTGTTTAACATCTTCCTGTTCTATTTAACATCTTTATCAATGATCTGGATGAGGGGATGGAGTGCACCCTCTGTGAGTTTGCTGACACCACCAAGCTGAGCGAGCATGTAGACCTGCTTGAGGGCAGGAAGGCTCTTCAGAGGGACCTGGACAGGTTGGATCAATGGGCTGAGGCTACTTATATGAGATTCAACCCTTATGAGGTGCAGGACCCAGCACTTGGCCCATAACAAACAGCAGATTTAGGGCAGAGTGGCTGGAAAGCTGCCCAGAGGGAAGAGACCTGGTGTTGGTGACTGGCAGCCAGCTGGACACGAGCCAGCAGTGTGCCTAGGTGGCCAAGAAGGCCAATGGTGTCCTGGTCTGTATCGGAAATAGTGTGACCAGCAGGACCAAGGAAGTGATTATCCCCCAGTACTCATCACTTGTGAGGCCACACCTCAAATACTGTGTCCAGTTCTGGGCCTCTTACTACAAAGAAGGACATGGTGGTGCTGGAGCATGTCCAGAGACAGGCAATAAAGCTGGAGCACAGGTCTTATGAGGAGCAGCCGAGGGTCCAGGGGATGTTTGTCCTAGAGGAGGCTGAGAGGAGATATGATCATTCTCTACAACTTCCTGAAAGGGAATTGGAGTGAGGTGGGGATTGATCTCTCTAGTAATGAACGATAGGAGACAAGGAAATCGGCTCAGGTTGCAGCAGGGGAGGTTTAGATTGGAGACTAGGAAGAACTTTTTAACTCAGAAGGTTATTAAGCATTGGGATGGGCTGCCCAGGGAGGTGGTGGAGTCACTATCCGTAGAGATATTTAAAAGACACATAGATGAGGTGCTCAAGGATACATTTAGTTTCGTGATGGGATTGGCATTTTGAGGTTAGTAGTTGGACTCAGGTTTATTCCAACCTTATGGATTCTATGATTCTATAAAATGCTTGAGATGTACCTCAAGCCTTGTAGTTGTATCTTACATGTATAGTCCTCTTGTCTATTAACAGTTTTATTAAAAGTAACAGAAACCGCTTTCAAGATAGGAAAAAAAAAAAAAAGATTCAGAAGTAGCATATGACCTTAAAACTATCTTCCCAAAAATGCATTTCCTCTAATCTGTGGGTAAGGAGACTGTTTTACTAGTTTAATTTTTTTTCTGTTATTAAATGAAAGTGTGTACTGTTGGCAAGATACCAAGAAAACCAAACCTGAAGTGAAAAGCAGTTTGCTTTGAAGACAGTGTTTAAAATTATAGCTTTGATAGTATATTAGCTACTGATGCTGCTTTTGTCCTTTCTAGATGAACATGAGCCAACCTTAATTATAGTAAATTCCTTTACACTAGACTAGGATTTACAACTAGTTTTTTCTAAGAGACAAAATTTAAAACATAGACCATGGTGAGCAGAGGGTGTTGTGTGTATTCTTCAGTGAGCATAATACATTTGCACATACCTGTCTTTCTCACACTTATCCTGTCATAGAATCTGAGAAATAGGTGATATGTAGAGAGGTCAAGTGACCTAGGGAAGGAGACACTTTTTTTTAATTTTGAGCAGCAGAGAAGGTATTTATTTGATCTCTCTTTCTCCTGAGTGGTAAATGCTTTCACACACACTCTGTTGTCACACATTTTGTTTTCTGCAAGCATGAAATAACACTGAGAGGTTTCATGTTGCTATTCACACTGCTTCTTTACCCTTGTGGTGTTTTTAGTTTTAAATACAAAGGTAGAATGAGTTTTTAAGAGAGATATTTTTAGAACTAAACTCCTGTGTTTTCAGAGCACTACCTCATTTCATTACCCTTTGGGTAAGTAATTTTATTTTAGATATTAAAGTTTAGTAGTTCTTATGTGAGAAGAGAAAAATCTTAAAATCTAACGACTGTATAGTTACAATGTGTACTTGCTACGGACTCTATTTAAGAAACTGCCTTAAATTACAGGAATAATTGATCGTCTTGGACAACTTAATAATATAATGAATATGAAAGAAGAGAATCTTAAAAGGAGATTCCGAGACACACACTCTGCACTTATGTGGCTAAGAAACAACAGAGACAAGTTTAAAAAAAGAGTCTGTGAACCCATGATGCTTGAAGTAAGAAAATTTACTTGCATATCGCATTAACTAGTTAATTAGTTCATTTATTCCTAGCAAGACTTTGAGAATTATTGGATTTGAATAATGTGTGGAGTGTGGCATTTTCTGTTTTTGATTCCTTAGCTGCTTAGTTGTTTCTAAATAGTGAGATACTTTTAGTACTACTGGAGCAGAGCCACTAGACCTAAGATGGTGGTGGCTGCAACTGTATGAGTAGGGTGGAGCAGCATAGTGGGCAGGCAGTATGGTGGAGACTGATAGCTTCAGGAATGCTGAGAAAGGGTATGGATGACTGAAAGTAAACACAATGATGTGAGCAACTGTCTTTAAAGTAATTTAAAAATTGTCTGTTTCCATTAAATGTAGGCTTGGATATCATCTGACTGCTTAAAACATTGGGCAGGGAGGGATGTTGATTCCAGTTGTATTAATTCACTTCGCTTTCTTATTGCCTTTCTTTATCAGATCAATATGAAAGACAACAGACATGCTAAATATGTTGAAAGTCATATTTCAAGCAGTGACATGAGGGCATTTGTTTTTGAGAGTCAAGAAGATATGGAAACGTTTCTGGTGGAGGCAAGTAGGCACCAATTTAAAAATTCATTAAATACTGGTGTAAGAGTTCTGCATTTGTTATGTTTTGATTGGCAAGATCAACACAGTAGTTAGTAAATCAAAGTTTTACTTCTGGATTAAAGTTTTCTTCTGGAGTAAGATTTTTTTTTTTAAGGGCACAGACAACTGGAGAGATGCAGGAATATTAAGATTTTTTTTTATTTTTAGAAATAACTTTATCTTGACAAGCAGAAAATATTGTGTACAACAAAATGATGAGAGCAGGCAACTACAAATGTAGTACCAAGCTTTTCCAATTCCTCAGACTAAAAAGGTCGGAGAATATCTTTTGCAAGAGGACAGTGGCCCAAGCAGCAAATCAGGCCTCTATTTTCCTAATACTGCTGTTCACTGGTGCAATGAGGAAATTGTTGCCTTTGCGAGCCAGACAGATGATGCAGGAGAAAAAGGATACAAGACAGGACATTAACTGTTACTATTTTTCCCTACTACTGACCACAGAATAGTGTGATTAGTGACACACACTGTCATGCAGTTTGTATCTGCCTTTCACAGAGGGTAGTCATTTTTATGTGTGTGGACAGTAGAAGTGATATCTGAGGTTCTGAGGGCTCGTCTTGCCTCCTTGGTTGTGAAAAACAGTGCAAGGCTGCTTAAATCAGCTAAACTAATCTTTAATTTGTATCCTCAGTCTTCTCCATCTTGTTAGGATCAGAATTTTCAGAGCCTCTGTAGCTAGTGGTCTGCCATTGCCTGTGCAAAATGTCCTTATAACCTGAAAAAGCAGGCTTCCTTATTACATCTAGCTTGGCTATTTAGATTGAGCACCTGCTTCTGGATTTATTTGGTTGCTTTTGTTTTTGCTAATGCATGGTATTTTCACAGAGAGCCATTAACTGAGCTTGGCTTTTAGAGAGCTCAGTTGCGTCTGAGCCAGAGTGGATTTTTGTGAGTTGTTCCAGAGATTGTCACAGAATTCCAATTCTTTGAATCAAGAATAAATACTCAATTTTCCTATAGTGAATTTTCCTGCTTTTTTTAACTAAATAATCTCTGTATTCTGTATTTAGATGCGTGATCATCAGAAACTAAGAGTGAATGCTGTGTGTGCACCTGCCGAGTCATGTGCTGAAAAACTACCTTCCAGACCTATTAATGAATTAGAGTAAGTATTAGATTATAGTAGTGGGGAGTGATTTTGAATATGGTATTTAGGAGTTGTTGCTACATAGTAGAATTTTCTGTGCAAATCAAATTTTCATCAGTTCAGTACTGGGTTAACAGGACTTCTTTCTGCCTCTTTGGTAACTTCAGCTTGCTTACCTGCCAAATTTTATTTGATGCATGTTTTCTTTCTCCTCTTCAGCCAGTATGGATTTTTCTCCTATTTACGAGAGTTGTTTGATGCTCCTCATCCTGTGATGAGTTATCTTTGCTTCCAATACCGTGTTCATGATGTCCCGGTGGGAACAGGGAAGACCAGAGACATGATTGAAAAGGTGAGGTGTCCTAAATAGCACAAACACACCTGTGGTTTAGAGTTTTATTTTAGAAATTCTTTGGCAAGTTGATGTGGAGAGAGCAAAAAGCTACTTTAGCATTTATTTGGCCTTTAGAAGTGAGAAAATTTCTTTATACAAAAACCATGTGGCAAGACATTTTAACAATTATAGTCAATCTAATGCAGTACTTCACAGAAACTTAATTAAATATTTCACCTGCACACTGTACCAAGGCAGTTATATGAAGTTATTTTATTATGGCAACTTCTATTTTAAGTTCCCGAGATTCTGTGCAAAATCAGAATCAAACAACTAGTAGTACACAACAATCCTGATATATTGTGATTAAAGCAACAATTGGAAGCTGCTTTTTTTTCTTTTTAATACATTAAGATGTTCTGTATCCGACAAATACAGTTGTGTGTTTCAGTCAAAATTGATGTGATAAAAAGGGTAGAAACCTTGTGGATTCTTTGAAGTAGGCTAAGAGCTTCCCACTAGACGTAATCTATCTACTTTGGTCTTTCACATGTACTTGCAAGCTCATGATTACTGGATTGTAATGGGTAACACATATAGAATCATAGAATGGTAGGGGTTGGAAAGGACCTTTAGAGGTCATCTAGTCCAACTCTCATGCCAAAGCAGGGTCACCTAGATCAGGTTGCATAGGAACATATCCAGGCAGGTCTTGAAGACCTCCAAGGAAGGACACTCCACAACCCCTCTGAGCAGCCTGTGCCACTGCTCCGTCACCCTTACGGTGAAGTAGTTTTTTTCTTATATTTAAGTGGAGGTTTTTGTGTTCCAGCATCATCCCATTACCCCTTGTCCTGTTGCTAGCTACTACAGAAAAAAGGCATGTCCCAACCTCCTGACACCCACCCTTCAGATATTTGTAAATGTTAATAAGATAACCCCTCAGTCTGCTCCAGACTAAACAGCCCCAGTTCCCACAGCCTTTCCTCGGTGAAAGATGTTCCAGTCCTCTGATCATCTTGTTGGCCCTGCACTGGACTCTTTCCAGAAGTTCTCTGTCCCTCTTGAGCTGAGGAGCCCAGAACTACTGGACACAGGACTCCAGATGAGGCCTCACCAGGGCAGAGTAGAGAGGGAGAAGAACCTCCCTTGACCTTCTGGCCACACTCTTCTTGATGCATCCCAGGATGCCATTGGCCTTCTTGGCCATGAGGGCACGTTGCTGGCCCATGGTTAGTTTATTATCAGTCAGGAGTCCCAGGTCTCTCTCTGCAGAGCTGCTCTCCAGCAGGTCAGTTCCCAGCCTGTACTGGTGCATGGGGTTGTTCCTCTCCAGATGCAGGACTCTGCACTTCTCCCTGTTGAATCTCATGAGGTTCCTCTCTGCCCAACTCTCAAGCCAGTTGAGATCCCGCTGAATGGCAGCACAGCCTTCTGGGGAATCAGCCAGCCCTCCTAGTTTGGTGTCATCAGGGAACTTGTTGAGGGTACACTCTGTCCCCTCATCCAGGTCATTGATGAAGATATGGAACAAGACTGGCCCCAGAACCTATCCCTGTGGAACTCCACTGGCCTCCAACTCGATTCTGTGCCATTGATCACCACCCTCTGGGCTCTGTCATTCAGCCAGCTCTCGATCCACCTCACTGTCCACTCATCCAAGCCGCACTGTCTGAGCTTTCTGATGAGGATGTTATGGCTGACAGGGTCAAATACCTTGCTGAATCAACATAGGTTACATCTGCTACTCTCCCTTCATCTAGCCAGCTGTTTGTGCACTCATAGAAGGCTATCAGGTTGGTCAAACAGGATTTCCCCTTGGTGAATCCATGTTGACTACCCCTGAGAACCCTCTTATCCTTCATATGTTTAGTGATGACATTCAGGATGAGTTGTTCCATCAGTTTTCCAGGGATGGAGGTGAGGCTGACCGGACTGTAGTTTCCTGGGTCATTCTTCCTTCCGTTTTGAAGACTGGAGTGACATTGGCCTTTCTCCAGTGCTCAGAGACCTTGCCTGGCCTCCATGATTTTTACAACAGCTTATAACTTCATTCCTTATTTGCTTCTCTGTCTATGCTGGACATCTGTTGTCTATCAGAAAATGAACTCTTCTTTGACTTCAAAAGACTACTCTAGGAACAATAAGAGTTTCTTTTTTTGAGAAACTCTGGGAGCAAGCACTGCATATAAATTAACAATCCCTGTTTTACTGGCATAACTCTTGCTCCTTCCTATTGACTTGTATTTCTGAAACTTGAACAAGAAGGTAACAGTGGAGGGAGTCCTAGATGAAAAGCTTGTGTTTTTGTGCTTTTTTCAAAGCATTTTCGCCTTTAAACTCCATTTCCACCACTTTGTATTTATCACCTGATGAAGCGAATTGCCTATATAATAGGTCTTTAAGTTACATTTTTTAAAACAGTCAGAATTACTCGTTAGATCTACCCTTTCCAGAACTTTGTGGTCAGCAAGTGAAAAATCACTGGTCTAGAGGCCAAGATGAGACACTTGCTGTATGTGCTGCATGTGGCACTTTCTCAGTTCAGCTGTGCTTTTCTTTGGTTTTATTATTTTTAGTTAAGAAATGCACTGTTTGCAACGTTTTGTTTCCCCCATGCCAGAGAAAGCTTTAATTTAAAAGGAGACCTGTCTCAGAGTTGAGCAGGTGGAAAAAGGACTGGGATGGAAATGCTGCCATCCACATTCTGAGCTGTAAAGCAAAGTAAACAGTTTTCAGTGTCCAGGATCAGCAGAATGTTGCTGGTGCTATGTATACAACCTGAAAAAAAGTCTTTATTCAAATTTACATTGTCCTATGGAGGCTTTTTGCTATTCCTGGTTAACTGGACAGTTTATATCCTTTTGAAGTTACGGTAAGTTTGTGTTATGGTAAGTATTTGGTTAATTATAATATTCTTTTTGACTTGAGTAAGTTAAAAATAACTCTAGTATCCTTATTCCTTTTTATTTTTTTACCTATAGATACATTTGCTTCACGAAGGTTCATGCGTTACAACTTGCCTTATGATTTGATCTGCTAATTTCTTAAGTACTCTTGTTTTTTTCTGGTACACAGGCTACATTTGTATGTTATGTATCTACATCAAGTACAATCCTTGTTCATGATGCAGTACAAATATTCGTGTTTTTTCCAAGGTTTCTCTGTAATATCAGAATAAGAAGAACCAGAAGAATTTGTTATAGTAATGTGCTGTCTTTGACAGCAACTTAACAGTTCTTAGCTGGCCAGTCTGAATTACAAATATGATACGTTAAACATGGCATCATATCTTTGCAAAGGGTCGTTAACAAGTCAGTCTTGTGTAAGCCAACATTCTTTACTGTGGATATTAGCTATTTTATTCCTTGTTCTTAAAAGCATTGCCTTAAGTAACAGTTTTGTCAGATTAATATTTTTGTGTGGTTTTTAGGTCATAAAAGAAACCAAACTCAGGCAAATATACACAGCAGAAGAAAAATACATTGTTAAAGTATCTGCGTATACACACCTAACTGTCTCTACTAACACAAGCTTGAGGGCAGCTCAGTTTCTCACTAGTTCAGTGAATACAGATGAAAGAAGACTGTTGGAAAACCAACAACAGGTAGGAATTTTTTTCTACACTGTATATGATGTGAACTACAACCCACTTTATCCTGCCTACTTGGGTATGTTAGCGTGATGTGTTCATACTAAGAATGCTACTGGTCTGTATTCTTCTATTTCAGGACATCAATAACAAGTTAAAGTCTCTGGATATGTGTTTGGCTACGTTGTTTGAGGGACAGAGAGATCTGGAACACAGAGACAACGGGCTCAGGCAACAGAAGAAGGAGCTTTTAGAGAGAGGAAACAGGAGGAGACAGTTGGAATCAAAAATCACTGTGAAGTATGATAGGTAGGACGCAAGTCATATTATCTATATGAACAACTTTGAGGTATTTTGACTTGCTTGTACAGCTGTGTGTTTTTACCCGTACAAAATAACCAGTAGTTGAGCATCAGATGATCAACACAAAAGTGGTGTTTAGAAATGAAGAGAGTGTTTGAGAAAGAGTGTGATGGTGTTCCAAATGGTTTCCTGTAGTAAAATCGTAATGTTCCACTGAGATATCATTGCATTCATTGACTCTTATATTACCATAGTATTCTTGGTAGCACATATCTAGATAATACCATAACATACATAAATGGTACAAAGCAAGCACACAGAAGCAAAGGAGAATGGTTGCTGAGTGATGCCTTTAGTAGCCCAAACCAGTCCCTTCCAACCTCTACCATTCTATGATTCTTTAATTGGAAATTTTTGGTCTTTTGAATATCTTAAAGTACATAGATCAGGAATGCCTCTAATCTGTTTGGAATGGTCACATATAACAAATTCCTATTCTTGCTAATGGTTGCTTTGTCACCAAGATTAATAATTTTTGCAGTTTTGTAGAATTTAACTTTAATCAGGATTACTATTGATTCCTCCCATAGCTTAAGACAGCTGGAACAAGATGCTATCAACCTAGAGAAGGAATCTCAACAGGCAAATATCACGATCAAGGAAATAAATATCCAAAAAGCAAGACTTGTTACTGAATTAGTGCATCTCATAAAGGTACTTATTCTCAACTTTGTATGTGTTCCACGATTGTGAAAAGTCCAGTTCTTGTAATTTAAGTAGGAGGTATGCAAAATTTGGATGCATTATTGTAAATGTTTATGAGCTAATTTCATTCAGGATAAACATATTTTGAAGCTTTTATGAACTTGAACTTGTTCATCTGTTGTTGATTCAATTTGTAGATCATTTGCTTGTCTTGATTTAGACTCTCAGTGACTGAAGGCTTGCGATCCATGGTCTGATTCAATAAATACAGAAATGAAGTAGGAGTGAACTGTGTAACCATTTTGCCCTGTAGATTTTTAGAATACTGCATGATTCTGTGAACTCCTTCCACCATAGTTCATAGTATCCTTTTTTGTTTGGTTTTTATTTTGAAAAAGAATAGTCATTAGGTGAGAAATTAACTGAAACTGTAAGGACTCATGATTGCAGAAGAGGGCTCAATTCACAGGCTCATGAAGGTTGGATTCAAAAAAAGGGAAAACAGTCTTCACTTAATTGTTGCTTTAGCTTAGTCTGTAAGCTCTAATGAACAAGAGCTACCACAAGTTGAATTTCCTTTTTTCTTTTTTTTTTTCTTTTTTTTTTTTGAGTATTTAAGGATCAAGAAACAGTTACTTTTAGTTGCAAGGGAAATTACCTGTGCTTTTGCACTAAAGCAAGAACTTGTGCCATTCTTGCAACCGCTTTGTGCATGTATGTTGTTCCTTTGTGACGTCTTACTAACACTGAATCGTGTTCTTGCTTGCCTCTGGAAGGAGTTGAGTGTTACCTCTAAAGTGCGGCTGATTTCAATAACTTCAGTTGGTTGTTTTTATATGACAAATAAAGGAAAAAATATTCCAAATAAATAGGGTGTTTCCATTTGTTGACAGGCAAAGGCTGCAACAATGTGAGTGTCTTGAGTGATCACCTTTGGGTCACCTTTGAAAATGCTAAAGAATGGCAGAAGACACCTGCCATGTTAAAAGGGTTGCTTAGCCTGTAGATTACGTTACAGTCTTGCAAAGCTTGCACAGGTAATAACAATACTGAAAAGGAACTATTTTCAAAACTTGCACAAATGCCCTGTATCTAAACTACAGATTTCTAGAATATGCTTTTGATTTTTGTATTTGGTGCCCATTTTCCAGTATGTAGGCTGTCCAAGTGTGTGGCTGTTGTACCCTGCAACCTGGCTGAAGGAGTGTCTTAATTAACTGCCTGAAGGAGTGTCTTAATGTCTTTTTCACTCAGTATAGGGAAATGGATTTGACACATAGTGTGTATTTCTCAATATACAAGAGATGTAGGGAAAGATAGATGGTGTTTGCCTGAAATACTTTATTGTTCGCAACAAAGTGATTTATTTAAGTTGTATATCAGCTTAATTTTCACACTTTATGTGCTGTAGGAAATACGTGGTAGTACATACTGAAAAGACAAAATATGATCTGATACAACAAAGATGTTTCATTATGTTTTACCAAAATTGTTGAACTCTGTACATTTCTGTTCATCCTGAAAACAAATTTCATTAATGCTTCCAAGTTTATGGGAGTCTTTGTCCTTTCTTCAATAGGTTTTGTAGTTATACTAGCTGTAGACTATTGAAGAGATAATAACTTAGTCATATGTTTCAGGCATACTCACTTCTGCCACAGAGGTAATTTTAAACATATATGGGATTTTTGTGTGTTTGCATGCTGCCAATATTATTCTGGGGCTTGTGTGGAGCAGGCAACAAGAGCAACAAATTGTATGAATATTTACACAACTACCGAGGCAGAGAGTACCTGGAACATACCTATTACATATCTATACTTTAAAACCAATAGACAGAAATAACCTTGTTTAACTGTTTCATATACTGGCACTGCTTTTGCATGTAGTTCTCTTTGTGCTGTTGTCTTTGAATAATCTTAACTTTTTCTATTCTTCGTCTCTGATTGTTACATTTTTTTTTCTATTTAATTATCTGATAATTATTTTTAAACTGTTTAAGTGGATTGGAAATTAATAAACTTATTCCTATGTCCAAGTCAGGTTAAAGGAGGAGTTTTGTTTGGTTGATGAAGTCTGGGTTAAGGATCAGTTGAGCAATCTGGATGTACATAAATCCATGGGCCCTGATGGGATGCACTTGCAGGTGCTGCGGGAGCTGGTGGAAGTTATTGCTAGACCACTCTCCATCATCTTCAGTAAGTCATGGAGAACAGGAGAAGTGCCTGAGGACTGGAGGAAAGAAAATGTCACTTTGGTCTTCAAAATGGGCAAGAACGAGGCTGGGGGTCGAACTGCTGAAGAGCAGCCCTACAGACAGAGACCTGGGAGTCCTGATTGATAATAAGCTAAATATGAGCCAGCAATGTGCCCTCAAGGCCAAGGAGACCAATGGCATCCTGGGATGCATCAAGAAGACTGTGGCCAGAAGGTCAAGGGAGGTTTTACTCCCCCACTATTCTGCTCTGGTGAAGCTTCATCTGGAGACCTGTGTCCAGTTCTGGGCTCCTCAGCTCAAGAGGAAAAGAGAACATCTGGAGAGAGTCTAGCACAGGGCCAACAAGATGATCAGGGGACTGGAACATCTTTCACCGAGGAAAGGGTGGGGGATCTGGGACTATTTAGTCTAGAGAAGAGGAGACAGTGGGGAGATCTTATTAACATTTATAAATATCTAAAGGGTGAGTGTCAGGAGGTTGGGACATCCCTTTTTTCTGTAGTAGCTAGCAACAGGACAAGGGGTAATGGGATGAAGCTGGAACACAAAAACCTCCACTTAAACATAAGAAAAAACTATTTTACTGTGAGGGTGAGGGAGCAGTGGCACAGGCTGCCCAGAGGGGTTGTGGAGTCTCCTTCCTTGGACGTCTTCAAGACCCACCTGGACATGTTCCTATGCGACCTGATCTAGGTGAACCTGCTTCTGCAAGGGAGTTGGACTAGATGACCTCTAAAAGTCCCTTCCAACCCTACCATTTATGAGAAGCTGGGTAACTACAGACCAGTCAGCCTCATCTCCATCCCTGTAAATATGATGGAACAACTTATCCTGAGCGCTGTCTCCAGGCATTTAAAGGACAAGAGGGTCATTAGGAGCAGTCAGCATGGCTTTACCAAGGGAAAGTGATGTTTGACCAACCTGATAGCCTTTTGTGAAGATGTAACTAGGTGGATAGATGGTGGTAGAGCAGTAGATGTGGTTTATCTGGATTTCAGTAAAACATTTGACACTGTCTCCCACAGCATCCTGGCAGCAAAACTGAGAAAGTGTGGGCTGGATGATCAGGCAGTGAGGTGGATTATGAACTGGTTGAAGGGAAGAAGGCAGAGGGTTGTGATCAATGAGGCAGGGTCTAGTTGGATGTCTGTGTCTAGTGCAATCCGTCAGGGGTTGGTGCTGGGACCAGTACTGTTCAATATAGTCATTAATGACCTTGATGAGGGAACAGAGGACACTGCCAGCAAGTTTACTGATGATACTAAACTGTGGGGAGTGGCTGACACACCAGAAGGCTGTGCTGCCATCCAACGAGACCTGGACAGGCTGGAGAGTTGAGTGGGGAGAAATCCAATGAAATGCAACAAGGGCAAGTGCAGAGTCTTGTATCTGGGAAAGAATAACCCCATGTACCAGTACAGGCTGGGGTTTGAGCTGTTAGAGAGTAGTGTAGGGCAAAGGGACCTGGGGGTCTTGGTGGACAGCAGGATGAGCATGAGCCAACAGTGTGCCCTTGTGGCCAAGAAGGCCAACGGCATCCTGGGCTGTATTAGAAGGGCTGTGGGTAGGTTGAGAGAGCTACTGTTCACTCAGTCAGGAATTTGTATTGCTGATTTTGAAGCGCCTAGGCCATTCGTGAGGCTGACTCACTTAAAAATGCAGCCATTTTAATGTCAAAGTTGTCAAACCAAGCTCTAGGCATCACTAAAGCTTGTTTGGAAACTTCCAAAATAGAGCCTCCTTCTGTTGTAATATGCTGTTCCGGTTAAAGACACTAGAGACACCATACATATAGTCACTCCCCCTGTATTGTCAGTGAGAGAGGCATCTATCTTAGTGGTTATGTTTTGACCTTTTTCCATCTCTGTGTGACTTAGCAATCCTCCAAAATCCACCTGTTTATTCTTTCTCTAAGAAAGAATTGAGATGGATTTGTCTTTCCTCATTTCACATGTGAGTATGTGGCATGGGGAAGGAGAAATCTCTTTTTTTGTGCAAAATATTTTGGTTACAAGCGATATGTGTACACTTACAGACTAAAAGTACATGTGGTCTATACATCTTGAACAGTTTGGATCACCAGTAAATCACCTTTCTTTCTCATTGAACTTGGCAGACAGCAGTATTGAAGAGCTGATTATGAGATTCTATGATGTGACTAAAAAAATAGTAGTTTCCAAGGCCAGATAGTGACTGTGTCAGATTTTAGTCTCTTGTGGAAAAAAAAAGACATTTTCTGTTTTTCTATGTAGAATTGCGTATCACTGAACATCCTGAAAGCAGATTTGGTTCTTCAGAGCACTACAGTGGCTGCAGAGAAGAATAAACTAGAAGCAGAGCATAAAGCAGCAAGTGTACAGCTAGCAGCTGCAGAGGTAACCATTTCTCTGAATACTGGGATATCTGCTATGAAAACATCTGTGAAAGTCTGTATGGTGTAGAAAAGGATGTGTCCATGTCTTTGTTTAGGAATGAGTGTTGGTACTGCTAAATATTTAACCTTGATTTCTGTAGTTTGATTTCAGCCTCTTCATTTAAAGCTGAATAGGAACTTTTGCTTTCCTCAGTTAGGACAGCTGAGCTTCTTTGAAAATGTGACAAACAGTCATCATGTCCTGAATCTTTTTATTACAATGCATAGTGTGCATAAAAAGGCTGGCTGTGTTGGAATTTGGAAGTATTTGGAAGTATTTTTTCTCTTCCAAGTCTTGTTGTAGACAAGTAGCCCCACCCACATGGGAGACACAAGCTCAAGATGGAACAGAAGTTACTATATCAGAGTAGGCAGTTGTTTTTACCTTTCTTTCATAGCTTATTTTCCCATACTGTAATTAAATGCCCTTTTGGAGGACAGAAAGGAGGGTAAAGGAAGATATTGATCAAATAGGAAGCTATGCTTTATTCAAGTAAAAGACAGTCCCTGGGGAATTAGTTCCACACACAAATATTCTTTTCTGAGAGCAGAAGATGCTCTCATTGATTGGTGCATAAAGGCCAATTTCTTATGTTTGTGTGGTAGTACACAAATCTTTCAATGTAGTGAGGAAAAAACTGTCAAAGTACAGGAAGGTAATCATCTTGCAAGAGTCAGGTTTAACTATAACCTACTGCTGATTCAATTTGATCCACAAAAAATTGGTTTAAGTTGCTGTTAAATTGGAAAACAATTCAAAAGGTAAGTGATAGTTATTTTGGATGGATATGCACTTCCAAAAAGAATGGCCTTGCCATGTATTTAGAGAATTACTTGAGTTTTTATGTATCATCACTTGCAAGAAAATTAGGAAGAGCAGAACTTCCTAACAACAGCACAAAGTAACCTGAAGATGGAGACAAGTCCAGTGTGCTTGGAAAATCATTGTTTCATCAGTTGTCTCACCTGATGCAGCTGTTACTGAGACTTTTATCAAAATCCAATGCAAATTGCTTCATTGCTGAAGCTCAGTAAGGTGCAAGAATGTATCACAAAGCCATGAACCACATGTGAGCAGTGTGTATTGCCATTTGGAAATGGTCTACTTTTGCTTCTCTCTGTCCCCATCTTCATCATTTAGAGAAAAGCTCGGCCTGCTGGTGCGTAGGTAGGTATCTGATCAGATCAATAGACAGAATTTGTGAGGTAAACATTCTGGAAATTCTTGGTTAAACAAAAATTGCATCCTTCCCCAGTGAAGAAGTTACTGGGTTACATTCAACCACACAAGGAGAGGATGGCTGGTTCTAGGAATGTTAAAACAGAAAAAACCCCATAAAATCACTAGTTTCAGTGAATTTCAAGATTTTTAACTGCTCTGGAAGAAAACTTTTCTGGGTATTCAAGCACATCAAGTTTTGATGAACGTGGAAGTCCAGTGCAGCCCTTCCATGTATACTGAATATTGAGTCTTTAAGTCCTTCGCTGTATTGTTCAGAAGTTTTCTTTCTTGCGTTGCCCCGTGAATGATATATGTTGTACACGCTGTGTTTTACTTCTTTTCTGCCTTAAGAGATGCACTTTCATGGGCAAAACTCAGGATTTCTTAGCTGCATGTCAATCTAACTGTCATTTTAAGTAGTATATGTGAATTGGCCCTTTCCTCTAGCTTCTTACCGGCTTTGGTTGCGAACGAGAGATCTGGGAGTGCTGGTGGAAAATAAACTGAACCTGAGCCAGCAATGTGCTGTCGTGGCCAAGAAGGCCAATGGCATCCTGGGATGCATCAAGAAGAGTGTGGCCAGCAGGTCAAGGGAAGTTCTTCTCCCCCTCTACTGTGCCCTGGTGAGGCCTCATCTGGAGTCCTGTGTCCAGTTCTGGGCTCCTCAGCTCAAGGGGGACAGAGAACATCTGGAGAGAGTCCAGCACAGGGCCAACAAGATGATCAGGGGACTGGAACATCTTTCATACGAGGAAAGGCTGTGGGAACTGGGGCTGTTTAGTCTGGAGAAGAGGAGACTGAGGGGAGATCTTATTAACATTTATAAATATCTAAAGGGTGGGTGTCAGGAGGTTGGGACATCCCTTTTTTCTGTTATTAACTAGCAACAGGACAAGGGGTAATGGGATGAAGCTGGAACACAACAAGTTCCACTTAAATATAAGAAAAACTATTTTACTGTGAGGGTGAGGGAGCAGTGGCACAGGCTGCCCAGAGGGGTTGTGGAGTCTCCTTCCTTGGAGATCTTCAAGACCCACCTGGACATGTTCCTATGCGACCTGATCTAGGTGAACCTGCTTCTGCAAGGGAGTTGGACTAGATGATCTCTAAAGGTCCCTTCCAACCCCTACCATTCTATGATTCTATGAGTCCATGTTGACTCGCCCTGATAACCGTCTTTTCCTTCATATGTTTAGTGATGACATTCAGGATGAGTTGTTCCATCACCTTTCCAGGGATGGAGGTAAGGCTGACCGGCCTGTAGTTTCCTGGGTCATCCTTCCTACCCTTTTTGAAGACTGGAGTGACATTGGCCTTTCTCCAGTCCTCAGGCACCTTGTCTGTCCTCCATGATTGTTCAAAAATGTTGGAAAATGGCTTAGCAACTCCATCAGCCAGTTCCCTCAGCACTCTAGGATGCATCCCATCAGGACCCATTGACTTATGAGCCTTAAGCTTGGCCAACAAGTCTTTAACCTCTTCCTCTTCCACTCAGGGCAAGTCCTCTGCTGTCCTGGCCATCCTGCTATCCTTGCTGGACTGGGCTTCCCAAGGGCTGGCCTTGGCCGTAAAGACTGAAGCAAAGGCAGCATTCAGTACTTCGGCCTTCTCTGCATCCTTGGTCACCAGGGCACCGTCAGTGTTTAGCAGCGGGCCCACATTACCCCTCACCATCCTTCTGCTGCTGATGTACTTGAAAAATGCCTTATTACTGTCCTTAACTTCCCTGGCTAGATTTAATTCTAGAAGGGCTCTAGCCTTCCTAGTTGCACCCCTGCATGCCCTGGCAATGTTCCTATACTCAAGAAGCCAGCCCCTGTTTCCACCTCTCATAGGTGGTTGCTTTCTGCCTGAGTTGTCCCAGCAGATCCTTGCTCATCCATGGAGGCCTCCTACCTCCTTTTCCTCCTTTCTTGCACATTGGGATACACTGATCCTGGGTTTGGAGGAAGTGATGCTTGAAGATTGACCAGCTCTCATTGGCACTTCTGTCTTCTAGAATCATATCCCATTAGATCCCTCCAAGCAGATCTTTGAAGAGGCCAAAGTCGGCTCGCCTGAAATCCAGGGTCATGGTCCTGCTTTGTGTCCTGCCTTTTCCACACAGGATCTTGAACTCTACCATCTCATGGTCACTTGCAGCTGAGGTTGCCTCCAACCTTCACATCCCCAACCAGGCCCTCTCTATTTGTCAGTACCAGGCCCAGCAGCACACCCCTCCTCGTTGGTTCCTTGATCACCTGCGACAGGAATTTATCATCAACACTCTTTAAGAACCTCCTGGACTGCGTGTGCTTGGCTGTGTGGCTGTCCCAGCAAATATCAAGGTGGTTGAAGTCCCCCATGAGGACCAGGGACTGTGATCTTGAGGCAGCTCTCAGCTGTTCATAGAAGGCCTCATCCACATCCTCCTCCTGATCAGGTGGCCTGTAGCAAACTCCTACAATATCGCCTGCCTTTTTACCCATAAGCACTCTACCCGCTCCTCATCCCCACCCAGGCACAGTTCAGTACACATTAATTGCTCTCTCACATAGAGAGCAACTCCACCTCCATGCCTTGTCAGTCTGTCTTTCCTGAACAATGCATAACCCTCCGTGGCTGTGCTCCAGTCATGGCAGCTGTACCACCATGTCTCTGTGACTGCAATGAGGTCGTAGCCCCAGTCTCCAGTTCCTCCTGCTTATTCCCCAGGCTGCGTGCATTGGTGTAGAGGCAGCACAGGGGCTTACTCAAACACACAGGTTTCCCTGGGCAGGTGCAGGAGTTTCCTCCCCGGTTTGGCTCTTTCTCAGGCTGGTCAGCCTTCCATATCTCAGCCCAGTGTGCAGATGAAGGGCACTTATTGCATTCCCTGTCCTGCCCTGTTTCGCAGCTAGAGGGGACAGCTTGTTCTGTTTTGCTTCTTCCCCCACGCCCCAAGTCCTTTAGTTTAAAGACCTCTTTGTTAAGTTTGCTAGCCTACTCCCAAATATTGTAGTGCCCTTATGGGAGAGATGAATCCCATCCCGTCCTATCAAGCTGTAGTCCCCAAGGAAAGATCCGTTGTCATACAATCCAAAACCTTCCTGCTGGACCAGCCTGTCAGCAGGAGTTCACTTGGCTGATTTTTCCATTGCAGGCTGCCCCTTTATCTCTAGTGAGAGAGTGTAGAAAATAACCTGAGCCTCCCTACCTTTTACTTGTTCCTCCAAGGTTTTAAAATCCTTCTAGATCCTGGAGATGTCATGCCTCTTGACATCATTCATACCTGCATGGAACACAAGTAAGGGGTAGTAGCCCTCCTTCCTGACAAGCCGTGGCACTCTCTCAAACACATCGCTGACCTTGGCTCCTGGCAGGCAGCACACCTCTCTTGACTCCCTACCTGCTCCACAGATGGGTCTCTCAGTGCCCCTTAGCAATGAGTCACCCACAACAAGCACTCATCTCTTCCTTCTGTGGTGCCCATTACCTGTAGCAGGTGGAGCAGCTGATGGTGGGTTGTTTGATGGGTTTCCCCCTTTTGGAGCTTGCTTGCCGAAGTCCCTTGTCGCCAGTGCCTCATACTTATTTGTAGGGGGCACTCTGGAAGGAGGGTTTTGAAGACAAGCCTTTGTCCTTTTTTTTGTTACCAGGATCCAAGGCATATTAGATTCACTGGAGGCTTGTACCTGATTGTAGAAGCCTCTATCCCCACTTCTGCCACTCGGAATACTACAGAGTCTACTCACAGTTTCCTGCAGCTCTTTCATTAGGCACTGCAGTTCTTGAACTTGAGGGTGCCTGACACATTGTTGCCTCAGAAGCTTAGGTCTCTGAGCATCCTAAACACTCCCCGCACTCCACCTGGTCTGAAGCATCTGTACTAACCGGCTCTGTCTGGGTGAATGCATCGACCTTCAGGTAAGTTTTGTCCACCCTGTTCCACCGCACTCCTAGTCACTCGTGCTCCCAGTGGGACGATTAAATCCCCCGCGGTTGCTGCGGCTCCGCCTCCCGGCAAGACCGTCCCCCTCGTGAGAGCGGCCTGGTCTTAGCGGCTCTCCTCGCTTTTCCTCCACTCCCAGTGCTCCAGGACCCCCTGGATTACCTCAATCGGCTGCACAGCCGCGAATAAACAAGCCTTGCCTCCACCTTTTGTCCCTTTGAAGTGTCACACCAAAAGGCTGTGTGTCTCAGCCTTTTTGGCTAAGATCTAGTGTAGCGTGTAAAACTTTGTTAATACTTAGTGCTTACTCATCGTGTTTATCTCTGAAGAAGTCTTGTATCTTAATCAGATATGTACTTGGGTACTATAAAGATTTGAAGCAAATACAAACCCCACTTAAGAATATCTATGGGAAGATCACATATGTTCCTTTTATGAGATCTTGGTACTGGGATACTGTGGAGAAAGCAATGTGTTTGTAGCCTAATGATGGGTTTTTTTTAACCACTTAGGTGGAAAAGCCAAAAAAGTAGATGTTTTTGAAAAAGCCAAGTTTAGCAACAACAGATTTCTGTGGTCTGTATTTTGTCATTGCAGTTCAAGCTGTAACCTTAGTGTTATTTTAAGAACTTTGTGTATTTTAATTTATTTAATAAGCCTAAGAAGCAAATCTGTGTTTGTGACCTATACTGAACATTAGGGAGGATTGTTAGCCCCATCTGCTCATTAGATAATTGGCACAGTTGCTTGCATGTTTATGATGGTTGTTTGAAAGAGGCTTGCTAATTGTCTTGATTTGATAGGTTGTTAATTTTCAGGTTCATTTGGTGTAAATTTGTTTAAATAAATTGTATTAATACTCAGTATATACATTGCAGTATTTACTCATAAACCAAGTTTTAAGAAAACCTAGATTCTGGTTTTCTATGTGTAAATTTTCAGACTTCTAGTAATTAAATGCTGGCATGGCACAAATTCATGAGAAAACATTGGCTGCTGGTTAACTATATTTTCTTTAACCAGCTTCATATTTCGCACAAAACCAGTTGAAGTACAGTACTGATGAGCACAAAATAATAGGAATTGTCTGTGGACACAGAATGTAACTGGTTTCTGCTCTTTGGCAGATGCCTTCCAGGAAGCTGTAATTACTACCTTGCACTAATACAGAACTTTCCTCAAGTACCCAGATAAAGGTCTTTCCAATTTGATTCCTGTGCTGTTGGCTGAAACAAATGTAAAACTCTGTCTAGGCTCTGATTTTTCCTGGTATCATCTCTGATCAAAATGGCAATTCTATCTACTTACTTTTTTACCTACCAGCTTTTCTTGAGGCATCTTCAGGAAATCAACAGAAACCTTAAGGAGGGAGAAGGAATCAAACTTTTTATTTATTTATATTTATCTGATGTTTTTTAGTATATGGCCATGACAATCAACTGGTAAAGCTAAACAAAAATTGAGGCTTACCTTGTTGAACTGTCAGTGCATTTGTTCTGGTACGTGCTTCATAACCACATCAAGTATCCATTCTTTCCCAGTCTTCCTTTTGAATGCTGAGGTTTTCTTCTGGCCAAACGTGTGTTTTCCTTTTGACAATTTTTACTTGTTTTTAGCCTTGGATCAGGCATATTGAACATTAAATCTATTTCAGATTTCCAGTGCCTAGAGATCAATCAAAATCTTGTGTCATGCAACTCTGCAGCATTCCAAATGGGAGCTTTATGCACAGTTGAGAGCCAAGATTCCAGTCTTCAAATGATTCAGAATTGACTTTGACCACTTGGAAATATTCTAATGTATAAGTATAAAGACAATGTTTCTTGTAGAAGAGTATGACTGGATCCTTCGCCTTCATTATCATGAGATCAAACACATTTCAAATGAATCTAGAACATTCTAGTTTTAAATTAAAACGTCCTAAAATGTGCCTAATAAATTGGTTCTTGAACTTATTACAAGACACATGCAAAAATGTAATGGAATTTAAGTGTTGTTATGTAAAGTTTTATTTGTGCTACTTCAGAATGACATAAGATCTTGGCTGTAGCCAAAAGGAGGGCCATCTTCCACTTATTAGCATTTTATCTTTGTAGCTCTAATACCAGTCCTCCTTGCCCCCAGTATGATATTTCTCTCCCATAAAGTACAAGTAGACTTTATGAAGGGGGAGGGTGTGTCTAAAAAAAGACCCCTCTCGGTTTTTTTTTTAACCTTTCTGAAACCATCAACACAGTATAGAAAAATATCTCTGTAATGTGTTCATGAAGATTGTGAAATACCTCTAAACAAAGTCTGTTTCCTAGTGTTTGGAGGATGGAAGGAAAAGCAGGATTTTTGAGTTGATATATGCTGTAGAAAACAGCAGGCCTAATTGTTCATTGAGTGTGAGAACTCCACTGATGATTACTTGTGACAGTATCAGTTTCTACTGTATTTAGTAATTACAGATTAATTAAATTGCCAGAAGGTGATGGGAGTGTCTGTATCCTGTGTTTTAAAAATGAGGAATAAATATTTATTAACTGTAGAATCTCCAGATGAACACTTTTCTTTTTTTTTTGCCACTGGGGGGCTCCCATATTTAACTCAAGTACACAGCAATAAAAATGGGGAAGGGAAAGCTTTCCCAGGCATAGGGACATAACTAAACTTTCCAAACTGTCAGAAGAAAATTCTGAAGCAAAATATTATGCATATGGATTTTTAATTAGAATTTTGAGCCTCTGAAAAAAGTTTAACTATCTTTTGAAAAGATGGATTGCACGCATCACTGAGTAAATCTATATAGTAAAATAACTTGTATTAAAAGCTCCAGTGTCTTGGTGGATACTTGTTTTCACTTGTACGTGGTTGGCACCTCCCGGCTGTCTGCAGTTGGGTGCTGACCTGAGCTGGAGACAAAAGGAAGCAGTTTCTCCCAGGCATTGCCAGCTCAGCATTTGGAAGCAGCAGGCCTGCTGCAGTGACCACTTGTACAGAGATAAGTGAGTGAGATTCCTGGGAGGGGAGCGGAAAAGCTTCTTGAGACTTTACAGGATTTTCTCCTCCATGGTGTTTATTTGAGGTAGTCTTTAGCTTAGTGTTTCATGAAGATTCCATGTTTTGTGTGTTTGTGTTTTAACTGCTGCTATAACATTACATTATAAGAGTGAAAAGGGCAGCATCAGCAACTTAGCTGTAGTAAGTTACAAAGACCTGAGCCGTGAGACCACTGTTCAAAAACGGAAACTCTGACAGCTTTCCAATTATTTTTTCAAGCACTAGTTTAAAAATCATGTTTGTTTCCGGTTTTTATTTTGCTGGCTGTATTACAGAGATGGAAATGGAAAAGTAAGTACTTCTGATTGCATAATTATGATGTTTACGCTGTGAAATTTTGGTACATCATGTTCTCCCAAGCAGATAAATTCAGTTAAATGGGAGACAGTAAAAAATAAGGGTCATAGTAGTTGTGTTTTGGCTTATTGAGAGTTTCCTGTAAAATAGTCTGTTTTGAGAAATATTGAGTCTATGTGCAATATCGTCTGGTTGAGAGAAAATAAATCTGGCAGTGTTACAAGAACACTTGTTTGATCAGTTTACCTTGGCATCTGTTAACTTGGAGAAGGGAGGCAGAATCAGTTCTGTGTGTCCAAACAAAGATTTTCAGTCTTTATGCCGTCTGGTTTAATCTACATTCTCTGATTTGGATGTTGCTTGTTGCCAGTGTGCCAGTGTCACTTCTGGAAGTTTATAATAAAGTAAATGAAATAAAAAAGTGTATTTTAATGTCTTTTCTTAACAGCAACAATTTCATGAACTGGATGATAGGAAAAGAGTCCTCACAGAGAACTGCAAGGAATTGCTGAAAAAAGCTCGACAGGTCTGCAAACTGAGTCCAGAGCAGCATCTTCCAAAAGAATTTCAGACTGTATGTACAAAAATGTACAAATCTCTACATAACTCTTCAGTTTTGTTTCAAGTACACCATTCTAACTTCTCCAGCAAAGAGTATTGTATATTTGGTATTTGAAGGCTACCTTCTAATGTAAAGGAGGATGGGTACTTATGTTAGTGTTGACTTAGACAATGTCACACTTTTAAAGCACCTTTAAATAGCACCAGGATATCCTCTGACTATCACTTTATTCTGAGCACAGGGAAGAAAAAGTTAGGCCTGAAGTTTCAATCACAATCCATAGTCTTGTGTTCAGAAAAATAATTAGAGGACGTATTTTTTCTAGTGTCTTGCTCCAACAGAGCAACACAAAAGAACTCAAATCTGGGCCTGCCTACTCACCTGGAGGTCTTCCCAGCCTCTAGACATACTTGCCTGGCTTAATTAGCATAGCCCCGGGCTTATACCAAGCCTATGAGCATCTGTACCTGCAAGAGGTAGGCAACTAAGGAGCAATTGTATATCTTTGTTATGTAGTAGCACTTCTCGCCTTCTTTGTCTGCCCAGAATGGTTTGTGAGGGAATTTTGCTGTGTTAAACTTTGAATATGTGACATCCTGATTAAAAGTAATATAATATTTTGTGGCTTATTTGATTTCTTTTTCACAAACTTGAGCCCTTTGTTAGTGTTGCTGTGTAACACATCATCCTTTCTCTTGTAGGCTTTTCAGACTCTTCCGAATGTGTTGGAGGAAATTGATGCTTTTCTGAATGAAGAGAAAACCAGGGCCTCCTGTTTCACAGGCCTGAATGCTTCGGTATGTTCGCTGCCTTCCCTCCACCCTCCCTTCCTCCCCCTCCACCCGTATTGTACTTGCTTCCCACTCAGTGCTAGATCTCTTGGTATAATAAGCTAGACAGCAGTAACAATGTGCTGTAAATGCCAGATTCTGCATCTATTAGTATTTTAAGTAGGGTCTTCCAGAGGAACACTGTGTTCTGTGCCTTTAAAAAAAAAAAAAGCCATAACCTGAAATAAGCAATGCTTTACAATTTCTTTGCTTTAAAGCTAGAAATGTATTGTGTCCAGCATGCAGTGCAGTAATCTACAGAATTGTGTTTGAACAGACTCAGTGCAGTGTGATATTTTTAGAGTCAACTAAAGGTTGGCAAATGTTTTGTTGACCGCTTCTCTTTTTTTATTCTGGTAGGTTGTTGAAGAGTACAATAAGCAGACACAAGAAATTGAGCAGTTGACAGGATACCTAGAGGAAAAGAAAAAAGAATTGGATAACTATAAGCAAAACATTGCACAGGTAATAACTGAAAATATCACTTATATATCCATATGTCTTTATTAGAATAGAATAAATGTACAGAAATAAAAGGTAATGTACAAAGTTGTCTGGAGTGTAAACTGAGATGTTGGGTTCTCTGATTACGATATTTTTTAATTTAAATGTTCTCTCTAAAGGAAAATTGAGTTACTAAAATGGTTTTGTATGGATATGTCTGTTTCCAGGTCAAAGAAAAGTGGCTAAACCCCTTGAAGAAGCTGATTGAGAAAATTAATGAGAAGTTTAGTAACTTCTTTAGTTCTATGCAGTGTGTTGGGGAAGTTGATCTTCATGTGGAAAATGAGGTATGGTTTATTTTTCATGTGGAAGAATAACATGGATATTTTCATGCATAGAATCATAGAATGGTAGAGGTTGGAAGGGACCTTTAGAGATCATCTAGTCCAACCCCCCTGCAGAAGCAATTCAACCTAGATCAGGTTGCATAGGAACATGTCCAGGTGGGTCTTGAAGACCTCCAAGGAAGGAGACTCCACAACCCCTCTGGGCAGCCTGTGCCACTGCTCCGTCACCCTCACAGTTAAATAGTTTTTTTCTTATGTTTAAATGGAACTTTTTGTGTTCCAGCTTCATCCCATTACCCCTTGTCCTGTTGCTAGATAGAATACAAAAAAAGGGATGTCCCAACCTCCTGACACCCATCACTTAGATATTTATAAATATTAATGAGATCCTCCCTCAGTCTCCTCCAGACTAAACAGCCCCAGATCCCACAGCTTTTCCTCATAAGAGAGATGTTCCAGTCCCCTGATCATCTTGGTGGCCCTGCACTGGACTGTGTCTAGAAGTTCTCTGTCCCTCTTGAGCTGGGGAGCCCAGAACTGGACAAAGGACTCCAGATGAGGCCTCACCAGGGCTGAGTAGAGAGGGAGCAGAACCTTCTTTGACCTGCTAGCTGCACTCTTCTTGATGCATCCCAGGATGTCATTGGCCTTCTTGGCCATGAGGGCACATTGCTGGTTTGATGCATCGTCTTTCACTTATATATTGTTACCGAAAAAATAACAAATTGACATTTGGATTTTAGGAAATGTATTACCTTTTTTCAAATCACGGCCTTTTACTGATGAACATGCTTATTTCATGTGAGAATTGCCTTACCATTGAATGATTGGACTAAAAAGAGTCTTTGTCCAGGTGCATAGGACTTCAACTCACTGGTTTTTGAGGCTTCTTTCAACTTCCAGGGCTCAGTTAGAAGCATTGTATTTACTTTAGTTTTAACTCAGATTTACTATTAGTGATTTAACTCTACATTTTTTAGCTAATTTGTGGTATTCTGTTATCATTTAGTGGCTAAATGTACTACTTTTAAGAGTACATTGATTTACTTCTATGTGTAGTATATAATCAAGTCTGCTGGCATTTTGTCTCTTTTGGAAGTATCCTGTTAATTTCGCAGTAACATAGGCAGCAATTGCCTCAGGTGAAGAGTTTAAAGCATCAATGGTACCTTGAGGGGAAATAATTCGGTGCAGTGGGCTGAAGAGAAATTGTGTATTTTGTTTTAAATTGATGTCTGTAAGGATGACTTCAAGACTCTCATATGTAATGCATAGACTCCACAATAGTGAAAGTTGACACAAACATGGGATTTTGTGCTGTTTAAGTTACTCAAACATCTTTTCCTAAAATATTTGAAATGCTATTATTATTACTTGAGACAAAATAGTGACTGACAAGACTCTTTACATGAACAGCATAAAAATGTTTACATAGAAATTAGTATTATGAGACAGTAGGACATTAAACTATGGACTTTTCAGCTCTTTTCATAGTTACCTACAGAGTCAGATCTACATTAAACAAAAACTGTCTTATCTAAAAGTAAGTTGCGAAGGACCACACAAAAACAGTAAAGCTGTTTAAAAGCAAAGGGAGACTAAACTGTTTTTCTGAATATCATCTTTGGAAAGTCTTGCTTTTCTCTTATAAAGGTGTCACAAATAGTTTTAGCCAGTGTTACTGTGCCAGTGACACAGTACCTTTTTTCCTCAAGTGATCAACACCTATAATAGAGAGGCAGAGAATCTGTTGTAGAGCTTGGATTCCTTACCCTTACTCTCTGCAGAGGACTCTGTTGCCCTACTGTATGAAACACATCACTGTGTTCTTCCTTGACATCCGAGCAGAACCTGCAGCGAGTGCTCTGACTTCCCTTGGTAGCTCTTGGTAACCAGAATTCAGAATGCGAGCAGTAATAACGCTCACCTTCCTCAATTCCCCACAGGCAGTTTTGCACATCATTCTTGACAGGTCCTGGAATTTCTGTCAATTATATGAACTGGTGCTTCCAGTAGTCTGGCAACAGAGGCCTAACTCTGTGATGGTGTTACAGCTGTGCTGGAGAGCAGATCTCTCTTCCTGGAGGCTTTGCCAGCCAGTGCCTTGTATGCTTCTCTCAGCCTAGTTTTGGTCTGCACCAGTGCATCCAAAAGTACAGTCTCAGGCCTGCAGTCCTGTTTTTCATTTCTCCTTACATGAAGTCATTGTGTTCTTGGTGTTCCTTGGCCACCCTGTCCCTTTCCAAAGAGTACAGCAAAAGCTCTGCAAGTTTCTGTTAGAGAAGAAACTGGAACTAAATTGTGAACCTAGAAGTATGTTTTTCCACTCCACTATACTATGTTTCTGGTCATAAGCAAGCCAGACTGTTGAGACTGATGCTGACAATCGAGTACTGAGTCTTGCTAAAATGAGAAAGTTCATCTTAAGCTTCAGTGCTGTTACCTTCACTCATTAGAATAATGTCTTACTAGCTCCACTTATCAAAATACCACCTCCAGAAAGGTAATTGCAACAACATTTGTTGGTTTTGAAAGCATGTCCCATGTTTTTCCTTCTTAATCTCCTCATTATTAGGCATAACTATCAAACTACAATCTGCAAATCCAAGAAGCTAATTATTCTGAAACTGCATTAAATGCCAAAGAAGAAATTTCTCCCGTAGTGGAAGAGCACAAAATGGTAACCAAAATCTGCTTGCAAATAGTTACACATTGCTTTGTTCCAGTGTTATCTGTCATGGTCATGCAGCACTCCTTCTCAAGGCAGGTCTTCAGTTTGTCTTTGGAAGTACCAGCCCATGAGGGTGAGAAAGATGGACTCTCTTCAACATTGGAAAATGTTGGCTTGGCAAACTTGAGTTTATGTCATGTCACCTTTATTCTCTCTTAAAGCTTGTATACATCAGCATTAGCCTCAAAGGTTCCCACTTAGATGTTTTTATAATACTAGTACACCAGAAGAACCTGAGAGTCATAGTAGATGAAAGTAAGTACGAATGTAAGACCTTACACTTTTCACTCCTGAGTCTATGCATGTGTCCACAAGTGTAGTAAAACACAAGGAGCACCAAAAGAGGGCTGATTTTGCAGATTAGCTGATCTGGGAGGATTTGCTACATCCTCTGCAATGTTAGATGCTGGCCAGTGTGTGAGTTACTCATCCCAAAGCAAGACCTGAAGGGAGCAACGAAGTTGAGAGTTGTCACAGAATCACAGAATCTTAAGGACTGGAAGGGGCCTTGAAAGATCATCTAGTCCAACTCCCTGCCAGAACAGGACCATCTAGGAAAGGTCACACAGGAACTTGTCCATGTGGGTTTTGAGTGTCTCCAGAGTAGGAGACTCCACAACCCATCTGGTTAGCCCCTTCCAGTGCTCCAACACTGTCACAGTGAAATTTTTCCTTATGTTTCTTTGGAATCTCTTATATTCCAGGTTGTACCTGTTACCCCTTGTCCTATCACTGGACATCTCTGAGAAGAGGCTGGCTCTATCCTCCTGCCCTTTATGTATTTGTAAATATTACAGTTTACGTTACAATCAACTTGGAAGTTCCTTAAAGCAGTTTTAAGACTGTGAGGTGGTGTGAGTTGTTTACTTCATAGTGGCTTTCAGACCTTGTTGTTCTTCACAATAGCCAGGACCTTACAACAGGACTCTGCTCTACCACATCACCCAGATTCTCATATGCCTTCTGATGCCAGTGATATGTGGCAACCTAAACAACTAAACCAACCTAAACCATTGCTAGCTTTTATGAGAAGGTGTAGTGGTTTAGTCTTGGCTGGGTGCCAGATACCCACCAAGTCATTCTATCACTCCTCTGGATGGAGGAGAGAAATACAATGAGAGTTTGTGAGTAGAGGTAAGGACGGGGAGATGGCTCAGCAATTAGTGTTAGAGGCAAAGCAGACTCAACCTGGGGAGAAAAGGTTTTTCTTTATTAGTGAACAGTCGAAACAGAGCAGGGAAATGAGAAATAAAACCAAATCTTAAAACACCCCCCCCACCCCTCCCTCTTCCCAGGACTCTCTCTCCTTCTTCCCCCAGCAGCACAGGGGAGGGATGTTGTGGTCAGTTCACTACAGATGGACTTTGCCGCTGCTTCTTCTCAGGGAGAGGCCTCCTGACATTTCCCACTGCTACACTGTGGGGTCCCTCCCACGGGAGACAGTCCCTCACGAACTTCTCCAATGTGGGTCCTTCCCATGGGCTACAGTCCCTCACAAACTGCTCCAGCATGGGGCCTCCCACGGGGGCAGCTCCTCACACCCTGCCCCAACGTGGGTCACCCACCAGGAAAACAGTCCTTCAGGTACTGACTGCTCCAGCCTGAGTCCCTCACAGGATCACAAGTCCTGACAATAAACCTGCTCTGGCGTGGGCTCCATTCTCCCAACAGGCTCCCAGGTCTTGCCAGGAACTTGCTCCAGAGTGAGCTTCTCACAGAGTAACAGCCTCCTTCAGGCATCCACCCGTTCCAGCATAGGGTCCTTCATGGGCTGTGAGTGGGTTTTTGCTCCACGGTGGCCTCCATGGACTGCAGGGGCACAGCTGCCTCACCATGGTCTTCACCAGAGGTCACCGGGGTGTCTTTCTTTCAGGGCCTAAGCACCCTCCTCCCCCTCCTTCTCCACTGACTTTGTTATCTGTGGAGATGTTTTCACATTCTCACCCCATTGCTGCTGCAGTTTAGCAACTACACAGCAACTTCTTCCCCTTTTCAAATTCATTAATCACAGAGGCCTTAACCACAGTCACTAATTGGCCAGGCCTTGGTCAGCTGTGGATGCATCTTAGAGTTGACTGGCAATGGCCCTGTCAGCTACAGTGGAAGCTTCTGTCAGACCTTTGTTGAAAGAAGCCTCCCCTGTAGCCCCACTACCAAAAAACCTAGCCTAGGCAAAACTACTACAGATGGGCTGCTTATTGTCTCATTGCCACAACTGTCCTTTCTAAAGTATTTGTGAGTTACCATCAGGAATCATTTCTATTCCTTCTACCCTAAGCATTACAAATTACAATTGTGTGATCTGAAGAACATGAGTCAGTGACCTCCAAGTACAGGATTTAGGCTTCCACAGCGAATAAGGGATAGACCTCTTGAAACTTTGACATGGTTTGGCCCAGCTAGCACAGCAGCACCACGACAGTCTATCGCTCGGTGCCCCCCATCACCGCCACTCTCATTAGGATGGCAGAGGCCCCAGCGAAATGGGAGTAAAAAGATAAGCAAGGTTGTTGTGAATTGAGACAAGGGCAGGGAGGGCTCACTGCCAATTACTGTTCCAGGTAAAACAGACTCCAGTATTCAACTTAGAGAGGAAAGTAGGAAAGTTTATTCTACAAGAAACAGAACGGAATAAAAGCAAGAAAGGAGTAGAATGATGAGAGAATTACAACCAGCACTTTAAGATCCCCCTCCCCCATCCCTCCTTTCTTCCCAGGCCCAGCTCACTGCTCCCGATATCTCTACCTCCTCCCTCCTCAATGGCTCAGGGGGGCAGGGAATGGGGGATGTGGTCAGTCTCTCACAGATGGGCTCTGCCGCTTCTCTCTTCTCAGAGGAGAACGATTCCTGGCATTCTTCCCCTGCTCCAACAAGGGGTCCCTCCCCTGGGACACAGTCCCTAATAAACTTCTCTGGTGTGGATTCTTCGCCACGGTTGCAGTTTGTGCAGATACAGGGTTCCTCCCTCATGACACGGCCTCTTTTGGGTATAAGTTTAATGAGCTGCTTTGTTGTGGGTTCTTCCCCACAGTGACAGCTGTGAATATTGAGTCGCTTCCTTGGGACATGGCCTGCTCCAGCCAGAGTGATAAAGGGTCCCTCCTTCAGGACACGGCCTCTTCCAGCCATAGTTTTAATGAAGAAAATCACTGCCTCTGGCTCAGGGTCTGTAGTGAAGTGATTGGGTCCCTCCCTCAGGACACGGCCTCCTCCAGCCATAGTTACTGCCCCGAGTCTGAGGTTCGTAATGAAGTGATTCAGTGCCCCTGGCTTGGGGTTCTTAGCAAAATGAGACTCTGTCCCTGATACAGGGTCTTTAAAGAAATGCAAACAAATTACTGCTTCACCAGTCTTCTCAGTGGAATGCAAGGGAGTCACTGCTCCAGCACACCTCCTCCTCTCTTTCAACACTGACCTTGGAGTCTGTATGGTTGTTTCTCTCTCTTCCTACTCCTTGCACCACCACCAGCCAGAAAAGAAGGGACAGAAGAAGGAAGAAACAGGAAGAAGCCTCCTCTTCCGGCTTCTTCTTAAAGAGAGATCGTGGAGGCATCTAATTGTCTCAGCCCCAGCAGTGTGTCTGGCTCTGAGCTGGGGAGAGTTTTGAGAAACTACTTACAGGAGCCATCTTTACAGTCCCTTCACCCTTACCAGAAAAGGCTGTAATGTCAAACCATTACAAACTCATTTAATTAGACTTCTTGCACTTGAAGAGATTCAGGTGGGATCTTAACCTATACAACACACACACCCCATCACCCCACTGTTCCTAAGTTGATAGTGTCATATACCCTAAAGCATTTCTTCCAATAAATGGAATTTGCTGGAGCATTGCTTTTTTCTTTTTCTAGCCAAGAATTCTTTTTCTTGTCTGTGTTCTTAGTATGTATAAAGTCTTTCTTACCGGGGATTCAGAAACTAACAAATCATTATCACAGGGAGGATGTGGTATATGAACCAGACTGTATGAAAGTCTATTTCGCATGAAAAATGAAATACTGTATGAAACATAATTAATGTCTTGATATTAAGTTGAACTCAAATAATCTGTAGATTCCTGTAGAATGTTTGGCACATCTTATTTTCTTAAATTTGCAAGTCGTTATCAATTAAGATGCAGTTCAGAGGAACTGAATTTAATAGATGGTGGCTTTTACAGGAGGAGTATGACAAGTATGGGATTCGTATTAGAGTCAAATTCCACAGTAGCACTCAACTTCATGAATTGACTCCGTATCATCAGAGTGGAGGTGAGAAAAGTGTTTCCACTATGTTGTACCTGATGGCTCTACAGGAACTCAACAGATGTCCTTTCAGGGTTGTAGATGAAATAAATCAGGTGAGGATCGATATCACATTGTTTAACCTCATACTATACAGATGGTTGTAACGTGAAGATAACAGACTTTTATTTAAAATCTTTTAGGGAATGGATCCAGTGAATGAGAGAAGAGTTTTTGAAATGGTTGTGAAAACCGCTTGTAAAGAAAACACATCTCAATACTTCTTTATTACACCAAAGGTTAGTGGCAGAAAATGAAATTGAAAATTTGTTTAGGAGAGTTGAGTTATGTGTGATAATATCCTTATAAACACTGTTTAGCTTGTATCTGGTTTACCTAAAAACTGAATATTAGAGGGTAACTATCCATATTAAGGATGGTCCTGGCAGGAATTCAGGAAACTTACACCAAGTCTCATCTCATCCTAAACACATTCTGTAAGTGGCCTTTGTAGCAATATCACAAGGTAACCACCAGTGGGTAGGAGTACCTATAGTGTAACAAGGCTATGAAACAGTGCCTCTGGCTCACACAGGACTGGGATTGTAGCAGAGAGAAACATCTAGACAAGTTAGATAATGATTTTGGAACAGGCTAGTGCTGCTGAGGTTGGAAGAGCTACAGGAGTCCCACATTAATGGAGGGAAACTGTTCAGGTAGTAATCTTGAGGTGTCCAGAAAAGGTCGATGCTGTGGTGCAATAGAAGATGGATTGAAGAGGAATGACCAGTGTTTAATTGTACTCATCTATTTTTTATTTTAAAAAAGCGAAAAAACACACAAAAAAAAAACCCACACAAAACCCCTACATTAGATAATTAGCTCAGTAGGTGATGCAGTGATGAGATGCTGTGGCTTGAAAGGGCTAGTAAGTAGGGTAGCTGTTGCTCTGCACCGTTAACAGAGGCTGATGTTATGTTCAACTTGATCAAAGAGAAACTGAATCAGTGCAAGTTACTTGTACACCAAGGAGGCAAGCAGTTGATAATGGGCTGTATACTTCTTATTAAGATACCAGTTTTCCTGCAGCCAGCATTCCTCACTGTATTTTAGAAAATCTGGCTGGTTTCTGCTGTTCTCTGCCATAAATAGCAGTTGAAGGACCTGAGGAAAGCCACCTGCAGGATTTACCTGGCTGAAAGTAAAAGGAAGGTGGTGCTTATTGTTCCATCTGGTCTTGCAGTATACTTAGCTCCACACAGTTTGGTCATTCCCTGTACACATTACTTCGTCTTTGTACTGTGCTTACTATCCCCTTTTGTCTTTTGTGATTTCTCTCCTTATTGGGTCTGCTTTTCTGTACTCTGTTCTACTTTGAGAAGTAAGATTGGTTTGGATGTTGAAAGGATAGAAACAGCTCTGCTAACTATGATGTTTCCCACATATAAGGAACTTTAGAAGATAACTGTCTAGAGTTCAGAGTCTGTTTTAAAAATTGTACTTATTGTGAAATTACTAGCGTAGTGTAGTGGGTCTGGTATGTTAATGATTTTTCACAGCAGCTCCTGCAGTGCTGTGCTTATTGTTGATATCAATATTATGACTACCGCTTGCACAGCATCAGGGCTGTCCCTCCAGCATTCCTTCCCCTACCTTCACCAATAGCTGTGGGTGGGCATGATCTTGGGAGGGACTATGGCCAGGACAGCTGACCCAGGCTGACCAAGGAGATATTCCATACCATATGACATCAGCTCAGTAATATAAACTGGGGGAAAGGAGCAGGAAGGGGAGGCGAGATTCATTTCTGGCCTTCCAAAAGCAACCGCTACGCGTACTGCAGCCCTGCTTCTCGGGAGGTGGCCGGACATCACTGCTGATGGGAAGTAGAGAGTAACAGCTTCATCTGCTTTTGCTTCGCTTCCCGCACGCGCGGCTTTGCTGCTTATTTATTACACTGCTTTTATCTCAACCCATGAGACTCCCATCTTATTTTCTCCCCTTCCCTGGCTTGCTGGGGAGGTGGGGGATAGAGCGGTGTGGTGGGCACCTGGCATCCAGCCAGGGTCAAACTACCACAGCCTTTTGGTGCCCAACGTGGGGCAAGATAATAGCAGTTTTACATTAACTGCATTGTAATTACAGTAAACCAATGAGAGCAAAGCTCCCGTGCTGGTCATGGAGCCTTGCTGTAATACAGCGTATCTTTCACTTCCTAATGTTTGGGAACATGCTGCTACTAACACTGACTCTGTGCTGCACTATAATATTGATAGCTTTGCTAAGTTGGCTTTTGGACTCTGTGAAAGGGATGAAAGGGCCTGGGAACATGATGGCCCAAATAATATTTGTGAGTCTCATTCTGTTACTGATGGATTTACTGTGATGTGGGAGCTATCTTGTGGAGGTCATGAGGCAATGTACCTCCTTCCCCTCAGCTCAGACTGATGTAGACAATTTTGTTACACAGACTTCCCAGGTCCTTAGTCACCCTTATATGAATGAGAGTTTTAATATTACTAATTAACATGGCTGGTATATTACATATTTTGTGGAATCTGGACTCATCTGGGTACCAGAGAGGACAAAGTTGGGATGGAAAGATGTTAAAACACCTCCTGAAGTGGCCGGTCCCTGGGTGGCAGGGTGTGTGGATGAATTTGGGCAAATTCCTAGGACGGTTATCACCTCCTGTAACCTGGGATTTTACACCTGAACAGATTAAAAAAAACTGCTTTATTGGCACACATTGATAGAAAGGAGAAGGCAAATTAGAATGTGCAGAGCTAACCGGAGTTAAAATGAGAAAGCAGAGCTAAGGCATTTTGGAAACTTAAAGTGCATTGGAATATCATAAGAGTAAGATCAAGGAATGTGTTGCATCACTATTCAGCAGGAAGAGATGGCGTTATGAAGGGATGGCTCAAGATACTTCTTTTCCCTCTCTCTCTGCCACACCCCACAAGTAGGTGATAACCATAGTTAGCATGGTGAAGCTGTAATGGCCTAGCACAGAGACGGTGATTCATGTAAAGGTTTTAGCTGATGAGTAAACTGCATCAGAGGATAATTGAAAGACTCTACAGAGCAGGCTGAGGAGAAAGCCACTGCTGTTCCAGTGGCTTACCTGCAGTTTCTGAGCCTACGCTAGATATCATCACTTAGTAGAAAGCATGTCATCTTATGCTAGAAGGTATGACAAATTGTCATGCTAAGCTAAGTTCCAGGTATGTATCCACTGGACACTGGAGAAAATGTCATCATATGGGTTTTCCCAGTATGCTGACACTTTCCCCAGATCTATTTTTAAGCAAGCTATAGATGGGAACAGGTACAGATCAATAGGCAGTAGAGTTGAAAAGTTGTGTTTTGAATAGTTGTGATTCACTGTCAGAATGAGTTGCTGGACCGAATGGATTCCTTAGGAGTGAGTCTCGGATTCGAAAATCAGTATTTTTTAATACCAATCTATGACAAAACAAATTACACTTATTAAACATGCACATAGTCACTATGTTGTGAGTGAATGGTTCTTTGCTGTAGAGCAAGATTAGAATGCAGAACAATCTTAGATTAGGATGCATTTCAGCACAGACAGATGTAGGGTTTGTTTTTTTAAGTGGGAAAAATAAACGTCAGCCTCTGATCTAAGGCATATATGCCTAAATGACTGGTAAGAGAGACGTTAGCGTGGATAACAGTTGGGCTAGAAGTTGTCCTGAGCGTTGCAGGTAGCCTTACAGCTAGCATGATATCTCTCAGTCTGCAGGGCTTGTGCCTGACAAGATATGGGCTATGGTAAGTGGCCAGCTTTGGTAGTTACACTTTGGAAAAGCAGTACACTGGCTGGAGTTACTCCGGAGGACAACAGTGCAACTAGTGAGAGGTTTTGAAAGTTTTGAGTTTCCTCTAATGGAAATTGCCCAGCTCAGAGGAGCATGGGGCTGACACAAGACATAATAATTGGGCCCAAGTACTATCATATTGTACTAATACCTGTATCATTACAATTAATTCAATTAATTGTAATCATTACAATTATTACAACTGTAATAATGCCTGCCCAGGGCAAAGGGTGGGGAGAGGGCAGGGGTAGAGAGGAAGAAAAATACCCAATATTCTCTGCCCATTGTGGATTCAGCAAAAAAATAATTACTTCCTTTGCTGGAGGAAGGTATAGATTAGATAGGAAGATTTTCTTGTAGTAAGAACAGCAAAGTATGGAAATTGCCTGAAGAATGAGTGGAATCTCCTTGGGAGATTTCTAGGAACAAATGCATGTCATCTGTCAGGCTGTAATCTTGCCATATTGTCCTTTTGACATCCAAGTATTTACATAGATCTCCTTCACCTCTTTTAGATAATGGAGAACATCTCTTCTAGCTGTTTGACTTTTGGCTTTTCTGATTTTCACCAGCTCCTGCAGAATCTTACTTACAATGACAAGATGACAGTGTTGTTTGTCTACAATGGACCTTTTGTGTTGGAGAGAAGCACCTGGAACCTAAGGGCTTTCATTAGGCGGCGGCGGCGACTTGGAAGGATGATGAACAGTGATACCTTACCAAAAAAAAGGTCGCTAAAGTAATATATGGAGAGGTGTGTGTGTGTTTGTAGAACTTTTTGTTAACACCCGGCATTCAAGACCTCAGAATTTGTGAAATATTAGAACATGTAAAGAACTGATGATTTAAGAACTTTGAATCTTAAAACTCGTGTAACGTGAAAGTGTGACAGATTAGAAGTGCATGATTGGGGTTTTTTTTTTCCAAATCTTTCATAATGGCCTCTTTCTTCAAAGCATCTACTTCTGTCTCACTTATTTTGTTCTGGTTGAGGGTAGAGGTTGCATCCGAAAGTTTGAATTTGTTGTTGGTACAGTTAAGGATGTTCTCTGAAGCCTTCCTGTTGAAGTGGAAACGTTATGAATGAATGAATAAGATGATGTGTAGGATGAGAATGTGCATTGGTTTTGGGTTTGTGAAAACATGCCTGAAGTTAATACGAAGAATTTACTGTTGTTAAAGGAATGTACTTTATTATTTTTATTTATTGGTTCTATTTTGTATTCTTGGAAGGATAAAGGTCTTTTAGTTTTCTAACAAGTCTTCTTCAGCAAGGAGACTGGCAAAGAGAGATATGTTTTTGAAACAATGAGCTAGCTAGCTTGCAGAAGTAAAGCTAAGCAATATATTTTGCTTTTTAAGTAAGAATTGATGTGGTTTTAGTAGAAGATAGGATAAAATAGACCTGCTGATTTTAAGGGTTCAGCTGCATCAGAACACTGGTATATGCAATGGCTTTTCAACACATAGCCATAACATTCACTCGTGGAGTCTTGGCTGTAGCTGTTAAGTAGATCAACATAATTCTATTATCAACAGAATGCTTAACACCTAAAATAAAGTTACCGTTGTTTAGTTTACTAATTAAAAAAAAGATAAACTTAATACTGAATTGTGAAGTGTGTTATTTGTAAAGAAATGGAAAGTATACCTGGTATGTAGTATGTACATAAAAAAGGTTGAGTCCCAGGACACAGTCAGAAAATATGCAGCAGCCTTGTTATCAGGGGAGGGGGGTGGTCTCCAGTTAGGATGTTAGACAAAATTTGATGTCCACTTGATTTTAGAGCAGGAGGCTTTTCTAACAGTGTCCTGTCAGTGAACTTTGGCAGTGGAGTGGAAGTGTCAGGCTTTTTACACTGGGATGTAAGAAATAAAATAACCCACTGTAGCATGTAAGCTGCGGGTACTGGAAGTTGAGTGCTGTAACTCTGGGTTTGAACAGATGAGCCTTTAAGGGCATAGAGCACTACACACTCTCACATCACGGGCCCCTGTGTCGATCAATGGAGCTCTGTCTGACTGTGAAATGAGTTCCTGGAATAAGTTCCATGAGGATTAGTGTCCACACACAAACATTTGACAGAAGAACTAAAAGAGTGTTGGAAACCTGGGCTGTGGTCCAGGGACTGAGTGGGCCAACAGGGCATCCTCGACTCCCGCGTTGTGGCTACGCGCTGGAGCATTGGCTGCACTGCAAGCTCTGGGGTGCAGATGTGTTCCTTCATCTCCGCCAACGCTCCGCTGCTCACGGCCCCTCACTTGTGCCCTTCATTTCTGGTTTCTTTCTTAATTGAATGGAAAAACATACATTCTGTTTAGTCTCTGAGGATCACTACGAAAAGTGTGTTTTGGTTTTGGAGTCTAAATAAGATAAATTGCTTACATGAACATGTGTTGGGACTCGGTTCCTCTGTGGCTAGACAGCAGTCTGTCCTTTGTGGTGTCATCTTAGAACTTGGTGGGATTTCTTCCTAGAGTTCACTAACTTTCTCGTGTTTTGGGCTGGGGTATGAAATTAAGTCAGACATACTTCCCACTGCACAACTGAAGGGGATGACAGGCTCGCGGGGATTTGCTGTTTCCTCAGAGGACCATTGGCTACTGACTGCCGGCCCAGATTTTGACCTGTTGGGCTGCAGTCTGACTAAGGCCTGGTCTGGCACGTTAACTTACCCCAGGCAGCACACCGAGCTGCGAACGTGTTCTACTGTCGTGGTGCGACCAGCAGAGCTTCGCCACCCGGGAGCTCTGATAGCTGAGGGGCTGAAAAGATCCGCGGGACCAACGTGCGGGTGGGTGCGTACAGACCTCCCAGCTGCAGAGGCCGCTGTGTGCGTCCCGCGCCGCCCTGCCCCGGGCAGCCTCCGCGTGGTTCCGTGCCCCCTGCCCACGCTCACTGCCCTCCCCCGGCAGCAGCTGGCTTGCAGTCAGTCCTTCGTGCTGTGCTGCTGCTGCTGTTCGGCTCCTCCGGGACTCTTGCTATAAAAACCCGCAGAATTAGTTTCAGTGTCACTTTGAGGAGGAGGCGGGAGGGGGCAAGGAGGGGAAGGAGTGGGAGTTTGGGTTAAATATACATGTAGAATCCAACTTTTCCTGCTGACTAGATGCTCTCTCAAAAATGTAGAAGTGGAAAGACCCCAAATAGTCCTGACAGCTGAAATACAAATTGAGCTTTCTCCAAAAATAAGTACTTTTCCCTGTTGTGTAGACCAGCTGAAAACAATGGCAAAGATTGTCTTCCACCACCATCTGCAGTTCTGACAAACATCTGTGTCTGCTCATGTACTGAGACAAAGAGCAAGAAGCAGCATGGAAGTTGTGACTTACCGTGAGAAGAAAAAAGATCTTGAGAAACCAAATACAAATAGTGCTTGCAGATCACCTTTGCTGCATTATAGCACACATGTGTTGATGTTAACTAGAAGAGATTGCTTAGCTGGACAAAGCAGTAAGTGAGAAGAAGGAGGTGCCCTTGCACAAGTACAGAGCTTGTAGCATGCTTTCCTGAAGCTGAGGCATTTACTGGAGGAAGAATAAATGGAGCCCATGAAAGCTGTTGGCAAGGGGGAACATCTGTCCTCTGAGTGCTGGGGTTGATGAGGGACACTGGTCATGCAGCATGGGTCTGGGCTGCAGGGTGATGAAGGAGGAGTAGGGTACTTCCCTTCAGAGGCTGGGACAGGTGCCTGCGCTGGGCCCGGTGCCATGTTTTGCTTGGAGTTCAACACAACTGGAGGCTCCTGTATATGGTTCATGCCAAGGTGCCCCCTTGTGTTACAAAAGTCTCTTGCTGATACATCTTTCAAGAAGCTTCTGGACCATCTTCAAACAATATGTCCTATGGACTGTGGAAACTGACTCAGGTATCTTCCATGAGCCTGCAGGTACCTGCTTGTTCCCTTAGCAAGGCCTCCTAACTTTATGAAGATCTCATTCCAACGGGCCTTAATTCCCGCTTTCTTTGCCCAATCCCCATGCTGTTCCGTAGCGCCTTGTTGAAAGTGGAGCATTAGAGCAAACAGCCACGCGAGACATGAAGTGTGTTGTTCTGTTTTACAAACACTTGCATAACATTAACACCATGTCTGATGCTGTCTGTGCTGTCCCTGACTCAGCTTTGGCGACTGGAGTTTCCCTGGCGGGGAGGGAGAGAGGGAGGGAGAGGTGAGAGACCTGTGATTCAGGATGCCCAGTGCTTGCGAAGTCGAGCAGGGGCCCCTCAGGCTCTTCTGAGAGGTGGGCTAAGGGGTGTTCCCACGCAGTGCATCACTCCTGCTCCCTGCACCCCACAACCTGCAACACCCCTCAAGCTGGGAAAGGAGCACCACACTGAGGCAATACGGGCACAGCAACAGCCAGTAACAGCATCAAAATGTATTGTAATTTTATGGGTGGTGTTTAGATGGGTTTTTTTGATGTTGCAGGCAAAATTTCCCTGTCCTCTCTCCTATCTTTATTTGGCCTGCTCCTTGAAAGGTGCACTGTAGTTTCTTCTGATTTGATTGGCACAGTATCTGATGGGAGATGCCTAGCAGGAGAGCTACAGCACAGGAAGCGGGGGGAACCTTGGCACTGCAGCTTCACTGTAAATAACTCTGAGCCAGAATTACTCTCTTCAGTTCTGACTCACTGAAACACAATGTCCAAAATAAATTTTCCTGGAACTTTTTGTTACAGAAGCATTTTTTTTCCCTAGTACCTTGTTAATTAAGAATAAAACCAGGATACAGCATATCATAATTCGGAGAGAAAAGAGACAAGAAAGGGAATTAAATCCACCTCTGCTCCAAGAAAAATCCTCCCCCCATCCCTGCATGAACATCTGAAAATGGCAGGAATGTTTCTCTACTGTTGCAGTCCCAGGCTAGGCTTGCCAAGAGCCACGCTTCTCCTGCAAGGCCCATTGGTGCAGCTGTCCTTTGCGTACCAGGACAGCCTGGATAAAGGGATGGGGTTTGAATGTGGAGGGTGATTTCAGCAGTGGCTGTACTTCCTTTTATTTCGGTGATAACTGTAGCCATTGACAAGGCCAAGTAGTTAATGGAGGGAGCGGGGAGGTGCGTGCAGGAACCAGATGCATTTAGCCATTTAAAGCCTTTCAGGCACCACCGTGGCAGTGTTGAAAGCCAGCAGGGAAAACACAAAAAAAGAACAGCAAGTAGCAATAATGGTGGACAAGGCAGAAGAGGTGATAATCATCACCACAGCAGCCCACCTGCCAACATCCTCTCCTGTCGCTCAGCTCTTTCCAAATAGCACAGTCCCATGACTGCAACTCCCATCTCTGTGCTTTCCACCTGATTCCACCAGCTTTTCTCCACCATTCTTCTGCTCCCCAGTTGCTCTCAAAATAATTTCCTGGTTGTCCAGTATTTGTTCTGTTGATCTATTGCCCCCACTAAGCCAGTGGGGGTTTTTTAACAGGTGTACTGAGTTTGGCTGGCATAAGGGTTCATTTACTCCATAGTAGCTTGTATGGAGCTCTGTTTTGTGTTTGTGTCCAGAACACTGGTGGTAACACAGGGATGTTTTACTGTTTCTCATACTGCCCCACCAGCACAAGAAGTTTACAAGAAGCTATGAGGGGACACAGCCAAGGCAGCTGACCCCAAATTACCAAAGCCATATCCCATGCCAAATGACATTGTGCTCAGTGGTAAGAGATGGGGGAAGAAGGTGGAAGGTGGACACTCATGGAATTATGTCTTCCCAAGTAACTACTATGTGTGCTGGAGCCCCTCTTTTCTGGAGAAATGGCTACCCACCTGCCTGCCAATGGGAAGCAGTGAATCATAGAATCATAGAATGGTAGGACTGGAAAGGACCTTTAGAGATCATCTAGTCCACCCCCCCTGCAGAAGCAGGTTCAACTAGATCAGGTTGCATAGGAACATGGAACAGGCTGCCCAGTGGGGTTGTGGAGTCTCCTTCCTTGGAGGTCTTCAAGACCCACCTGGACATGTTCCTATGTGACCTGATCTAAGTGACCTTGCTTCTGCAGGGGGGTTGAACTAGATGATCTCTGAAGGTCCCTTCCAACCCCTACCATTCTATGATTCTATGATTCTATGATCTCCTCCAGACTAAACAGCCCCAGTTCCCGCAGCCTTTCCTCATGAGAAAGATGTTCCAATGCCCTGATCATCTTGGTGGCCCTGTGCTGATGATTGCCTTATTCTGTCTTGCTTGTGTTCTCCCTATTAAACTGTCTGTATCTCCACTCAGTAGTTTCCTCACTTTTGCCCTCCTGCTTCTCTGACCCATCCCAGTGGGGCAGAGTGAGCAAGCAGCTGTGTAGGGCTGAGCTGACGCCAGGGGCTGACCCACAGTGACAGTGTATGTTAGCCTCAAAACATGATGTTACGCTTATTATTATCTAGAGTTTAGTATTTCAGATGATTTGCATCAGCTGTTGCACCTGGAGCTACATCAAATCCTGGCAGTCATGCCCAGTGTGTATGCATAGAAGAGAAAGGTGTCTGCTTGCAGACAGCCTCAGTCAAAGTGGATCAAAGTGAACATATGCTTTAAGATAACTGGGATCATGTAATTTAAAGGGGAAGAGTCTCTGATTCCACCTTCCTAACCCTGTAATGAAAGATGTAAATTGTGAACATGATGTGGCTTCATCTTGACTGCAGTCCACTAACAGTGGTTTGCATCAGTTTGGGACATGTAATAGACATGGACAATTTTTCACAGACAACAAAGTTTTGGTTGATTGGCTAGTGGTTTGGTTTGGTTTGTTACTTATTGGGATATTTGTCAGTTTGATTTTGTGGTTGGTTTTGATGAAGAATTAAAAGCATAGAGTAAATCCAAAGCAGATGGTGGGCACAAGGAGTGCAAAGGGACTGACTCTCAGATGTGACCAACAGTATCAGCCCCTCTCTGTGCTGTGCAGTGAGACGTAAAGGTCTGTCTTGTTGAAAAAGGTGGACACTTACAAATCCACAGGCCCTGATTGGATGCACCCATGAGAGCTAAGAGAACTGACTGATGTTATTGCTAAGCCACTCCCAACATTTCTGAATGATTGTGGTGCACAGGCGAGGTCTCTGAGCACTGGAGAAAAGCAAATGTCACTTCAGTCTTCAAAAAAGGTGAGAAAGAGGACCCAGGAAACTACAGGCCGGTCAGCCTCACCTCCATCCCTGGAGAGGTGGTGGAACAACTCATCCTGAATGTCAACACTAAACATATGAAGGAAAAGATGGTTATCAGGGGGAGTCAACATGGATTCACCAAGGGGAAATCCTGTTTGACCAACCTGAGAGCCTTCTATGAGTGCACAACTGGCTGGCTAGATGAAGGGAGAGCAGTGGATGTCACCTACCTTGACTTCAGCAAGGCTTTTGACACTGTCTGCTATAACATGAGAAGTGAGGTGGATCGAGAACTGGCTGAATGACAGAGCCCAGAGAGTCGTGATCAGTGGCACAGAGGCAAGTTGGAGGCCTGTGGCCAGTGGAGTTCCACAGGGATTGGTTCTGGGCCAACCTTGTTCAACATCTTCATCAACCACCTGGATGAGGGGACAGAGTGTACCCTCAGCAAGTTGGCTGATGACACCAAACTGGGAGGACTGGCTGATTCCCCAGAAGGCTGTGCTGCCATTCAGCGGGACCTCGACCAGCTTGAGAGTTGGGCAGAGAGGAACCCCATGAGGTTCAACAAGGACAAGTGCAGAGTCCTGCATGTGGGGAGGAACAACCCCATGCATCAGTACAGGCTGGGGGTTGACCTGCTGGAGAGCAGCTCTGAAGACAGAGACCTGGGAGTGCTGGTTGACAATAAACTAAGCATGAGCCAGCAATGTGCCCTCATGGCCAAGAAGGACAATGGCATCCTGGGATGCATCAAGAAGAGTGTGGCCAGCAGGTCGAGGGAGGCACCTCCCTCTCTCTACTCTGCCCTGGTGAGACCTTACCCAGAGTCCTGTGTCCAGTTCTGGGCTCTTCGGCTCAAGAGGGACAGAACTTCTGGAGAGCGTCCAGTGCAGGGTCACCAAGATGATCAGGCAACTGGGGCATCTTCCTTATGAGGACATGAGAGGGACTCCAGCCTGGAGAAGACTGAAGGTGGACCTTATCAGTGTTTAGAAATACTTAAGGGGAGAGTTTTGAGAGCATGGGGTGAGTCTTTTATCTGTAGTGCCCAGAGAAAGGACAAGGGGTAACGGGCACAAGTTGGAACACAGGAAACTCTACTTGAACACAAAGAGAAACTTCTTTCCTGTGTGGGTGAGGGAGCCCTGGCACAGGCTGCCCAAGGAGGGTATGGAGTCTCCTCTGGACGTTTTCAACCTGCCTGGATTTGTTCCTGTGTGACCTGATGTAGGTGGACCTGCTTGAGCAGAGCGGTTGGACTAGATGATATCTAAAGGTCCCTTCCAACCCCTACCATTCTGTGATACTGTGAAAAGCCACTGGTGCTATAGTGTTCTGTGGGGCCCAGTGACTGAGAAACCTGTATCCACTTGGTGTCATCTTTTGAGCCCAACTGTGCTGTTTGTAAAGCATTTTGTGTGGCGCAGAAGTTTTGTAGTATTTTAAATAAACTTTGCTGTATAAAATTTACTGGTTTGATGTCAATATAAAGTGGTACAGCCTCCACTGCAGCTCCTCTAGCACTAATATGCCAGAAATCAGTATGCTCATGGGAAGTTACCGGAGTAAGTTATATTGGGAGAATCTGCTTTTTTTTCAGGTTGAAGAAGTTTACAGAAAGGCTGTCCTTCTTGAAATATTTCTGTTAAGAAATGATACCCCTGAGAAAAATGGTTCATTGGACATATGAGCTGAATGTAGTTTAGCTTCTAGGTAAGGCCTGGATTCTCTTTCTGTAATCCAGTAACATCGAGGCAGTGATTTACCACCAGCATTTTACAGACTAATAACACAACTGTGGTTTTCCCTGGCCTTGTTTTGTTTCGGGTTTTTTTATTTTGAGAGAGCAGTTATGTATGGCTTTTCATAGGCTCTTAAGTGACTATTCTGCATGGAAAGACTATTTAAGGCCACTAAAGCAGTGGTTTTAACAGCAGAAGGCGCCAAAACATGCTGTGTGGCTTGTCCTAGGAGCTCTGATGTAACTTACACCTGTGTCTCCTGGAACTGCTCCTCCTGTCTTTCTGCTTTGCCTGTTAGAAGAGGAAGAAAATGCTATTTGGGAAGCCCAAGACTTTCCTGTGCACCTTTTTAGCACGATGTCAGGAAAGCTCTGATGTTGTCTTTGCTCTTTAGTTTCTTTCTCCCTGCGTTCTGAATTCCATCCGTTTCTTGGATCTTGTGATTCTCCTACTCTCTGATTCTCCTAGCCCTGTGGTATACACACTCTGTTTCCTTGGTACCTTGTGTTCAGCTGTGCAGACATCCAGGTGTTGCTTTGTTTGGTGTCATGTGGCCCAAGAGGCAACAGACAACGCTGAAGCAGGGACAGATGGATTTTGATATGAAAAGCAAAGGCACGTTTGCTGGCTGTCTACTGGAGGCCACAAGCCAGTAAAAAACCGTTAAACCTGTAGGAACTTCAAAATGGTGGACAGGCTTCCTGGGAGCTGGAGCGTGTTGCACAGTGGGTCCTTCCCCCACCATGGGCTGTGCCTGCATCTCTGTATTCCTGCAGTAGCGGCAGAGGCAGTACTGGGAAAAGACCTGAGCAAAGCGGAGAAGCAAGACTCCTCTCAGCTAAATGCTGAATAGCAAGAGCCAGGCCTTTGGAGCTGGTTCGTAGACCACCCAGCTCACGGGTTTCACCGTGTCTGGCAGTATCAGACTGCTTGACTACAATCATCCAAAACAACACAGGGTGTTTTTTTATTCTTTTCCTCTTTATTTCAACAATATATATGTACATATGTACAAAAACATCTACGCCTACTTTTTTTTTTCTTTTCTTTTTTTAACAATTTCATGTGATTTACAAAACAGGACAGCAAAATAACTTATAAACGATACGAATACTGTACAAAAATAAAACCCATTAAACTGCTGGAAGTTGGTCTTTTACAGTGTTACAGATCACTAGTCTGTTAAACAGCATTTTGAAGTGTGTGTCCAGTCTGGTGGATGCTGGGCTAAGTCCATCTGCAAACTGAAAATGAGATCTGCCATACAGGTTGTGACAAAGCATTCAGAAAAGGAGTTATGTTGTACAGCTATACCTTTAAAGCCGTGACTTCTCTACAGCAATGAGCTTTCTTAACCGAGAAAAGGAGCTGTCCTAACCTCAGCACTCTTACGTATCTCCAAAATAGTACAAGTATGTAGGTATTAAGAGAATCTGATTTGCCTTTTCTTTTCCAACACTTGCAACACTCTTCAAAACCCAACTTCCAAGATGCAAAGAACTAACCTGCAGTTTGTTTTACGCGTCAGAGCCACTGTTTGCTTTTACTAAAATAAAAACACCGAAACCCCAAACAAACAATAAACAATAAAACGAAAATCTCTCGGCTTGATTATCCCCAATATATTCTGTTAGTGGTTAATGAATGTTGTCAATCCCGTCTGTCCAACGCTGACATACAGCACGTTACACCAAATGGGTTACACCGCTTAGGAAGGTTTCTTTCAGAAGCAGGATCCCGTTGTCACACACACCACGGCGACACACGCCTGTACGTCCCACAGTGTCCCCAGGTGCCCCCTGCCTGCTGGTTCTGTCAGATGTTGCAGGAACAACGGCGTCTTGTTACACGCGCACCCTACCCCAGATACGCGAGGTGGAAACCACAAACCTGGCCATTTACTTCCACATGTCGGTTAATCCTGGTAGCTAAGTGAGCGGGCTGTCTCCGTGCTGCCTCGGGAGCTCGCTTATCAGCTGTGGCTTTGCGCCGCGGTTGGTGCTGAGGGTGCCTCATGCTTCACAGGATCAGGCCTCTCGTCTGCCAAGTGCTGCATTTGTCCCACAAAATGGCAACAACCCGGGCCGCAGGAAGGGCTTGAAATCCCACGTGGTGAAATCCATGGAGGAGGAGGAGAAGGATGACGAGCGTGCACACGCCTCTGGATCCCACCAGCCTGCACGTGGCCCTGACCCCACTCCACAAGGCAGCATTGACAGTACTGGTAAGCAGGACACTTGCTGTATTTCTAGGTCGAGAAATACTCGAGGCTACCTATGTTTATTAGGAAGAACGTATGTCCCTACAACTCGATTTGGACACCAGAAATGAAGGTTTGGTTTCTAAAACAAATGTTTCAAAAAGCTGAAACAGAGGTAGAAAGTGTGCTTGGTTTCCTGATGTCTTCACTGAAGAAAACACATCCCTTTTTAGTTCCACAGACTGCTCAATATCCCCAATGCCTTAAAAGCAGTTCTCTTCACATAGACGGAATTTATCATGAACTACACAGGTAAAAACACTATATGCAAACAGATTTCTAATGCTGAAAGCCTTATGCAACTGTAGAAGAAAACACTCTACTCTCTGAGTTAATTTTTTTTTAAATGTTAATCTCTAGGAAGCAAGCTTTTTCTCAGGTAAAACAATAAGATACTGTAATCGCAGGTGTACTAGCAAGGTTTCTTTTTTTTATGTACAGCATTTTACAAGATTACCTAAATTCATCTGCAGTGGAAACACTTTGGGTTTCAGTGTGGTCACTCACAAGATGAATTTGGCCCTAAGCCTCTATAGTAGGGCTGCACCTCCCCTTCCTCTTTGGGAGGAAGGGGTAAAAACCAACCAGGAGAAGAACGTTTCTGGAAAAAAAAAAAGTGTAAACAGAATTTTCCCCACTTTATGCAGCTGTGGAGGGGAAAAAAACCCCACCAAAACACCAAATCCCACCACTGGTAATCTGTTACAGTTCATGCTTTTTAACATAAAAAAATAAGGAAAGAAATACCCAGCAAATGACCATGACTTGAAGTTTCCCTTTGACCACCTTTTGCTCCCCTTAAAGAGCAAAAGAAAAGAGCTTTAGAATCAAAGTAATATTGCTTTTACCAGCGTTTGACGTGCCATGCCGTGGTACAATGCAAAAGTACTAGGAGAAACTTTTGTTGTAAGGAGCTAACAACACACCTTCTGTGCTGTTATTTCCCATTAACTCATGATTTTTCCCCATACTCTGCAGAAACAGTGACCAACAGATGCAGGAGCCCTTCTGACTCGCCCCGTACAATACTGTCAGCCGTTTCCATTAGCAGAGTGCTCTTAAGGAAAGGTCTACTCTCTCCATACGTAAGTACACGCAACTCCTGCGGGAGCCAGGCAACGGTATGAAGGGAATAAATCTTTAAGGCAAGTGTAGGAAGAGAAAAAGCCTTTAAGAAAGCAGCAGCGGTTTATAAGAAGGATGGTAGCTGCTGTTATGCATCCATTCAAACAAAACACAGCAGAATAAAGCACTGTTAGTGACATTTCTATAGTACAGTACTGTATTTATTGACAAATTAAAAGTATAGAATCAACTAGGGGGCGTACGGTTCTGCTCCCATGCCCCCACCAACACTATCTCGGCTGACTTATGTTCTTCCAGGTAAGCAAATAACAGAGCTAAATACACGTAGGGTCAGAAATCAACTGAGTTGCTGTGGGGGTTTTGTTGTGGTTTTGGTTTGTTTGTTTGGGGTTTTTTTGCCTTAAGTATCTTCTTGAATTATCTGTGTTTTTCCTGGAAAAGTGCAGCTTATATTCAAAAGTATAGTTAATATAAAGAAAAAATTAAAAAGGCCCATTTACTTTACAGGGCCTTCTTCACTATAAATTCAACTTATCTCGGTATATCAATCAGATGCTATCAGTAACACAATGCAATGTTTCTCTTGACAGTCTCTTTGAATGCAGGATCGTTCTGCAACAGAAGTAAACCCACTTCTACAATGTGCTATGGAGTTTTTATCTGAGAGCTCTCTATGTGACTCGGAAAGTGGTTTTACTCAACAAACTCTAAATACAAGCAGCGTTTTACACTGTTCAACAAAACATGTTCATGACATAGCAATTACAAAGACCTTGGGGTCACACTACTGCGGTGGCACAGGCCAGACCATCCAGTCAGACGTATGTACATTAGCACTGACGCTTTATATTCGCCGGATATCCCCGTTCCTTCTTCTCACCACTTAGTCCACCCGCTCCAGACTGCTGTTCCCAGCTCGGAGACGAGGAGGTGGGGGGCACGGAGCACCTGTTTGTGTGTGTTTTGAACATCGGCTGCGTGTGCTTTCGGACAGCGAGGACGACCAGCAGTGCAGTGGATGCTCGTGCTGCCACCACCACCATGTCCTGGCCACAGCTCACCTCCCCGCAGCCCTGCTGCCCTCCCTCTCTGGCACAGCCCCCTGCCTTACAAGGAGCTGCTGGGGCTGGACTTTTTGGATCGCTTGATCATGCTGGGGTGAAACTCAGTGTGGCGGCGGGCGTGCTTGGTCAGGTGGTCGCTCCGCATGAACCGCTTCTCACACAGGGGGCACCGAAACTGTTTCTCACCGGTGTGGGTTCGGTAGTGCCGCGTGAGCTCGTCAGAACGGGAGAACTTTTTAAGGCAGTCGGGCCACGTGCAGGGGAACGGTCGCTCGCCTGCAGGGAGGAAAGGACAACAAGAGATTTTGAGGGGTGGGGGTAATGCAGGCCAGCACGTACCAGCTTTGCTGAGCAGCCAGGGAACATGCTACCGAGGGGAAAAAGGCTGCTTTTGTTTCCTGCTGTGGTGCCAGCGTCTGTGGAGTTGTTGATGACTCGCTTCATCAGGTTTCAGTCTCACCTCCAGCAGAAGCCAAAACCCCCTCCAACTGCATGAAACTCGCGCTCCGGTGCGGAACCTTACATGACCCCAAAGGCTGTCAAAACAACAGATGAGCTCTGCCTGTGCCTGTACGTTTCTCATGTTGGGTGTGCTACGGCAGTTTGGGAAATGAGCGTCAGTATTATTCCTCTGACACTACCATCCTGCTGAACAGAATAATTTGCAACCGTTAGAAAAGAAGCAAGAAAAAAAAGAAAGATAAAAAATATCTTTCATCTATCACAAGCGGTCCCAGTCCTGGGGAGGGACTAGGGGCAGCAGTGCAGCCTCAGGGCTGCAAGCACCTACAGCAAAACCACTGTGTGGCTGCAGAGAGGACTCCTGTGTCCCGACCTCTCCTCTCGTTCCCCAGAAGTCCAAGCTGCTGCAGAAAGCACAGGTCTCCCCTCAGTCTCTTAGATGGCTGATCTCAGGACAGGAAAAGTACTTCATTATTCACAGCTCCATTGGTTTAAATCCTTGCTAGATGGCGAAGAATCAAACCAAACACCTTAACTGCACCACACTTTGGCTTTGGAAAACAAGGGTGTGGTGACTCAACAACACTCACTGCATCCCCACAGTTCACCTCTAGAGCTGCACGGGCTCTGCCCAAGGGGCACAGACCCAGTGCCTCCTTACTGACAAGGCTGACCCTAGTCTACGGCACAGACAGAAATCAAAGGTGTTTTTAAGTTCATGTGAAAGCTTTCACTTACAGACATCATGCACTGCTGCAGTTTGATGACTTAATTCCTTTCCTTAAGAAGTCTCCAGAAGAGAATATAAATGGCAGCTATGTGACAGCTATTTATAGTCAACCATGAAATATAAAAAGTACCCTAGGAGTTTTCCAGCTTGGAAGAGTTGGAAGGAAACTCAAGAACTCTATAACTTCTTGGTACTATGAAGTTTGGCACCACAGGTGAGCTCACTTTACATTTACAGATTGCAAAACAAAACAAAGCAAACAAAAAAAAAATGTGTCATTTACCAGAAAGTGTGCCTTGGAGTCCTCCCCAGACACAACAGCAGTGACAAAAGGCTAAAGGCTTGAACAAACAGCCTGGGAGGTGCTGGGAGGACAAGAAGCAGCAGAATGTGTGGGAGAGCTGTAGGGAGTTAACAATGGCACCCAGCAGGCTGAGAAGGATGGGGATGGACTAGGTAGTCTGAGATGTGGCTGCAGCACAGGTTCCAAGAGCCCTAGCAAGCCTCTCCAACTCTGCAGCCTTTTCCACAGCCTAGGCCCTTGACGATGCGTTATTTGCTGCAGGCAGCTGCTCCATCCCAGGCCAACTGCAGCAGAGCAGTGGCGAGCGTGCTCCTCCTGTGCTGGCTTTCCTCCTTCCCTCACCTTGCAGCAATGCTGGTCCTCCCTCGGTCAGGGGAGAATGGTGCAGCGGGAGACAAGCCAGTTTGGTGCCTGAGCCCAGTGGAGGCACAGTTGCCAGACATTCTGACCCAGGGATGTTTTGTTTCTTAATAAACAGGTTTCTTGGCTCTCTGCTGTTTTCAGACATGGTTGGAAGCCTTTCAAAATCAACCACTGTCCATATAGAAGAAATTAATTAGAATGGTATGTAGGAACACGTGCACAAAGGCCGTGATCGCAGCTACAGGCAGGCCCAAGCAGCACCAGGAGCTGTACGGAGCGCTTGCATCAACATCCACCATCCCCTCCTGAGTTTGCCCTGCCCAGCGCCTGCCCTTGGCATCTGAGGCAGGCGTTTCACTTGTGCTGCTCTTTTGCTATCTCACGGTTTCTGTCACAGCTCCTGGAAGCAGGCGGCAGTGGGAGGTGCAGCACAGCTTTCTAAGCTTCCCCCAGGAACGTGGGAGAGGTGCTATACATCTTGCGTGCACGGAGGCATCTAGGATATGCCTCTGTGTCAGGCACTCACACCCCAGAGCAGTGGGAGCCGTTCAGGCATCCTGCCCCATCCCCAGAAGCCATATTTTTAACCATTTACCCCAGGACAGCTCTTTGGCCTGCTGAGGGGCCTAAATGCACTGCAGGAAAATCAGGTGCCTGGGCTAGATAACAAGGATCTTGCAGCATCTACATTTTAGGCACGGTAGTATCCAACTTGGGTGCCTAAAAGCAGTGGTTTGAATCTGGCCACATGTAGCCCTCAATAACTGGGCTTCCCTCGCCCCTGTCCCCAGAATTGCAGATGGGAAGACAAAATGGAGCCCAGTGACTGGAATTCCCTCTGAAAGGTGAGGGGAGTAGCGTGATCTCTACCATCGCTAGCCTGCACATCTATTTCACAGGCCAAAAAGAGGCACTTTTGGGTTACACAGCAGGAGCACAAAGCTTTGGAGAAAGGCAGGGCTTGCTCAGGACCCCTTGTGTGCCAGCCCTGAGGTTGGCATGCCATAATTCTGACGGGAGAGCTGCCATGTACTAGGACAGCAGCCGCAGCAGAGACAGCCAGCCACACTCCCTCAGACTCACAAGAGCGCCTGCTAGCAATCGCTGCTCAGGCACACGCTGGCAGAGAATGGCTCCCCTACCTCAGCAATATGAGCCCACAGAGGCTGCCACGGCCACTTTAGAAGCACGTATACAAAAGTAGGCCAGGCATAATCCCTAGCACCAGGATGCATTAAACTGCAGACTTCTCAGAGCAGAGAGACAAAGCGAGGCAGAGAGGCTTTTCCAGGCCCTCAGGGGTTGTCTCCGAGCCTTGAAGATCAGCTGCTCCCCTCCAGTGCAAAACTGTAACACTGATGACACCAGTGGAAAGGGATGGTGCTTCAATGACCGACTTAATAGGTGCAGAGCAACAGTGGTGCGTGTGTCCAGGAGGCTTCTGGGGCAAGGCAGAGACACCTGACGACATGTGATGATTACCCACTCAGCAAAGTCAGTCACGATATCTGCTGGTTGCATTTCACACACTATTTTTTTAAAGCAGTGGAGACATTTGTGGAAGAGTCCATTGAGCTAACAGGTCTTGCAGCTCCCAGGCAGCCAGGCAGGCAGTCTCTCAGAGAGCTGCAAGGCAAGCCAGTGCTGCCTTCATCTGTAGATACGGACTTCTGTGGCACATCTCAGGCAAGAAATATCGTACCCATAGGATTTTATTTTTTCCCCTCAGTTTTGGGAGTAGTAATGCTCAAGCTTGTAATGAGCAGAATGAAGCATCAAAGCAGGGTGTTATTATACACCATTTCCTTTGGTGGCAGTACGATACTTTTAAGATATGCCTCAGATGGGATTTCCATGAAGAGATGAAGGAATGGCCCATGGTCTATGGTGTTCTGATACCTTAAAACTGTGTGACAGGATCTGAACACAAGAGAGACAAGATGAAAATTGTTTTCTTTTTTTTTTCCTTTTTTTTAAAGCAAAACAAAACGTATATCCAGGGCAGCTTACTGAAGTAATATGTGAAAAAAACCTGATTTACAGATTATAGGACAGGTGCATCTGCAGAACTCCGTTTCTTTGTCATGTGTGCCACCAGGGAGGTAGTGGGAGACATAGTTTATGCTGAGCACAAGCTAATGGTGGTTTTTCACAGGTATTCTCTCGAGCCTAATAAACTCCTGCCTCTGCAGCCCTGGCTTGCTTTAAATCTCATGTGGATGTAAAGGCCATCGTGGATCCTTTCGATCTTTGCTTCACCTGACCTTTTCTCCCTGTTCCTTGTTTCCACTCTCTAGCACAAATGGTTAGTTTTTTCTTTCTCTTAAACTCTGTATCCAAGCTGCTTTGTATGACCTGAGGCAGGTAAATTTCATTTTATTCTATTTGCATTTTATTCTAGATAGACAGTAACTTACTAAGGTGTTACTGTCCTACCCTGGGACATTCCTAATTTTCCCATACAGTAGCCTTGTGCAGGAAGCATGCATGAATGGACACAGCAGCATGAATGGACACCAAATTAGATAACCTCGACTGACCTATGTTATTAAAGATAAGACCACCAAGCACAGGGTAGGACCCTGCTGCCTGGTATTCACAGCAGCAACTATTTTAACTGTCGAAAAGGAAGAACGGCTCTGGGTTTGTCTTTTGGGATGTGGTGTCCGTGCACATCTCTCACTCTCTGCCTCTCTCCCACTCTGGCACAGCACAGCCGGCCAGGACCTCCTTCCTGCTGCAGGGATGCCCACCCTGCCTGCCCCACCTGCCTGCCACCCAGGCCCAGCCCTCCTGCCACAAACCCCAAGAGGTGGATGGGAAAGAGGGAGAGTGAAAGCACACAAACACGAAAAGCCTCAACAGCAAAATCTCTTGCCACCAGCAGGCAGCAAAACTACTTAGCAAAACAGGACAGGTATAGTCAGCTCTGTACAGTTCAGGTGAGAGAATCTAACCCCCACCTTCATCTTTCAAGATCCTCCCGTACCTCTGTGGCCCCTGGAGCTCAAAGCTTTCAAATAAATCTTGGGTACCTCAGGAGTAACTGGTCCTAAATCACGCTCCTTGACTTGGAGATGACAATGATCACATTTCTTGTTTTTTTTTCTTCTTCCCTTCCTGCAATCCCACTCAGTCACCACTCTTGCAATGACTCAGTGCCTCCTGAAGTATTAGGCTCTCTAGGTGGAAGATACCATCCAGCTCATTGCAAAAGATAAGAAGAAAGACAAGCTATCTTGCTTCCCACAGAGTAGCTGCTGCCTCAGGTGACTTTCCACCCCCGGCACATTGCAGCCCCACACTCCCTGAATGAGCAAGTTCCTGTGGGACACTGGACTTTGACTGAGTGTTCGCAAGCCAGATATTCTTGTGAAGATGAATCTTGCAGACACTTGTGAGCCCATTTTAGAGCAGAGAGACCAGAGGCTTTTCAAACAGCCTTTTTCCTCTTCTGATGTACTCCAAAATCAGATCAATAGAACACGTGGCAACCACAAGGCACAGATGCTGGTGTGAAAAGGCACAGAGCAAGATCAACTGCACTGAGGATGCTAGCAACCGTGTGCCCGAATCAGGGTTTCTGCAGCACCTGAATTGTGCCCATCTGGTCCAGCAAGAGATCAAAGGACGCTGCCTGTGGGATAGGCAATGGATGGATGGGTTGCAGGGAGAGGTTTACTCTGGCAACACTCAGGACTAAACACCACAAGACAATTCAGGTGTTAAAAATGCTGCTTTCAGCAAGTATTTAGACTGCTCTGACATTGTCAAAGGTATCACTGACAGCTGCATGCACATGCAGGTGTTTGAGCCTCTTTCAAAAGACCAGATGCAAAACTACCTGCTAAAACCCACTGCTGCTGTGCTGCCGGCAGTCTGAATCCCAGCGGGACTGAATCTTGCACTTGCCCCCATTTGACACAGCATCAGATGCATGGGATTTCCTTAGAGCTTCCCTGCTAATCACAACACTCCTAGCCTGCCTTGCAAAAGGCTTTCTTTGGAGGACCATGCCTCCAAAATATACGTATATATTTATCAGTTGAGGAAGCTACCTAGGACACAAGAGACCTCTCCAAAGCTCACCAGAGAGTCAAACCTACACTTTCAAGACTGAGAAGTGCCCCCAGCAGTACACTCTCCTGTGTGTGGGAAAAGTTCTTACTGCTTCTCCTTTCCTGTCTTGCCTCCGTTTGAACTTCCTCAGTTTCGCATCAATTTAAATACCAACCAAATGGCCAACCAATGGTTAGAGGCCAGCTCCTAGCCTAGTGCCTAGGGCACTCACCTTGCATTGAAGAGCACTGGGTTTAAGTTCCTGCCCTGTCTGAATGATTAAACACTCAGTTAAAGGGAGACAGCTTTGGCAGGGGAAGGAGGAACTTTAGAAGCCTTCCTGACGGTGGTATGTTTTTTGTTATTCTGCTACAAATTTATCAGTCAGTGTTTCAAGAGACTCTTCCCTCAAGTTTAAGGCACTTACGGGGTGTTTTTAGGCTATTCGCAGTTATTGTGACTGGAATGTAGACGGTGACCTGCACTAACATGAGTAATCAGAATCCCAAGTGTGTTTTGCCATTGCTACTTCAGACTCTGCTTCATCTTCACATGGGAGCTGTGCAGGGCCATGAGCAGCCTGGCGCACAACAGCACAGACATTGACGAAGGGCAACGATTGTTCCTGCAGGGATCCTACCAGCTGGGGCTGCGAGACACAGCAGCTAACAAGAGCAGGTGACACCCACCTGCGATCTTCAATGCCACAGCACAACAACGTGATGGAACTTGGTAAAACTGCATTTTCAGGAAACTGGAGTTGCACTTTTACGGGTTATGCCTGCTCACTGTGTCCGGCCTACATGTGCACACCTTCACATTGACTCAAGTGATATACAAACCATTCTGGAGTGCTTTCCCACTGTGATCCATTTGCTTCAAGTTTTTTATTCTTTAGCAGAATACCCACAGCAAAACCTAAATGATGCAAACCCAAACAGCTGGGCCAAGTCAGGCAACACTGAACTTAATCTTCAGGATTTTTGCCTACCTTACTCAGTTGGCAAGGCTTCCAGTCAGCATGACTGTATTTCTCTGAGACCTGGAAACAGGCCCATTAGAACTCCAGAAATTTGCACATTTGCAAATTTGAGAAATGAGTGTTTCAGATGGAGGTCTGAATTTAGCAAAAAGTGTCCTGCTGGCTCCACTATCTGTTCTTTGTTCTTCTTCTAAAGGATCTGGCAAAGTGACCTCCCATGAGCTGGATAAGAGGGGCTTAAAACGTTACATTTCAGATTATGCTTCCACAAAATACCCAAAAAACCCTCCCAGAGAGCAGAGGGTCGTCAACATATCAGCATCTGTATGGTCTATCCAGCTAAAGAACCTACAACAGACATAACAAATCAGCACAGTCAAATCCAAACAGATCAGGGAGGAGGGGGCTGGATCTAAGCCGTGGTACCTAGACTGCTGCACCAGGCACTTATATTTCTATTGGAAATGCTCCTCAGGTTTGCCATGGAGACTTCCAACCTACAGGTCCACACCTCTGCCTGCAGCTCAGCTATGGAACATCCGTGACAGCCATATGCCAGGAGAGTTCAATGGCACAACAGCTGCCCGATGTAGCAAAAACCTCTGGGTATTGTTTGGACCTGGTCTACAGCTGAAAAGCCCAGCAGAAGAGGAAGAACTTTTCACTTGTTTTGTTTTTGTGCATCTAACCTCTTGATTAAGGGTACCCAATGCAGATGTGAACTTCCCATTGATCTGCAGAACCACATATCGAGAAGCATTTGGGATTTGCCTCCCCAGACAAGTAAAGTACAGATCCTGCATGAGGAAGTGTCTTACAAACTAGCTTTATGGTACCTTTTCTGTCTCTCTTCCCTGACCAGAAGGATCAGCTCTCAGTGACCACATGCCCTTTAACTGGTTTGTATTCATGCCATTACAGCAAACCTACATGCCTTAAAAGTTTGCTTCTCCTGCCAGTTTCTCTCCCTATTGGTATCTCACACTTTGCTCTCTTCTGAGATTGCTTGTTTACTCTCATACGCCTTTATTTTCCCTAGAGACCCTCTGGTCTGCACATACCTCTGTGTTAAGCTGCTGCCTGCCTCTGCGTCTTCGAGGCTAATAATGACTACACATTACTGGCCATAATCAAACCTCTAAAACTATCTATTTAGAGAAGTCTGTGCATTTTCAAGGTAACTCTCTGCTCATCTGCTGTTGTGTGTCACCTTCTTGGTCAGCTGAGACTCTGGCCTTCTCCTGACTTCTGCACTGCTGCCAGGTCTTCACAGCATGCCTGGGCCTTTTTCTGTGCTCTGAAGGGAAGGTCTGTAAGACTCACTCCTGCCATCCCACTGCTCAAGATTCCCAAGCAGACATACCACTGGTAATCCGTCCTGCCACCATCAAACATGAGCCGGGCTTATGTGTTCTGTACTCCCATAATACCATCCTACAAGGGATGCAGAAATCTAAGGTATGGTCACCTTGTAAAGCTGTATCCCTCCACCTGCCTTCCCAACAAACAGCTTTTGGCCTATGAGCCACTGGGGATAAAGCCATCTTTTCTCTCCTACACAAAGTACCATGCACCTCAGAGATACTCCTTGAAAAACCTCATGCAGAACAACCTTATCTATAGTGCTCTTTCTGCTCAAGACACCAGAGCCTAAATGATAAATTCCAAGTTATTTTTGGATGGCAGTGAAGGGGCAGGGGAGGCAAGAGGTCAGTTTCAGTGATATGCTTGTCACTGTATCCCTAGGCCTTCGCAGATTAATACATTGTGCTGGTTTTGGCTAGGATAGAGTTATTTTTCTCCCTAGTAGCTGGTACAGGGCTGTGTTTTGGATTTAGTGTGCAAATAATGTCGTAACACATTGATGCTTCAGTTGTGGCTCAGTAGTGCTTATCTTAAGTGAAAGTCTGTTCAGTTTCCCATGCCCTGCCAGCAAGCAGGTGCACCAGGAGCTGGGAGGGAGCACGGCCAGGAGAGCTGAGCCTAACTAGCCAAAGGGCTGTTCCACACCACAGGATGTTGTGCCCGCTGTATGAGCTGAGGGGAGTTGGAGCACAGGGGCGGATCGCTGCTCAGGCATCGGTCACTGGGTGGTGAGCAACTGCACTGGGCAGCATGTGTTTGTCTTGGGTTTTATTTCACCGTCTTGTTATCCTCATTTTCATTACTATTATTATAATAACTTTTCTTATTATTTTACTTATTAAATTGTTCATACCTCAGCCTACGAGCTGTACTTGTTTTTGGTTCTCCTCCCCATCCCACCAGTGGAGGGAGGGGGAGGTGTGAGCGAGTGGCTGCGTGGTGCCCAGTTGCTGGCTGGAGCAAAGCCACGACATACATTTTGAATGTAGGTACACATACGTCATAGCATTAGAAGAGCCTGATCATATCACAGAGACACCAGGGGCCTGGCAAGGAATGAAAGGATCATCCCCCTGGGAAGGGGCAGAGTTCAGCTTTCCTTGGCTTCCTCCTTCTCTGCTACGTCAGGCTGAGGTCAGTGGGACTGGTGGCACAAGCAAGGGGGCAGTCTGCACAAGGACGACACGCAGTGCCATCCACTGACCTTTTTCTGTTAAGATCAATACAGAAGACAGTTTCTGATGGACAGCTACTTTAGGTCTTCTGGAAATTGACTTAGAGTCATCATCAAAGGGCAAAACTTCAAGCAAACCATAACACAGGTAGTTTTAGTCTCTGAAACACGAAATGCTTTTCAACCTACAAGTTTAAAGAATCATAAACAAGAAGCACAGACTTCTAACCTCTGAACATCAAGTCTTTGGTCTTCTGCCCTCCTGTCTTTATTTGGTGTCTCATTTCTTGCTTTGTATTAGCTTACCAAAAGTGGTCTGTCAGGTTTTTATATTCTCACCATCACAGAGCACACAGCTGTATCCGATGCTTTCCAGCCTTCTCAGTTAGGATCTGTGCATAAAGCAAGCTGTGGCTACAAGCAAGCTCATGGGTGTGGAGGGAAATCCTAAAATTTTCCAAGGGATATTAGGATTAAATATTACAAATTTAAGACCAGAAAGCTTCTATTGGTGGCTGCACTGAATACTACACAGCAGTAAGAAACCCAGCTGGTGGCCTGATGAAAAACGGCAAGTAGATGAAAACAGTTCAAGAGGTTCAAATATATGACAGATAAATTATGTGGGAGGAAAAAAAGTACTAAAGGAGATGCATTAATGCTCTGCAATACTCAGTTATGAACAACTCCAGAGGTCCCATTGAATCCTACTGTTGCTAAGGAATTGTTCTGCCATCTATAAAAATAATTAACATTAGCAGTACTGTTTAGCATTTCAGTTGCCTGCAATTAACTGTTCACGCTAGGAAGCTCTGAAGTTCATTACTGCTGGATGTCTGCAGTGGTTCCAATCACACCGAACTACCATGACGATACACCAGTGCATCAGAGTCAGACACCTCATCCTTGGAGCTAAGGCCACCCACCAGTCAGTGGCACATGCTAAACCTCATGCCACTTCAGAAGATACTTATTATAACACTACTGCTTACAGCAAGCCGTGTGGGTTGTACAGTATATTAATTTACATGTCATCACCCAGAATGCCATCCCAGTTGATGTCTATTTTAGTTCCCATACCATGGTGGATATCTGAGCATGGGGTAGTGTGTGGAAATGATGCTAACCCATTTTCTTTGTCACTTAGGAGCCAACATTTGGCAAGGCGTCCATTACATTCAGCCTCCAAAAGAGCATCAGAGCTGCAGTCTCTGAGACATAACACAACAATCCTTGGCACTGTTCCTAAGGTCAGTACAGGGTCACGACTGACCATCCTCTTTCCCAGCTGATAGAGACAGTCTTAACAGTCTAAGCTCACGGCTGTGCCACAGCCAGTAATCCTCCTGCTCATGCCCTTCCCCCATCTCTCGAGCTGAGCACCCAGCAGACTTGCCAGCAGGGCACAGGTAGGTAACCAACACCAGGTCCCCTCCTCTGCAGTGCACGTACACCATGGCACGCAAGCAAGCCAGAGCAGCATGAGCTTCATGGGAGCTCAGGTGTGGCCATGCCCCACCACGGCTGCATTAAACGCTACAGCAACGCCTTGTAGTGTGTTCCTCAGGTGGCAAATTTGTATTTCCCCATTTACCAACAGACAAGTCCAGCAATGGACCACCACCTACAGAACAGGTGTGAAGCACGTGAAATAAGCACGGGCAGTGCTGGCCCCCTTCGATCTGCTCCTTTCCACATTTGCACACAACCCTTTAATTTAGATGGATTTTTAAGCAGCCGTTAAATCCACTGTACCGTGACACTAACTGCAATTCTGACACATAAGGGTTTTTATTCGGCTACTTGCACTACAGGGTTTAAAAAAACCCAGACAACAAACCACCAGACGAAAAAACACCCCGAACAGATAGAAAAGTGTGCAACTGCAGCCTCCGTCGCGCTTCACCCAGGCCCAGCCGCAGGAGGTACGGATCCCTGCCGCAGGTATTTTTCCGTCCCCTGGGTTCCATCTTGCCACACCCTCCTGGGCGGCCGGGCGCGGGCCAGGAAGCCCGGGGAGCCTTGCCTCCGCGCAACACGCCTCGGCTGGGCCGACACAGCCGGTGAGTGCCGCTGTCCCGACCATAGCGGCCGGAGGGGCCGGTTTGCAGACTGACCCGGCTGCCTGGCGGTAGTCTGCTCCAGAGGGAGACCGCGGGACTGACACCGGTTTTGGCGCGATGTGCGTCTCCAGCGTTCCCCTCTAGCCCGCTGGGTCCGTGGCTCACGGGAGGGGGCTGTGTCGGCGGGACGCGGGGGATACAGCTCGCCCCGCTGCAGAGGCACGCCGCCGCCGCGCCCCACTCCTGTACGGCGGCTCCTGGGCACCCAGGGCCCCGACGCTCAGCACCGCCCCTGGGCGGCTCTGCGAGGGCGGTGTGGCCGAGCGCCGGTTCCGACGGCCGGAGCGGCGGCGGTACGCAGGTCGCGCACGGGCCGCAGCCCTGCGGGGGCCGTTCGGGGAGTACGTGCTGAACTCGGCTGCGGGCGCTCGCCCGCCTACGCCGGCAGAACACCTGATCCTCGCCGCCCCGGCGATTTCTCCACCGAGGCCCCGAGTGGGCGAGGCGTACCCCGGCACAGACGCCCCCCGAGCATCCATAGACTGGCCAAGTTTTCTTCGCTCCCCCGCGGGCCCCGCGCTGTCGGTGGGGGACGGACGGGAGGGGAACGGACCAGGGGACGGGGGGCAGGGCGCAGCGAGAGACGCTGCCGCAGCCCCGCCCGGGGAGGCCGCCCGCTCCCGCCGGACTCGGGGCGCCGGTCCAGCACAGCGACGAGGCGGGAAGTGAGGGGAAAAAGTGGGGGTGAGAGAGGGAAGGAGAAAGGAAAAAAAAATTAAAAAGGAAAAATCCCAAATTTCCAGAACCCAAAGCAAAAACGGCAGGGCAGCGGGGGCGCGCGGGGATGTCGGGCGCGCCGCCGGCTGGGTTCATCCGAGGACAAGCGCTCGCTGCCTCCCACCCTCCTTCCTCCCCCCTCCCCGCTTCTCCCTCCCGCCGCCGCTGACCTGTGTGCACACGGTAGTGCGCCTTGAGGTGGGAGGACTTGCCGTAGACCTTGCCACAGCCGTTGTAGGGGCACTTGTGCCGCTTCTCGGCCGCTAGCTTCCCCTTGGGGGCGGCCCCGGCGGCGCGCAGGCGGGGGGGCGGCCCCGGCGGCGGGGTGCGGGGCGGACTGGAGCCCGACTCGGTGGCCGCGTCGCTGTCGGAGCCCGCGTCCTCGTCGGGGCTCTCCACGCTGTCGCTGCAGACGGAGGGGGCGGGCAGCGGCCGGTACTTGTTCAGCTCCAGCAGGCTCTTGGCGATGGCCAGCAGGGCGCAGTAGTCCTTCCAGGCGTCGCGGGGGTCGCGCAGCTCCCGGGCCGCCTCGCCCTCGTCCGGCACCTTCAGCCGCGCCGCCTCGGGCACGGCAGAGCGGTTGGAGATGGAGACCAGGCACTGCGCCGCCACGAAGTCCACGTAGGCGACGGCCGACATGGTTCGGCCGCGCCCCGACGACAAGGGGGCTCCGGGCGCCCTCAGCGCGCTCCCTCCGGGCCGGCCGCGCCGCCGCCAGCCATGGCCCGCCCGCGGCGCGGGGTCTCTGCGGCGCGAGTTAAGAGCGGCGGAGAACTTGGGGGGGGGTGGGGGGGTGGGCGGGGGACGAGAAAAAGAAATAAATAGCGGGGCGCCGGGCAGGTCCTTCACCGCCGCCCCCCAGGAGCAGCGCGCAGTCGGCAAGGGGGAGTGTTGCCTGTCGCCCGCTCAGCCGGGCCGGGTGCGGGTCCGGCGCGGGGGCCGGGGGAGAGGAGACCGCCCGCCGCGCCGCCGCGCCCCCCGCGCCGCGCGCCGCCCGCGTGCTCCTGCCCGGGGACGGCCGCGCCGAGTCCCATCACGTCAGGTTCGGAGCCCCCTCCCGCCCCCGCGATTGGTCAGCGGGTAGGGCCGGCCGGCTCTGTTTACCTTCTCCCCCCGCCACTCACAGCGCCCCTTTTCTAGGGGGGGTGTGTCCGCCGGGCGGCCGCCCCGCCAATCCCCGCGCTCCCTCCCCAGGCCGCGTGCTACTCCGGGCGCCCCGCCGCGCCCGCTTAAAAGGGCGCCTCCGGGGGGAGGTGCGGGGTGGCGGCGCCGCGAGGCGCTCCCGCCGTTCGGGGCGCGCTGCCGCCGGCCTTCGCTCTCCCACTGACTGTCGACGGCCCCAGCCGTGGGGCCGAGGGGCTCGGAGCGGCCCGGGGCGGCGGGGCCGCGCGGCGCCGAGAGGGTTAAGTGCCTCCTTGGAAGCCCTTCGGTCCCAGCAACCGGGCGGCCAATGGAAAGTGAGCCGGCTGATGTCACTGGCGAGGCCTCCGCCAATCAGCGCCCGGTTCCGAAGGGTGCGCAACACTTGTAAACGCGCCGGGCGCCCGCGGCCAGGCCAGCCCCGCCCCGCCGGAGTGGCGGGCACCGCGGCCCCGGCCCCGGCCCACGCGGGGCAGCGGAGGGCGCCGCCCCGCCCCTCCGGCCAGGGTTCTCTCCGCGCCGCCCCGTGGAGGGACCGGCCTCCCCGAGTTGGGTCGCGGTGGCCGAGGCGAGACCCGGAGCCTGCACGCTCCGGGGCCAGCGGGACAGAGGTGTCCGTTGGGGCCGGGGCTCCCTCAGCTCTGCGGGTAGGCTGCGGGAGCCACGGCCCTGCGCGGGAAGGGGGAGCCCGGTCGGCCTGTAGAGGCGCCCCTTCCACCTCGAGAAAGCCGACGCCGTTGCACTTGTCGTCGGCACCGAGACGCTCGGTTCCGCACAGCGCGTGAACACGGACGATGCGCGGGGCGAGGGGGGACCCGCCGCGGCTCTTGGCCGTGCGGGCGGGTATCGCGGCGGGAGCGCGCCCTTCCCGCGCACCGCACCGCGGGAGAGCGCCGTTGGCGCCTGGCCGGAGCGCAGCGCAGTTCTGCCGGGCCGCGTACCACGCCAGGCTGAGGCCGGCCGAAGGAGTTGCCTCTTTCCCAGCTCTTCCCAGTCCGGAAAAACTGGTATCTCTACCCAAACCGCACATCCCTCGTCTCCAGCTCCTGGCAGCACTCGTAGCATGTTGCGAGGGTTAACTGACTTGAACAGTACAATGAGAGAGGAGGAAAATGTTTTTTGGATCAAGCACCATTTAAAAAAAGAAAAAAAAAAAACCAATAGGGAGAGAAGTTTCCGTTGTCCATAAGGCAGCAGCTCTGAGATAGGAGCTCTGGGAGTTTGGAAGTGTTGCCGTTTTGCAAGTGTCAGGAGACAGCATAAAGGGGAGAGATGGCATTTGGAATCATGAACGTAGGCTTGTCTGCAGCGTTAGTAACATTAAAACGTGGATGCCCCTGAACGAAGGCCTTGTGCAGTCAGGGTAGTGCTTCTGCCCCTCAGCCAAGGAGTCTTGTGATCCATCTTGTGAACTGCAGCCCAAGGAGACCGAGTCACAGTCATCCAGGGTCTCTGAACCTCACTGCCTTCAACTGCAGCCCACCCTTCCTTGCAAAAACAGGCAGGGCCCAAATGGTGAAGAGCTTTACAGTTTGCTATTAATCTCTCTAACTCTATACGGAAACGAGAGGGACATGGATCCAGGAATGAGGCAGCCTCTTCCTGCAGGAAATAAAAATGGAGAGATGTCAGCCATTTTGTATGCTACCACACTAACCCTCCAGGTGCAACCTCAGGCAATAATAATGCTTCGTCATGGATAATTGTCATGAGACTGAAATAATTTTGCATATAATAGCCAAGGAAAAAGAACCAGAACACCACAAATAAAGCAAAAGAAGCAGTGGCTACATCTGTAAGTGGATCATCTGTAGAGTGATGAAGATTAAGTAGAAAACATGGAAAGGTTATTTACCTAAGAAGGCAGTTATCAAGAGATAAAAGACCCCTTTGCCCTCAGATCATTTTTCCCAGCTGACCTGGCGTCCACACAAGGCATCAGGCAGAAAAAGAGGCCATGGATCTCTGAGTCTGATGAGGAGGAGGAACAGAAAGGATTGTCATTCTCATACTGCCAGTGCTATTGATACTTACATCTTTTTGTGTTTGCTACTGGTAGCTACAACCTTCACTTTCCTTCAGAGAGGCAACAGCATTTTCCACAGAATGCTGGTCCCCTCCCCCCAATTCATTAATCTGGATATCTGGGAAAAAGCTTCAAGATGCCTATTCATCAACTTTCAGCTTTTTTTTTTTTTTTCAAAATGTCTTTGGCTGACACCATCCAGAAGTTCCCAGTAGGAGATATCATCGTCCACTTTTCTTGGACATAAAAGTTCCCAGGAGACAACTTGCATAATCCGAGTCTGATGATCACATTAACAAATCCGCAGTTACACACCCATCATGTCGATTTATATAGCTCAGAGGCGGAAGTGTTAATAACCAATTAAAGAAAAGCCAAGCCTTTTTTTGTTTGCTAGTTTGTTTTGTTTTAAGCTAACTCTTGGCATCTAGTGTAAAGGCTCAAAAATAATTTGTGGCCAGTCCCATAATGAGGAAGCATACCGAGCTTTTAAAATGATTCCAGTATGCTTCCAAGAATACATTGCCTATTAAAGACAAAATAACGCCTTTCATTTTCATATATGTAATAGTCCAGAGCTCCAAGACTCCAACCTAATTAGGACCAAATGACACTTATGAAGTGATGCCAGTGGAATTTTATACTTGGTGTTAAAATGACCGTGGCTGCTCTCAGAACAGCACCGTGCACGTGCTGGGAAAGAGAACGGTGCTCACAAACTCCTTTGCCTCCAGACAATCTGGATGATAAGGGCCATAACTTGGATATGACTGTGGCTGGTAGTAACACTTAGATTTGATTTCAGAGTATCCATTGAACCCAAAGCTCAGTTTTTCATTCATAGCAAAGGTAATTTTTTGCAATGCTTGGGTTAATCGAGGATTGCTGTTTCTCATGGGGATGGTAATAGCTTAAGCCTGCTACAGCACTTCAGTATCACCCTGACACCTCAGGCACCCCCAGCACCAAATGGCACTTGCTTGACAAAACCTGGAGTCCAAATTCAGCCAGCTGTTTATGGCTCCAAACCAGCTCTTCGTGGGAGAATGTTTGCCCTTTGTGTGGTCCCCAGGGTAGAAGAGCATCACACATCTGGCTGCTCTTTCCCAAGGGCAGCTACTGCACTGGCATCAGGATGGAAGTAGTTGGTGGCTGGTTTTGAGGTTGCTGCTTGTTTTCTGAGCCTGATGAAAGACACACAGACAGGAACTGCTATTGGAGGGGCATCTAAGCAAGGAAGACGGTGACACCCAGGCAGTTGGGAAGGCCCAGGTGAAGACTCAGGTAACAGGTAAGGGCTCATGCTTGAGGGGGGGGCAAGGACACATAGCAAAGAGGGAAATGAACAGTGAGAGTCAAGCAGCTGCAAGGAATGACAGGGACAAGAAGTCTGTGTGTGTGTGTAGGTGAAGGAGAAGGCCATCCTTCTCGCAGCACTTACAGTTTCCTTTACCAGAGTGATGCCTACAGGTTCTGAGAGAGAGCAGGCTGCAGCAGGAGAAGAGCTATTTATTGTCTTTGAGGCTTTCCAAAACTTAATGTTTTCCAAAGCAGATTTTTTCAGAGTAAAAATCATGCCATCTTTCCTCTTCTCCATGCCCCCCAAATCTCCTGCACCCTGACCCTCTGCCTAAAACACTGCACCCGCATTTTGGAGCAAGTGCCCAACAGGCACGCTTGGAGAGACCTGCAGTCTGCAGGAGCCCTGGAGTTTTGGTGTTCTGAAAGTCTTTTCATGTAAATGACTTTTAGTGATGCTGTGGCAGAGAAGATTTTCTTTTGAGGAGCAAGAGGTTGTGTAAAGACCAGCAAGAGCCAGTCATTCTGCTCCAAACCTTGCTCAGTTGCTTTCTGTGGACTCTTCTAGAGGTGCAAAGTTTCTTCTCTGATGGTGTCTTCCTGCCAACACAAAATAAATCCTGCTTCTATATTAATATTTGCTAGTGTTCTGAGGGCCAGAGGCTCCAAGCCTTCTTCTGATTTCTGCCTTTTTTTTTTTTTTCCTTTTGCTTTTCTGGGGCCATTGACACTATGTGTGGCTGAGGACTGATGGCTAAAATTACATGCCAAGATAAATGGCCTGTTTGCTGGCCCGTGTTCTTAAAGCCTGTGACCATGCTGAAAATTCGTTATGTGACTGATATTCTGGCAGCATTACAGAATGGCCATTGAGTGGTCATATAAATACGAACATGTTGGAAAGTATTTTACATGTACATGGCATCTTTCATGCCCGTGTTCTGCACAGATTGCGTCTATCATCAGGGAAACATGGCAAACCTCTTCCATCAGACAACAACAGCTGCCCATTGCGAAGCATGGTGCAGTAGGAAGGAAGTGTTTTGAAGAAACACATCTCAGTGAACATACAGTGCACAAAAAGTTGTTCTATGAAGCCACCTGATGTAACAGCAGCCTTCAAATTTAACTTCCATAGATCAGAAAGGGAGAATGGTCAGCACAGCTGATTGCCCTATAAAGGCTCGCAAGACACAACACAAATGCTGGAACTAGTTTTCACACTGGCCTCCCACCTTAAAAACAGAACTGTGTGGTAGAAGGCTGCTGACAGAAGACGCTTCTGGCCTCAGAATCCAGGACCATGAGGATTAGTGGTCTCAGACTCAACTTTGTTTAAAAACAAGCATTGTGGATGCAGAGCTGTATCAGAGAACGCCTTTCTTTCCTGTTTACTCCTTGGTGTGGCAAACCATTTTCTACTCAGAGAATTAACGTTTCTCTTTTCTTACCTTTAACTTCTTGTGGTCTATGTCCATGATGGGATCAATCTCACGGCTCGGTCTTGAGCTCTTTGTAGTGCCTCCTGAGTCGCAGCTCATGCCCTTAGCTGTGACCCATTCTGCTGATCTTGAACCTCAGAAAAGATTACTCCTACCTGCTGGGGCTTACCTCTGCAGGTGGTAAGCATGCAGGGGATGTCCATGCCTCAAAGAAATTAACAGCCCACGTGTGCACCAGAGAGCTGGATTTAAACTGGTTTTGGGTACTGGTAACAGTGTAGCCATGGCAGCAAGGAACACCGCGTGGGCTAGCTGCTTGAGTAGGCACCAGGGATCCCAGATGGATTTTACAGCCTGCATCAGACACCATCCTTCAGCACAAGTCTCAAGTTCTGAGCTAGAAAGGTAGACTCACATTAATTTGGGAACGTCTACCTTGGACTACAGAAAAGGCAATCCAAAGAAAAATGAACTAGTGGCAGAGCCAGCACATAAGGTACCTGGGGAACATGGACTGGGGGTTGGTACCAGTGTACAGCTGAGTTTAAAGGACACGATTCTGTTTGATTCAGGCATTCATATAATTTTCATAAAGTGATCCAAAAATACCATCCCAGACCCTACTTCCTCTTTGTACCAAGTGGAAACAGCTTTCTGTCATTTCCCCCCGGGGAACACCAGGTCAGAGCTTACCAGGTAGGTTTGTCAAGTGCCCTTGTGTTCAAGGCCTTCAGAACTTCCTAATGAACATTGACACAACAGCCAGAGCTCATGGCAGCTCTGCCATTCCTCCGCGGGAAGGCTGTCATGTGGAAGAGGTGCTATACAGGTGATAAGCAAGCAGCTCACTCTCTGGACAATGGTTGCAATGTTTTGTAAAACAAAAAAACCAACCCAAAAACAACATCCCAAAAGCAACTAACTGACAAAGCAAAAAAAAGAGAGGCGAGGAAATGCAACAAGATGAAGTCCATGTGCTTCGAGGAAGGCATGAGGTCTTCGAGGGTAGAGATGCATCTTCTTTGGTCAGGGGTTGGTCGCAGACCCCAGCTTGACCCGTCTGCCTGCAGACGAAGACTCTGGACCTCGATGAGGTCCAGACCTCAGTGACAAGGTCTAAGGTCTGTGGGCGGAGGTGCCACTCGGCAGCACTTCCCGCGCGCCTCCGAGCAGCCCGCAGCTCCCGCTCCGCACTGCGGGCTGCAGGCGTACGTGTGGCTCCGGCTGCGGTGGTCCCCACCACCTTCGGCGGCATCGCCACTTTAAGACGCCGGAGCAGGCAGAGGGGAAGCAGGCAGCCGGGTTCATCTGAGGACACAGCCCCAGTTCTCAGAAATCCCCGCGCTGCGGGAACATCGAGCTCCCGTTACCGCAGTTGAACAAACTGCCCTAGATCGGGGGTGCCGGGCCCGCCTCCACCACCCCCACCCCCCGCCCCCGGCCCACGTGAGCCGCGTGGAAACAGCCCCCGCACCACCGCCCCCCCCCGGCCCCCGCACCCGCTGCCGCGGTGACACCGGGGCTTTGCGGCTGTTTTCCACTCCGCGCTGTATCGCAGCTATTTAACATTATTTATTTATTTTTAATTATCGGTATTGTTTTTCTTGTTTTATACCTGAATAGAATTTAGGCGTATATCCGGAACATAAAAAAAACCTGCGTAACATATAGTATATAAGATACAAGTACAACGTATCTAAATATATTTGTATATATTTAGTAGATATAATATGCATAACATTTTAAATCTAAATATAGTATGTACATGCCTTTCTCTAGTGTAAATGTTATATACAGGAATATGTAGCAATTGTACGTTACATATACCATTACATATTGACATGTATGTACATCACACATACATATTTCTTACATACGCTATATACCTATTTAAATAACAAACATATAAAACACATGTTTATTTAATTTTTTTGTTGTTTTCCGTTTGGTCTTGCGGGTGGGGGCGCAGAGCGCAGCATCAGACCGCAAGTGGGGTGGGCTGTCGATGAGCCGGCGTCGCAGCGGGGGCTCCGGCGTTAGCAGCCTGCGGGAACACACTTTTCCTGGGGAAGGGCGGTGTGGGGAGGTGTAAAGTTGGGGGGGGGGGGGGTGGGACGGGATGCAACCACCGCGCCGGGCTGCAGCGGGTTATTAATAGCTCCGCGGCCGCGCCTGTACGTGTGCGGAGCAGGTACCCCCGTCCCAGTATCCCCCCCCCCCCGCCTCTCCCACACTCTCCTTTCCTCCAGCCACAGCCCATCCTCCGCCTGGGATCGGAGGACGGACGTTCCGGCCGCTGGCCCCGCCTCGCCTCACCTCGGATGCCCTCGGCCGGCCCCCCCGCCCGCCGCCTCCATCTTACGCCCGCCAGCCCCCGCCGCGGCGGCCGCCTCTGCTAACATGTCCGCCTCCCCTCCCTCGCCCTGCTGCCGCCCCGCCGCCCTATGCCTACTCGCGCCCCCCTCCCCGCCTCCCCGAAGCTCTCGGCCTTCGCCCTTCCCCGCTTCCTAAGACCGGAGGGCTGCCGGGCTGCTGTGTGCTTTGGTCGGTGCTGTGGATTTATTTTGGGAAAAGGCGGGCATTTTTCGGCAGAGGCACACGAATGGGTTCAGAGTTTTCCTTGCTCCAGCCACGTTAACCCACCCCTGAAGGGCCTTCAAACTGAGATGATGTCACAAGAACTCCTTGCCAAAACTGAGGCGATGCCACGTTAACCCTCACCAGAACTGAGGTTGTGTCACATTAACCTGTCGTCAGAACTGAGACTCTTGCACATTAACCCAAAACCGAGGTGATGCCACGTTACCCCTCACCAAAATGAACTGTGTCACGTTAACTCAACATTGAAACTGAGATGCTGACACATTAACTGTTCACCAAAATTGAGACGATATCTCATTAACCCCTCGCCAAAAGTGTGAGGTCACATTAACCCATAAAAAAAAAAAATCAGACCATACCACATTAAACCCCTGCCAAAATCAAGGCGATAGCCAGAGGTGAGGAGTCACCTTGCTGCTGTTGCAGCAGTTCTCTGCCGCCATGCCGAGAACCCATGCGTCCTGGCCTCACTATATGCACAGTTCCTCAAAGTGTTAATTTTCTGCAAAGCCTGCAAAGCCAATGTCACCAGGTTATTCTCCTTTAAATTAATCGTTTAAGATTTGCTGCATGACAACAGTCCCTGACTAGGAGGTTTTAGGGAGGGAGAGAAGCTCGGGAACAACTTGGGAAGTACCCGTGTTGTATATCCTGAAGATCAAAGCTAGCTTTTAAATGTTTTCCGATATGTTTTTTTGTTTCCAATTATGTATAGAAATTGATCTCCCTTCCCTCCCCATTACTGGTGTTTTTTGCCAGAAACAAAAGAGGTGTTGGAAGGGGAGGGAGTGGGTGTTGTCTGACTTTACATTAGACTTTCCTAGCATTCTAGCTGAAATTGAAGATGCATGTATTTTTCTCCCTGGACCATTCTATTCTCATCAGGAAGCGAGGATCTTTTGCAGCCTCCCACCACTGAGTTGCTACTACCGCAAATCCCCCAGCAGTGGGAGTCCTGAAGCACTAGTATACGCTGGCTTTGTATCTTTCTGAACCGTGGTACTGGGAAGCCATGCTGGATGCTATAACTGTACCAGTACTGGCAGCAAAATTTACACTTGTGTTGTAATTGCCACTGCTGGTGGCATTATGCAGTCCAGTTGTGACAGTTTTCCTTAGGACGTTTGATTCTTGGTCAGTAGGAATTATTTCCAGACAAAACAAATGCCTGGAAAGCAGCACTGCAGAAAAGGCCATATGAGTCCTGGTGGATGCTCAGTTGGACATGAGCCAGTAATGTGCCCTTGCAGCAAAGAAGGCAAATAGCTTTCTGGGCTGCCCTGGGAGGTGTGTTGCCAACAGGCTGAGGGAGGTTATCATTCCTATCTCGCCACCACGAGCAAGGACACACGTGGAATGCTGGGCCCAATTCTGGGCTCCTGTCATAGTTTGGCCCAGCTAGCACAGAAGCACAACAACAGTCGCTCACTCAATGCCCCCATTCACCCCCACCCTTGTTAGAATGGCAGAGGCCCCAGTGAAATGGGAGTAAAAAGAGAAGCAAGGTTGTTGTGGATTGAGACAAGGGCAGGGAGGGCTCGCTGCCAATTACGGTTCCAGGCAAAACAGACTCCAGTACTCGACTTAGAGAGGAAAGTAGGAAAGTTCATTCTACAAGAAATAGAATGGAATAAAAGCAAAAAGGGAGTAGGATGATGAGAAAATTACAACCAGCACTTTAAGGGACCTTGTGGGCTCTACAGCTCATGCCTCTAATGCTTTTCCAGGATCGACTTACTACACAGCCCTTGTAGGTGTAGCATAGTATCAGTTTTACTGTGCTTGAATATTCTTGTGCTTGCACATATGCACTGTGTTATTGTAAATAATTTTTGAGGACAAAAGAGAGACTAGAAAGGCTTCTTTAGCTTTAAACCCATCTTCCGTGTCCCTTTAGTTTTCTAAAATAAGATGTCCCCATTAAAGAAAGTTTTGTCTTAGAAAGACGTTCCTAAATAATATAATAGCAGATCTTGTTTTGCAGTCAGGTTGTACCTGTACAAGCTTTGTTTGGTAATAATCTGTTAAGAACGCTATCTTACTCATTGCGGTTATTTTAACCGTTACATGTACTCCAGAATGTGAAAAAGGCTATTATAGCCCTAAACTGAAGAAAACACTACATTGTTTCTTCTTCCTTCAAAATGCTGTTGTGTATTGCAATCAGCCATTGACCTTCACTGTCACTCCTTTTCTATGCCCCTCTTTCAAGGTTAGCCTGTCCTGAGTTCAGGTAAAATCTCTCCTAGTCAGTCTTGCGCAGCTCACGCTAACGTCTGTGGCAAATCAGCTTTAGCTAACTTGATTTGATTGTTTTGTGAGACAGCAGAATTTAGGCATATGAAGGCTACACAAATTCAAACTGGCAAAGACCTGCTCCACAGCTGATTCCTAATACTAAAAGAGCTAACTTCTCTTAAATTGCTCTGATATTCAGCTCCTCTGTGTGTGTCCTTGGACAATTAGGCCTTCACACAACTAAGCATTCAGTTTGTAAATGTGCTCAGATGTCAGACCCTGCTAAGAACACCAAGGCAGCTGCAGCAAGCCTGTCAGGATGATTGTGCTGTCTGTAGCTATGGCCCAGGGAAGAGTTTAAGGAATTACTTCACTTTATGCTAGCTTTATATTGTCTTTACCTTTGATACCAAAATGCTAAGGGACCTTTGGAGTGGAGCCTGGGATTCAGCTGCCCAAGTGTCCTTAAGGAAGAGGCTCATTCTCTCAAAGTCAAACAATTTCCAGAAAAAGAGTGGAGACCTGTCTTTCTCAGAATAACCCAAGGTTTCAAAGACAGAGCTGTGGGTGAGAATCCCCTCAGGAAACTCCCGTTGTCTCTGAGGACTGACCTGCAGCCTCAGTGCACACCAGATCTGGGGTCCAATCTAGAGACTGTAATCTGAGGAAAGCCATTCTCTGGCTTGAGCAAGTAAGACTCTTGATTTCCATAGAGGAGAGTGTGGCTAAAGGTAATAGTTCATCATTAGATTTTTTTTCTTGGCTGCTCAAAATGTCCTGCTACTCATTCTGAAAGCCTTCCAAGGCTGCCATTGTAGGGCAGACAAAAGCATGCTCTGCCTTTGCTTCCCAGATAGCTGATTGCAAGTCAGCTCCAGTGTATGCAGTTAATGCAATGCTAAATTAAAGCTAATCAGTCCTGCTGGGGTAAAGAGGATATTAGGTTGAGCTCACAGTTCTGACTTGGCCGCATAACTTCCAGTTTGGAGCACAGGCAGTGCTGGAGCATGGCTGCATAGCATAGTCTGGGTTATCAAGCTCTCCTCTCCCACAGAGTAGGGAACCTCAAGTACCCACCTCAGAGCTCTGATCCCCACACAGCCTTGAAAAGCACTTAGATAATGTAGCATACACAGCACGAGATTCCTCACCATTGCCTCAGTAATTAGCAAAGCAGTTTCCTATCAGTGCAAAGGTTAGGGAGTGAGAAAGTTTTTGCTGCAGTTACATTGCTGTCTGCGGCAGAGATTTTTTGCCCATCCTCCTTAAAGCTGCTGAATAATTTCCACTTAATCCTCTCATATAGTAGCATCGATAACAGGAGGTCCTCTGCTATCACAAATGCAATGCAGGCTCCATGTTCAAATATGTTTTCTGTGTGTTTGTGACTTTGGCAAGGTGGATCGTGATGGATGTTGGCATTACAGACTTGTGTAGTTCAGTATGTAGAGGAAAAACTGTAAATAGAATGGAGAAGAGAATGTCAGTTAACTGAATTTAATTATATGTCCAAGGACTTTGAGAACCAGGTAATTGAAGAGGTGCTTGATTTCTGAAGCAAGAAACTGGGAAAGGATGCGATTCTCTTATGACTGTGTGTTTCTTCTTTTTAATATGGATATTTATATACCTGTGCAGCTATTTATAGATATTTCACTGGTTTGAAACCTAGTAAGAATGGTAATTAGTAGTCATAGCATTCAGGTGAGTGCTACTTTTTTTTGTATTACAGATGTCAACACTGAATCAGAAAAATGACACATCTTTTGCAGGTTCAGTGAGAAAGTGGCAGTGTCAGAATTCAAGGTTAGCAATGTACTGTTCAGTGATTTGGGTAAATTTTGTCACTCAGACAAGCAGCCAGGCCGAATTTGGGTGGGTCTAGCTGATTCTAAACCAGTTTGTCTACTTCTTCTTCTTCAAGATACACAGAGAATGAATCTCAGGAAGACCATATTGGTGAAAATACCAAGTTCTGGTGCCCTTAAACTGTACAAATAATGGTGCTGACATTTGAAACCAAATAGTTTAACTGTGCAACAGCTGCCGAGGTTTGGTTTTCGGGTGAAGCAACACGACAGCTGCAAGGGAACTTTGCAGGATGCATCAGACAGTACTTGTAGCATGATGGCTAACTTTGTCTTCTAAATCAGCTTTATCTGTGAGAAAGTTATTATTGTCTCACTTAATCATAGAATCATAGAATGATAGGGGTTGGAAGGGACCTTTAGAGATCATCTAGTCCAACCCCCCCCTGCAGAAGCAGGTCAGCCTAGATCAGGTTGCATAGGAACATGTCCAAGCGGGACTTGAAGACCTCCAAGGAAGGAGACTCCACAACCCCTATGAGCAGCCTGTGCCACTGCTCTGTCATCTGAACAGTGAAATAGTTTTTTCTTATGTTTAAATGGAACTTTTTGTGTTCCAGCTTCATCTCATTACACCTTGTCCTATTTTCTACACTAGAAAAAAGGGATGTCCCAACCTCCTGACACCCACCCTTTAGATATTTGTAAATATTCATAAGATCCCCCCTCAGTCTCCTCTTCTCCAGATTAAACAGCCCCAGTTCCTGCAGCCTTTCCTCATATGAAAGATTTTCCAGTGCCCTGCTCATCTTGGTGGCCCTGCGCTGGACTCTCTCCAGAAGTTCTCTGTCCCTCTTGAGCTGAGGAGCCCAGAACTACTGGACACAGGACTCCAGATGAGGCCTCACCAGGGCAGAGTAGAGAGGGAGAAGAACCTCCCTTGGCCTTCTGGTCACACTCTTCTTGATGCATCCTAGGATACCATTGGCCACTTTGGCCACGAGGGCACTTTGCTGGCTCACGGTTAGTTTATTATCAGTCAGGAGTCCCAGGTCTCTGTCTGCAGAGCTGCTCTCCAGCAGGTCAATCCCCAGCCTGTACTGATGCATGAGGTTGTTCCTTCCCAGGTGCAGGACTCTACACTTCTCCCTGTTGAACCTCATGGGGTTCCTCTCTGCCCAACTCTCAAGCCAGTCGAGATCCCACTGAATGGCAGCACAGCCTTCTGGGGAATCAGCCAGTCCTCCCAGTTTGGTGTCATCAGCCAACTTGCTGAGGGTGCACTCTGTCCCCTCATCCAGGTTGTTGATGAAGATATGGAACAAGACTGGCCCCAGAACCTATCCCTGTGGAACTCCACTGGCCACAGGCCTCCAACTCAATTCTGTGCCATTGATCAGCACCCTCTGGGCTCTGTCATTCAGCCAGCTCTCGATCCACCTCACTGTCCACTCATCCAAGCCACACTGCCTGAGCCTTCTGATGAGGATGACATGGGAGACAGTGTCAAAAGCCTTGCTGAAGTCAAAGTAGATGACATCCACTGCTCTCCTCTCATCTAGCCAGAGAGTTATGCAGTCATAGAAGGCTATTGGGTCTTCTCCAGTCCTCAGGCACCTCACCTGTCCTCCATGATTGTTTAAAAATGTTGGAGACAGGCTTAGCAATCACATCAGCCAGCTCCCTCAGAACTCTAGGACGCATCCCATCAGGACCCATTGTCTTATGAGCCTTAAGCTTGGCCAACAAGTCTTTAACCCTCTTCTACCCAGGGCAAATCCTCTGCTGTCCTGGCCATCCTGCTATCCTTGCTGGACTGGGCTTCCCGAGGACTGGCCTTGGCCGTAAAGACTGAAGCAAAGGCGGCATTCAGTACTTCGGTCTTCTCAGCATCCTCTGTCAGCAGGGCACCCTCAGTGTTTAGCAGCGGGCCCACATTACCCCTCACCATCCTTCTGCTGCTGATGTACTTGCAAAATGCCTTATTACTGTCCTTAACTTTCCTGGCTAGATTTCATTCTAGAAGGGCTCTAGCCTTCCTAGTTGCACCCCTGCATGCCCTGGCAATGTTCCTATCCTCTTCCCAAGAAGCCAACCCCTGTTTCCACCTCTCATAGGTGGCTGCTTTCTGCCTGAGTTGTCTCAGCAGATCCTAGCTCATTCACGGAGGCTTCCTACCTCCTTTTCCTCCTTTCTTGCATGTTGAATACTCATGTTGAATACTGTACAATCAGCAGCTATTGCTGTTGCAAATACAAAACTAGTATGAAATATCCTTTTCCTGTTCTTTGAAGGTCTTGGGTAGAGAGAACAAGTCTATTATTTAGACTTTTAAAATTTTGTTTAATGCCATGAAGCTCCCTTCACCTGACTTGGCAGAACCTACCTGGGAAACTCTCCTTTTTGTTCCAGTTTTACTCTGGACGAGAACTTTCCCTCACAAATACTTGTGAATCAGAAGTCCAGTTACATTTAGCATGTTCCTGGACACGTTGCACCAGCCAGAAGTAGCAATACAAATGGAAAATATCAAATGCTTTCTAACACCATGTAATGCAAACATACATTTTGCCTGTCAAACTAGTTTAGACTCCAGCATCCTCAAGGCCAAAGATATTTAAGTGTGCTTCAACTGTTTTCCAAGATTGGAATGACAATAACATGAGGACTCAGCTGCTGCCAACGTTGGACATGAAGTACTTTGTAAATATTAATCTAAATGACCTAGCTTGTTGAAGAAGTTGTTACCCATGTGGTGGTTTTACCCGGGCTGGATGCCAGGTGCCCACCACGCTGCTCTATCATCCCCCTCCTCAGCAAGCCAGGTAAGGGGAGAAAATAAGACGGGAGTCTCGTGGGTTGCGATTAAAGCAGTTTAATAAAGAAGCAGCAAAGCCGCGTGCGTGGGAAGTGAAGCAAAAGCAGATGAAGCTGTTACTCTCTACTTCCCATCAGCAGCGATGTCCGGCCACCTCCCGAGAAGCAGGGCTTCGGTACGCATAGCGGTTGCTTTTGGAAGGCCAGAAATGAATCTCGCCTCCCCTTCCTGCTCCTCTCCCCCAGTTTATATTACTGAGCTGACATCATATGGTATGGAATATCTCCTTGGTCAGCCTGGGTCAGCTGTCCTGGCCATAGTCCCTCCCAAGATCATGCCCACCCACAGCTATTGGTGAAGGTGGGGGAAGGAATCCTGGAGGGACATCCTGTGTGAGCAGCAGTCATAACATTGATGTGCTATCAATACCAACAGTAAGCAGAGCACTGCAAGAGCTGCTGTGGAAAATCACCACCACCCCAGAGCCACTACAGCCTTCATCTAGCAATTGGTGCTTCATCATATGAAATGGTAGTTACACGAACTTATTGCCCATGATGCTGAACCTGCCAAGAGCTTTGTTTGGACCTACAACTTGTCATGCTTAGAATTCAATATAAGATCAAATAATAAAAATCAACCTCACTAACCATTTACCCATAGAAATAATGTTAAATGACTATGCTGTTCCTCTTAATATCCATCATGCCATATTTTGCATGAGAACATGAATGGAAATTCAATCTACCTGTTCATGTTTACACCAGCAGCTGTTTTGAGAATTTAAGCAGTAATTTCATAAACAAGTAAATATTTACTACTCTGTTTCTCCTAAAGCAGCACTGGCTGTTACATGACAAGAAAAATAAGTTTTGGAATTACTTTTGAATACATCTTGAATTTTCCCTCACAGGAGTCACTTGACTATGAAAGGCAAGAAAAGAGATTAAATGGGCATTTAGGTAGATTTACATGTACATACAGCTTTGAGAAGCCTGCTCTCTGTGCATGTTAAGAATCACAGCTGTTGATTTCACTGTTCATGTTCTACCACAGTTCCTAGTTCTGAAGTGAAAATAAAAAGCATGCATATATAATTCCTATTTTTTTAGCTGTACGTGTAAAAAAGACCAACACAAACACTTTTCTTATTCTTTTTACATATAAACGTTTGCTGATTTTCAATCTGCTGTACCAGAGAAGGTCTGCAGAGAGCCAATAATGCTTGACAGGTGTTAATAAGGACACAATCTGAGAGCTAATTTTATCTGCTTCTCAGGTTGCTGAATGTACTAGTTGGAATTTCCCTAATAATCTCCTTCCCCTCTTAAATGTACTTTATGAAATAAGCATTGAAATCAGTGCAAATACCGAAAGAGTTCGTCCTTTCCAACAGATGCAAGTTGCATGTTATGTTAAACAGTTAGAGACCTTGAGAGTGCACACCATTGCCATTGAGAAGTTGGTGTCTACAAGATCATGGAGTATCTTCATCCTGTTGAGATACAAAGCTCATGCTTTTTGGGACTACAATCCACTGTTCTTGTAAAGACAATTTTTTACGAAAAAAAACCCCACCTTTTCAGTTATCATTGTAACTTTGTTCTCAGAAAGACAGATTCAAAGTGCTTGCCACATTTAAAAACTAATACTAATTGACTGTGGAGTAATCTGTCCTCCAAGAATGCAAAAGAAGTGGATACACTGTGATAAAGTATCCTGCCAGCTCAAGCCAAGATTTCTCTTCTCATGAGTGTGGACACTGGAACAATCACAACCACTTCCTACCTTACCTGGATTATGGTAGTGGAGATATAAATTACCCATAGAGTGCACTCCAGAGTCTTTCAGCATGCAGGAATGCAGAGCCTCCCAGTAGTCGTTAATGTCCCCTCTCTGGGAAGAACTCACTCAAGAATTCTATTAAAAGCTGGCATATATACATTCCTGAGAAGCTTTTCTGTAGTCCTGGTGTCTGTTCGTCACTGATACCTTTCCATGGATTTGAATTGCTTGTCCTATGAAGCTGTGTATGGCTGGTGTTTTCACTGTGGTCCACAATGATTTGTAACTTTGTAAAAAACATACTACAATGCTTAGAATAGATGTAACATGCAGAGTACCTCATGCTATACCAGCCTCTCTTCAGTGTTGCACGATGTACATACAATCTATTTTTAGGTGACAGAAACAATAAATGCCACTGTTGTTTTTTTTTTTCACAAAGAGCGTATAGTGAAAAACAATCTCTTAGGACAAATGTAAAACAAGGTCTACTCCAAATTAATCCCTTGAGGTGTTCAATTACTCACTAGGGCATTCAGATTGTAATCAATAAGAAAGATGAAGCCTTACATTTTTTGGAAGAGGTTGGATAGGCACATAACAACTGTAAATTAATGTATTTTTGAGACAACATTTTGTTTCAATGACTGATTCTAAATGACCTATCAAAATAAGCAATTAATGGCACCTTAAAAACTAACACAGCAATTTAGTATCAGATCTCTTTTTTCTTCTTGACAAGGTACAGCATCTCAGAGTGTCATCAGACAGTAAAGTTCTGCAGTTTCTGGCATGTTACTTTTTTCTACTGCCCTAAACATTGTCTTTGGAAGTAAAGTAACCCTCTAGGTGAACTCCATTACATCCATGATATTGTTCCTGGCGAGTGGATGACTTACAGAAATGTTAACAGAGCTGGCCTTCTGCTGTTTCAAGCAGACATTTTTTTTATTTTCTAACAAAACACAGTAGAGAACTATGAGAAAGCAGGAGGAATCTGACAATAAATATGCACATACAAGTATTTGAGTATGCACTGCCAACTTATTTTATACAGATGGTGTAAAAAAATCCTGCAGTACATGCTGTATTCCTGACCTGAAGCTATTTGAAATTTACATTTGGAAAATAAAGTTCCTTACAGTCCAGCATCCCCTGGGTCTCTGAGAGGCAACCCACATAAATAGATACTTGAAGCTGTGCAACTTAGACCAACAAGAAGACGATCATGGAATTCAGTCTGTATTGTGCCCTCCTGAGGAATCTCCAAGTATTTGAAGAGCAAAAAAATCATCATTTCATCCTTCACTGAAAGGAACTGCTTCCTCACAAGAATGAAGAAAAGTCAATTCTCAAACAGCACAAAAATGTAGGGCAAGAACTGAGGAATGTTTTTTATCTAGCTGCAGGAATATATCCAGAGTCTAATTATGTTGGAATTTGAATAGGAGAGTTCAGCTTTCAGTCTTTTTGAAAAGTACAACGGCCACTTTTTAGCTACCTCACCTGCACAACTTTCTCTGCAATGACAGCCGAACGGCATTTCCTAACTCCGTAATTTCTAATTCCCCCTGGTTTCCTTTTGACCAATATGGAACAATGTTACCTCTTGGATTATTTATTTCTTCTGAAGTATTCAGAAAGTATTCTCTGAAAGTCTTTTGTCCAACGGTTGGTCAGACTCTACATGACTCAGTTGAGATCTGGTTGAACAGGTATTGCTAGACAACACCTTTTTATTAACAACACCTACATGGTTTGAACGTTTGGCTCCTTTTAACACTTCTCTTTCCTGAGCTGTGCATAGGGCTGGTTCTGCAGCACTGCTGGGCTGCCTTTGGTAGGGGAGAGAGAGCTGCTTTTTAACTCCCAACTTGCTGATGTTCTCCTTGCCTCCCCCACATTTTCCTTGCCTGCAGCCTGGTGGCTTTACAGACATCCCGGTGCATTCTACCGCTCTTTTTTAAGCTAGCAGTCTAATAGTGAAGCTGCTGATGAGACTGTGAAACCAGTACCAAAAGTAATGAGTCTTCATCACTGTTGGAGAAGACCTTCGTGCAGATAGCTATAAATATGAACCGCTGTTTGTTACTGTCAAGTGTTACAACTGCATAAGTGTTGCTCTTCTCTAGCGAAGGATTTACATTTGAAAAAGAACATAAAAACTAATTAGTACTGTATCTTCATTTCATCCACACTTTATGTGTGGATGTTGGCTGATGAACAGAAACCCCGTTCTCTATTATTCCTTACACAACAGGGCAGGGAATGGTAAACAATAGGCTTGATTGTATTATAAATAAGTGTGATGAAGGGGTTGTGACCTGAGACCTAATCCACCAAATATTTTGGCTATTTGTATATGGTTACTATGTTTGAAAAACAGGAAAACTTTTAGTATTTTTGATTTTATATATATATATATATATATATATATATATATATATATATATATATGTTTTCAATATGTTACATGCAGCCTAAAAATCACTCACACCATTAATCCATTTTACCTTTGTTTGTGCAGGAGGTGTTGCGTTTCGTTTACATGTTGCAGAAACCTAAGAGGAAAAAGAAAAAAAAAAAGAGAGAAAAGCTGAATTACAAGTGCTCCTTTTGCTACCATCTTCCAAACAAACCACTGAAGTTTTATTGGTAACAGCCTGGGTATCTGCAGACAGCATAGCTAACAAGCTTCCTGGCTGCCCAAACAGACCAGATATAACACACCTCACCAGAAGATTTACGGCTGTCTCCTATATTAAAATAATTCTATTTCACTTCTGAACTTTTTTTTTCTTCTACATGACCAGAGTACCTTATTCCTTTCTTAAGTCCTAACACACATGAATTTTGAACTTGTGTCTTAATTTATGTCCATATGCATGAGGCATATGTGGCATCTTACTGAGGAGAAACCATTTGACACAATGGCTAGGAAATATTGCTGGGTTATGGAATCAAGCTAGTTAGAAAATTCCTAAGCAATTGGACTTGTGTGAAAACTACAAAAGGAGTTTGATTTTTGTGAATATTCCAGATGACACTCTTCACAATACCTACAATATTTCTGTACATGCTCTGTAACCTACAAGAAGAAGACTGGAGTCACCATCCCTGGAGTTACTTAAAAGATGTGTAGATGAAGTGGTCAGGGATGTGGTTTAGTGATGGGTTGGCAGCATGAGGTTAGTGGCTGGACTCAGTGATCTTAAAGCTCTTTTGCAACCAAAATGATTCTATTATAATTGCCGTTTTCTTTCTCATGGGGCAGCCAAAGCCCCAGTCCTTAGCAGGAAAGGGGAGGATGTGGCACTGCCATGCATTTATATGGCTAGGATTGCATGTGACTAAACAGTGCTAACAGAAGAGCTAAAACCAGCTTAGTATTTGCGACCTGCACATGGTATTTCTGAGGGTGTACACAGACATACACTGAAGCACACACATGTATGTCCATGTCCCAATACTCCACCATTCATAAAGTTTTGACCGCTTTGACTGTTCTGTCACACTCTCTGCATGACATGAAAGGGAGCTCATAGCAGCTGTGGCAGTGCTCATGTGTTTACTTTTCTTCCCGTGGCTGGCACATGCTAAGAATGAATCTCCCTAAAACAAAAGACACCTAAGCCAACTCCCCCCATGCTTTGAGCACGTGTCTGACCAAACTCCTGCAGCTTTTAAGGATCAAGGCAATTGCTCTGTGAGAGTAGCTCACAAGGCCAGGATGCCTCACTGTGCATGAAAATAAATAACCGTAAAGGAGAAGGGAAACTGGAATAGGCTTCAGAGCATGTGCTGTACTTTACATCATATTCCTTTGGTGTAATTGGGTCTTTTTTGTCATATCTTACTAGGATATAAGAAGTACAAGTTGCAGTGAATGTAATTCTGTGTGGGCAGTGAAACTCTGGCCTATCATTCTCTCTTAATCTAAGTTGACACTAAGACAGATACTTTATTTCCTTTTGCTCTCCTATTTAGACCTTTAACTCTATGGAACTGGGAGGGAAAAGCCTGTTGACACCTGTTCTGATTTAATACCAAAAATGTGGATCAGTTGGGGCTGTTCAATCATTCACAGAGAAATCAAGACAAACTTTCCTCTGCCACCCAGTGCCACCAAGGGGTGCGTATTTGCTGAGAAGTAGTAGTCTCACCCCTGTCATAAGTCACTGCCTTCGACTACAATGGATAGGTTTACTGACCCCACTGCGGGAAGCTTGTCAGATATTTGCCTCCTATCTATAGTATGAATATTAAAGGACAAAAATCACAATAACTTACATAAATTGCTCAAGACTTTTTCTTCAGTGTTTGTATTACAGGAGGAGAGTGTCCTTTGAGAGTGAGAACCGTGGGAAGAGAAGCAGTTATCCTGAGACACCATTGGTTCACAACAGGGTAAAAAACCTAAGAAGTAGTTGAAATGGCACATTTACTGATAGAGAGGGCTAAAGCTATTTATTAATACCTTACAGCTCAGCATGGATGAGAGAAATAATTCTCCCAGCCATGGTTTTAAGAGGACATCAAACCAAACTCGATCCCCTTATTAGCAGCACTGAGTAGCACAGCACACGTTCCTGTGCTAGCAAACAGCACTTGTGCATCTCTTCAGTCCTCTCCACCTTTTAGATTGTGACTGATTTCCATCTTTAAAGGCTGCACTATTGCACAACCTCCCTGTTCAACATTGTGGCTGCATCTGCTCGCATTAGAAAATGCAGATTGAATGCAGGTTGATAGAGGATATTCTTATTTTGGAGTAGTTGTTGTAACCATGTACATCTATGCTGAGGAGAACAACAGCTGTATTTTTCCGTTGTTCTGCTGTTGGCACCAAGGGGTGTTCTCTACCGCTATGACATGATGGATGTATATGCTTCTTTTACTTTGTCTCTATAGTAACAGACTGCCAAAAGAAGAGCTCTCATGTCTGGGAGCTCAGCCATGAAAATGGAGGACTGTACCCTCCACCATCAAGAAAGGGAACTCTTTAAACAGTGCAAAGAAAGTGTTATGGATGGAAGACTGGAAATGGTATGTGTAAGTTAAGCTCCCTGAGAAGATTTTCTCACATCCTCATTTGCTGGATGAAAGTCAAGTTGAAATGTTTGGCCTCACCTCCTAGATGAAAGGAGTGGACATTCTCCCATCTCAACATTTGCTTCTATTGCAGTGCTTTGCCACAAGTCCTGATGTTGCTTTGTGGGCAACCACCACATTTTTGTCCTTTCTTCTCCCTCTATCTCCCATCCCATTCCATTCAACACATGGAAGTTCAAGCATACTTCCAAACAATTCAGCTACTTCTTGAGTCTCTCCACCAATTTGCTGTTTCAAGCCACAACAAGTTCAAACACCCTTGCTCATTCTAACCTGTCCTCCGTGATTTAGCCTCATATATTCCTTTTCATTTATTATGCTGTGCTATCATCACCTCCCACCTTTGTAATAGTATTGTTTAGCTAAACATATATATCAGAACCTTGCAGTTTCTAGGCTGGCAAAGTGTTCCAGCAGCATTTCAGGGTGAGAGTCAAGTACACCACAGCTTTGCCTGTGCCTTCAAAGCTCAGCATTAGAATTTAAAGAAACAATGTTAGGAGTATGCAGCATACAAAATGTCTTGGGAACCACTGGAAATAAAAGACAGAATTAGAAAATTAAAGTGAGAAAACACAGAGACTCGCAAAATCCTCCCTGAGAGGTATAGACTGCTTCCTGTTGAGTATTAAATAATGATATTTCTGTCTGAAAAATGAATGCTTACTGGTAAAGAGAACTTTGTAGGCCACACATTTATTCCCTGTTTGCAGTACTGTAAAAGCTTTTCTAGCCACTGTGCAGGTTCAGGGAAAGTGTATGTGTGTGCATGTGTGCTGTGTGCACACATACGTGATGTAGAAGGTTTGCTATAGTACAGTTAAGTATTGATATCTAAATTTATCTTCTGTGAAAGCGACAGTTTGAAGCATTTGAAGAGTAGGTGCTTGTATTTCACGTTCACTGAATTTTTTTGCCAACATATAAATGTTTAGAAAACTCGCCTTGCATTTCACCACCATCTGTAGAACTGGGGCAGCATATTAACAATGAAAAATAAAAAAGGAAAAAAAGCCTGGTGAAATAATTCCTTTGAAACTGAAATAATAATGTACTTATATCCAGCGACTTATTATGAATAATTGACTACTAATGCATTGACAATATGCATAGAGTGTTTAATCTGTTAAGGCAGGAAGCACAGATTAATTGTGGAGGAATATTTTTCCATCTTAAAATGACCAAAGTCCTTTTGTATATTTGCAGGAATTGGTGGAGACAGATGACAGTCAGTGAGGGGGGAAAAGGGTGACAGTTTAAAACAAATAATGATGTCAGATGAAACATGGAACAAATATACAATGAAAACTGAAAGAATTTGTCCCAGAAGTACAAAAATTATACAAAATTTTGTACTTGTACAAAAATGGTGCTTGGTTTTGTATAAAATAGTGAACTCTCATTTTCCCTATAATCTCCTATCTCACTCTGTGGGAATCCAGTTATAAAAATATCACAATGTAAAAATAATGCATGTACAATAAAATGGTAACAATGGCCAAGGCCTGTTTGCTCAATGAGAATGCCAATGCTTGAGCTATGCAGTTGGACTTTGTATATTTTCTTCTGGTTGTAAATTTCATGATTCATTGTAGACTTTCTCTCCACCCTTTCTGAAGCTCGTGCTCCGAGCCAGAAGTTCAGTCCTGGAAGACAGGAATGAAGAAATACTGTGTTTGGGCCAGAGATGCATTTTTGTTAGAGAAGGAAATACTAGGAATGAATAATGTTTGCTTTTTTTTTTTTTAAACCTGCTGATGACTCTAGTGAGTCTAAAGTAAAGCTGGGGGTAACTTTACTGCCAGCACGCTCCTTTTACTAGCCAACGGGGAAGCTGCAGACGTGGAGGCACTGTAAGATTGAAAAGAGAGTAAGTACCACACCGTGGAAAAGGTTCCCATGTCCTGGAGCTATCAGACTGCAGCGTGGTAACACTGCATGGGCCTTCTTCAGTAGAGGATCCTCATGGCACAGTGTCCTGGGCCACAGACTCCTGACTCCTGCCTACCTTCCCCTATCAGGCACCTTTAGCCTCCAGTTATTATCTCTATCACTAAAGGCAAGCAGCATTCTTTCATCATGGCCTGTCCTCCCTCTCAGCCTTCACTCTGGTGACCTTCGATTTACTTTTGTTGATATCCCTTTACGCTAGGAACCAACTGTCGGAAGAGTGTAGTTTGGGTTTGGCAGCGTTGGGCTGGACTTTGGGTTTTTTTAATAAGAATTTACACTTTTTTCATACACAGGTTTCATGACAGGTTATTGTGCAAGAATAAGCCTCAGCAGGCTTATATATGTGGCACACTGTGGCTTTTGTAGTTCTCTGCATTTCTTCATAAACAGGAAAAAAACCCCCCAGATTAGATTATGAGAATATCATACAATTCTCACTTTTCTGTATTTAAAGCACAAGATCCAGCGACTGCTGAAGTAATGAATCACTGCAATTTGCATAGATGGGTCACCAGGGGACATCCACACGCAGTTGAAAACATCCCTTCCATCAACACCCTTCCATCCTACTCCCCTCGCCTCTTCACCAATTCAGCCCGATACGTGCGCGTTCCTATGGCCGATCCTCTTACACTGCCAACATGTTAGGTGCCCAGCAGGTCGCACTTTTCATGGCTGAGAGGGGGCTTGAGAAACACGGGCGACCTCTGCCCTGTGGAAGATGTGGTGGGGCTCGGTGGGCTGCGGCAGAACGCGCCAGCTCTGCGGAGGGAAGGAGGAGTTCCTCTCTCTCGATTCGTTACTTTCCCGACGGGGTCAGTCAGATGCTGTCAGTGACGGATCCCGCCGGGTTCCCGGAGTTCGGGTGCTGCTGACACGCAAAAACCCGCTTTCTCCGGGCCGCGTTTGAGGGAAGGGGGAAGTGGGAAGGGCAGGATCGTTTCCTTGGAAATGCCTTTGCTATAATTAAACGGAGGGGGGTGGGGTGGAGAAGGAGAGGACGGTTTTTAAGTGAGGGGGGAAAAGAAATCCCAAGTGTTCAAATGGTAGGTGGGAAGCAGGGAGCCCCGGCGAGCCCAGACCCCCGCGATGTGCGGGCGGGGGGTGCGGCGCGGCCCGTTGCTCCCGGACCAGCCTGCGCTGGGCGGCCCCGCCACGCCATCCTTCCCCTCGCCGCCGCCGCTGCTGCCGAGATCGTGGTGTGAGTGGTGTTCTACACCCGCCCCGACCGCCTCGCCGAGTACAGAACGTTCTCTGCCCACCCCTGAACTGGAATTGAACTTCCCCGTCCCGCCGTGCGCCGGAGGAGCAGGCAGATACAGCGAGGAGGCGGGGGCTGAGACGGAGCCGGGGTAGAGCGGGAGGGGTGCAGGGAAGGAAGGTCCCCGAGGCTTGCGCGTCATCGCAAGTGCTCGGGGCGGGGTGCCCTGTTTTGTTTGTTACCTCGTTAGTTTAAGGGGAAAAACCCCTGCGATGCTATGGGCACCCCTAAACAAACGTGCTTTGGAAAAATATAAAGACACGGCAAACCTGCTTTTACAGAAACATTTATGGCACAATTGCTTGTTTGACTGCCTGCCACTGTTAAACAAGTATTCTTCCTTTACTCTCCCTCCTGCCCTGAATGTTATGCTTCAGTTCCGTTCCCAAAGGAAGTTGACCCCACCTGGGAAAGAAAAGGCCAAAGGTTTGACAAATGCCTCAACCCTACAAGTTTGGTTTGTTGGTTTCTATTGTTTGGTTGGTTTTTTCATTCTTCCCCCCCCTGCCCTTTTTTTTTTTTTTGGTGGTGTGGATTTTTTGGTTTGTGGTTTTTTGAAGAGTGTATCTTCAAAGCTGGTGGCTCTGCCAAGTTGTGTGCCACTGTGGTGGCAGTTCTCAGACATGGCCGTTCTGGGCTGTCAGGACACAAGTATGCTGTGAGAAGTGTAAAGGAAGAAATCAATCAGTTTCAGCCTGCAGCAGGTAAGCATGTCAGGAGACTCAGGAACGATGGATGCCTTGGCATCACTGGCGTGTTCCTTGGCACTGCGTTACAATAGGTTGTCCCTGTAAAAGCCTGGTTAAAAGGAGTGACTAGATTAGCAGCACACTCAGGCGTTTTTCTCGTTTGGTGCAATCATTTCTGTGCCAATTCTGGAATAAAACGAATCAGGAATCCTTGGAGATTTTGGTACCTCTTTTGTATGATTCTTTCTGTTTCATACAAACCTCACACATTTGCAGCACTTGAAAGACTTTCTGCTTTTCTCTAATTTGGTTTCCTTATGGAGAGGATAGGGTTAACCCGCTCATTCAATATCTGTGTATTCTTCATAGTTACTAATCTCACCACCTAGTCCATTTTAACTGCCTTCAAATTTATTTCTCCATGCTGACTGAATGCCATCTGCATATATTTTTTTGGTAGCAAACTGGGATTTATATCACTACGATGTGTTATATCCTTGGTGTGTTCCAGACCATTAAGCACCTCATCAAATCCTTTAAGAATGTTTTTTTGTAGCGTGTTCAATAGCTAAATGATGCACCCGCTTGCAGTCTGTGGTTCAACCCTGGTGAGCAAGGACTTTTTCCCCTTATTTTACTACAGTTGCCCCAACTATAAGATAAGCCTCCTGGCTCTCAAATATGAAAACATGAAGAAAACCCCCACCACTCACACTTTGGATTTTGATCCCCTTGTACTGTTAGGAGGGTGATATCATTGCCCCTTTAAACGTTGTGCATCCAGCATCCAGCAAGAGTATTCTCCCAGCTAGCACTTGCTCTAGTCCTTGACCCAAAAGAGAGTGGATGCACAGCACTTTTTTGGTGTGATTTGCCCCCTGTACTGCTCAGTCCCCAGTAGTGTGCTGGGAGCTGCAGCCCACTGTGGACTGGGAGAAGGGCGAGCAAAAAGAGGAGGGAGCACACCAGAGTAGGGTGAGATACTGGTGGGGTGGCTACATGTGCAGCCTTGTGATAGGGCTGTGCATGGGTGAGGGTTGCGTGTCATCTCCGACTCACTCCTTTCTCACCTGCTAGGGAAGGGGGCTCTAGGCTGGCCCTTTGTTGGGACAGACGTTTTTTCTGTTCTCTTTCCACCACAAAACACTCCTTGTCCTTCTCCAGTGTCCCATCGATACTCTTCTCACTCTGCTTGTTTTGTCCTTTGTCTGCCAGCTGCCCTGCCTTTTGGCTTTTCTCATGTGTTGGTGCCTAGCACTGCACTGGCCCCTGCTTCTTATCAGTTCATGTGTCTATTTCACAGCCTTATGAGTTTTATCTTATCCACAGCCTTTGAGAACTACTTTAGTCCTCTTTCCTTGTGCTTTGCAAGGCTGCTGAGCCATAGCTATGCAAGACTCATCCAAAAGTAATCCAAGGTCACATAATTTCTGTGAAACAAGGGTGAATTACTTTTTGTAGTCTGTGGGCCAGGGTTACAGACAGTTATCATGGTATGTGCAGCAGGGCATAGCAATTTCACAGAGGAGGGAAGCCGATGGGTCAAGTTTGCAGGTTCTCTAGAAGCACAGTGTTCCAGTGCTTGGGTTTCTTATGCCGGCGGTCACTGGAACCTGAGCTGCCATCCTGGACAAGCCAAAAAACCAGCAGCCATGTTCTCTGTCCTCTGAACGTGCATCAGCTCCTGCTTCAGCACCTGTGCAGTTCATTTGGACCTGGGAGTTGTTCTGTCTGAAGAATGGTCTTTTCTGGGTTGTTACTCTACTGGATTGTGTCAGCGATCGGCCTGAGCCTGTAGACCACAGAATGTGGGGGAGTTGAAGGTATGATGAACAGAGGCAGGACAGCCTTTTTTCTTTTTCCTATTTTATGCATGCATTCCTAATTGGAATGAATCTTTTTGATGAATGAAGGCTTTTTGATGAGATACATTGGCCTCCAAGCCATAAGTTCGGGTTTCTAGTATGAGGCAGTGTTGAATCTAATCCTTAGACAAAAAGGCAGGGCTTAAGAATCACCTGTCTTTTCAGAGTTTGATAATTAATTTTACTGGCATGGCTCTTAGCACAGCTTCCTGGCTTTTAGGAAGGCTTCCTGGTTTTCCATGCATTGCAGAGCAGGGTACTGTGTGTACAGAACAGATTTGTCGTGAAGGCTATGAGTTTAGGGGTTCTTTGCTGCTTTTTACGCCATTTTGTGAAACAAACTGGGATTTCTATTCTAAAATTATGACACGTGTGTCCCTTGAGGTCATGACTGGTAATGTTGCATTCGGATCCACTGTTATCCAGGAAGTTCAGCTTTTACTCTGACAGAGAATTATCTTGTTCCATCAAAAGGAATGACCTTTTTTTCACTTCATGATGTGCCCACTAATTGCATATATGTAACTGTATTTTGGGATTTATTTATGTATTTGTTAATTTTGTGTGCTTGTTTGTAGTTTCGGAAAACAGGGTTATGTTTTCATGCAAAACAGTTGTTTCTTTATGTCACTTGTATTCTTGCTGCCTCCAATGAGCTTTTTCTGTACATCACTGATTGTGTTCACATCCATAGCAGGAGATGGCACATTTCTTCACCTCTCTGCTCCACCTTCCCGTCCTTCTTGTGGGGGCCATAAACCAAAAAGGGCACAGTTTTCCCAATGCTCGCTGATGCTTTCCCCTTAGAATCTCTATTTCCACAAACCTTGCAAAGAACTGATATTCTTCAGAGAGCCAAGACCATTTGTCACAATATTTTTGCTCATACCTGACCACTCACTACACCACAAACTGGTTTAACCCCTAATTACTCCACTTGATAGCTGTTCAAATTCAGGAGTTAGTGTCATTTATTAGGGTGATATGACACCTAGATCTTACCAAGAAAATGTTCCTTCTTCAAGTGAATTCTCTTGCATGGGCAGCAGAAGTTGCAGGTTTATTTTGAATAATGCTTTCCAGCAGTCTGTGTTTTCTGCTGGGAGAAGATTGTAGGTCTCCAATAGCTTTGAGCTTGCTGCGTGCAGCAGCATGGAAGATCCCATTGTGGATGATTTTCTTTCAGTACCGCTTTATTGGCCAGTAATGTGAAGCACTGTAATTATTTATGGCAATTTTGTCAAGTTCCCTTCCAATCTGGAAGATGCAGGCAACTTTTTATTTCTCCATTTTCAGTTATCTTGGAGATTGTGCATTACAAAGTTGGCACAAAAAGAGAATAGCCCCAGTGCCTACCATGCGCTAGGGAGTTATCAGTTGATATGTTGGCTCATGATGACAAGCTGTTATTTTTTCAAATGTCAGGACCTCCAGCAGGGTGGGCTGATCACGTCCGCATTAGTGTTGGTGCTCCCTGACCTGTTGGAGGTAGAGCTTACAGGGCAGGCAATGACTTGGAGTTAGTCATCATTATTGTGACGACAGTTGATGCTCTCCAGATCAGTGAGGGAGGGTGAGGGCAGTGCAGCCTTCCATGTATTATGGTAAAAATAAAAAGTAACCTAACAGCATTGAGGGCTGCAGGAAAGGGTAGATGATCAATGCCTGTAGATGCAAAAAGGGTAGATGATAAATCTGCAGGTCTACAGATGTAAAATAATGAAAAGGTCATAATTATTTTCTTTTTCAGAAGTGAGGCTTTCATCTGTAACTCTATGTTGTCAGTAGTACCCAGACAGAGGCACTGTGGTCAGGATGAACTCAGGTGCTGGGAATGCTCAGGGAGTGCACAGTGTGGTCCTTATTGATGCCACTTGAAGATGAGGGTGCTCTGTCCTTCCTGTCTCAGCGTAGCTCTTCCTAATCATCTCCTGCCTCCCTCTTGGTGGGAGTCTAATGGCTCCATCAGTAATGGTTCTGTCCACCCACCTCTTCCTCTTTCCTGCCTCTTTGAACCTTGTCTGCTGCAGGAGCAAGTGATGGACTGATAGCTAGCTACAGCTCTTCCCCATCCACCTTAAGTTTTGTTTGGAGGAATCAGGGAAACGTTCCCTCAAGACCTGAGGGTAAGGAAATGCATTTTTGTAATAGGGAAGGTATGCTTTGGAATCACAAAAAGTGTATTACAGTGTTAAATATATATGCATGTACACATGCCTATATGTGCACACGTGTATTTTATATATAGGTGTGAAAAAGCTGTGTTATCTCCCTTTCACTCCCTCTCTGGTTTTTGAGAGACTATAGTTGATGACTTTATGAAAGCTACTGATATTATTAGCCTGTAAGAATGGCTCACTAATCATGATTTCTGTTGCATGTTCAGAACTGTTCTAGCTCTTGCATACATTCTGTACAGTCTGGCTTTCGTGTAAGACCTGTTGCTTTAGTGGCAGCATATAGGTCTGGCTGAAGTAGTCCCCTCTGTCTTGTCTTTTTTTTTTTTTTCCCCCATAAGATAGATAAACTCAGATAAACTTCTGTGCTCTCTCAGTTGAGTTAAGTTGCAATTTTGCATCAGAAGGCTGAGCAGCATTACAGCACTTCACTCTGAGGAAGCACGATACACCGATGTACCCATGACCAAATTACAGTTGGAGAAGAATAGAAATTAAGTAGGGTTCAAGTTTTGAACCTCAGATATATTAGGAACTGGATTTAGTGCCTGTGTTAGAAGCTAAAGTTAGACCCTCCAGAGGGCACCTGCATTCTACTGCACCCCAAGTTTGTGGAATGGTTTGCTAAGATTTGAGAATGAAGGTTGTGCTTGTGTTATTTGAATCTTTTAAGCTCAAAATGCTTTAAGAGTGCTTGTGGAATGCTTCTAGGTACTTAGAAAGTACATGTCTGGTTTGGGATCCAGTTCAGAAATCTGTGAGGCTGTCTTTGAGTTTGACGTCTGGTTTCTCCTCTCCATTTCAACAGTTTTAATTTAGATTAATGGAAGTAGCAGCAGCTCACTGAAAAAGGTAAATAAATTAAACAAAGCATCTTTCTGGTCTAGAGTGGGAAGGCAAACAGAGGCCATTGCTGTCACAGGATATATTCGGGAGCACTGTGTCCAGTTCTGGGCTCCTCAGCTCAAGAGGGACAGAGAACTTCTGGAGAGAGTCCAGCGCAGGGCCACCAAGATGAGCAGGGGAATGGAACATCTTTCATATGAGGAGAGGCTGCGGGAACTGCCTCAGCCTGGAGGAGAGTGAGGAGGGACCTCATTAGTACTTAAAAGTATTTAAAAGGTGTATGTCAGTAGGATGGGGCAACACTTCTTTTCTGTAATGTACAGTGACAGGACAAGGGGTAATGGGATGAAGCTGGAACATAAAAAGTTCCATTTAAACATAAGGAAAACCTGTTTCACTGTGAGGGTGAGGGAGTCCAGGCACAGGCTGCCCGGGAGGGTGTGGAGTCTTTTTCTCTGGAGGACTTCAAAACCCACCTGGACACATTCCTGTGTGACCTGATCTAGGCAGACCTACTTTAGCAGGGGAGTTGGACTAGGTGATATTTAGAGGTTCTTTTCAACCCCTAACATTCTGTGATTCTGTGATTCCAATGGTGTACTATGGACAGGCTTTGTTAACCCATGGCTATATATGAGAACGGCTGTGGAAATTCTCAGGTAGAATGCGCAAGTCACTACACGCTGAGGACATTCATCCCCTGAAAGATCTGGATGCCAAGAAAGCATACTTGTATCCTTTTAGTTTTTAGTTGTTTAAAAGGAATCAAGTTGGAGGTGGACCTACTTTTGGGTAGCTTTTTCCCATGCAGCAAATATGACTCATGTTGGTAATGTAATCTGTGTTTTGAGAATACACATGTATTTTAGGAACACGTGTGTATTCATTGATTAAGGTAGCAGAGGATGTATCAGAGCAAAGGCTGTTTTTCTGAACTTTTGTGTTGAATTTCTTGACTTATACGTTTATTGATTTTCAACCTTATGCATATTTACAGTGAGATCACTACTACTAAAGCATCAGAGCTTGTAACTCTATTTTAAAATGGTTGTATTTGTATTTAAAATTTAAATTAGCATAAAATTCTTTGATGAAACATCTAAGTAGGCTTATCTTGCTGTCACCTATGGCTCCAAAGTTCAAACTGTACTCTAAAAACCCTATTAAATAACATTTTCTTGGCAGACATAAATGTTTTCATCTGAATATATTTATAGTTTTCTTTTTTCTTGTATTTCTTTTTTTTTTTTTCCAAACTCCTGGATATGAGTATAGAGACACTTTTCATATCTGCCAGATTTGTTGAATATATAATGTATATTCTGTGAAATGTATGTGAAACCAGACTTAACAAGTCTGGCAAGGCAGAATTTCCTTGTGATGGGTTCTTCATCCTGAGAAGAGGCTGCAAAAAACCTGATAGGAACTGCTAGTGGTGTTGGTGCAGCGGGTGTCTGAATGTGAATTTAGGTGCCTAGTTTTGAAATCTCTGGCCATGAGTTAGTCAGCTTATGATTTTCTACAAGCACTGCTGTCTGTCAGTAGTATTGTGTAAACTTTGAACTGAAGGTGTTTGATGATGTGCGATTATAAACTTTGACTTCTTTAGCAAAGCCATATATGTAAAAAATCGTGTCCCAGTCACCCAGAATTGTTTTTTTCAATTATTATTATTAACAAAATCACTTTTTCTTTGGGTGTAGATCACACAGGAGAAGTTTTAAGTTTTTTTCAGAATTAGTTTGGCCAGGTCGGGTATTAAAGTAGTAATAGTTTATGTCTGGCTACTAGATTTGTATCACGTCTTTCCAGTGATACTAGGTGGTATCCTTTCACCCAAGTGTCACTGTAAAGGACATTTTTTGAGGACATTTTTATCACAACCTGAAACAAGTTGCAAATAAGAGGCAGAAGACTAGCTCTGTTCATTTTCCTTCTTTCTTTTGCTATGTGGTTGAGTCCAGTAAACTTTACAGTCATTTCCAGTTGCAGATAAAAGGGTAGTTGTCCCTGAATATGGAACTATTTTTGGTTTTGTTTTTCAGGAACAAAGAAGAGTCATTAAGATGCGTGTAATAGTCATGTCCTGCAATGGGCAAAGCTCTTTTATGAAGCAGATATACTCAGTAAACAGAGTGAGGGACAAGTACACTTGAACAGGATGCTTAATGGATTTATGCCCAATTTTGATACATTTGGGTATTTTTGTCTGTGTTACTGCCAGAGCTGCTTTTTTAAACAGACAGATTTCTCCAGTACTACTTGAACCAGACAGTTTGTACGAAACTCTTCTGAGCGCTGACAAACAAGGAGAATGTATATCCCTGTCAATTTTAAATATCATAAGAAGTCAGAAACAAGATCCAGAGTCATTTGCCCCAGTTGTGGATAACAAACACTGCATGGCCTTGTGCTTCTTGCAGAACCCTCTTGGTAGAGGCACAGCTGCATTCCAGCCACCTTGCTGGGTGAAGCAGGACTGCTGTGGTTGCTCTCTGTTCCGTCAGCATAGAGGTGAGGAGCCCAAGGTAGGGACCTCAGTCTGTGCACCTCACTGTGGTGGCTCCTGTGCAGGTACTGGCTAAAAAAGACTTTACAAGCTTATATTAAAAGGCAGCATAGGAAAGAGAGAGACAAATAGAAGGAAGGCAACTTGACAGCATCATACCACCCCATCAGCAGCCTGACCAAGTATGTTTTCTGTAAGCACTGAGCCTCGCACAGGACGTCAGAGGACTTGTGGTAGAGTGATAAAAAACCCATGGGAGTCCTTCCCCGGCATGAAAAGCAGCATATGAGAGAGACTCGCATAATGACTGGCTGGAGAAATGGAGAACAGGCAGGGTCATGAAACTGAAAATGAAGGCATCATCTAGCACAGAGGATGGTGCTCATGTCCGTGCAGTCACACCCACAATGCACTGCCTTCATCACATTGTTGGTCACTGCCGAGAGTCTGCATCGGCAGTGAGGCCATGGTAGCTTGGTCCAATGGCTTGTCCTCCATTTGGATTTTGCTAGGTTATGGCTTGGTTGGAGGACCTGGAGTTAAACTTCCTGGTGCTTCCTACTGAAGTTTGTCATTTTGTACAGCAGTGACCAAAGGAGAATGCAGCCCCCAGTTCTGCTGATGGATGAGATCAGGTGCTTTCAGTATGGGCTATAATTTTACAACCAGGTCATAAATTAAAGAGGTCACAAGTGGCTTGAAAGTTAGATATTCTTCCTGACATAGTTTTCCATATTGCTGCAGATAAAACATAGGATTATTTCAGTTGTGGTGCTAGCTGTGGTGCTTTGTTAACATTTCTGTATTAGGCGTAGTGTCTCGATTAATTTCCCTTTGACTTTTTCCCCCACGGAAGTGTGTTGGCTTTTATATGGGTCTTTTGTGGTGATGTAGGAGCGACGGGCACTCAGGAGCTACTGAAAGCCTTTAAAATTATTTTCAGTTGTTAAAAAAATAGACTTTGAGCTGTCAGTCTCCTTTTACAGTGTGTATATCATACAAATTAAAACACTGGCCTAATCCTGCTCTCTTTTTATCTGAGGGTAATCCAGGATTAGTACCGCTGAACACAAATGAAATAGAACTCACGTGAAGTTAAACAAAGAGGTCTTTTAGGCATATTTTATTTCATGTTTTTGACAACATAGAGAGTCCTCACTTGCTAGCAATCAAAGTAAACAAGGATGAACGGTGTGTAGTGGCAAAGAGAGGTAGTTCTGGGAGCTGCCTGGGGGCAGCCGTGTGGGAAATGGCCATGGTGAGCTGGTAGCCTGTCTGTGGCTGGTTGTGAAAGGAGGTCTGGAACACCCTCCCATCTTCCAGCTGTGGAACTGACACCAGTTACTACCAGCCACTCCATTAATTCAGGCAGAAAGCTGCAATGTTGCAAGCTGCATCCCTGCTATGGCCTGATAAAATCACGTATGAGGAGTGTCTGGTGTGAGTGAGTGAGTGGGTTGTTTTCTTCCTTTAAGAAAAATGTAGATAATATCACCGATGTCCTAAACTAATAATACTGATCTTTCAAAGCTGCACATTAACAAGGCGAGAAAGGCTACACAAGGAGGTGCCTCAGTTAGACCCCTGAGCTTTGTGTGCGCATCAGTCTTTAATTATATGATTATATACCATCTTACCTACAGGATTTTGCCTCAGTCTGTGCGCAGGATGGACTTGCTTTGTGGATGAATATAAGGTGTGTAGCAAAGGAGACTCTTGTCTGCAGGTGTCAGATTTCATTTCTATCTGAAGTCTAAGTAAAGCTGTCAGCCCCTCATGTGAGGAAAAAATCATTTGGATTTTGGTATGGTTTTTTAGAAAATTTTCTTTTCAAATGGGTATTAGATTTTTTTTTTTCTTTTTTTTTTTAAAGCAGCTTTTGTTATCAGGGAGCAGAAACATTATTTTGAATTTCTGGATGCCTGAGTTTAATTTTGATGCTTTTCCTAGATGACCAGGCCCTTCCTTATGACCAGTACTGGGTTCATTAGGGGGGGGTGACTGTGAAGCCTTCTTGCTACTGCCTGGCTCAGAAGGAGATGAGGGAGGCTGGGGAGGAGCCCAGCTGTGGCAGCTGAGCGGGTGGATATCAGCATGCTCAAACAGGGAAGAAATGGTCTGGTTTTGAGTGGGCTGTTGAAAAAAGACTGGTTTTCCTTTTGTAGTTTTTCTGTGTCCTAAAGAATATTTGGTTATTCCAGAAGGACATTTTCTATCACAAAATACCTCCCCGTGGAAAGCTTCCAGTTAGTGATCATGAATGAGAAAGGAGATTCCAGGAAAAGGAAAGAAAATCTGGTGAAGAAATGTTTCTATGAAGGGCTGGGACCCATCCCTGTTTCTGCCACAAAGCTCTCATGGTTTTGGTTTAATTATTTCAATTAAACTTTTCACAGTCACCATTTTACAAATGCCTGACTTGAAGCCACGTGCAAAGGCAATATAGGTTTATAGCTGTAGAAAAAGGCATTAAGAATACCTAAAATGGTAACATTCAGTATAAAACATTCTGGAAGTTTGGATGACATGTTTTTCAAATTGGGTTTCCACAATTACCAACCCTTTTGTAAACTGACATTATCAACACATAGCTGTGTTAAAGTTGTTGTGGAAATAAATTAATTCATAAATATGCAAAACCACTTGATGATTTAGCGATGACTATCACATAAAAAAGTCATAATGAAATTGCAAGTTGATCTTCAAGAGCAGGCTGACAATGATGTGCAGGGATTGATGAGGAAACAGCATAGCTGCTCTGTAATTTAAACCAATCCTATGGGTATGTGGTGGCAGGAGGGAATAGTATTTTAATGTATAAGTAAATCTATCATTTTGTGTAAAAAGGGAATGCACAGATGACCTTTAGATTGTTAACTTTTTAGGGCTTTGCAACTTTAATAATGGTTTTTCTTGTGGGATACAAAGAAAGTAATGGTTATAACTAGAGTTCCCCCCAAAATACAATGAAAGAAAAGCTAGCCTTTGTTTTACTGCTTATGGTTTTGAAAGACCTGAAAGCTGTTTGGAGCTGTTGAACCACTGATATTAAAACAAACTTATTGTGCTGATCCCAAAGTGAGCTAGACAGATAGCTGAAGAATGTCAATAAATATCTGTTTACAGTTTCAGTAGTTTACTGTGACTGAGCCTGTGACCCTTTTGAATAACCTTGATAACTCAATTAGAAAAAGACCAGCTGAAGGAAAAAAGCTCCGCTCTTTATTTTCACATTAAGCTACCCATGAAAAATTAGGTGGGAAACACCTTCAAATATCTGATCTTGAGCCACAACCTAATTAAATAGAATTAAGAAATACTAACTTCTGATTTTCTACACCCGAATGGGAAGAAGACTGGCCACGTAAAAGCCAATATGTTTTCTAAGAAATGGGTTTTCCTTGAAGCCTCAGTTGAAGCAGTAGTTTCACATGCTAGTTGCAGACTCCTTTACAAAACATTCTTCAAATTCATACGAATAAATTTCCAAGAAAAGGATTTGGATATACTTCAGTTTATCAGACATTCTCAAATGTCATGATTTTTTGTTATCTTGTCAGATAGAATGAGTTGCTTGCAAATACTCAGAACCTAAGAAAGCATTTTTCAGATATTTGACAGATGGTTCAAACAGGGAGTGATTCTGAAAAGGCTAATGCTAGTCTGTGTACCGAGATGAACTTCATAAAAATCAGTTACTGTATTAGTAAGAAATGTTGGCCAAAAAATACCTCAAAAGTTATAATCGTAGAAGGCTTACTTAAGAATTTTTTATCTACTTGTAGGACATTGCAATTCCTGTCTTTTAGTTATTTGCCCATTTTCCAGTGCTTTTTAGAGAAATAAAGTCGAAATTCTCAAGCTGTAGAATCAATTTTATCACATAGTTTAACTTTTGGGGTTCCTTTGGGGGAGTGGGTGGTGTACAAATGTGGATAAGAAGTCCACAGAAATTCATGGACATGTCAACGCTTTTAGGGGCATGGGAGTGCACTGCAGAATGTTTTTCTAACATAAAAATGGAAAGTTGCAGGGAAGAATGGCGAGATCTGAGAGTGGCATGACCCTTTCAGCTGCTGTTCATGGTCCACCATCTGTACAGAAAAAGAAAAACTCACATGACCATACCTGTAACAGGTAGTGCAGATGACAACAGTTACAGTATCGGTAGTGGCCTATGAAGCACTCAACCCAACTGTGCTCTTTCTGTGCATCAAAATCCAAGTAAATCTGTGCCAGGAAAGACAATCAGCTATCTGCTTACTGAAGCCCTGTGGTGGGCTACATGTTGTGGTTCATGTTGGTGGCTCTGGAGCAAATGAATGCATTTTAATCAAAAGCATAGTAGGAAAAAACTGCAAAGATTGCCTGTGACCTAAAGATAGGTGTTTGAAGAATTTGGACCATAAATACAGCTAAAAACTCTGTTTCCAAGGTGAATCTACAAGCTACAGCTTATTAGAGCACCCTCCTTAGCAAATGCTTAACATTTCTGGTTCAGATCGCCATTTCTGCCTCTGGGAAGAGGGGAAGGATGTGTGTGAGGTGGTTTTAAACAGCTGGTTGCTCTTCATCATTGTACCACTCTGTATTGTTTTCTGTTTGTTATGTTTCGGGGTTTTATGGTTTTGGTTGTTGGTGTATGAAATTAATTTTTTCTTCCCCATGTTGAGAGTCTTGTCTATTTAGCCTGGGACCGTAAGTGGTGAGCGAGCCCTCTCTGTCCTCAGGGTGTTCCAAAGGCCCTTTGTTCCCAGATGGGCCTAAACCCTGACAAGGTACTGTTGTCCAAGTTTTGAGATTACCTTAAGAGTTTTGTGTTCTAGAGCACCATAGTGTCTCTTTGTGCCACATGCTGCTAACTGCATAGCTGGTGAGTCATTACTCTGGGATGACCTAACCTTTCCTTGCTGGGAGGTGGATGGCTGGGACACATATTATTACGTGGATAGTTACAGCTGTTTCATCGAAGCATTGCTGTACTGATCTGAAATTATTGTAGCATTGTACAGAGCTTAGCCACAGCTGCAATTTCATCTAAAGGCTGCCTGATCTGACACTCCACCCCCATGCTCTGTGTCACCCAAATTTATGAGAAGGAAAGGTGACAGCTGGCTAGCATTCATCCTGCACGTCCTTGTTGGCCTCATGACTTGCGGCTTGGCTCACATACTGTCTGTGTATGTGTGGCAACAGTGGGCTGGCAGGTGCCAACAGGTGAATACTCTAGTTCTTTTATTCCTGAGATTTAGCGGGGGAATTTACTTGAAAATGCTGACTGAAAGGGACTTTTACCCTTAACTTTTTCTTGATTACAGTTCTGACTAATCATCAGCTATGAATTACTATGATTTGTGGGCACAGGTAGGCTTTAGCAGACTGATGTTAGGTTTGGAAATGTGGCTATCAACAATGGCAGTAACAGAAATACATGCCTGCGATGTGCTGCTACAACTGGAATAAAAGATAATTATAAATCCTTTTCTTTCAGGCTGGATTACTGGGACTCTAGTACTGGCAGCTGGGGCAATGTTTTGCCCTGATACTCTAATAATAGCTTTTATACAGAATTTCAAGGCTGTTAAGTTGGCCTAACTTACTGAAAGTAGATAAAACCTTGCATGCAACTACCACGTAAATTCTGATGAATCACTGCAGCCCACATGATTTATGAACCATCACCATATACAAGAAGTGGGTGAAATTAATTTTTTTGTAGAAAGCCATAAGAAAAGAACGTTTGAGGCAGAAGAAAAATTTGAGGCAGCTCTTTAGTTCAGATGCTCCTTTATTTGGAACAGAGAGCCAACATCACTCCTTACTCTGCACTGCTGGTCAGGTTGATTTCATTTGCTGTGCAGAGTTTTACTGGTAGTTTTTTAAGTGCCAAATTTGAGTAAATTGGTTGCTTTGGTAGTGCAAACAATTGACCAGTTTGGGCTTAACTGAGGTGAGACTTTGGTCTTCAAAGTATTTCTCTTTTGATTTGTATTTTTGATATTTTGTTCAGAAATACTGATGTTTCTTTTGCTATGTGAAGGCAATTATTGGTGATGAATTTACTTCTTAAATCTTTGTTTTATTTAGATAGTAAAATATTGATGTTGATTTCTGTGCTCCTGTGACTGCCTTCAGCAGGATTTGTTGTTTGTGTGTCCATAGTACTAAATAACTCCTATCTCAGATAGGCATGTTCTTTTCCCATTTCCATTCAGCTATGCCTGTTCCACTCACCACCGTGGGAACACAAACTGGTTCACAGCAGCATAACTTTAAAAATATTTCTGAATGTTCATTTAGTAGTATGTGGTAGTATTTTGACTGCAAAAGGAGCAAGACATGTGATGTAAAGAGCACTGAATAGAAAAGATTTGACAGTTGGTTCCCTGCTTTGACTAATTTGTGTTTGAGGAAACTTCACAGTGCAAAGCCAAGAAACTGTGTTCATTTAGACTGTCCAGCTCCCTGCTGTAAAATGGAGTGAGTTGGAAGTTGGACTTAGACCTGACTATAAATCTGACTATAAATGTTTCAGAAAGATAGACTGGCAGACAAGGATTGCCAGGATGTCTTTGCATTCCTGGATAATCTGTAGTTTGTTTGTGTTTTTTTTTTTTTAATCTATATGGCAAAGCAGATGTATTATAGAACCTGGAGAGAAACAAACCTGAGAGTCTTGTGGTAGCTCAACTGCTTGGGTGGATGCAGTAGTCATGTTTTCCTGTGGTTCAGTTTTTGCACTGCACTAAATAGATATGAATGGAAAGATTGTAGCGGAAATCCACCTCTCAAATTCCAGATTAATAGACTGGTTGAAGGCATAATATTGCCACAGTAGGAGATTAAGTTCTTTAATACTAATCGTTACCATTTTTGGTCCTTTCTCCTGTGCAATGCTTCTGTTGGCAGACGTGGAAATGAAGGAGGTGGTGGATTTTCAAAACAATGTAATGTCATGGCTGTTTGAAACACCTGTGCCAAAAGTTAGATTGATAAATCTGCTGAGCTGTTGTCTAATGCAGTAGGTGACTAAAGTTCACAAGTGACTACGTTTTGCCCAAGAGTCTGTTGGTGGAGACATACCCAGTACCTTCTACACATGATTTTCCTGAACAGTAAGGAGTTTGATTGATATATGGAGTCCATTAAGGAATCATTAAACAGATTTTCCCCCTCTGCCTTTTATTTTATTTTGCTTTCCAATCCCAGGAGGCTTAAAACAGGCCAACTCAAAACGTGTGTAATAAAACAGACCAGGAGAAACAGCTAGTTATGTCATTGGTGTCCCCTTCTATTATACAGCGTATAAAAAGTACTCTGAAAGATTTGCTACACTTTACAATCCTTTCTCTGTCTAAGATTCTTCATATTGCCTCAGGGGAACGCCTTAACATAGCTTTGCTCTGGGCCTAGGAGCTCTCTGGCTCAATGAACATCTTCAGCCTCTTGACTGAGAGCGGTTAGTCCAAGACTACTCATAGATGGAAAAGTGATTAGCTACTCTCTGGGGAGGTGGGAGAGAGCGATCTGTCTTAGACAAATTTAGCTTAAAGGAGGGGTTGTACCCAGTTTTTTAATGTTCCAGATGAATATTATAAAAAGAGGAGTTCTTAGTCCTGAAGGGTAAATACAGTAAAAACACACTTTCTCCTGCTTCTTGTATAAGGGAACAGAAGGGCAGGCAGAGAAATACCCTATTGGGAGATTTAGGTCCTGATTAAGGATCTGCTTTCTCAGGAGTTTCAGCATTATGTAGCAGTGCACACAGAATCATAGAAGCACAGAATTGTTTAGGTTGGAAAAGATAGCCTGTTCTGATGCCTGACAACCCTCTCAGTGAAGAAATTTTTCCTAATGTTCAATCTAAACTTCCCCTGGTGCAGCGTGAAGCCGTTTCCTCTCCTCCCGCCACTTGGTACTTGGGAAAAGAGATGGATGCTCACTTCTCCACAACTTCCTTTCAGGTAGTTGTAGAGAGCTATAAGGTCTTTCCTCAGCCTCCTTTTCTCCAGGCTGTACAACCACAGCTCCTTCAGCAGCTCCTCATAAAACTTGCTCTCCAGACCCTTCACCAGCTTCATTACTCTTCTTTCTTTAGACAAGCTCCAGCACTTTAATGTCTCTCTTGTAGTCAGAGGCCCAGAATGGAACACAGTGTGTAGCTTCACCAAAGCTGAGTACAAGGGGACAAATAATTTCCTTAGTCTTGCTGATCACACCATTTCTGATACAAGCCAGGATGCCATTGGCCTTCTTGGCCACCTGGGCACACTGCTAGTTCTCATATTCAGCTGCCTGTTGGCCAACACCCGCAGGTCCTTTTCCTCCAGGCACCTTTCCAGCCACTCTGCCCTAAGCCTGTAGCATTGCATAGGGTTGTTGTGGCCCAAGTGCAGCACCTGGCACTTGGCCTTGTTGAACCATATACAACTGGCCCTGGCTCATCGATTCAGCCTGTCCAGGTCTCTCTGAAGAGCCTTCCTGCCCTCAGACAGGAACCACCTCCACCCCAACTTGGTGTTGTTTGCAAATTTACTGAAGGTCCACTTGATCCATTAATCCAGATCATTGATAAAGATGTTAGAACAGGCCTCAGCACTGAGCCCTGGGGAACACCACTGCTGACCAGCCAGCAACTGGGTTTCACTCAGTTTCCCACCACTCTCTGGGCTTGGCCATCCATCTAGTTTTCCACCCAACACAGAGTAAGTCTGTTCAAACTATGGGCAGCCCTTTTCTCCAGAAGAATGCTGTAGGAAATTACTTCACAGACTTTTCTTAAGTTTAGGTAGACCATATCCACAGCATTTCCCTCATCCACTAAGTGGGTCACCATTGTCATAGAAGGAGATCAGGTTAGCCAAGCAGGCCCTGCCTTTCATATGGTCATGCTGACTGAGCCTAGTCATCTCATTGTCCTGTAAGTGCTGTGCTCTGGATGGTCTACTCCATAACCTTCCCTGGCACTGAGGTCAGGCTGACAGGTATGTAGTTCCCAACATCTTTCTTCTGGCCCTTCTTGTAGTTGGGTGTTACATTTGCCAACCTCCAGTCCACTGGGACCTCCACTGTTAGCCAGGATTGCTGGTAAATGATAGAAAGAGCCTTGGTGACCACTTCGGCCAGTGCCCTCTGTTCTCTTATGTTGATCCCATCTGGCCTCATAGACTTCTGTTATGTCTAAGTGGCATAGCAGGTCATTAACTATTTCCCCTTGGATTATGGGGGCTTCATTCTGCTTCTCATGCCTGTCTTTCAGCTCAGGGAGCTGGCTACATGGAGAACAACAGTCTTACTGTTAAAAATTGAGGCAAAGAAGGCATTAAGTACTTCAGCCTTTTCCTCAGCCTTTATCATTATGTTTTCTACTGTACCCAATAAGGGACAGAGATTCTCCTTAAGCCCACTTTTGTTGCTGATGCATTTATAGAGTTATTTTTAATTGTCTTTTATGCCAGTAGCCAGATTAAGTTTTAGTTGAGCTTTGACCCTTCTAATTTTCTCCTTGCATGACATCACATCACCTTTGTAGTCCTCCTGAGTTCCTCAGAGAGCCGTTGCTACTGACTTAAATCCATTCTGCGTGCTCAGCCATTTCATACACAAGAAAGTGGTGACAAAAATTCAGAAAAATAGAAGGATACAAATATTATATCACCTTGTTGTTCTTCAAGGGTGTTTTTTCCCTGATTAACAATCTCCAAGTGTTCCACAATGCATAGTAGACACTTTTCCAGTGCCCGTTCAGTACAACACATTTTGTGTCTTCTTGTCTCAATAGATGTCCAAAATTCCTGTGATGGAAAAAACTTTTACTATAGACTATTCACTTTTCAGACTTTCTGTACCCGGGCCCATTTTAAAGCCAGGGGTGGCTTTTGCTGGGGAAGGTTTTGTGACTTGACTGGTGTACAATTGTGTAAATTTTTTACATCTTGCACTCCAGAGCAACAAATCAAGGGACCTACTTTTAGTCTAGTGCTTCCAAATTTTGAACGCACAGCTGCAGCCTTCAAGCAAGGAGATTCACAGGCAAGGTAGAAACCTGTGTGTCTGCTATGCAGGTTTCTGTTACGGGATATAATTTAATGAAGGACTGGAGTGAGAAAACTCCAGTTTCTACTTTTGACAGCTGGTCCAAAAAAATGACTGACCGTATCCCAGTGCTGCAGGTGTAAATAAGTCCTCATCAGTTTTCCATGTTTAACTTGTTTAGGGAGTTGGACTTGATGATCCTTATGTGTCCCTTCCAATCTGACATGTTCTGTGGCTCTGTGAAGCCTCCATGGATTTTAGCTGCTAAAATAAAAAACTATTGCTACTCATTGATTTTAGCATATTCATGCAGAATTCAGATATGAGTATTATTATTTTAGCATGGACAAAGCTTTCATTTGTTTCCCTGGTTACATTTACCTCCAACTAGGAGTCAGCTCAGGGAATTTCAGCCTTAAGACTGCAGTGTTTAGCAAAATTCTGAACAATTAAAACACAAGATTTCTTGACTTTCCCTATGCAGTAATTAATGTTGCCATTCCTGTATATAATTAAGTTTCAAATGGACGATGATTTCCACGTAAACAGTTATGCTATTTATGCAATGCTTTTCATGTAAGATTTAGAAAAACCGTGATGAGCACGGCTAATGCAAAGAGATCAGGCTCCCAACTTTTTCCTCCCAAGCTTCCGGCTTTAGATTGTGGTAGGTCTGTCTACTTAAGAGTCTAGAGTCTGTCTAGAGTCCCAAGAATTTACTTCAGATGGCTTCCCAGGTCAGCCTACTGGTGTTCATATCCTTAACTGCTAGCATATCCCAATCAAGGTTCTCGGTGGTTCATGCAGCCATCCCCTGGTTGCAGTGTCCCTTGTGTGATAGCCGGGAGTCTGCTTGTCTCCCAGTGCTCGTGTATCACCTGTTCCTCCAACAAGAGATGCTTCAAACAGCTGTCCTGCGGCTGGCTAGAAAGCTCGCTCTCTTTTTTTTTTTTTTTTTTTTGTCCTTAAGGATTCCAATCCCTTGTTTCGAGCCAGAGGTGTCATCGTGAATGTCCCTGGGAGGGGAAACACTGACATCCAGCGGCCACTTGGACAAAAATGGCATCACGCCCTCAAACCTGCTGTCATGGTGAGCAAGGGAGAGCAACCTTCCGCTTAAGACCAGCATTCCCTGAGTCTAGAGGGTTGCTAGTTTCTGCACCCGTCTCAGCATCCAATGCCAAGAACAACTGCTCTGCGTAATTTCAATTATCGTGGATCATAACTTTTGTTAAAGCATGTTTAAATGTAAGCAATTTGGTTATTCCACCAATTTGGTCAATTCCACCAGAACAGAAAGGAGTAGTTAATAAATGTTCCCCTTTTAGCAGAGGCAAGAGAAAAGTTCTTAATCCTTTCTTACTCATGAAAGCATAATCAGAAAAGTTTTAACATTATTTTATATTATATCGTAATACATATTTTGGAAAATGCTTATTTAAAAGAGAAACTCCAGGGCTAAGTTTCAACAGAACAGCAGCTCATGTTAGTAGCCTTTCTGACTTGATTAGTATGTTTTTAAGGTATAATTATTCTGTGCAACTTCTTCTGAACTTAAAAAAAATCATGCCTAACTTGCACCCAGAAAATGTGAAACGGAGTCTTTAGTATGTGCCTCATATTAAGCCTTGTTTGAATCCATAAATGAGCTGCCTATCTGCAGCACATGAATGTGTATGCTTTCTTGGAGATGAGAAGAATAAATTATGGCTTTCTAGACAGCAGCTTCATGCACTCATCTTGCAGAGGAGAGACTCGGGGATCAGCTTTGTTCTCCAGTGTTTGCTTCAGACAAATATTCCAACATCTCTTTGCTAAAATCTCTTTTATATGTTGCTTAAGCGTATAAGGATCTGCACTTAGTGTTATTTAAATATTATTTTAGAATAGGATTTGTAAGCCTTGAGTTCTTTTTGTAGTCCAGCCTTTGATTTTTATCTGGGACTGCAATGTATTGTTTGGACTTACCTTGGGTAGACTTACATGTTATAGCACACATATTGCCATAGTTCCACCACATCTCAGGAGGGAATGAACACAAGAGAATGAGGATACAGATAATCCTCTGTCTCTCAGCCTTATTGTCAAGCCTGTCTTGGGTAGACTGATGGTCAACTATCCACCTTATTTCTTACTCCAGCTATCAGCTGTGCCATTTTCTCCTGTCAATTCAATGCTGAAGTTAATAGACCTAGCAGAATCATCCATCCCTCAAGGAGGGTAGCCTGCACCCATCCCTGGTGCTGGTACAGCAAAACGAAACTTGCTTTATGGAGAACTAGTGTCAGGCTAGCTCAACTTACCCTAGGGCTAGGGCCCCACTCCAAAACCTTTGAGGTGCTGCCACCATCATCTCAAACAAAATGGAGACAAATCAAATTTTTATCATCATCAGTGGGCAATGAGTAGGATCAGATGCTGTTTTAAGAAGAACTTGCTTCCCTATGAAAGTCCATAGTGCCTGAAAATACCCAGACATTTTAGAAGAGACTGTGCTTGGACTAAGGTAGACTCAGTTTATTTTCTGGATGTTTTGAGAAACCAAGTAAGTATAAAAAAGTGTCAGATAATGAGTGTTTAAAAGACTGCAGTTGTAATGTAGGCCCTTGCTATGCCTCTACATAGTGAGGTAGGGGAAAAGAATGTCCTGGCGTTGCAACGTAGCTCCCACAGTGGTTGCTACTCCTCTTTGACATAGTTGAACTGGAGTGGAGATGAAAGTGATTAGCTCTGGTTAGAACCACATAATCACAGAGTCTTAGGGGTTGGAAGGGACCTTGAAAGATCATCTAGTCCTACCCCCCTGCCAGAGCAGGACCACCTAGAGTAGGTCACACTGGAACTCATCCAGGTGGTTTTGAATGTCTCCAGAGAAGGAGACTACACAAACCATCTGGGCAGCCTGTTCCAGTGTTCCCTCACTCTCATAGTGAAGAAATTATTCCATCTGCAGTTACCTGGCTCCTCCTTCTTGCCCTTTTTGAAGAATGGAGTGACATTTGCTCTCCTCCAGTCCTCAGCCACCTCTCCTGTTCTCCATGACTTACTGGAGATGATGGAGAGTGGTCTAGGAATGACTTCCACCAGCTCCCTCAACACCCATGGATGCAGGCCAAAAAACTTTAGGGAGAAAGTGCTCTTCTGGGGAACTGGATTCCAGGCCACATTTTCTGAATCTTTGACCCATTCTTGCAACAGTACCGATATTCACCATCCCTCAGACAAGAGGAGAGCAAATAGAGAGAATGTCTGTTTAGATATTAATAAAAACCCAACTCAACAGCTCCAAAGACGAGACTATTTAATTCCATAATGAGCACAGATTAAATATTGTTGCTGTACACTGTTTGTCTAAGTTATTATTCTCTGTGAGACATAGTAGAGAAGTAGTTAAAAAAAAAAAAAGGGCTGATTGTAAACTAACCCTACTACTAATTGCAGAGCTATGGTAGAATTCCCCAAGCATCCACTCTGTGGGATCTAATCATATTGTTCATGCTGCCATTCAGAGGGATTTCGACCGGCTTGAGAGTTGGTCAGAGAGAAACTTCATGAGGTTTGACAAGGACCAGTGCAGTCTTGCATCTGGGAAGGAACAATGCCATACACCAGTTCAGGCTGGGGATTGACCTGCTGGAGAGCAGCTCTGCAGACAGACACTTGGGAGTCCTGACTGATAATAAACTAACCATGAACCAGCAAAGTGCCCTCGTGGCCAAGGCGGCCAACGGCATCCTGGGATGCATCAAGAAGAGTGTGGCCAGCAGATTGAGGGAGGTTCTCCTTCCCCTCTACTCTGCCCTGGTGAGGCCTCACCTGGAGTCCTGTGTCCAGTTCCGGGCTCCTCAGCTCAAGAGGGACAGAGAACTTCTAGAGAGAATCCAGCATAGGGCCACCAAGATGATCAGGGGACTGGAGCATCTTGCTTTTAAGGAAAGGCTGTGGGAACTGGGGCTGTTTATAGTCTGACGAAGAGGAGACTGAGGGGGGATCTCATTAATATTTACAAATATCTAAATGGTGGATGTCAGGAGGTTGGGGCATCCCTTTTTTCTATTTTATCTAGTGACAGGACAAGGGGTAATGGGATGAAGCTGGAACAAAAAAAGTTCCATTAGACATAAGGGAAAACTGTTTTACTGTGAGAATGAGGGAGCCCTGGCACAGGCTGCCCAGGGAGGGTGTGGAAGCTTCTTCTCTGGAGGTTTTAAAAACCCGCCTGGACGTGTTCCTGTGACACCTGATGTATGCGGACCTGCTTCTGCAGGGAGGTTGGACTAGAAGTTATCTAGAGGTCCCTTCCAACCCTACCATTCTATGTTTCTATATTTTCCTTCAAGTGGATTAATTTTCCCTATTCTTCATTTGCACACCCCTTGCCTGCTCCTCCTCCTCCCCAAATTACAGTGCAGTTACTGCAGTTCAGCACTTGTGGGTTAGAGTTCAGGTTTTTGACTACTATTTCTAAGGAGTTTTTGAAGAAAGTAATTCTCCAATCAGATCGACTATTTTTGGGGGATTTTTTTTCTGATAAATAGGTAATTTTTAGTTTCAAGTTTCCCATTGGTGAATAGTGAAATGCCACACTGGTAGCCAATTTTTTTTGTCATATTTCAAATAAAGGAAAAAAAGAAGACTATACATTAACAATTTCAATAATATCCTTAGAGCTTTGATATGTTATTTTTCCAAGCTTTTTAAGAAAATTCCCATCTTGCACCCTGTGAACAAAAACCAGTGGAATATTTTGTGAGGATAATTCTGTCACTTCCACAGGCAGATTCAGTAGTGTGCTTATTTTAAGATTTGTCTACATGTTTAAGTGAGGAAAGGTGTAGCAAAAAATTTAAGTTTTAGAAGGAGGTAGGAGTTCATCAATGTCTGTACAGCTATCAAACTTCTTGTTTTGAAATCCAGACTAACAAGGGCAATGCCTTTTTCCACTCATGGCTCTGTGCAACAGTAGCCTGTGTCATCTGCAGTGGGATGCCTGTAGCTGTTTGGGGGCTACTATTGTTATTTCACAGACACACACTGCAGTAACTTTCACTCAGACAATGTTTGTTATTGTTGCCTCCTAAAAGTGTAATCCAAATATGCAATTTTTGTGCCTCCAATCAGTAATTTGAAAAATTCAAAATAATGAAATCATTGGATTTTATTTGTTCCAGAAACATAAATAGGGTAAAATTTGAGCTTGATATGCAAAGACAGCAAGGATTGCTGTAACTGAAAGATCTTGTTCTATTCAGTCACAAGGATAATAAATCAGGGCTGACTGCCATGGTCAACGTTAAGTGGAGTTCTTTGCCATTATGTGTTAATGAGATTAAAAAAGACTAGACCACTGCCCTAAAGGCTACCAGACTGCAGTTCGTGGGAATGAAAATCAAAGCTGGGGATGTTGTTTTTTTTTCCAGCACTTCCTAATTGGATGAATTTGGGTGAAGTTTGTTTCTGTGAAAAGTCCCTGGGAGACAAGAAATACAGTGTTACCTGGAAAAGAAGCATAATAGCAACTGTCTGGTGCAGTTTTGGTTTGGTTTGTTTGGGGTTTTTTTGTTTCATTTTGTTTTTAATCTTCAGAGCTCCCATAGTCTTCACTGAATGGCAGTCCCTGAGAAAGGATTAGATAAAGCCTGATTAAGGAATTTAGCATTTCCTTGTCAGAAGTCTGAAATAAAGAACACCTCTCTGAACCACTCCTCTTCTGAAGTGTGACTGATCTGTGCAGTACTGTTTTCAGTATCTGACATCCTTCTTATTCAATCCGATACTTGTTTCTTGTGTTTCTTTTGCATTTAACTAAAAAACATTATTATCTCAGTGAAGGCTGATTTATGGGGGCAGCAAATCCTGACCTTGGCTTATTTAGCATCAGTGCCCTTTTTCAGAATTTTTTGTGAGGAAGTATCAGAGCTGATTGTAGCTGCATGATGAGAGAGAGACAATGACTTCTTTGGTCTTGAGGAAGGTGAGACAGTGGCTCAGAGGAGGGCGTAGGTACTAGTGGATTACTTGGTGCCTTTCGTTTTTAATGACCCTTCTTTAGATACATAAGCCAGCAATGTCACCCGTCTGGGGGGAACTGCCATACAAAGGAGCATGCTTCTTCCAGTCTATGTGTCACTGCCCATGTTTACCCCCTTGATGAAATGATGGCTACAAATTAAAAAAACCCTACTCTTTCCTTATAAACAAACACAGTGTATCTGTCTTGGTTCAGACTATGGTCTGATATTGGACAGAATAAGGGATGCCTGAATGACACTTGACACTTGACCTCAGAGGTTGAAATAGCAACATTCAAAATGTCTTGAGTGCAACAGTGTAAAACCCTTTGGTTTTCTTTAAAGCTGTAAAGGTAGAACTAGAGCAGTAAGAAAGGCAGCTGCCACTGCATTGTTGTTTTATTACTTTGAAAGCAAATGACCATAAATAAATACTCCAGTAAGAACAGATGTTTTGAACTACATCTCTTTTTTTTATTGCAAAACAATTGTTACAGAAATTTCAGAAAGTTCTACCGTAGTAATTGCCGGCTTTTGCTTTATATCACGTATCTAAACACAGTCTAAAAGTGCATTGTGAATCCAGTAGACCTTTGGAAAGGACCGTTTTCCCTAGTGGTATACGTTTACACAAATCATACTTGAAAAGCTTCATATTAGTAGGAATTTGTTTAAAATGACATTTTAATCATTTTTTCTCCCTTTATAAATGATTGTTATACACTTACAAATGATAGCCCAAATAATAAACGATTAAATAGCTATTAGTATAATATATTGCAAACACTGTTCCAGACAGCAGTAGCAGCATATAGACTCTCCTCATGTACAACAACTGCAGTGGTGGAAGAAGGATATAACTTTAATACAATTTACTGTTGTGCAGGCATAAAATTGTATTTCATAGCCAATTCCCACTTCTGTCCCTTCCCCCTCCCTGCCAAATACTAAAATAAACAAGAGTTATCACTTCCCTGCAGCAGAAAGAGCAGCAATTTCATAATCAAACACTTTTTTTTTTTCCCAATAGCTTTTTGAAATAAGTACTGTGTGGCTCTAGAAGAGATCGGAAAGCATACAGCAAAAGTTAAAAGATCACAGACTGTTTCACAACCAGTCTGGCCTAGTGGCTCAATCATTAGACTTCCCACTTGATGACGATTTAAGATAATCCATGCCTCAATGACTCAAAGTAATGTAGAATTGGAAACGCAGAAAAAATCCATCCTCTGGACACCACTGAAATCAGTGGATTTTCTGCAGTTTTATACCAGCATCAGTAAGACCATGATCGTAGTCAGTCTCAGAGAAGAGCAGCCTGTGTGACCTGCAGCGTTCAACCCGTGACTGGCTATAAAGCAGGATAACTCTCACCAGGGTGCAGAAACTCAGTCCCTCCATGTTCAGCACTACCGCTTTTATGCCAGCGTGAGGCCAGGCCAGCAAATACCATCTAGAGGAATGAAGGGTTTCATTAGGTGAGCAGATACCCCCAATGCTTTACTTCTGCCCAGATTGGACTGTGCTGTTATTTGAGGTGGATGACGGAAAATTCATGCCAGTAAGCATTCCCGTTTCTCTTGAAGAAGGTAATCTAACACTGGTATCATTTAACACAATTGAAAATGTGGCCTTTGTAGAGACAATTGTGCAAAAATGCAAAAATGCTATTATATTTATGCAGGGGAGAGATATCAGAACTACTTAAGCATTCCTAGGGAAAACCAGAAATGACTAGCTCACATTTTCCCTTCTGGTGATTATCAGATCCTCTTAAGTATATAACCTGAGCAACATAACAAACATTTATGCTTGTTTTGAAAATTTGCACCATGAGTTTGCGGGTAAGTTTGTTTACTGGCTTACTCTAAGCTAATACCTTTGATAACTTCTGCTCTCGGGATGGATACTCATTTGCTCCGACTGCAGTCATTGGACTAAGGCTGTGTGCTGCTACCAGCACTTTTTTTTGAGCAGTTATTTCTGTAGTTGCATTTTCCATGCACTGACAGTTTCTAAGAAACAAATCGTTTTCTTCTCATACAAAAAATATACCTAACTAAGATATTTATCCCCTGACAAAAGGCTATCCATTCCACAAAAGGTACAAATTAGTTAGTGGGTTCTTTTTTGTTTTCTTTTTTACCAAAAAAAATCTATAAATGGAAAATTAAAAAAAAGAAAAAAAAGCCATCTATATCTGGAACCCAAAGGGATTTCCTTATGTGGATGAATGGATGTTTTGGTTTTTCATTGTATTTTCAAATTATCCCCTCACTGCCATTTGTTAACTGGCACTTGTGCTAAGAACAATAATGTAGCACCTAATCTCTTCCAAAAAAAAGAGAGAGCCAAATGTCTGAGCACTGCTGTAGGTTCGCATTTTGTGTTGAATATTTCAATTTCATAAAATACAGTTGTCATTTAAAAGTAATTAAAAAAAATCACTTACTTTGCTAAAGATCAAACAAAACGGAAATAATGTAAACATCCAAAAGCTTGGATTCATTCCTAACTGGATTCATCTTTACAGGCAGGCAATAGCAAAATGTTAAGTCTTGTAGTAGTCCAAAGAAACTCATGGAACAATGCATGCATTTTAATTGACACAAAAAAAGACTGGACTGTAAGAAAGAGAAACTACTTCAGTCATATCACACTGTTATTGTGAAAGAATAATGTGCTATAATCCAATACCTAGGACAAATGTATACCCCAACTGTAGAATAACATCACTTAAACTGGAAACAACAGAATGGATTACTATAGGAAAATATTTATAAAATACTATACACTGCTTCCTCTGTCGGCCAGCAAATGTAAACAAACAGCTAAGTTCAGTTGAGTTTCAAAATATTGTTAAAGTTCATTTATCTTATAATCTTTTGCATAACATGCCAGTTCATCTTTCACACTATCACAACTCACCTGTCACAGCCCATAGTGGCTCATTAGAGGTTTACGCATCAGGTCATACAGATGCTTAAGTGGAGCTATACAGAGAGATGTGTGGAACATATCAAACTTACACACTGTGACCAGAAATGCATATTCCATATGTAAGCTAATAATTGGATAGTGGAACTTAATGCTCGATGCAACATGTGTTATTTTATTGAATGTTACAGATTTACAAACAAGACCTTATAATGTGATAGTAAAACTGCCCTGTAACGTTCACTAATATTACCACATGTCACAACTATACTGGTTTATATATGGGAGATATGTAGATATGAGTGTATATATACTTCTATTTTGTAAGCTATCCTTTAATACAGAATATGTCATATGGCACATGCTATAGCTACATGATGATGATGATGACACTTCTATTCTCACTATATGGTCATAATAATATGGGGAGTGGGAAATCTGGTCCCACTGCAAGCAACAGGTGTTTTACCATCAAATTCAAAAAAGACTGGTTTTACGCAATGTGGGAAAAAACAGGTGAAGAGAAGATAATCTAACATCCATCACAATATATTCTATAGACATCACATTGTAGAATAAATGGGAAACATTGAGGAAAATTAGTGTTCTGACATATTGCAATCACACTTTTAACATCTGAATTTACATTTTATATATAGTGGCAAATTTTAAGAGGTAAATAAAGTGTCCTGTTTCATTTTACCTGGAATGTGTCCTCCAGATCAATAAAGTGCTGTATCCTAAACATTTATACAGCTTCTGGGTTTGGCAAATTCCTGTACCCTGACAAACTAAACAATGAAATCTACCCCAGAGGAGAGCCCTATGCCTTGAACCAATTCGCTAAGTGCTGTTGAGGAATTTCTAATGAACCCGAAGTTCCTCTAGAGTAGGCCAGTAATATGGTGAAGGTGGAAGAGTCCACAAACAGTTTTAGCAGACATTCGTAAAAGTAACAAAGAAAACAAAGTGAGAATATCCCCCTCTACTCACCAAGGATAGATAGATTTGGAGAAGCCTCAGGAAAAGGCTGCTAACAGAAATTGGCACATTTGAAGCAGATTGTTAAACACAAGTTCCTTTGCCTCTGGGCGTTTTGCTGTTGTTCAACAATCAGCCTGTCACAAGCACAGAAAGGTTTCTGACCTTTCTCAGTGTTGCCATGTGACCTTAATGCTGCACATGGACTGCAAGGCAATTGCATAAACACGGTGTCTTGGTGGAGCTTAGCTCAGTGAAAGCCTGATCAAATAGAAGAAATCAAGGAACGCGTTGGTGCAGGAAGTATGAAACACATTGTGCTTAAAGTCCCCATGCTGAATTTCTTTATTTCCTGAACTTTCCAACGCAGTGACTCGGTACCTAAAAGTTTTCACCTTCTTCCCCTCTTTTCTTGAGGCTGATGATTATTTTATGTCTGGATTTGTTGCCTTTCAGACTTAAGTTCTTATATTGGTGCTCTGAGTCTCCCAGAGTGAGATCCCAGTGAGAAAATGTCAGCCTGCATTTTCAAAGCTGCTGTAGAGATTTGCAAGATAATTCCCATTCAAATAACGGCAAGCGTGTGCCCCACTCATGTTCGTTTTTAACAACGAAAAAGGAGCTAGTTCTACACAGATGTTGGTCATTGTAGAGAAGTTTTAATTTTTACTAGCACTAGCTTCAACTCTTTACAAGCTTAAAGGTTGTGCCTTCATAATGGATGTGAAATTTTGATCCGGTTGCAGTCTAAGCTTCTCCATTCTTTTCCTGTCTTCTGTACATCCTTCCACCTGTAACCACTGTGATATCTTCTCATGAGAAGACTGGAACTCTGGTTGACATTGTGGACCTTTGAGATATGGATGGGGTCAGTGGAATTAGAGCTGTCTTTGACCAAAACCCATAACTGCACTAATGTTCAGATATATTCTCTCCTACTAAAATGCACGTTGTGTGATGTACTGCTGAACGGTGGAAGCCTAGTTGCAACTGATGGTTTTTGTTGTTTATGGACACCTGCAGTTTCACTTTGGTCCTTTAACTTACCTTAAAAGCATTTACACTTTTTAATGTTTTCCATTTATCTGCCAAGAATATTTTCCCTTGAGCAACTTCAGCCTGATTGCATTAATCAGGATTCAGACTGCCTGATAAATCTTGTACACTCTGAAATGTTCAAATACAGCCATGTCCTCGTTTTAAAAAAAAAAAAAAAAAAAAAGTGTGTACTTTTATGTGAAGTAATGGTGTGAAAAATCAGCAGCTCCAATGGAACAGCAAAAAGAGCCTGGTAGCAGCCTGGTGGACGAATCTCCCCAATTTGTATACCTAATCAAACTGAGCAGTGAGAAACCAACAATATTACTGTGCTCTCCACTGATTACCCTGTTCTTACTGTTCCATCACATCCTTTGATTTAGTGAGACAACATATTGATGACAAATGTGGTAAAAAAATAAATATATACTCTTCCACTTAATTACATTCATCCTGAGCTTGCTCAGCTGTGCTAGAATCTAGAATGCCTGTTTTATACAGGAAATCACCTGAAATTTTGACATAAATACTTCCTCCATTTAAGTTGCAGTACAAAAGGCATTTCATTTCCCTTTCTGCTCTTGAAAATATAATCTTTTTGTGGCACTAGAAGTTGATACGAAAAGAGACGAACATTACAGTTGTTATCTTGTTCATCTTTCTTCATTTCCACAAGTGTGGGCTGCAAGGGATTTGGGAGACTTTAGGTTTGTTTGCTGCCAGTTCCTACAGAAATAACAAGTGCTTTTCATCAGTCATCACAACAGTGAAACAGATGAAAAAGAAGTTGTGGTTGAAGTTTAGAACATCTAATTTGTACATCTCTTTTTGCCAGTTAATCCCTGTGTCCTAAAAACTTGAATAACGATCAAAGATCTTAGGATGCCTCCTAATAAATGTCAGATTTCTGAATCGACTCATTTATTTCTTGTGACTTCACAAAGGGGGCTTGTTATTCCTGTTGTTACTGAAGCCTTTGTAAAGCTTTCATCCCTCCCTTTTTCCTTAAGTGCAAATGTCAACAGGGTCAAGATGCAGTAAGTCAGTGGGTGATGCTGAGACTGACAATGTGCTCCCTTGACCAGCGGTTAAAGCCAACTGGAGTTGACACAGGGTGATGTGAGTTTGTTTTCTGAAATTCTAAGAAAAATGGACTGTAGAGCAGATGACCCTTAGACTGCTGGTGAGCTTTGTCTAGGCCTAGCTGTGCTTGCTTTCAAAGCTGTGAAAGGCTCCTGTTCTTGACAGTCTCCTCATGGACAAGTTGTCCCCTCTGCTCTCTGGCCTTGAGGACTTACTCCTCTGGAAAGGGTTTCGAAGGCCTGTTGCACTTCGCTGTCTGTCAAGTTTGTCACTGATAGAGTAGCTCTTCCGTGTGTGCTGTGCATACAACGTGTTGGAATCCTCTGCAGAGTAGCTGTTGGCCCGCTCTATTTTTGGGAGTGGGATGCTGTTGGCCAGAGTTCTTGTAGCATTTCCATCTTGAGGAGATAAGGTGATCCCCTTCTTGTCTTTGGCCTCAGTGTCTTCATGATCAGAGCTTGGGTGACTCAGCTCAGCTTCTCTCTCAGGGTGGCAGCATCCCAAATCCTCCACTTTGCCCCCGAGACTTCCAGGGAAACTGGCCCTTTCTGCAATGGCCTGAGGAGCGCTCACACATCTTGTGTCTATGCAGTCTGTAATGCTTGTATACTCTGCTGTTTTGACTGGGACTCCAAGGCTGCTGAAATAGCTTCGAGATGGAGAGAACATAAAACTGTGAGATTTCACAATTGGCGTTTCCTCTAGAATAAATGGAGTTGTAGCCAGATAACGACTGCTTTTAGATCTCTCTAAAGTGTGATACATGGGAGGATCTGAATCCCAGGGGATCTGGCAATCTGTGATTTGTGAATAGTCTGAAGAAAAGGCTCTTGTTTCTATTCCAGAGGATTCCTCATAATCAAGGCTCCTGCCAGAAATTTTTTCACCAGGTGTGCTGCTAATGTACGTGCTGTTAGCCAAAATGGAAGAGGCTATGTGAGCCTGCAGAGTAACATCTCCAGTACCAAGAATATTTAAGGAGGTCTCAAGAGGCTCTGTGTCAGAATGCATCTCATCCATGGCAGAAACGTAGATGTCTATACAAGATGAAGGCCTTCTAGAGTCTGGGGCAATTGACAAAGTGCTGGTAGGGGCTAAGGGAGCCTTTCCCTCTTTTGCTATCGAGTGGGAACTGATAGCCCGATGCAGGCTCGGAGATCTCTCCTTAAAAATGCTTTCAAACTTTTCCAGCCCACACTTGTCTTTCATATTTGTTGCATAGAAAGAGTGGCTTCGCATGCGGGGAGTGATTGTAGGAGACGTTGGGGACATGGACTCCTCTCCTGTGGGATCTATGCTTTCTTGAAGCTTGTAAGTATTTCCTTCCTGACTGTTGAAGCTACTCTGCCTCACGATGTAGGCTGCATCAGTACAGTCAGATGAGGTCCTGGATCGTATCTTGCTTGTCTCACCTCTCTCTATGCCGGTGAGTTTTTCTAAGGCGGTCACCATTCTTCCCACCATGTCTTCCAGCTGAGCAAGCCTGATGTCAACAGTCTGCAGAGAGGCCTTCATGCAGTGCTCTCGCTCATTTACTTCTTCCAGTCGCATGGCCATATTCTCTACCCTTAAAAACCCAAGAATTAAACAGGTTAATTTTTACAAAGCAGTGATGTTATGTGGTCTCCAAAACAAAGGAGAACAAACAGGTCTTAGAATTCAGAGCAAATCTACAGTACCTCATCTGCTTCAAAACACTGCTAAAAGAGGTTCAGCAAATAAATACCACTTGCTGAGCAAACACTTGTTTAACCAACATGGGTTGGTTAAACCAGGGGTATCTGCTGTGTGACACAGAAGGGGGTTTGACTGTGCCTTATCCAAAGGGGATATGGTACTATTTGCTGCTTCTCTGCTGCCAAAACATCTGATTACATTGTTAAGAATGAATAATAAATAGAGCAGATGCCACACAATGTTGTCCCCACTTGTGCCACAGGCAGAACCACCGCAGTTAACTGCAGAACCAAATGAACACTTTTCTTGTGTTCACTCCAGATTTACATCAGCTAATGCTATGTTATGGAGATACTTTTTTTGTTCCCTGATTAATTTTTAGCTCAGATATGACTTATTTTGTTGAATGTAGGTAATACCAACTTGAGCATGAATAAAAACTGCAAGGAAGAGAACATTGATCAAACCAAATACAGCTTAGAATAGAGTACACAGTTTAGATTGCTCCATTACTGTGCTTATGCTTTGAGTAGTCTGTGTTAATAGTTTAGGGATTGAAATGATGAATTGAAAGGATATTTATTAGCTACCTATCCATATATAAATTATTAATAGTCAGTAATAACTGAATGTGTGGTACTAAACTTCAATATACCTGTTCTACACTGTTCATCTGTCTCATTTTAAAATGTTTTCAACTTTAAAATGAATTGTGTACTAATTTATGCCAGTGGCCTTCAACCATCTCAATGCTAAAATATCTCTACTGTAGGATTATATGGAGTCCTCTAATTTTAAATAACAAAATTGCCTTTAGCACATATGGCATTTCTTCATCATAATTATTTTATCTGGTTGTAGCCTCTAGGGTAGACCAGGGAGTTCTGTTATCCACCAAAGAAGTATTAAATGCAACACGTTTGTTAGTTATCTTTGTCTGATTTTTAGGTTACAATTCTTGTTTTCCCTATTCCTGTAGATGTTGAAAATTGAACAGGGAAGCAACAAATACCAAATGGCATGATTTCCACACTTTTCATAAGTCTCATACTCTCTGCCTGTCAATCATAGCCAGAATTTCTGATGGGATAATTATCATCATTTACTACTGCTAGCTGCATTTCCAGTAGAATGAGTGACCTGGAACTGGCAACACCATAAACACTTTTACTTGCCCAGAGGAAACCAGATTTTAGCAATGAATGAGTATTGTGCAGCATCAATGCCTTGTTAATTAATGCACAGAACTTCAGCTGGTGAAACACAGAGGTCTGACTCCCTCGTGGTGACGAGCAACAGCAACCTGCCAGTACACGAGTGGAGAGGGAAAAGTGTGACACTACTCCCTACAGCAAGTCTCACATTCCTGTAAAATGTGGGCTTTTTCTGTTGAAGATCTTGAGTTTTGAAAACAGAAACAGAGCAAATTAGATGTGAAGCAGCAACTGTACTGCTGTCATCAGACTTTGCTAAATCAATGATCAAGTAATCACTGCTAAGAAAGGAATCTGTAGTTTCAAAGAATCTCATTTTACCCATCTTCTTATTTAGGCACCAGCCTATCCCTACTTCTATCAACTTCTCCAATAAAACAGAATGTTAATGCAAGCACAGAATATAATTCCATAGCGAGAGAGCGGTTTACAGGGGAAGCAGTTGAATTTTCCCTCATGTTCTTACTTAATCTGAACTGCTATTTTATAAAAACCATTAAATTTTTGAAACATTCATCCACTCATAATTGACTGCCTCATCACACATTCATATTCTGTTAACAATTGCTCCAAGATGATGAACAGATACAACATCACAATTTTAGAGGGATTAGACTTGTGGAACTACTTGAGAAACCTCCTGGATTTTACATGAGAATGTGTAGATTAAGACCAATAAAAAATGTTCACCCCAGCAGCAGTTACCCAAGAGCTGGAATGAATTTGTTACATTCTGTGAAGCTCACTGGATGAAATAATTTTTAATACAAATATCGCCAAGGGAACTATTGCTTTTGGGTACATATTTGTATCTGGAATATGAGTAGAACTGTCTATAGTGAGATAAGTTTTTAATCCTGCATACACATGAGGGTTATGTAATGCTACTAAACACAACTAAGGTATCTCAGTAAGAAACTGGAGTCATACCTTGCTGGTAAATGTTCATTTGTTAATCCTGCATTTCATGAACATGATCTATTAGCTATTGCCAGAGGCACAGAGTGTAAAACTGGTGGTATCAAAAGAGAGACTTTTGAGTTACATGTCCATTGGTTGCTATGGAAGTAATCACAGATGTGATTGCATTGATAGTAGCAGGAAATTTATACAGAAACTCAGCAAGATAAGGATAGTGCAGTCTGAGTTCAGAAACCAGGGGCAAACGATGTCTGCATAAATAACTGAGAAATACATACATGTATTTACACTGGGTAGGCCCTGACTGTATAATTTTATTCACAGGAAGAAATCTTGAGTGATGATGATCTCTTCCAAAACTGAAGCTATTAGCACAGTTTAGTTACCTTTTGTTCCATATACTGTAGAATTCCAGATTTTTAAACAAATATTCAAAATTTTAATTAGTGATATCATCTTACATTAATTTGATTTGATGCAATTATGCATCACACAGAACAGCACCATGTTGTACTATAAACATGATAGAATCACATCAGCCAAACATTGTGAACATAAGAAAGTATGTTCTGGAGAAATACAGTTATAATCAAGTCCTTAAAATGTTTTAATGAGTTAAATCTTCTGTTTTCCTATATTATTGGAGGACCTTGCACTCAGTGAACACACAGCTAGAGCTGTTATTTCTTCAAAGAGTTTTTAATTAAAACACTATTTCAAAATAAGAATGCTCAAGTTTTGCTTTGGATTTTTTTCTCCCAAGTATATTGGAGACATGACAAACCTTTTGGCAAATCTCACAATATCCATGCATGATGCCTCCATTTCACCTGTGCTTTTCCTTACAGCAAGATTTATACAATGTATGAGAAGGTGCCAGACCATCCTAACAGATGGGAATGAGACCAGGAAAAGAAGAGGCTACATGTAAAATGTGCATCAAGTGTATTCTGCTGAAGCTCAAAAATTTCTGACAGTGAAGCAAATATTGACTGAGGACAATATTCAATAACCAAAAAAAAAGGTCAGAACTAGGAACCTGGCAAATATTTTGTATTACCTGTGATGAGCTGTTTTAATTATGATTTGGGAGATGATGGCTTTTGCTGGCATTTTTTTGTTATATTTATTTTCAACCTTTGCACATCAGTTCATCAATAACTCAATTGAAGCAGTGATTTAATTGGCGTAAGGATCTTTTCAGAATAAGCCTCTTAACTGCTGGAATTAAGTTCACAAGTCCCTATGTCAATTTTTAAGGCGTCATTTATATTTCAAAATGCTTTTCAGCTGCCACAAAGACTGTAGACACTAGAAGTCTTTCACAGGAATATCCACTCTGCTTGTATAGGTGACTGTAGTATGATTTTGTTTAAATAAAACATAAATGGCAGTTCCCAAGCCTGTAACAGGCTATTGGCACTTTGCATAACATCTTTTGGTAAAGCATTACTGATGTATAGTGGCCAGCCAATTTTCCCAGGTGCCATTGTTTCTGCAGGCTAAGGGCCTTTGCTTGTCCTGGCTGTGTTCCCATCTGGACCCTAAGACCACTTAACTCTTTGTGACTACAGAAAGATGCCACCAGATTCACAGACCTTTCCTACTGTCACTCTGAATGTGTAGCAAGATCTGATAGGCTCAGTAGCTGCCCTTTTACCATACCGAACCTATTTCTTTGCACTTTGCTCTGCCATCTCTGAAATCAAGGTAATAACTATGTCTTCCTTCACACAGATGCTGTTAGTGTAATTGCACTGAAGACTATAAAGTGTTAAGGTGCTGTAATGTAACGGACACCACATGGTACCAAAGATGTCATAATAATATCTACTTCAACTAGCTTATCTGGTTTTCTTTTCAAATAGGATGTGATCCTGCTGCCATTGGACTGAAAGGGTCAAGAACTGTCTATATGGAAAAAAAATGTTTACTGAAGAGATTGTTTTAGTGGTTTCATGCCAGATCAAGAAAAATGATACAGCCTTTTTTGACAGACATGTCCAGTGCTGGTCAAAGTGTGCCACTGAAAGTTTCACAGTGATTAAGAAGGAAGACTTTCCTGGAAAAGTTGTGATTCTTCTGCTGCAATGAAGTGAAATTATCCAACTTCGCTCTCCTTGCAGGTGTCTGGGAGATTCACCAAGATTTGCCTAAACTGACGGATGCAGTTAAGGGAAACACCTTACAGCTTTGTACTGCACTGCATTTTTCTGCTTAGTGAATCACTTCCTCTGATGTGTACCCCTAACTTGCTGCTCCTTCCACGTGCCTGTGTGAGCTACTCCTCCAAGTGACTTAGTACCCCAGGGCTGGGAGAGGACAAACATCAAGTGTTGTTTCACGCTATTAATTTCCAAACTTGAAAGGATCAAGTAAGGGAGAGATTCTGTATGGTGATACAAAATCTAGACACCTCTGCAGTGTTCTCTGTTACAAGAGAAGTAAGGTGATTGCTGAACCATGTCAGGCCCCACAGAATGTCAGAGTGGACTATTCCAAGGTAAGAGTATAAACTGCATTTCATTTTAAGTGAGTCAGACCTGATCCTGTGGTCCCGATCCAGCACAGCCACTGACCACTTAGCTGAAATATTTCATTTACACCCAGGTCAATGCAGCAAAACCTAGGCTCTCTTGCTCTTCTGTTTTCCTAAACTCCTAATGTACCTCTGGGGTCCACCTAGGCTGAGCCTCAAAGCAAGGCTCTTGTTTACATCTCCGGTTTCCCTTCCAGTGCTAGGCCCCTACTCGGTCTTCTAGACATACTGGGCTTTACACCTCTGCTGTTCAGTTGTTCTTCCCTCAAGCAGGATCTGGGTCACTCTGAGCTGCAAACAAGAGCTACTTAAAGTAAGTCTATCCCAAATAAGTGGAGGGGCAAGTCAGCGGGCAGTCCAGGTTCAGGTGCTTGTCAGCCCTCCTTTCTCCTTGAGCCTAACAGCATCCTTGGCTTCCTGCAAATGGAAGGTCTTCAGCGGGAACTTCACTCACATTTGCAGGGCTTTCCAGTTCAATTTTACACCATGTAAAGCTGAGTTAGTTGGACAGATGCTTAAGCTGATACCTCATGGCTGTAATGTAGGTATTGTGCATGGTCTGCTACCAGAAGCTGATGACTAAATATTGGAAGATAAACTGTGTAGTCTCATATCTTCTCTGTTTTCTTTGCTTTATATCTCATTAATTATACAAAGATATCTCTACACAGAAAACATAAAGTGCCAATCTGGATTTCAAATGTTTGTTTCACAGGTTAAAAAAAAGAAATTTGCTTTCAAGGGTTGTTTCCTTGGCCATAATTGCAGGCAAAATGACAGACATGGGTATCCAGTTTTTTAATTTGTGTGTCATTTAAGATACTTAGCCCTGATTTCTCAAACACCTTTAAAGTAGTCCTCAGATCTTTGAAGTATTTGTCCTCACCTTGCGTGGCAGAGCATTGCAGTTGGTTTGGAAAGGATAGAAGAGTGATACTATGAGATGAAACTACATTAATCTGAGATTTCATTGCTGCAAGTCCTGGTAGTGTGTGTGGATTCAGGAGTGGCCTCTGTACTCCTTGTGGTAGCTATTGGGTTTCCCTCACAGAGCTGGGGCATGCGAGTTTCCATATTACACTGGTGGCTAAGGTAAATGCATTTTTAAATAATTGTTTTACTGTGGGGCTCAGGTGCTTGTTTTCATTTAGGATTCATAATCATGAATGTTTTTCTGGAACAAGGTCCTTGAAGCTGTTCATTTAAAATAGAGATAAGGGCTGTGTTCTTATAAAACATTGTCCAGTACAGAGTGCAATGGCAGACTTGTTAGGTATTACTTTTCAAGGACTTAGAGATCTTGCCTAATGTAGGGGAAGCCCCAACTGGATTATGTATTTACAGAGGCTTCAAGCAGATCTCTTCTTTCCTTGGCCACCAAAAGGTGAGCTGTGCTTTAACAGAGATTTAAACCTACATCTATGACTTTCGGGCTAGTTCTCTTACCACTGGACTACCTGAATACAAGAAAAATAGGTACTCAGTTGGATCACAGATCACTTGAGGCCACTATCTTACCTTGAAGCATGTGCAGTTCTTCCCCTCTTACATTCTTCAGTCTCTCAAGACTTTTTGCTCAGGAACTTCATGGGCTCAGTATGATCTTTATGTATTTAGCAGTCCTGATTGGATTTCTTTTTCATAAGCTTATCTAGTCTTAGTTTGAACTCATGTAGGCTTTTAGTTGGCATCATCAGTTTCTTTTAGAACTCATCAGCTTTCAGGAATGTGCTCTCTTCCATTACTTACTGCATGAAAAGTTAACGTATTTTTGTTTAGTTTGAACTTGGGTTCCTGCTAGATGAAAATGTTGCTCCTCTGTATCTTGTTAAGGGAGAGATAGCAAACAATTGATTTTTTTCTTGTTCTTTTCTTGCACTCTTAATTATATGGACCTCTGTAATTTCATTCCTCATTTGTCTCTTACAGACCAAGTAGAGCTGGATTACTTGGCCATTCTTTACAGGGAAGCCATTCCATGCCTTACTATGCTTCCCCTCTAATATCCTTTGCTAAAATACGTGTTTTAGGAGTGCTTTTTCCAGTAATGATTAAAGGATATTATATCTGCTAATCCTGCTCTGGGATAGATTTATTTAAAAACCAAATTAAAAACTATGTTTCCTTGCCTACAGAAAACATATTTTAGGCATAGCTGCATCAGGGTTGGTACTAGAAGATTATGAATAAGGAGAAAAGTGTTTCATCTGTGGAATCGGTTGCAATGACAACTCACCTGATCTCTGTTACTCATGTTAAAGTGTAGTGTTCAGGGAATGGAGTATTCAGTGGTTTCTAAATTTTATGAGCATCTGACAGGATACTGCCCTGAAATATTTATTGGTAACAGTGATATGAATCAAGCTACAAACTCTGTCCTGAAAAGTGAACTCTGTTGCTTAGCTGCTGTGTGATGGAAGCGTATTAGCACCACAGCAGATGGACAGATTTATGATTTTTCAGGACTGATGAATTTCAAGACTGGTAACTAAATTAACATGTTACCTTTGTCCTCTGTGCATTTCATTACTGTAGGTGAAATGTTTAGTTCCTTTTAAATTAATGTCAAAATCCCTGTTGCTCTCAATACTCACTAGCTTACCAAGCAAGGTGATCTTGAAACAAGGCTTGCTCTTTATCTGAATGGCTAGCAGGTCAGTGCTAAAGCTATAGTTTTCATCACGGAACTCTCATTTACTTTTCTGTTGTGTTCTGACCATTTGTGCCCTAAAGTTCTGCTTTAAGAACTGAAATGCAAAAATAACTTGTGTTTCTCACTATGTCAGTTGTGTTTGAATGCAACTGGTTAAATAATTCATACGTTCAAATCTTTAAGGAACGTTTTCTTTAGCAAAAAAAGGGAAAATGAGAAAAGAAATTCACCACGTTTTATCACTTTTAATTAACTCATTAAAAATATCTCAAATGTTTCCCTTTTCAAGAAAAAGAAACGAGGAGTGAGAATGGGAACAGAAGCAAATTTCCAGATCCACTTATGGGAGAACAAAGAAAAAAGTGCACCTTTCTGAAGTGACACGGATTCTTTCATCGTTGGAGGAATTGAATCTGTCATCCTTTTCTCTAAAATATTCTTCTATGCACTGCTCTTCAAAATCATGGACTTTTTTCAATTCATCTTCAGTTATGAAAAGTTCTGTAGAAATAATGGAAAAAAAGTCAATTTGGCAAAGATTAATACATAAAATTAACAAACATCCTTCTTATTTGTGCACTAAGGTTTCAAAAGCAGGCTTCAAAATTTTATCAGTCCTTTCGGTACAAAAACAGATAGATGCAGCTAATTACCAAATTAGTGACTTCAATGATATATGATTCTGGATACAGAAACACTTATGTAGGTAAATGCTGAACAAACATGAATGTGTTTTGATTGCACAAGACCTAAAGACAACTGCTGGTCAGGTCCTGGAGAGATAGTTGGAGCCAAAGCCCATCTGTAACCTAATATAAGAGCCTATTTGACATGGCAAGAGCTGGTATCTGCAGGCAGTAGAAATATCTGATATCTGTCTGTGGCAGACAGTGAGCTGTGAGTAGGAGGAGAGCAGTCTTGTTGCAGTTTCATCTCCAAAGCCACTACATGGCTCCAGCTCCCTCATCACAGAGAAGTGGTCTGTGGCATGGAATAATGTTGGGAAGAGATGCACATCTTTTAGCTGGGGGGACATCAGGGGACTGTGGTATATACATTGAGAGAGATGGAGATCTACTTTGAAGAACCAGATAGTGGAGAGAAAGCGTTATCAAAGTAGTCTGACATGTCTTCCATCATGCTTATGAGAGTTCATATTAAAGTATCTGGAGAAACTACACCTAGATCACGTGTCTAGAAAATAATTGCTTCTCACCATCTCTCAGCTTATCTAGGCAAAAAAAGTGTGCTGGGGGAAATATGTGCTGTTTACTCATAAAGTAGGAACAGTCTCTCTGTTTTCAGAAATCAAACTGAGATATGGGAGTGTGATGGACTAGGAGAAGTCCAGCGATAATAGGCCTTTAGCAATAGAAAAAAAAAGCTCTTTGCTTTGAAGGAAGAAAGCAAGAATAACCTCCCAAAATCCCAGAGAAATGTAGCCTCATTATGCTATGAGGAGAACTACGGGTTGGGCAATGTAGATAAAACTCACTGATTCAGCTAAGATTTCTGCAGTTAAAAGTAGTTCTCTGCTGCAAAGGTTATCAAGGTGCCGGACTTGGCCTTCATTCATGTGAAACACCAGATATTACCAAGGGCATTGGAAAATCCCACTCTGTAAATTGTCTAAGGCTTACTTAATCCGTAGTCTCTCTCATCTGGGTCGCTTTCATGCTTCCGCCATCTGCAGCAGAGATGTTGGAATATCATAGTCATATGGCTGAAAATGATCAGAGGTGGTGGGAGAACAGGTCTTTCGTGAAATGTCATGATTAGCTGATATCTTTGAAACTTCCAAACTTGGTTGGATATGGATTTGACTTCAAAAAACGTATTGCTAGAAGACAAGAAGAGAAAAATAATATCACGTTTAAACCATTTTGTATACTTTTCCAAAGATGATATGACAGCACCTCAACTAGGCACCTTAACTATACACGTTTTGCTAAGAGTGGCAAATGTATCCTTGTTGCAAAAAGAGGAACAAGAGAAATTAATAAGTTTGTGCTTTGGCAAAGCACGGTATGTCAGCCTTTTAAAGTATCTCACTGCTCTTTATGTCTGCTCTGCACAGCCACTGAGCCTTAAAACAACCCAGTGAGACATGGTAGTATTCTTATTCTTGTTTTCCATATTGGGAGTGAATGATGCCATAAATGAACTTTTTTTTCTCCTTTTTTTTGGCTTTTCTGCCCTGATTCCCATCAAGTGTCTGTCCTTGGAAATGAGACAGTATGCAGAACTTGGCATTTCCCTCATTCCCTGGAGACAAGCTACTACCTCTTTCCCTTTCGCCCCCTGAAGATGGGACTCAGCCAAAGTCTTCAGCTTAGTAGCCTTCTTAGGCTGTGAATAATGTCCACCCTCTCTATGTCCATCCTTTGTAATGTGTCACTCACTTGAAAACAGCAATGAGGAGGTTCACCAAAAGGATGTTTGCAACCAAGAGGTAACAGGCCATGATGGCAGGAACGATCCATGCCCCTGTCTTGCAGGGAGGTAGCTGGATTATTTTCCCATCTTCTCTGGTTTCATTTTGACCACAAGGAGCTGGGAACAAAAATAATAATAATAAAAAAAAGCAAAATGGGAATACATAATATTTTTCAATGCTTTTCACAGAAATATATAGATACTTATACAGGCCTGCCTGCCAAAGCAATATCTTCCAAATCACAGTGCCATCGATGTTTCCCCAAAAAAGCTTGCTCTTGCTACCATGGATTTTACACGCTGAAGTTCTTGTTATTGTATGCTATTTGTAATCAGTATCAAGATATTGCCCTCAGAAATTGCCAGAGATGTGCCTGGTGTGAGTAAGCTGCCCGGTTTCATACTGCTAAAATATCATGCTGCTCTGCTAGTAATTAGTAGCTGTACAAATAAAATGATCGAAATGTTTAATCCTGAAAAAAAATTACATATTATTTCCTTAATGGTGAAAGCTTGGTATTTTTTGATTGATGGAGAGGGATGTGATAAATACCACAAAGAAGAAAGAACTACATGAAAGTAAATTAGAGTAGACATTTATTGCTGTGCATTGCACTGCCCTGAGCCCCTCTGCGACATATTCATAATAACCCTCAGCTACTGAGGACTTTTGACTGCATGCCTAGAAAGTGGGAAGATTATCAAGTCTTTACTGTACCAGGTAAAGGGACATGTAGGCAGCAGTGTTGCCACCTGTTTCTTGCCCAAACGCTTTGAAACCAAAATGTTAATGAAGCAAGAAGAGCAAAAACATGGTGAAATAGCTTTCCTTGCTTAATTTTTTATGTGACTTCATGGGCTGTGGCGTAAGATCTGCATTTGCAAGCATAGGCTCAGTTTATGTCTTTCTAGCCTCAGTCCTAGTGGTCCTAAGTACCTCTGTAATCACCTCTTCAATAAAAATAATTGAAGCAGAAGCTTACATGCACAAACCATCTTAGTAAATTTTGTACAGCACTATGGCTAGCTTCCCTTTGTCCCCACCAAAAATCAGTTTAAGTGAGGAATTTTCAAAGTGCCCAGCACTGGCTCAGCTCTGCCTGATATCAGTGAGAGCTTCCCACTGACTTCACGGACAGCAAAGTTTGTCAATGCCATGTGTTTTGTGAAATTCCATCTTATGTCAAGAAATCTGTGAATTCCAATACAAACTAATACTTCTTCTCAAAAAAGTCCTTTGAACTTAGTTGACAGAGCATGGGATCCAACTTGGATGTCTGTACTGAAAATAATACGATTCTAGGTGTGGTTTGGGTACTTGATTTTGGGTACTGTTAGGCTATTATATATAGAAATATTATAGCCATATGGGACAGAAGAATGTATGATACAACAGCTTCAAACAAGAACTCTCCCAAAATAATCAACTCATGGAAAAAGAAATGGCAAAGCCAAATATAAGCAGTACTACTTTTATAAGCAGCTCTGTTGTGTCTGGACCCAGAGTCCTTCCTACTTACATTTTTATTACTGAAACAGGCTGAAAGTAACACAGTTCTTTATTTTTCAGAAAGCATCACCTTGAAGATTGTTTTATGTTAGTGCTGATTTCACATTTCCTGCGCTGTCCTAAGAAGAAGTCTCACTTTAACATTCAAACTGCCACCTGTGATCTGCTGTGAGTGCGGTACTACGTGCACTCAGCCTTCACCCAGCAGAATCTGGGACATTCAATACCTGTTGGTATCAGCAGCCTGTGAGATTTACGTTTCCGTTTGTGTAGAGACACTAACTTGCTCACATGCTGGTTCAGAGCTACAAAGTCTGACACAACACAGTACCAAGACCTATCATGATTTCACCAGTAACGAAATAGTCACTCTAATCAGATGATGAAACCTGTGATCCTCTTGTGTGCTGAGAAACACAAGAAATAATGTAGTTTGTGGAAATGAGAGAAATTGGTGAAAAGAATATTTTAAACCTCAGATCTATAAGATAAAAAACTCAGCTTGGGTTTATTGGTTACAATTCCATTATCCCAGTTTTGCTATTAAAAAAAGGAGAATTTAATTTAAAGAAATAATCAGCATTGACAACTGCCAAGACAGAAATTATTTCTCCAACTTTACTTGCCTACAACAGAGTATTTAGAATACCATTAATGCATCCCTGTTGGTGGTATACCACACAGTGTGGGTCAAATTAGACTTCCTACAAAGATAAGTTCCCACAGTCTGTTCTATACATACATAGATGCTCAGCTTGTCCTGAAGGTTTGCAAACAATTTTCTCTTCTGTGTGTGCTACTGTGGCAACAATTTTTGAATAATAAAGGAATGTTAATGTCATGCCTTTCTTTCTGGAGAACTAAGCCACCACTTAATTTTCACGTCTTCAGCTACAGGAGAAAATGTATGATATGTGTCCAAAATGCAGAAGTATGTGTTCCATTGCACATCACTGAACATCATCTTCCAACTTTAAACTGTAACTGTAATTTGAAAGGATTTTTTTTTTCCTTATTAAATAAACAGTTTAAAATAATTGCTTCCAAGAAACCAGAAACAGAAATTTATCTGAGCAAATGCACAGAGGACACTGACAGGAGGCTAAAAGTAGCAATGATAGTCTATTTAGATAATGAAGATATTTATATTTAAGAAACTTGATTTCTGCTTGTAGGGTTTGAGAAGACTTTGTTGTGGTAACCTGGGACAGTTTGCCTCCCTTATCCAAGTATGCAGAGTCCCAAGCATGTCTTATCTCCCTGTTAGGGTCAGCTGGGGTCATTCACTTCCCCGTAGTTCACATATGCCACTGCACAAGTGTCAACATAATGGCCAGTTGTGGATCTCACAATTTGGGCAAGAGCACCTGAATTACATCAGCAAGATCCCCAATGAGCAGGACAAGACAGTACATATGCATGATATGTTAATCCATGCAAGGTTTATCACCTTGCCTTGCAGTGCTGTTCCTTCCCTTGAGCTTCACTCCTGCGTAGGGCTCCACTGCAGTGGGTATCCACTTGATTTGTGACAGTGTCCAGGGACTCTCACCATGGTAATGCTGGCTGAAGCCAAAGCTTTTACTCACTGAGTGCTGTGCCTTGTCCATGAATGACGTGCACATGCTTTTCATGTATAACACAGTTTGACCATTTTTATTAGGTTTGGAAAAATGCAGTATTTTTTGTAGTATGTGCAGTACCACATTGTGGTAACAGGCTTTTTCAAAGCACAATTGTAACATATGAAAACATACTGTCTTTTTACATTAGCCCTGCTTTAACAAAAAATACATGGAGTACTTAATTGTAGTGAAAGATTTTACTGAAGCAAATTCTGTTAGTGTAACTATATGCCTGTTCCAGGAAACTGGAAAATCCTGTCAATCTGATACCTACAGGTCATTGGATAAAGGTTGGACATTATGTCCTGAACTCTGGCTTTAGAAAATAATAAATGCCTGGAGTTTTAATTCAGTTACATGCATTAATTGCACTCAGCTTTCAAATATTGCATCCTGACATCTGTGGATGTACATATTTTTTGCATCTCTTGTTCCCTTTTTCATAATCTCCTCCTATGCTTATTTTTCCTTCCTGGCTCCCATTTACAGTTTCCTGCATGGGTCTTTCCTGACACATTCCTAACCCCTCCTCTTTCCTGGCCAGCAAATAATTGCAAAGAAGATAGCAATAACCCATGCCTCTCTGTGTTTCAGGCCTAAAGCAGTGGCATAGCTTGTGAAGAATTTTTCTCTGCTCTAATTGCTGTCATGTCACAGGCAGAGCTCATTTTTACTGTATTGGGGGAGGGCTTGGGAAACAATGCTTACAGATTTCTGCGTCACGACTTCCCTCAGCTGCACCCTTCCAGAGTAGTTGTGGGAAGTAATGGAGAGGGGAAACTGCATAATTTAAGTGCTTTGTTACCAAACAGCTTTTTGCCTTTGGTGAAAAGGGAAAACCACTTTTACAAAACAAACTGAAATGGCAGAATGGCAGAATGAGTTTATATGATCAAAATTCTAAAGACTAAGGAAACAAATAAGTGCATATTAACTAACAAACCAACCTGTCTGGGTTGGGTTTTGGTTTTGGTTTGTTTGATTTCTTTTTCCTTCCAGTCTGGACATTTTAACTGCACTTTCATCACCCTGTTTGGGAGTATATCGGCATCATACAATTTTGATTGTCTCTGAACCCAGAGGATGGGAGGGCATTTTATGATTTTTTTAATCGAGTGTCCAAGCAACTTTATCAACTTGCCAGGCTGGTAAATATTGAAGAAGGCTAAGTGAGCTGCCTAGGGCTCTTCTGCAGTGGCAGAAGAAATACTGAACTCTGAGAACTCTGAATCTCACACTGTTGTTCTGTTCATCAGCAGAAACATCCAGGGAATTGAAGAGTGTTTCACTGCTTCAAAAAAGTTGCTCTAACTACAGCAGCATGACCTTTCATGTTGTTTCTTGTTCTAAGCCACACTAAAAAATGACTTTGAAACACCTCTCCAATCTGATGGCATTTTAACCATAATTTATAATCAATGTCTGTATTTCTCTTGTTCTCCCTAGTTCTTTCTCCTTCCTTCTCTGCCCCATAGTAAAAATATCCAGACAAGTGGAAACTAAAACATAACCTCACAGAAGTGCTAGGAAGCAGAATACTACTGCAATATAGGCCAGAGAGACTTTCAAAATGGTGTGTAGGTTGTACACAAAGTTTGTCCTCTGCCTTAGTCCTACAATGCTAAAAATACTGCCTATGCCGCAGAGCTGCAATACAGATGCAAAAAAACCCAAACAAATCCAAAACCCAAACTCAAAACAAATTATGAAAAAAGTGCTCAGGTTTGATTTATTCTGTTTTGTGCAAAGCTGTTCTGTTTGCTCTAATTCCAGAATGATTCACGCGAATGACAGGCCTCGTGGGAATGTCCTACAGAGACATGAAAGGTATGAAACCTCTAGGGTCACACGGAATTTAGTATAACATTTTCATTTATACTAAGAAACCTTCCAGAACTATAAAAATAATCTAATAGACTAAGACATTTAAAGATTCTTTTCAAAGGATTTTGTAGGAATTATTCTTTCCTCTTAAGTTCATTGGATAGTTAAAATCCATGTATAATCATCTCTCAGCTTCTCAAACAACTGCATTCTAGTTATTTGGCATTCTTCCAACACAACTGAAAAAGAAGGAGGTCCCTTCTTTTTTGCTTAAACTATGTAGATTTTTCCAATAACGGAGTAGGCCCAGGGAACAACCACAACTCAGAGTGATCTTCAGATTCCAGGTGGCATTTGAAATAGCTGGAAAAAAAATCCAGACACAAATCTGACATGCGAGACACCAGACAAATCTGAAAAACAAACCAATCCAAAAAAGCCCAAACCTCTGCTGGCTAACAGCAGTCTCGGTTGCTTTTCCTTCTGAATGTAGGAAAATGTGAGCTTTGCTGCTGATTTTCAACAGGTGACTGCCATTTATGTAATCTGTTTACTTTTTTTCTTTTTTACCAAGCAAACTCACTCCCTGAATAATCCTTTCCTCTTCAATATTGCTTATAATTCTTCTGTATCTATAGTACTCTGGAGGGGCAAATTAGCTTCATAAGGTGAGAGCACAGTGTGTTCATGTGTGACAATCATGTTGTGAATTTTTTGAATAAAATTGCCAGCAATAGTGCCAAAGTCAGTGAGGTGAATGGAGGGACAGATTTTACAGCATTTGTGGATTTCCTTCTGGATGGGAATTCACTATAGCAGGGAGGTGTCTGGCTTCTGCTCTGTGCATCCCATTGGGCAGCAAAAGGTTCAGCTGGATTAGGAAACGCAGTTTACAAGTGAGGTGGTTGTGCATACCACCATTGGTTCCCTGACCCAGAGCCTCCTTCCTCCCCGAGTTAATGTGGTTGTTATGAATTGTCCTCTGAGAGAAACTAAACTTTGAGATGTGTTTTGCTCTTTCTTTTTTTTTTTTTTTTTTAATTTACTTGAAAACTTGAACACAGTGTTAGAAGATTTATTCTGCTTTCCCTCCCACTCCCCTTTTACAATTGGTTGATAGTCAGGAACTTCTAGGAATTCAGTATTTATGTACATCACTGTCAAAAAAAAAAGGACACCACTGAAGAGTGTTTTCACACTCCCAGAAGGGACAACATAATTCTGTCCCCACTTTTGAGTTGAAGATGAGATCACATGCTGACAGCACTGTAATGCACACTGCAGTTAACATATGCATTTAAAAGATGAAGTGAATACATAAATCATGGTTAAAAAATGTAAATGTGTATGACGCATTATTTTAGAGCGAGGCATTTAGCTAGTGTTTTAACAGTACAGTGTGTTGAGATAAAAAAACAGAGTTGACCCATTGGGTGGACTGGCTGCCAGCGGATGAGATGAATCCAAACATTGTATCTGGCCAGCCTTAATAGCATGCTTTACAAATCAGCAGAAAAAGAAGAATCAAAAAGTAAGTAGAAATTTTAGAGCACCATACTTTTTTTGTACATTTCTCAGGCACTAGGACAATCTCCAGGAGTGTGGCTCAAATGCCTGTGCACTTCCCAGATCAGTATTTTTCATGAATCTCAAGCTTAAAAATAATGTAGCAATTTTAAACACTCAAAAGTAAAGAAAACCACAAAGAAACTCTTTGGGTTTACTAAAATGATATTAGTTAAAGATTCTGCTCCTAGCTGTAAAATTAAATTGCAGATTAGATGTAGCATAACAATTCTAGAAAACATTTATCTTACTTGAGAAAGTACAAACACTGTAGTACTCTAAACAGGAATACAGTGGCTGATTTAGCTTAGAACAACTTGGAAAAATATGCATAAAACCAAATTTCCAAACAGTGAAAAAACTTAAGTATCCTTTTGGGTGCCAATCATATAATTCTGATTGCATAATAACATCACTAACCATTTGCTCATGCTCTTAGTCTATTCCAGAGGTAGCATTTTTGAGACAACTGAGCCTCAGACAGAAATGACATATTGCACATATTTTGTCGGAAAGAGTGGCAGATTCTAATTCCCTGCATCATCTGTCTCTCAGGAAGGAGGAACTAGGTGCTGCTTTTCAGTTTGGCATCACCACTTTCATTACAACGCCTAGTTTCCGTGACACAGACAGAAAAACAACGTGTGTACACTTATAGTTGGAGCTGAAACCATAAGGAATTTTGCTTTCTCTAAGCCTCAGAAGTAATTATGCTGCATCTTTTTGCAAGTTTTTAATGTTGGGCAGCTGAGTAACACACAGGACTATCCCTAATTTCTCATGCAAGGATATGGAGCCTGCCACCCTCTTTTCACATTTAAAACCGTGTTTCATTCAAAGACACTTTAGTTTATCTGGTTTTGGGGTTCTAAACTATAATCAGCACTTCATTACAAAAAAATATCAAGGACTTTTCAGTCAGCCAATTACCATATTTATTGCACTATGGTAGTTACTTAGCACAACGTCAATAAATGGCCACTTGTAGAGGGACAGACAGAATTCTGCTTGTGGAGGGATGTAATAGTTTAATGGGATAAACCTTTACCTCTCTATTATGTTTTTGGAGAAAGATGCAGTTTTATATCCCCAGCTATTTTGTCTTTTGAATGAAATGAATTTTTAAAAATGAAAGGGAAAATGACAGAAATGAGGGATTCAGGTAAAAAGCTAAACTCAGTGAGAAGCCTTCTGATTTTAGGCATCTGTTTACTTCCTTGCATGTCATGCTGCCTCTGAAAACAAAGTAATGAAGTAAACATAAAGAAGAGCTTTCATCTGTAGCCACAGTAATGATTCTGTGTTAACCAGGAAGAAGAAATGAACATAGAAATTGCCAAAATATCTGCCATGTGATATGCATACATCTGTCCATCTGAAATTACGTTGAGTTGGGGGAATTATTGATGATATAGATAAATTCTTTACATTATCCAGCTCAGGAAAAATCAGCACCTTCTCTCCATTCAAACATGCTCAATAACGAACAAGCAGAAGATAAACTATGAAAACACTATCCTTTCCTAAATAAAAAGGAACACCCTAAAAAGAGCTTTAGTGGTTGTCATCTGTCACTGGAAAGATACTCCTAAATGCTGCCAAGGCTTACGTATATTCAGGTGGGAATCATGTACACCAGTTGCATGTCAGTGTTTGCTAAAGGTACATTGTCTGTGATTCTTAATTTGTTCAGCTATCACATTACTCGTGATCACCCCTGCCCTTTGGCGTGATGCACTGAGTGGCACCAATTCAAACAGAAAACTGTCATTTTCCTGATCACCAGACAAATGAATCCTGAGGAGACAGCACATGAAGTACTGGGTTTTGTTCTGCTTGCACTGAGGTGAGCACAATCCTGCCATCCCATAAATACGAAAAGCAAAATTCTAATAATGGATCTAACATGCCCAGAGAATTGCATCACATGGTTTAGTGTAAAGGTGGTGGCAGTGGGTAGGTAACAGAGAAAAGAAAACACAATGGATTAGATCCTCATGAAGTGTGGGAGCTGAAGGTCTAACCCAGTATTATTAGACTTGATGCTCAGTATGAAGTTAGGTAAAAAGTATTTAGGTCTGAAATCAAACCACTGGATGAGAAAAAAAAGAAGTAACTTTTAATATCCCAAGTATACCAACAAACTCATGATGGATACCTGGGACGGTATCCCTGTCACTCAACTGATAAACAGGAATGTTAAAACATTCTTTATATGCGAGATAACTTGGCACTACGGACTTCTGGTTAAATAATTGTGAAGTGATGCCAGAAGCATATTCTGAAACTGAAAAAATGTTTTTTTGACCATTCTCTGTGATGAAGGAGTTCCTCTATCCCTGAGCCATTTATTGAGCACACAACACATGATCTAATAGGACATCATCTGTTCAAAGTTGGATACCTGACTTTGGAGTATGAGAATCATAAACTTGCTTACGGTCTATCTGGTCTGCAAACACTTCCCCATAGATCATCCAATAGGGCATGTAAAAAATGTTTTTCGCCAGCTTCCACGAAGGCTCCTCATTAGGGAAGAGAATAGCCTGCCTCGCGACACCAAAGCTCATCAGAACGACCAGCATGATGATGACAAAGTACATCATGTCTATCATCTGAATGTAATGACAGGAAAATAGAGAGAAAGAGAGAAAACAGACAATAGTTAGAGGAACTTATTTGTCCATATCCCTCATTACATGCTGCAAAACAAAAAGTTTGTAAATCTCAGAATCAGAATTTCAAAAACCAAATAATTTTTAAAAGCCATTTTCAGTTTTACACATAATAAATTCAATTTTCAAAGAATGTGAAGTGGTACTATTGTGTCCTTGGTTTTACTCAGTGATATTCAATTGTCAGAACAATTTAAATGTTATGAATAGGTCTGAAAATACAAGATACCATCTGGTCACACCAGTTGCCTGAACAAGAGCATAGGTTCAGTGGATCAACAGCCTGGTCTGGGCAAGGGTCGTTAGATCATGTATTGTTTATAGGCACCTAGTGGAAACTGTACCAAAACAAAAGAGCTGACATGGATTATTTTATTCGCTGGTGGTCATTGTCCTGGAGCAAAGGAAGAAAGCTGTATCTAACATAAGGAGTAATGGGTGGCAGAATAGCCTGTTACTGCAACATAAGGGACACCATAGTGGTAACCAGAGAGAAAGGAAAGCTGTGATACTGACTGGAGTAGAGATCAGCTTGATGGGGGAGTCTGACAAAGGCCATATTAAGAAAATGAAAATGCAGATAACTCAATGCTATTTTTCTCCATTGTTGATGGCCTCGTTAGCATATGCACAAGTTTAATTAGTCCTTGCAAACAGTGCCTGCCCATTCAAAATGTTTCTGAAAAAGTGGGACAGCAATCCTACGAGATGCTGAAAAGTGGTTGAAGATTAGAAGAGCTATGCTAGAAAAGACCCTCCAGAGAGCAGTGCAATAGGCATCAAGCGGGTGCAGTAGAAATGCATTATGACTTGAAAGTGAAAAAAATGGTAGTTCTATAAGGTCTCTGGTAAGATCCCTTTAAAAACTTTAGTTACAGGTTTACAGCTTTGATGTAACTTTTGTCTCTCATTGCAACTTGATCCAAAACTCCTCTAAATGTTACACGTTTTAACTTCTTCAGTCTTTGTATTTTCTGGCTCAGCTGCATTCTACCTTCCCTGTGAGGCAGGCATGCAACCAACCTGCACCTTAGCCTGTGGTCCTATCACTCCATGGAGGACCTGCTACAGCTCCTGAGCAGGTCTTCCTCTGACAAGAGCAGGTGGAAGAGAGGACTCGCAGCAGATGGATCTGGCACTGCTGCAGGGGTTCTTCAGTTTTAAAGCACAAGGAGAGAGGCCTGAGGTCAAAAAAACACTGAGAAAGCATCTAACAGAGAAAAGAGAGAGATACACAGGGGTAAACACAAAAGGATATTCTAATCCTTGTTGGGAGAATGTAGGAGAAAGATATGGGTTTTGGTAGGAGAGACTCAAGGAGGTGCAAAGAAGAAAATGGGGACAAGTGAAAAAAGAGCAGGGGAAAACAAGTCTTGAGGTGCATAGAAAATGCAGGAAAAGAAGAAAAAAAATGGAAGAAAAAAGAAGGAAGGAAGGAAGGGAAGGAAGGAAGGAAGGAAGGGAAAGGAAAGAGAAAGGAGAAAGGAGAAAGGAGAAAGAAAAAAGGGAAGGGGAAGGAAGGGGAAGGGGAAGGGGAAGGGGAAGGGGAAGGGAAGGGAAGGGAAGGGAAGGGAAGGGAAGGGAAGGGAAGGGAAGGGAAGGGAAGGGAAGGGAAGGGAAGGGAAGGGAAGGGAAGGGAAGGGAAGGGAAGGGAAGGGAAGGGAAGGGAGAAACCAAACCCCGGGGACACAAAAGAGGATCACTTGGTAAGTCACCAAAAATCCTATGTTATTCAGAACATGAATCTCTCAAGAAAACCTGACTGAAGAGGAATTGGAGATCATTACACCTCAGAGAGCATCCTGAAAAAGGAAAGCTTCATAATTACCTTAATTTCTTACTGATTTTAGAGAAGGAATTAGGAGATGAAACCTGGTTCCTCCTTTCTTTGACAAAACTTTTTTTTCAGGTAGAAATTGAAAACAAGGTATGATACAACAAAATACCTATTTTAAAATGTCATGCAGGCAAATAAATCTAATTAATATTTGGTGGCAATTTAAGGCAATTTCTTAAAGGCTTTCAGTGTCTTTGATCAGGAATCACATGTGTTTGGCTTTATGTTGCAAGACATAACATTTTCAGTGTTATTTTCTATTCAAGTTGCATTTTAGCTTTTCCCTCCCTCAGCTGGGTATCTTTCCAAAACCTCAATAGCTTGTCTGAAAACTAGTGAAATAGATGAGTGAGTTTCCACTGACTCTAATGGGCATTGCGTTAGGCCCTTTTGCCTGTGGGGTCAAATGACAACTGTTATTTTAACAAGGGAATTTCAATCATTTTTGAGAAATCATTAGTCACCTATTTAGAAAAGTGATAAAATGAGGAGCTGTTGGTTTTATAAACAAGTTGGCTCTGTTTCCCCTTTCTTGGTGCAGAGAAGCTAAGAAAATGCAGACATTCCCATACAGTAGGGGAATTGATATACCTCTGACTCTCTTGGTATGCCTCAGCGATTTCATTTTATTCCTAAATAAAAGGGGAGTAAACCTACCAATGCTCAGAGATCAGAAAAGCACATTATAATAAACATATTCTGTTCCTGAAATTAGCATTCAATAATAAATGTTGCCATTCTGCTTCCTCCTCCTCTCTTTGTCTTTCCTTTCGCCCTCTGCTTTTAAACTGCTCCAGCTCATTCTGCCTCCTTAGTGGGTTTCACTTGCATATTTGTTCACAGTGCTCAGAGGTAAAATCTATTAGAGCTATCTTGTTGGCTACAGTGTAGAAGCCAGTGATGAAAAAATTATTTAGCATTGAGAAGATGAAGTAATCTTCCTCCTGAGTCTAAAACTAAGTCACAATAGAAGCTCAGGAAGAAAGGTCAGGCATCAAATAAGGTCTGTTGAGGAATTCATCAGCTGTGATGGGCTTCCGTAAAACTATGCATAACTAGCTTGATGTTCTCCATAGCACTGAATGGTACTTGCAAGATCATGAAATGAAAAAGACAGAATCTAAGGAGGTAAATGGACACATGATGCAAACAAAAATACATCAGGAAGTCCACTGCAGTCTGGAGCAATTCCCAGGGATGACTGTGTATGATATAAATGGTCTGGCCATTACACAGGGGAGGAAGCTGGACAGAAAATAGATATGAGAGGCAAATTTCTGCCACTCAAACCAGTTGGGCTTTGCCTAGGTGGGCAAAGTGAATGTGTTAAGAGTTGCTGAGTACATGGAAAGTTGAATGAGGTATGAAAATCAAATAACAGGAAGGCACAAAATAAAAGAGCTTCCCTTCTTTAACAGTTTTCCACACCTCCAGAGTACTGTGGTAGCTAAATTCAACACCCTCTGAGTGGGTGTTGAGCCTACAGAGGCTAGTGATTTTCCTGCATTTATCTTCCACAGAAAGTGGAGTGAGGTTTGATTTGTTGTATGTGTGAGGATGACAAAGGAAAGAAAATTATATTATCCTTCTGACTTCAACCACTGCTTATACTGTTGGTGAAGCTGGGCTCCCATCAGCCATCCACAACATTGACTACTGGAAGTTTGTTATTCATGGCCAATCTGTTTGCTAATGAACTGGTCTTCAGACTGCCTTTGCTAGTACCACAGCTCTGAAACTTTCTGTGTGAGGCACCTGTGAAAAACGCAGCTGACTAGGTGGACAATTGGTTTTTAGGAGTTTATTTATACACTATGTACTACTTGAGCTCCAGTGATCACCAGATTACTCTGGTGGAAGAACATAGTCCAGGTGGGGCAGGAAAGAAACAGATGATAATGCAGTATTTTCCCTTTGGTCTTTGGCCCATTCTCTTGTCCTGCTGTCCCTTTACAGTAATCTCCAGCAAGAACCATTCAGTGTTTTCACCTCTGGAGTTCTGTAAAATCCTTCCCATCAACTTTCTATTGACTTTCTTGAAGGAAGGTCAAAATCCTGTTTGCAGGATATAATGGTTCAACAACCACTTGTTTTTGGATTTTCCTTCTATCTTTTTTTTTTTTTGCAATTCCCCGCTCCCACCCACTAAGCTGTTCTTGATTTGTCAAGCCCAAGACTATGGGTTTGGAGTTGAAAGCTGATAAATTGAAGAGATAAAACAAGGGTTTCCCTGTCAACTGTTAGGCAGGGAGCTGTACTCGACATATGTTTTGCATTTCAGTTTTATACCTGCTTAGAATCACTGAGCTTGTTGTGATTAATGTAATATCAAGGAAGGACTGTAGTCCCTGCATTCATTTTCCTTTGATGGAGAGGGAGAGTGGCTGGGTATTTTATTTAGGCAGACACAACAGCCTATTTGCACTTGCTGATTATTGCCCACATAGCAATCAGACAGCAGTAATATTTGTGTTTAGGTTACTTTTTTTTTACTGAGTGCAGCTTCAAGGAGTTTTTATCCAATTCTTTTAAAAAATGAATCTTAAACCCTAGAATACATGAAACAGCCATGATTTATCCAACAGAAGCTGGATAGCTGCATATAAAACATAAGCATGTATATTAGTTACTTGTGCAGGTAGTAAAATATCGGGGTTGTGCACTGGTAAACTTAGCCATTTCATTTCACTTGTATGAGCAAAATGCTGACTTAATGCAAATTTTCTACTGAAAAGTAAAAAGAAAAGGCCAAAAAGTCAAAAGCTACACATCTGGCAGAAAATATCTCTTGGTCTTTCCTGTATGCATTTATTATTACATAAACTATTCATACTCTTGCCCTGTTATGCATGTGTGGTGTGGCCAGGGAACAGAGGCTGCAGTTAATGCAAATGGATTCCTCATCTCACATGGACACACCTGAACCGTAAAGATGGAAGAACATATGGAAACAAAGCAAACTACAGAAAGGTCATAGTCCAAATCATATTACAGCTTTGAATCACTTTTGAACCACTTTTTTTTTTGCCACCTTAAGAAACCACTTTGCTTTACAACCAGTTCAGAATTAGCAGTCTTTGTAATTTCCACAAATAACGCAGAGATGTGTAAGATGAGTGGCTTTGCTGTTGAAGAAGGATCTCAGAGAAAGACAAGTAATACATCATCTAACAGAACAGGGAGAGTCTAATCCTCAGTCCTGGGGATTTTGAGTCAATAAGGCACTGTTTTATAGTTTATAAAAAAATTGTGTAAAAAATAAACCCGCAAATATCTACAAATCATTGGCCAAAGACATTGAGTTTGGAACATACTGATAAAACACAGGAGTACAATAACTTCTCTTACCATTTTCCCAATCATCATAACATATGGTCCCAAATACTTGTTTACTCCAAAGATGTCTAACAACCGTATATACCAGTAAATGATATTAACACAATATATGACTCGGCCATCACTCCGGAGTGGCAGATCTTGCAGACGGAGCACCATCCCAACGGAGAACAGGAGGATAGCTATGAGATCAGTAACGTTCCAGTACTCCTGGAGCCAAACTTTCACCTTCTGTAACAGTTTCCCGGGTTCAGACATCAATATCTGAAGGACAGAGGACATGGAGAGCAAAGGGAGTGAGCTGTCTTTAATTTAAGCTTGATGAAGTCTATAGTAAACAGATATGTGCCACACAGGTGCCAAGAGCAAAGCTGATAGACTTCTGTCATGTAAATATCTCATGTACTCTCTGTTTTTTTTGAGAAATCTTCCATTTCAACCATTCATAGCCTGCATATACTTAAAAAAAAGATAAAAACTTGCTCGAAACTTCCCCTGAAATCAGAAGAAAGACAAGTATATCTTTCTGTTTTTCAAAGTCATTGACTCTACTTAGAGACTTGTAATAGAGGGAGAATCACAGAAAGATATTTCATCAGAAAATTAGTATTTAAAGAAGCTTTAGAATTACAGAAAATTATTCTAGAATGTGTATCAAACTGTCAAGAAATAATTAACAACCACAAAGACCTGGATTTACCATTTAATCCAGAGAGATACTAGCTACTACTTGGATCTGGTTTTGGAAATTAAGTTCTACAACTGGGACTATAATTCACAAAAATAATTACTCTTAACCTGATGAATTTATCATCATTCTATTTGCAAGATCATTTGGGAGACTTGATTGTTTTCCTGAGATACTGTTGAAACTATTCCCCAAGTGATTTCTATGAATAATTCCTAGCTTTTAGTGAGGTAGCAAGCTGTTTGTTTTAATTTTCTATATTTAGCCTGTGAACATTTGAGCAGACTCACACAGTTTCTTAAAAAGATGAATGCCATTCTTATAATTTTCATATAATTTATTTTCAGAATGAATTTTAGGCTGATCTTCTGTGAACAATCTTCAACATCTGCTTAGAAATCCATTATGAAAAATGTTCTTGATAAACTTTTGTGGAAAGGACAATTTGGGGTGAATGATTAGACACGAATGGCACACAACAATTCCTGCCAGCAGCCTCTCATCTACTGAGCCGGCAATGCTTTGTGTCCATCAGTGTTGCAGAGTGCTCACGTGTCTACTGACACCATTTTCCTTTTTACTTGGTGTTAGTGAAGTACACTCATTATAGGACACACAAGTAGTGTCTTTCCCTCTGTTCTTTTTATTTATAACGTAGAATTTACCGTACAGTGTTTGAAGTCTGTCTTTGAAGTCTAAGTGGCTGTTGCAAGACCACTTTTAGTCTAGACCTCAAAAGCATTTGCTGCAGAAAATACAAATGTAGACGGTAACACATTCAGCCTAGGGGTACAAATGTGCTGTTTTAGCTGAGGCCAATTTGACTTGTGTCCATTTTTATCAGGGCTGAATTTGGCCTCTGATGTCACTGCGGAATAAATGCACATTTGGCCAAGTGAAAAGGGCAGAGTGGTACAGCAAGTGGGAGAGACCACGAGGGGCAACTTCTCTCTGTCTGTAGGCTGAGCACCACCTTAAACGCTGTCCCTGCTCTACGTGTCTGCTTTAGCATCTCTGGGGAGATGTATGATATTGCTTGACATATTAAAAATTTTCAAGATTAAAAGGAGGGAATAATATTAGAAATGTGCTTCAAGATTCAATATGGATTCAAATTTTCCCCCCAGCTATGTCTGGGTTTTTAAAAAAGTGTTTGCATGAGATACTTGAATTAATTGTATTTGGGATGGGGTAAGGATTTGAACGTTGCCTTTTCCGTTCCCATGTTATCACCGTGTCTCCCTGTCCACTCTATTATAATGAATCTCCTTTTCCTCTCCTTGAAACATACTTCAGTTTCTGTGCCATATTTCAAGGAATAGAGTTGGACTTTAAGATATGTCAGAAGACCACCCCACACTTGTGGATTCTATTAAACATGCATCACGTAGAAATCTGAATAGAGAAATTCTGTGGGAGAAAGAGAAAGAAAGAAAGACATTCTCGATTTTAAAATCGAGGAAGGCAGATTTTATTTTTAATGCTGTGTTTTTAACAATCTATTTTCTGAGGGAAAAAAAGCGATTTTATGATAAGCCTGCTTATAAAAAACTATCCTGAGAAAATAACAGAAACTGATTAAAATAAAACAGATTAAAATAAAAAAAAGCTCATGCTTATTTTTTTTTATTCTGCCTTTCCTGGTTGGAGTGATTTTACCTCTCTCATCTTCTCTATTCCAAGAGTGAAAATGTATGAGATGACAATCCATTCCTGTGTAGATGGCCAGCGATCCATCTTCACTAACACTATATAATTGAACAGCATCAAGTAACCTATATATGCCAGCTGTAAAGAAAAAAAAAAAAAAGATGTTATCAATGTTCACTATATTTATACAACTGAGCCAGTTTCTTGGGTATGATCTGATATTCCTAACTCCACTGTAACCAGAGTTAGACAAAAGAACAACCAGATGGTGTTCTGGGTTGTCTGTAAAAGCTCACGTTAGATCAACATACAGTGTGAAATCTTAAAAATACAATGCACAAATGTCCTCTCCTCCAGCCACATCCGCATCCCTAATTAAATTGTATTCATGCAGTCCCCCTGGATCATCTCACAGTGTCAAGAACTCTGACACCCCTATGCCAACTCCCAAACTAAGTTACCTATGTGAAGATCTCTCCCCTATCTGCTTCTAATTCCCTTTAACATGCATCCTCTGTGTTTTATCTCCCTGTTCATCTAACCTAGGCTGACTCTGGCATTCCAAATTGTTTTTGCATAATCCTTGCCTGAAGCTTTAAAGGTCCTAGATATTGCTAGAGTTCTCCTACACAGTGTGGTATTGACCTAACTTATGCTGTGATTGTCCCCAAAACACTGCTACTCCTACTCACATTGTTGCAGCAAGGAGCCAGGCATAGCCATGCATTCATTTGCCTTGTATTTTTTGCAAACTTTTTTTGTATAACTGTTGTGATTTTCCTTCTCTAATATATCTAACTTCTGGAATAATTTTTGATACAGTGGAAATGGTCAGCTAAAAAGAGACAGACAGGAAAACTGCATCACCAAGTTCACAAAACTCAGAGAAACCTGAGTGTCAGTCACACTGGAGCATGGATTGTTGCAAGGATGAACAGCTGGGGTCTGTGGTGGAAAGAATCTGTCTGTCTGCCTTTCAAACACCAGCCTTACAAGAAAATGCATCTTAAGCCGGATTTAGATCAGAGAAAAGATGATTCAGTTCTGTGCAGAAAGATTTTAGTCATTGTGGCAGAAAGCTTATTCTATACATCTGTATTTCATTTAGTTTTTCTCTCTCAGCTGTGTGTTACAACTATTGTATACTTAGTGTCAGACTGAAGATGAAACAACACAGAGGGGCTTGAAACTTTTGGCTAGGATTATTTCAGTGTTCAGCACCTCACAGAACAGGATTCATAGTCCTGTGGTGTTTGGTAGGGAACATCAGTTCTGCTCTGTGTAAAAGCCAGAGAGTTCTGGGTTTTCCTCCTAGAAGAAGTTGCTGGTTTGAAGTACACTTGAGAGAAATATTTACATTTGCCATAACTGTCAGTACAGAGAAGACAGCCAGTTGAATCACTGCTTCTTGTCCATATAAAACAGTAGAGGAAATTATCTCATTTGTCTTTCAGGTTGTGCATGACGATGGATTGCAATACAAAGGTCTAGAGATCTTGTAATGAAAGGTCTTTTCTTAACACTTATAAAGGAGATGAAGAGCAATATTGACTTAGGTGAGCATTTAGGATGGCAGCTGAGTCAACAGAAGCTCTGTCTGTGCCAGCAGAACTGGAGGTATTCAAAACCCACCTGGACATGCTCCTGTGTGACCTGATCTTGGTGGACCTGCTTTGGCAAGGACACTGTATTAGATGATCTGTAAAGGTCCCTTCCAACTCCTATCATTCTATGATTCTATGATGCATGCCTCCCTAGCTGAGACAACATCTTCTGTTATAGTGCAAAAAGCCAGCTGATATGTTGCCTAACATCATCCTTCTTAGATCTCATTATTAATTATCAGCTGATGTTATTAATTTGGTCTGACTCAGTGGCCTTTGGCGAGCATTTGCACTTCATATGGCAAAAGAATAGGGACACTAAGGTTACAAATATTACAGAAATCACAAGATCCTCAGCATAACTGGGGGGTTTTGCTTCTTGGTTTTCTTTTGAGGTGCTGTTTTTGACTTGTCTTGGGCTTGCTGTTTCTTGGATTTTTTTCTCAATTCAAATTTACTGAATATTGCTGAAATTTTTTTCTTGGCAGAAAAAAAAAATAAAGCTGATTTAAGAACAAAATGATGCTGAAACTGCAACACTCTAACCCAAGAAACAAGCCCTTCAGAAAATGAGTTGATCCTGCCTTCCAGGAAGATGTCTTGTTCCCATACTGTGGTAAAACCTCAGAACAGCTAGACCCTCTTTTTTTTGCTTTTAAATGGCTTGGTAAAAAGCTAGGGGCTACCATGAGAGAGGGCTGTACCTGAAAAACTAAGGAGTGGAATGCTTGCAGAGAAGTTTCTAGGTGACTTGCTCCCTGTCCTCCTATGGATGCCACTCCACTCTGTAGAAAATACTCAGATACTCATCACAGTAAGGGGCAAACCTGGAGATTGTACCAGAGGGAAAGTGCTTCAAGAGGGAGATGACCCTTCCCTTTTCTCACTGACTACAATAGCTAAATGATCATAATATGCAGTGGTCCTAAAGTGCAAAACTTTGGCTAAACCTTTTTTAATGTTTAAAAGATGACTCTTGGGGTTGAATTTCCCCTGCAGCTATTCCTCCTCAGAAGAGGTAGAAATGTGGCTTCTTACATCCTGCTAGCATCTCAGCCTAAAGCTAGTAGCTAAAAGGGGAAGGTCATCCTCTTTTCCTCAAGCGACCTGGGAGATGAAACATTTGAGTCATGGTTTTCAACACAACAGGCACAAAAAAAGGCACAAAACAGAACAGTTTTGAAACTACTACATGTCCAGAAAGGCTAATTTTTTTTCTGTTGAGAGAAAGCTGTTTATTTCAGCTCATCTGCTAAGCCAAGATGTTACATACTCAAACAACCCCACATTTAACCCACTGCTGTGTATTTTAAAGATGAAGGTGGATATAGCTATAGAATATTAACAGATAGATAGATATAGAATAATAAAATTATTTTAAATGGCACACAATAGCTGTAAGTATTGTCCGTTGTCTTGCATTTTGGACTGTGGGATGTAAAATTTGGAGGATTTATTTTGAAATCTATGGTTAGTATTTCTGTCTGTGTGCATATCAAAAGTGTGATAGACTGTGCAACATTAATTCTTACGTGAAAGTTGTTTTGCTTTTAGTCTCCAGGAGTTTCTCAACATACACAACTGGTCGAGCACTGCAGCCAGAATCCACCTTAATTTTCTCTTTGAGTTTAGTGTAGCCAAGATCTAGTTTTATAAGTGACCTTGATTAAGATGTGCCTTAGGACATAAAACTGTAGGAACAGGTCTAAACAGAAATGCAATATTGATCTTTTTCTCTCATTTCAGAACTGAACTAACAGGGAGAACCAGGATGCTTCTTTCTGTTTACAGTGTAAAGGCTTCTCTGGTTACATACATTTTGCAATTGATAATGACAGCAGGCTGCTGATGAGCAGCTTCTAGACTCAATCGATGCGATTAATGTTCAGTGGCCACATTGTTTAGCAAGGAGTTACTCTGAGTTGCCAAACTGGAGCTATTTGTTAGCACAAAGTATCTACCACAGTTTAGTTTCTGTTGATGTGAGTTTCTCCTGCTGTCTGTAGACGTATTGCCTGGATCTCAGCAAGGCAATTTTTCTTAAAAGTTGCTTACAAAATGATGCATTCTTTGTGATTTGCTGTGCATTCAGCAGAATGAAATGTAAAACATAACTTGGAAAAAAAAACTGGAAAGAGCCATCTGAAATCATCTGGCCAACGTTTTTGTTGGAAATCACTAATGGAAAATCTACCATCTCCTTACACAGCTTACAACAGTACTTCTCAGAATAGTTTGAAATTGTCTCCTAACAGCTCAACTAGCAAAGCTTTGCTACAGTTAAAATCATTACTTTCTGTCCTATTTAGCAAGGATTTGGAGATTCTTCCATTTGTTCCTCTCTGCAGCTGCTTACACATTTTGAGGACTACTATATTCTTTCTACAGACTTCTTTTTATTTCCAGAGAAAACAATCTCACTTCCTAAAATCTCTCCCCTTATTCTATGTTTTATAGGCTCCTAGTAACATTTTTTTTGTTCTTTTTTTGTGTCCTTCAAACCAGTCCATAGTCGCTGCATGATGCATTCAATACAGAACTCCAGCCAAGAAGAACACTTTCTGTGTTCATTTTATTTTTTGATCTCATCCATCTACATTGTAGTGCATTTTGCAAGTTTAGTAACTCATCTCCATCCCATCATCCAAATTTTGAATGAAAATATAAGATAGCACCTTATGTAGGAGAGACTCTAATGGAATCCTTCCAGTCCTTGCTTCTAGTTTGATGGTAAATAATTAATATCTACTCTTGAGGACTAATTGTCAAGAAGCTTTGTATCCACATAGTAAATTTGATACAGTAGTTAGTAATTTGTCTGTGAGAATATCCTGTAAAGTTTTTGATACTATCTTACTTTAGTCAAAATATATGTCTTTTTTTTCCCCTGCTCCATCTGAAAGGCCCGTTTCTTCATAACACAGGCAAATTATACTTTTTTGACATAATTTGTCCATGAGAGACGTACATTAGCCTCTACTCATGTCTTTGTTATTTTGTGGGTGTTTACACAAACACTTTCTCTGAGACACACTGCAGACTAGTCAAAACAGAACAAATAAAACATGTTCCAAGAAAAGATGTGCTCTATATGTTTCTTTCTTCATCACTCACTATACAATTTGATATCCTGATTCAGACCAGCTTCCCATTGGGCTTACTGTTGGGAGATGTCCTATTGGAAATTCTCCTATAGCGAATTCCTTGGGAGCACTGACTGCAGCAAACTGCTACTTACTGTTGTATTTCAAGAAAAAAATACACGGTCATTAAAATTTTAACCATCAACTGCCTGAATGAAATAGTAGTCTTTACAAAAGTCCTAGACAGGTTTGCAAGTGCTGTCTGACCTCCACAAAAGCTTTTTATTAAACCAGTTATGGATAAAGCCGTCCAATGCACACAGATGCAGACTTTCAGTGAAACACACAAGATGACCTTAATCCCACTTCAGAATTTGTACAAATAGTAGTAATATAGCAGGAAGCATTTCTTACTGTGTAAAACCAAAATTTAACGATGGGAGCATTGTAGAACTCATAAATCTTTCTTCCAACAGGGATCAGTCTGTGCTTGCTCTGAACTTCCTCTTCCTCTTTCTTTCTTGAGGACTCTCCATTCCCTCGTCCCAGCATTGCCTACAAGAAAGTAGATAGTTGTGTTTCTTTCTTTGTGAAAGACAAATTAAGCTATTGGTTTTAAAATCTCAAAAGAAAATTATTCAAAACTTCCGTGATTTCTTGTTCTTTAGACAAAACCAGGTGACCACAGTTAGGTGTAAATTGCTTTGTTCTCAGATTTTTTTTTTTTTTTCCTCAGGGAAGCTGCTGTATAATACTTTATAACTTGAAAAAAGCAATGCTTTGGCAGAAGCTATCAGCACCAGTGTGAAAGACTTGACTGGTGGACAAAAAATGAGATATGGAGAATATTTCTCCTTTTTGCTGTACAGGCAGCTGAATTTTTATTTGATCACAGCTTTTTGTGGTGTATTTCTACACAAGTAACCAATGCACACAGAAAATACATAAGTTTTGGTTTTAAGCAGAGAGAAGTTTATAAGGCTGATACTGAGGCTGAGAGAGAACAGCAGGGAGAAAGATGAGTTGGCAGTTGCTGGCTCTGGAAGCAATGAAATTAGTGACTTTTTTTACATTGATCACTGGATCTGTCACAGGCGATGATCCCCCAGTGAACTTCATATGGATGTAGCGGACTGACCTGTAGAGTTCACTGCAGCATTAAGGCCTCAGGTTGAAAGATCCTTCTATATGGTCGTAGCTTCTTCCATAATGAAGTTCCAGACTGCTCATGCACTGCCTCCATTAGGCCTGACCTCATTGTTACTACTGCAGACTCACTGATGAGCTATGCTGAGCTCTGAAAATACGTACTTAAGAAGGGCTCAGATACAAGGGCAAACCTAACAGGCAAAAGATGGTAATACTTTGTTTACCCTTCTTGGTCAGCCACAGAGAGGTAGAAGGAGTGACTAAACTATTTACTCACTAAATTAATGCTTAAAGGTGTTCCTTTGAGTGTAGAGTACAGTATGCTTTATTAAATGTTTTTTCTGAAACAATTCTTCTGTGAAGAGTAGACCAAGAGTGGATTTTAGGTCACCATGCCCTTGGTAATTTCTTACTATTTAGTTTGTGGCAGCACCTATAGGTTGTAGCACTTCTGCACATAAAAGCATTTACAAGAATTGAGATACAACTGTCCTATCCAAATATGCAGGGATTGCATGATATTTTTGTTTAAATTAGTCTACAAGTTTTTCTACAAGTAGATCAAAGCACTTTTGCACTTTCATGCTAACTGAAGTGAACTTCCCATAGATAACATTGTTCTCATCAGCAACTTAAAAAAATAAGCCCCTAAAAAGAACAATTAGATGCCAGAAGTATTGTCTTTCAATAAGAAAGTCCTTCATTTATCTCTGGGCTCTCTGATTCAATAGGATGTTCAGCACATCCTTGACTACTCAGCTTCAGCTGGGCTATTTGTACAGGTTCTAATGTCCTGCAGGAACAAGAGATGCACTTCTCACATATTTAAATGAAAGAATCACAGTCTTTCCCATGCTTCCTTTTTTGATACCTCACGTCTTTGCTCCTATAGTAAAACAGTAATTTATAATGATAAAGTGATGAATACTAAGCAGATAGTCTGCAAGAACATGAGACAGGCCAAGAAGATAGAAATTTCTTTGCTTCTCCCTACCTCCTGATGCTGTTTTAGGGAAAGCTGCCATCTGCTGCTACAGTTTTCTGTAGCTTTTCCCAAGGCTTTGTCTCTGCTGTCCTCTGGTGCTCAAGAATTTTGCAGCAGAGTGAAAACAAACGATGGCAGCTTTAACAAATGAGCAGTGCCGTGCCGTGCTTTGGTGAAAGGGGATATTGTACAGAGTTTAAATCCCTCACAATTTTATACATTTAATTCTGAAACACTCTTAGCTCTCACTGGAATCACTGAGTTGTGGATGTTTTTAGGATAATGCTGTTTCAGTTACTGGATTTATGCTCATGCATGCCAATTTCCTGTTTGCTATTGCTTTCTTGTTGATGATGATGCTGTAATTTTGTTTTCTTACAGTTATTTTTTAAAATTAATGGTATTTTATAATACTAACCTCTCCCTTGCACCACACTACAGATGGGGAATTGCTCTGATATAGCTGGGGATTAGATTTGACCTGATGTCCCCAACTGTTAATTATATCACTGTATTAACAAATTGAAAGGCCTCCCCATTAGAAACATACAGAAATAACCAAAATGACTCTGTTAATAGAATAGCTGCAATGCTCAATGTGAACAAATGTGTTTTCCATTGCAGAGGGAAGCAATAGGGTGGGAATAACTCAAGACACTGCTCTGTGTGGGCGGCATCTCTAATAAACAATTTTGCCCATGATTCACCATGAGTCATGCAAGGTAAGCCTGACAGCAGCTCAGCTACATTGTAAAGTACATCACAGCTGCATCACTGTAGCCTGAGGGGATTGATGTGTGCACAGTTTTTATAAGGAGATATTTCTAATCGAGATTCTGGGTTTTGGGTTTTTTTTTTTTTTTTTGGGTCACGTTTTGTTTTATATATTTGAGGACTTTTCATTCAGGACACTTTTGGGTTGTGCATTTTTGCATTAATATATGTTAATGATCCCATAACATATTTATCTGTTTTATAACTAAATATCAGGAATTTCAGTCCTGCTAGAATCAGCATAGACTCTTCAAATTTTATCCTTAGTGAAATCTACGTGCTACATATAGTGAAATCTGCATGGTACATATATACTTGCCCCATATTCACGCAGAACTGGTGTGGCAGTAGTATGTAGCTGCGTGGATATAGCATATCTCTTTCTGCACAACGTACTGTATCCTATACTGTGTATGGAAACGTTGCCTCCAAGGCAGTTGTTCTAGGGTTACCATTTTCTGCCTTGAAATACTGGAAGGGAAAAAAAGGTTTAAAGCCTTTCAATCACAGGCATGTAAAACTGGATTTTGTATGTACTCAGTAGTACTTTAGGGTGAATACAGGAGAGCAAGGCTAAAGTACCAGCAGCGGTATCACTCTGGATGTTGAGCACAGCGAAAGACATGGAGAGTGCAGGTCAGTTGTGCGGTACTGGTATGAGGGGCTTCCAAAACCCCCAGAAAAACAGAGGGAAATCTCTCCTTATGGAGAAGGTTGGCACCTCTTCCTCATGACTGCTAGTACCATCTCCCACTGTTGTTTTCCAGATAAACTGAAGGGGTGCCTTGCTGCATGCATGTGAGATGCTGTGAGCACCACTACCCTGATGGGGTGGGTGAGATAGGCCAGAGGCACAAGGAAACTGGTCTTCAGCCCTTCTTATCTTAAGAACTGTATTTTTAGTGATAAAATATTTGGCTAGCACTTGCCATGGAGAAAAGGCTACTCGTACATACTACAGATGAGATAATATGAGCCCAGAGGCCAATACAAATAGCTTTGCTGCTGCTGAAAAGCGCTAACTCTGGTTTAAGTGATGCCCATGGAAGTACATAATTCCTGTTTGATGAGGAAAATTAGAATAAAATGAGAAAAAGGCCAACTTAAACATCTTCTAAAGGACTTAAAATATAACCATTCATTGAGGAACTCTAATGTCCAAGTAAGATGACACTGAATAGTGATAAGGGTGCTCCTGGTTATGGCTTCAAGAATCAATGTTCTTTCAGGAGAAGGGTAGACTGCTGGGGTTACTGACCCACACAGAAAAACCAGTCACTAATTAAGGCCTTAGTTAGGGGCCTTATTGTATTCAAAATGTCCCTGGCCTTTAGACTTTAGTGCCCTTCTTCTCCTCCATGTCTAACATTCAGGATTAACTGCATGCATATATTGTGGTAAATTCCTTGGTGCTGAGAGAGGGGTGATCAGAGCACTATTCAAGCTTTTTTTTTTTTTTTTTTTTTTTTTTTTGTGGGTAGTTGCTATAAGGAAAGTCTGTTGCGTAGCATCTAGCTGTTAAAGAGATGTGTGCTCAGCACTCTCCTATATGTTATAAAGTTAAAAGCAGGTGTGAGTAACAAGTAGTTTACAGTGAATAAACACTACATCCTTATGTACATCCAAATGTCCTGCTACTCACCAGATCCTTTGAGAGGAGCACAAAATAAATACAAATTCACATGCAGATGCACCCATCCTGTAGTTTTCATGATCCCATTATTCTGTGTATGAGGTGTAAAATAGTGCAAAAATGACTGTGGCCCTGTACTTCATCCACTCTGTACAAGCACAGTCCAGAGGAAGGAGATGGCTCTTTTAGCTCCCCATTAGTCACCTGGGTTTAGCAGTGCAGGACACATAAGACTTCATAAGAAATCAAGGAATAGACCTCGATTAGATGTGGTCTCTTTACCGTAGCAGTACTTCTAGAAAAAGGCATATGGGCATAGCATTATAGCAATATAGAGACTTGAGGTGTGTTCCTTGAGAATGACTACATATAGAGTTAGGCAGATTGTTTGGATGGTACACTATTTGCCACAAACAGACTAAAATAGGTGGCTAAAATAATTTGTAGTTCATCAGTTTTGTTTATTTAAGGTTTAAGCTGAGGAAAACTCAAAACCCAAACTGTGGAAAATTTTTGAAAATGTTTTAGATAATCATGTGCCAATTAAGTAAGTGAGTGAAAGACAACTGTTGTGTCACAAAAACCCCCAAACTCAAACCCGAAAACCAATGGAAAGCCATTTGTTTGTCCTGAAAGGAAATATGTGGAGAAAAATACGCACATTATTCTGACTGCAATAGTTGCAAGCTATAGTTAGGGTGAGTGACTGATCTATTGAGCTAGAGTTCAGCAATTGATTAAACATTTGTGATATCACATCACAAACAATTATTCATCTTACTGAAATGTGAATAAGGTATCCTTATCACAGCTAAAGGAAAATATTACAATAGCACTTCCTAAACAGTCTTGCAAGCCTTCTCTCAGCAGTGGAGAAGAAACACAACATAACTTTTGGCAGACCATTTGGCTAAGTCTGCAACAATGCAAAACGAAAGCTAAAATATTTTTCTACATTTAGAACATGCCAGGTAGCAACAGTCACCCTGACATAATGCCTGAAGGTGACTAAATATAACTGTCTATGGCATCTAACCACAGAAATATATGCAACAATCTCTTTGCCAGCAAATCAGTTCTCACCACTGAAAGGCACCTGAGTGAAGCTGTGTTAGAAGTCCTAAAGCCCAGGATAGATTATAGACAGAAATATTGTCAGCAGTAGTGTACCAAAGACATTGTTTTTAAACTTGCTGGACTCCACAGAAACAGTTCTTATTTAACAGAAAAGTTTTAAGTGTCTGAAACTTCACTAGAACGATGCATCGAATTTGAAGGAATTAAGGGCAGAGTCGGTGACAGGAAAGAGAATAGGACTGTGAGCACACAGAAGAGAGGAGAGAGGGAACATCTAAGACTTGTCTGGACAAGCAGATCCAGTTGACTCATCACTTCCTTGTAGCAGGAGTCAGAAGGTAAAAGAAAACACAGTATTGTAGACAAGAAGCCAGGAGCTGGGATAACTGCAGAGACGGAAATGACTTCCTCCCCAAATTTCTCCCCATTGTCAAGAAAAAGGCAGCTTGAAAAGTGCTTATTAGATTTGAATAGGCACTTCATAAGTGGATCAGAAGCCAGTGAAAATAAATTGCAATTAATAGCTAATGAGCAGAGAATGACTCATTGCTGCTGTTCTGGCTTCTGGTCCCTCCCAACGGCCAGGTTCTTGCCTGCAAACGGGTCCTGTAGGTGGGTCTGGTGGGCTGCTCCTTCGGCTTGCCTGCATATTGGGTCCTGTAGGCAGGTCCTTCTGCCTGCCTGCAGACGGGGTCCTGTGGGCAGCTCCTGCTGTTTGCCTGTGGGAAACAGTCTGGGTTTTTTTGGTTTTTTTTTGCTTTTTGCCTTTTTTTTTTTTTTTTTTTTTTAAAGTAACCAGGAAAATCCATTTTACATCTATGCCTCTATCCTGACCTTGACCATTTAGGGATAAGTTTTAAGCCTTTCAACGACACTGCAGTCAAACCCAAAACAAAGCAAACCAAACCAAGTTAAGGCAGGTCAGATAGTTCATATGATAATTGCCCAAATTATAAAATGTTAATCAAGCCTGGTAACAAGAGACTGGTATTAGATGACCTGTATAGTTTTCAGAGCTTTAGCTATTTGACTCTTTTTGCGGTGCTAATAGCTCTTCTAAGGCAACATAACTAAGACAGACAAGTCCACTCTTACACAATTCTGCAGAACTGCAGAAGCTCTTAGTGAGGACTGAGCTAATGGCTGAGCTATTAGCTAGCTGCTTCCTAAAATTTTCAGTGGATTGGAAACTGTATGTGTATATGTGTGAGACACAATGACCACAAATCCATAAGGAATTTGAAAAACATTTTAATCATTTTTTCTTGATTGTTTGCACACTTACTTGCCCTCTAATTAAGTTAACCAAGAGGGAAAAAAACCCCTCATCTCTAGTTTCTATGAAACTTTGGGCTTTTTCACCCAAAGGAATACTTAGTGAGGTTCCCTTCTACCTGAGCATTCCATCCATCTACAATGTCTGACTGCTTTCAATTCTGAAATCGCATGAATCGATTTTGACAACCTGCCATCAAATGGAATCAGAATATGAGGATATTTCATCACAACACGATGCTTCAGCATCACCATGCACTGCTGCAGCATTGAGACACAACGATGCCAACTTGCCTGGTTTTAGTCCCACTGAGAAGGGAGTGTTAAGAGTAATATACTATCATCTACTAAATTTAGCCATCATACAGCCTGCAACATCCACAGAAATGGGAACAATAAATTGACAGCACTCAGGCTGGTGATTAATTGTTGGCACTTACAGTCAGTTCCATGTCCTCCTCCTCTTTTTCTTTTACTGGCTTCTCTGGTTCCTCTGGCTCCTTCTCTTGAAGATGGATCTCATTGGCTTGGGACATGTAAGGCATATCATCTTTGTTCTTGAACTCCAAGCTGAGGATTGAAGGAGGAAGTAGAATTCCTAGAATTACCTAAAGCAATAATAATGACAACAATAATAATCACAGTAAACAGATTGCAGTCATGATGGTTACTTAGTATCAAAGGGAACTAGTCCCTCAGGACATTCAGGAAAAGAAAGATATGTGAGTTTCTATGACAATAGAGTATTTGACACTTTGGGTTATGTTATCAGAGCTCTGTAATGAAACAAAGCATGTAACTTCTATTAGTATTGCTGTGAGTGCTATGGCTAATTGCCTCTCTTGAGTATTTTATCTGCTCGCTCATCAGCTGCATATTGTTACATATAAGAATATACTTACAAAATATTACATAAGGTCAGCAGTAAGTGGGATCTACACCAGGGGTGTTCACACCTTGGACCTGCAAATTTTAGCATTTTACATCATAGATAGTGATGTAAACAGTATTAATTTCTACAGAGAGGGTTAATAGGTAGCAAGCTCTCTGTGTCCTTACTTAAGGTGCACAGCTAGTCGAAGAGTAACCATATGTAGATCTGAGGAGATAAGGCAAAGCCAGCAACAACAAATGCTGACGTGTTTGGCTGCATAGTCCCCTTAGATTTTGCTTCAGTAACCTGGCAGCCATGCAATGCTAACGCTAACATCAGCTCTTTCTTTTCCGCTTTTCCTGCCTTACTATGTGGGTGTGCAGAAACCATTCGAATTATCTGGTGTGGATTTGTGCAATGAATGATGCTTGGGGTTAAATCAGTAGTATAACTGAAGAGATATCATAGTAATAAAAAATAACTGACCTATCTGTATTTGCAAGCACAATAGCTTTTCTTGGTTTTGCTGTAATCTCATGGAAAATGATTTTGTTATAAACCTCTCCCTAAATGACAGTGAAATCAGATAGCTTGTTGGCAGGCCAGGGAGGGTGACTGCTTGCTTCTGCTCGTCACATTGACAGACAGCATGTGTGTTGTTGAGACCATCCAAACTAACACAATTAGAAGCAGTTAGCACAGATGAATGCTGTGCCTAGCCTTGGAAGAGCTGGGCAGCAGGCTGCCTGCACTGCACCTGCACTCAGCTCTTGCAAAAAGATGCGTCCAGGGAGAAGGGATTACGGGCAGACTTGGCTTCCCAGAGAGGCTATTTTTAAGAACAGGCAGAATTAACAATTGCCTCTCCCCCTCCCACTGCTGCTATACATCACCATTGAGACTAAATAATTACACTGAGCCTTCTTGCCATTTGCCAATTTTGATGGGAGAAAATTGTTCATGGGAAATAATCCATGACTGATGCTTGCAAATTTATTTCTTTGCCACACTGCCTCTTGCTTGAGTAGCTTGTCGACTGCATTAGGTTTAAACAGGACTTGCTAATGAGCTTCAGTGAAACAAAACACAGACTAGAAAGGGAGTAAAAGATCCTTGTGAAATCCTGATGTTACAAGAAGCTGAAAGGAAACAGTTTCCTACCTTCAGCTACTCATTGTGAAAGGAAGGACTATTTAAAGGAAGGTTTAAGAGGCGCATGCTGCAAAGGAGAAAGCATGTGGAAATGAGTTGGTGCAGTAATCCCTATCTCTACCCAGGCTGAACGTCTGCAAAGCCAAGCAGTGGACAAGGCAGCAGTCCCTATGAAGGGCTTTGGGCCTACAAGTCTAGTCAGAAAAACAGCTAGTGAAGATATCTCCAAATAGAGGGATGTTTTTCCCCTGTAAATGGAACAATTATTTACACATAGCTCCTGCAGGAGGATGATGAGAATGTTATCACTACTTAGTCATCACTATCATTGGACTAGACTCAGTAGGATAACAATGTACGTAGTCATAAACACTCTCACTGTTACTGAACACCTTTTCACACAGCAAAACCACTGAGCAATTACCACTTTTCCACATACATGATTAACACAGGAGACAGAACTCCTTTTTCAATGAAAATACTCCTCAGTCATCTGGGAGGAAGAGGTGATCCCTGGTTAGGTACTGACTGGTGTGTTGAGTGAAGGTGGGAGATGACAGCCCATGGACACAAATTCACCTCCCAGATTTTACTATGCTCTATTAGCAGTTTTGCTACCTGTGGAAGTGAAACTTCAACAGCTTTGAAAGTTGAATTATCCACTAGATCCTCTCAGATAGTCCCTTCAGGTTAGTCATGAAGAAGTTGGCAGGGGACTGCAGGAAATTTTGTACTGCTTGCTTTGGCCTGTTCTAGGGAAAGTTGTCAGATTGGCATCTTTCACTAGTGGTTAATCCACTTACATATCCTTTTTCTTTATATATCTTCAAAAACCTTAGCTAACTCCTCAAGTATCCAGGCAGGGTGGCAGACCAACCTCTTGGCTCAATTCTAATTCTGATAACTCTCACTGATGCTGGTCTGGGCTTTGAGAAAGATGTCAAAGAATAAAGAGTAATGTGCTTTGAACTTGGGTTTGTAATAAAAGCTCCCTGCTGAAAAACTGAATGTAGGAGGAATATACCTTGCTAAAGGTCACTACAAATAGGTGCCTGAAATATGGTTAATTGAGCCAGTTGTTATTGATTTGTTGGGAGCCCTGTCACCACCTATTCAAACTCCTCTCACCGTTAACTTTGTTTTAAAACAGTGCTGACCTTTAGGCCAGAATTTTTGCGCATCCGGAGACGGCCCATCCACATGTCCGTGAGCAGCATTTGGCTGCAGGTGTGCGCAATGAAGTCCCTGTGCTTGGCTGCCACTGCGAGCTGCAGGCATGTGGCATTGCTCCAGTTCTTCAGCTCGTAGGTCAGCAGTTTCATTGCCAGTTGCTCATCCTGCTTGTATGACTGGTCCAACAGCTCCACCGCCAACTGGCCAAAGTCCCTGCAAGAGAGGGCCGTTATTCATTCCCATTAGCAAAAGCAGCCTGATGTAGAAAACACCTCTCTGCAATTCACAGCCTCTGCAAGGAGGGTATCACCTTCCATCATGCAAATTGCGATGTTGAGTGTGCCTGTGGAAACCCACATAATCAAATGTGAGTGGTTAATGGGAGGTATATAAATAAGTGCCCTGACTTAGCAGTGATGAGCACCCACACGGACCAGCTGTCTGCTCCTGCCTGCCTACCCACCTCCCTGACATTTTCTAGCTGAAATCCTCTGGTTATCTGCAGTTAGAGGATTGCTTCTTTGCTGTTTGCCCATGGCTTTGTGGTCAAGCCCACTGGAAAAAGGAGTGTCCGATATGCTTTTTAAAACTTTTAATATCAGGAAAGATTATTATGGAATCTTGGCTTGCTCACCTAAGCATGAGCTCTGGGTTAATTAATGCTTCTGTCTGAGTATTATGTTTGTAAGGATTTCAACAGCTGTTCTGTTTGAGCTGAGCAGTGTCTTGAAAAAGCACAGAGAAAGGTTGCAGCCTGACTCTTGAGGCCTCAGGGAGAACACATAGACAATATAGGTATTTCACCGCCTTCTCGACACCTTCTAATTTCAGAAGTTATACTGCTAGCAACATTGCTTCTCTGGCAGACAGATTATTCAAAAGCCATTTAGAATTTCTCTAAAGAGACTGCATTTTCCCCAAAATTAGGAGAAAAGACAAGGTAAAGATAAGCAAATTTCAGGCAAGTTCAGCAGCCTCTAATCCTTTTTTTTTTTTTTTTTTTTTTTTTTTTTTTAAACCCAGGAAAGTATATCTAAAAGAAAATTCACCTGGAATTATGGTTCAGCTCTTGGGATATGTCATCCACCATGTCGTTCTCTGATGCTTCGTGGGCCATAGCTTTGCAGAGTTTACAGGCAACAAGTGCTTTAGCCATAGCCTCTTCCCCATGCTGCCAAAAGAAGAGGGCCATCTTCTGGCGCTTCATCAGTACAGCCCACACCATTAGCTCATGGAATGGGAAGGGGAAATGATTGATCTCGGGGTCATCCAAATCAATATCAACTTCCTCCTCTCTTTTTTTTGTTGTTTTCCTCCCTCGCCGCAAAGGGACGTCATCCTGTGAGAATTGTAGGGAACTTTTTTTCAAAAGTGAAGGAAATGAATCAATTCACATAGTACATTGGATTATATCTGAGATGTGAAACACATTCCCTGCAGGCCAGACCCTTCTGTTTTTTTGGACAAAGTATTTAACATGGCAAAATGATGGAAAAAAGTACTGGTCTATGCACTGTAATTAAGAAGACAGTAACCCCATACCTAAACTCAGGGAAAAAGAGCTTTGGACTGTCACTCTGAACTGTTTTTTCTTCCTAGGAATGCAGAGCACAATCACACAACATCCAGAACCATTTTGGAAAAGCCACTGGTAAAATAAAACTAAGAGTTCATTCCAAACATAGCATCTGTTTTAACGCATCTGCCTCATTCTGTCTCCAAAAAGAACATATCCAGAGGATGTTCTGGTCTGCTGAAGACTCTTTCCCTGCTTATCTTGTGTTTCCTCCCTTTATCTTTCCACAAGATTAGAATTGTCCTTTCTTCACTCCCATTCTGCCTTTGTGTCCTATGTTTATTCCTTCTTTCTCCATCTCTTTGTTGTTTCCATCGCCTTTGGTTTCTTTCTCATTTTAGCCTATATTTTTTATCAGATAGGGTGACTTATTCTATGCTGCATCCATGGACAGCAAAATTAAAGTTGTATGAATACAACAAAGAAGAAAACAGTACTATCTCCTTGAAGCATGAGGGTAGCCAGAAATGTCAACAAAACTGATAGACATTTGTCACATGAGAAGATTTTGGCATCATTCTCTGCAACTACTTCATTTCTGTAGACATATATTAAGGTTATATAGTTTTCTGACTGAGATGATGCTTGGCCTGACATATGGAAACATTTTCTTTAATCTTCATGAAAAGACAAATAATATATAGAGGGGTCAGAGCCTTCTTTTCTCTTATCTGTCAGCTAGAGTTTTATTAAGAAATGTTTCTTAATATGGCCTAAACATGATATCTGGATGAAAAATGCAATCTATGTGGCACATTTCTCACACAAAACTTAAAAACAACTATTGGTATCTTTATTACAGTGAATTTAAACCTTATCTTGATACAGCAAATATTTGTCAAAGAAGGAAAAGACAGGTCGCCTACCTCCATTCCCAACAGTTTCAGGGCTTTTGGCTGTACAAAAAAGTTAGAAAAATGTTATTTCTCCCAGAAGGTTGATTAAAAATTACAACCATATGTGTATACATACAGACATACATGCGTAAGTGTGTGCAATGTAATGTTATATAGATACATCAATCCAATAATCACTTACATATATTTAATTCAACCTGAGTTTGACCCTATTTCACCGAAATATACAACAGAAGACATACATTTAGATTCAGATACAAGTTACAGACGATTTGGGGTTGTTCTGGTGGAAAAGAGAAAGGAATTACTGCGAAGACATGAATGGATTTCTCTTTCAGTATTTTGGCCATTCCCCTGGCACACTTCTTGAGTGGTGCAGAGCTGCTCTGTGGAATTGCTACTCAAAGGCTCTTCTTAATGGAGCAAATAAGGGAAGAAAGTTCTTTCCAGCAGCTACAGTTACTTCCTTTCCTCTCCAAAGTGAAGAATGAATGTGTAAGGAAACAATCAAACCCATTTCAGGTGTTTCTTCAATCTGTTTTACAGACCTGTTGCTCTTTACAGTCATTTTGAACAACATTCAATTGCGTATATTGCTCAAATCTGAACTGAGACAGGAAATGAAAATGTGAGGCAAAAACAGGAAATGAAAGAACTATAAATCTTGGTGGGAGTAGTTGAGCAATTGTTCTTCATGTTGGCTTGGGTTTGTGGCATTATGGATGACAAAAAATATATTAATATTTTAGAAAGGTAGTAAACTTACTTTGGATTCACAGTATTGTAATCTATCAAACATGAAAACCAGAAAACTACTGAATGGTGTTTCTGTCATGAACCCATTGACTCTGCTGGAGCCACATCCAGCCAATAAAGACAATTTTGGGTTTCAGGTTTCTTTGTCCTGATGCCTTCAGGCCACAGTCAAGAAGATGAGTCATGAGATAGGAAGTGTGTCTATCAGAACACAAGTCTTTTTCAAGTCTGACACAGGCGTCCTGTGGTATTATTGGTACAGGTCAAAAGACTTGTCTTTCAAAAGCTGTAGATACCTGTAATTACAATTTTAGAGCATAAGGAGACTGCTTTATGCCCTGGTCTCACCAGGAGAGCAGAATGCAACTTTTTTTTCATAACATTCATTAAAAATGCAGCTTGTATCAGCGGCTGGCTTGTGGTGCATTCTGGTAAAATTGCTGCTACCTACATAATGGAAATGAATCTGTTGACTGAGTGGTGTGTGCAAGGAGATTGGCCCATCCTGGAACCATCTGAGATACTATGGCAATCTGTGACAGCACGTGCAGTCATACAGATGGCAAATAACTGTCTCCTTACCCTTTTGGGCCCAAATAAATTGTGGTAGAGTGTTCTGAACCGTTTTCGGGTGTAATTGCAGCGATATGCTCCTCCCATCAGGTACTCTATCACCAAACCAATATCAATCAGACTTATTCGATAATCAGGGGGTAAGTTTCCCTGCAATGAAAATAAGAAGGATTGTGGGGAAGGAAGAAATGCTCGTTACTGGCATTGTTAAATATACTATACAATGATGTTAGAATAAAACAAATTAAATACTTAAAAACAGGAATGTATTATTATGCTGGTTAATTAATTCACCTTAAAATAGATCCAACCGAAACCTGGATATTCTCGCTTGGAAAGAAGACATAAATTAAATAAGAAGGTGAAGAACTTGTTGGAAGTAACAGAAGATAACGTCAGTACACAGTACTCATATTCTTCAGCTGGGGAAACAAGGAACACAACTGCAGAACAAAAAGCACGAGGATCAGCACACTTGAAAGGTCAGACACAGTTGCTGGACCATAGTCCTGCAAGATAGCATCTTTTCTGCACCATCTGTCTCCACAACACTTCTCCTGGCATCTCACATCTCTGCTGGTATCTCTTTGAACTGCCTCATCTCCACTGCCAAGGCATAGTGAAGTGACATCATGCAATATCATTTGATCACATGGAATCAGCTCCTGCATGTCATCTTCTAGTCCTGCAGTTTCCTTCCTATGTTCCAGGAAAGGAAGGGCAGGGGAGAAAGAGCTGTGTTATCTGCTTAGCATTTGTTCTTGGGGTTATCTACAAATAAACAGATTTTTTTGCTTGAATTCCACACCTAGTGTGAGAAAAGCACTGGTATGAAAGGTACAACAAACAAAGTATCTGTTGCTAAATCTTTGGTTTTGGTGCTTGTTTTTTTTTGTTTTTTTTTTTTTTCCATGAAGACATAAACATAAGAAAAACCTATTTCACCGTGAGAGTGATGGAGCAGTGGCACAGGCTGCCCAGGGGGGTTGTGGAGTCTCCTTCCTTGGAGGTCTTCAAGTCCCACCTGGACATGTTCCTATGCAACCTGATCTAGGTGACCCTGCTTCTGCAGGGGGGGTTGGACTAGATGATCTCTAAAGGTCCCTTCCAACCCCTACCAGTCTATGATTCTATGAAGAAAACTAATGGCCTAGTAATTTTCCTATACAGTTTCCAACATATTTTACTGAAAACTCCTCTAGGCACAATAATCTTGCTACCTAATTTCCAGCAGTGCCAGGGAGATTTTCTCCCGAGAGGTGATTTGTGCTAGTGGCAAAGCTCATTAGCAGAATCCTGTAAAAGGTATCTACATACTTGCTCTTCCCTTTCTTTTCCTTTCTTATCCTCTGTTAAATAGACATATATATGCAATGTGTTCGGTATGCATCATTTATTTTGAAGGGAAGAAGATTGATAAACATGTCTTAACTACCCTCACTGTGTGAGCTGCTTGCATGTATCTTCTGTCTCTCCACTGTTAAGTATGAAAATGGCAAGAGTTAGGAGTTCTCTGATACTTATTACTTGCAAAGGTCTGAAGAAACACCTCAGTAGCACCTGGTCTCTTGCTGCACAGGAACCTGTGCCTGCCTTTGAGTTAATTGCATATTTCTGTTCTCCAGTAGCATTAAGCCTGATGCAATACCAAGAGGGGCAGAAAAATTTCAGGGTGTGCTAGTTTCCTGGATGTGCCAGTGGAGTGCTCTTGGGGGTCTTTGGTGATGGAAGAAGAAAACCCCAGCGTGGGCACATCTGCTCTTCTGTTCACTGTTGTGTACCCTGGGAATTCCACAAGGAAAATTCAGAACCTTTGACAGGAGATAACAGGAAGAGAGTGTTCCCAAATGAAAGTTCGCTTCCTTCTCTAAATCACTGCCCTCAAACTGTTCAGATGATAGTCTATGGTTCAGTGAGCAGTACTCTACCAGAAAAGTAGGCATGATTCAGCAAATTGTGAATAGTTCACCCAGAACTAGAGATGTCATTAAGAATCCTTCAGATTTACAGAACCCTCTTGGTCCTATATGTCACTATGCAAGAGAAGTGACCACAAATTAAAGGTGGAAAGAGAGAGAAATAATCCTTCTGTGGACAGTAAGTGGTAGCCTTGGAAAAAGAGAAAATTACTCTAGTAAAAAATTAAGTTGTATAGTCAATATTTCAGAGGGAGCAGGAAATTTTAATTGTCAGTTTCAAACTTTTGCAGTGCAGTTTAATAAAATAATCACATATTCTATAATGATATACAGCACAGACTACAGTTAGCCTGTAGCTCTTCTTATGTGGTCATCAAAAGAAGGTTAGTAATTTACATGGAACAATTTTATGACTGCATGTCTTGTTAGAAATACCCACAGGTCTGCAGATATATGCCTGGCTTCTCTGCAGATGTGCTTATTAGATTCAGAGCACAGAAACACTAATGGCAAGCAGATGGCAACTGGTTCTGCAGAAGGGTCAAAACAGATGCAAAGATCCTCCTTCATCTTCTGCTTCAGCCAGGAAGAGCACTGCTTACTTCCCTACCTGCTCACTGCAGTACAAAAGTATTGCTGAAAGGTTAAGGGACGAGAGTGGGAGGTACTGCTGTGGTCTACAGTGGCTAGCAAGAGGCTGCGATGCAAAGGCACAGAAGGTCAAGAAAATTTGGTGGCAAACAAAGAACCTCACAAGCTCACATCAGGAAAACACATTTTATAGACATACACATACGTGTGGCTCCATGCTAACACTTGATTACTTTTCCAAAGCAAGCATCTATAGCAAAGCGAATTGGACCATCCTTGTGAGAGGAGTTATGCATGTTCCAAAGCACTTGACCTATCAGCAGACACGTTGAACTACCCTGTCAGTGCAGAGTCTGCTTGTAAATGAAACACAGTGGTGCAGGTGAGCCAGAACCCCGGCCAAGAATAGTAAAAATTTGTATAGGCTAATTCAAATGTAGCCAGGGTAGTCAGAAATGTCAGAGGAGAAGGTTTGATTTTTGGGTATGATAGATACTCCAGTTAATAACCAACTAAACTTTTAATGTTGGGACAAGGTCGTCTGTGCTAATGCATTATTCCTTCCCTGAAGAAACTTTAAACTGTAGGCAATTGATTACAGTATTTTTTCATTTCAAGTGTGTTTTTATATTCGGCATCTACCAAGCCTCCAATTTTGCATACTGAGGAAAAATATACTACTTCCAAAATTCTGTATATTGCTTTTTAGTTCTCTGGAAATGTAGACATACAGTAGCAGTCTAAAATTAAGATCTTTAAAATCTTATATCATCCTAGAGCGAGATTAAGATATATTGACTACATACAGTTTTTGGATTGAAGAAACAAACCAAACCCCCCTGTTAATTTCTACTAATCTTCATTAGCTAGTTGAATCAGGGGAGAACGTTTTAAAAGCCACCTGTAGAGGGCAACCTCCACTTACGTACAGGATGCCCAGCGCGGCCACCGTTCTTGCTTAGCCTGGGCGCTTCGGTTTTTATGGTTCAAGGAACGTTCAAAGTCCTTAACGTTTAATTCTGTACTCATGACAGGAGACATGAAAAAAGGATGCAAACGATGCCGGCAGACTTGTCATCATATGTACTTATGGAACCGAGAGGATTGAAAAGATTGATGTGCACTGCTGTCTGTCATTAAGAAGGCTTTTTTTTTTTTTTTCTTGTTAACATATGCAGAATTTAAAGCGACCTCAGTTTATTGTAAATTCTGTGTCTCCAGACCTTTACAATACACTGTCCAGTCTTTGTAACAATATTTAGAAATCCAGAGGAACAAAGAAATGATCACTGTGTATGCTTGTGCATGTGTGTGCATGTGTGCACACGTGAGTGTCTGACACAAACAGAATGTGGTAATGTGACTTCATCATTCCAATTCTTTGCTTCAATAAGAAGGTAGGGTGGTCTTTCAAACAAAATCTCAAAATCCTCCCTGTGATTTACACAGGTATGAAGTACAACAGAAGTAAATTAAATAATGCTTCTATGATTTGTAAGCATCTATTTTCTACTTGAGCATCTACAAAAATCTGAGAGGTTAAGTATCTGGCATCAAAATAGGTTTTAACTGAAAAAACAAGCAGCAGCAGTGTGGTCTAGTTTTCATGCACAGTGAGCAGCTCAACTGTCAAATAGTGATGTCCACTAAGAAGTTATTTCCAGGGAAGTCTTTTCATTTAAACTGTTGTCAGATCTGCTGGCTGATTTACAGCTTGGTTGATAGGTAAGGGATCTGCTTGGATAGCACGGCAAAGGTGAGCTGTCACTTTTCTTCAAGTGAACTGCAGTTGTTTGTCGTCACTGACAAAATGAGAAATACAGCCAAAGGAGTGCAGGTTTCTGATGGAGCTGCTAGAGGGCTGCACCAGGCTGTTTGTTTTTAAACCCCTTAACTATACTCTAATAAGAGCACACAGTGACTTAATGTACTAGGAGTTATTGGAGACTTTAGATCCTGACAGAGGAAAGAAAGATGAATTTATGGAAAAGTGGCCATCACCTAACATTTAGCAGTCACCATGGAACAAATGATGCCATGAAATGGAGTGTAAGTTTGTTTAATGGCAATGTCTATCAATAGATACCTATGAGTACTGACCTTCTTTGCCTGTTACAATGCCCTTTTTTGAAGAGCTCATTTAAAGAGACATCTTTTGTCAAAGACTCAGGAAAAGACATTGATATTTAGCTGCTCGACATACACATTGCTATGCCTTCAAAGGAAGACTTGGAAAGGTGATGCTGAGGGAAGAGAAGGAGCTTAAAAGGAATATAAGGTAAGGAGATAGATGAAACTTGTTTCAAATTCTTATAGGCAAATAAATAACTGTATATTTATGCTCTGGTAAATTGAGCTTCAAAAGAAATAGTCAGTCAAAATGCATTCTAATATTACTCTGTCCTATGCAACAGGATTTGTGCATAGGAAAAGTTTTAGTTATTTCTGTAGACATTGCACGCTTTCTGATGGTCACTTAATATACTATATATCATTGAATAGTGATGATGTCATGTAACAGACTAATCAAAGAAAAGAACTAGAATCTCCCTAAACATAACTACTGATTATTCTATATCATTTAACAAAAAGATGATATATGAGGCCTTTCCACTCCCCTCCTCTAGTTGCCTTCAGTCTGCTCACATGTCAGTGACAGAAAAAGACACCAAAGTCTATGCTCTTACAAAAAAAATGTCATTCTTTTTCCAGTCTTCTCTCTAGTAGCATGTACAGATATCTCCCTTCTCAAGTATGCTACCCCGAGGTCTGACTTACGTAATGTGCAAAGTTGTAATCTGCTCATAATATGGGAGAATATTCCAGCTGATGAGGTCAGTTGTAGACTCAATCTTCTTACTTGATCCATATATTTAGAGGATAAGGGATTTTAACTAATTGCTGCTGCTTTAACATTTTTAATCCTGAACATATTGCTAAAGGTATTTAGTATCTCTGTCCTTTTGTTATATTTTTCTATCTTTCTGTCCTGCACTCCTAACAATTCAAGACGCTTGAAATTACCTTGGTAAAGAGGCAAGTGAAAGTCATACTACTTCTTTTTGTATATTTCTGCTGAGGAAGATGGCTACATTATATGACACAACATAGAATGAGAAACTTTCAACAAATGAGAATCCAGCACAAAGATAAGGGCTATTTTACAGGCTCAGAAGTAAACTATCAACATGGAAATCAGCTTTGACAATAGCTGCAGGTATGGAAAAATACGGATAACAGCATAAATCCACACAGTATGTAAGAGCCTACAATTATGCCAGCAGAAGCACTACTATCCAAGCATCTAAAACCACAGAGAAAGCAAGCCAAGTAACTTGCTAATTGTGCTTTGTATGCAAAAAGTTCATATTTGGTACACACAAACAGGACAGTCTGTAATGGCAGGGGAAGGAGAAGGCTCCAACTGAAAGCTCATGCAACATAGAGATTGTATCTAGCTACAAAAAGCAATCAATGTTATCTCCAACCTACCGTCTATTGGACTCTTACCTTTTTGACATCCCTGACTAGATGATACAGAGTGTTGGATGGTCCATGTCTCTGCAAAAGACAAATAAAATAAAATAAAATAAAATAAAATAAAATAAAATAGTTTTGCATTGTCCATAAGATGTAAATGTTGAATTAGCTTTCTCATCTTAGTAGTTTAAAAATCAGGCAGCTGAGAGCATTTCAATTGTACAATGTTACAAAGTAAAAAAAAATCAGTTGTAAGAGCATTATCTCACCTGACTTTTGTACAAAAATCTTCAGTAAGAAAAACATAAGATCTGACATATGGTTAAAAACTAAGGTTCTGTATACCAGATCAGGCTCCTGGCTTAGGTAAAGCAGCAACACGCACAGTTTCTGGGAGAGGATGGCAGGGAAAAATGCTGTTTGTCAGCCTTCCTGCATTCAGGATCTCCACTTCCATGGTTGGTGGCTCAGAAAGCCCCTAAACCTGACCTTGCTCCTAAACTGTCTTGTCTAAAAGCCACTAACAGCTTACACACTCTATGAATTTGTCCAGTCTTCTTTTGCCTCCACCCAATATGAAGAACATTCTGCAGCAGACTCCCAAAATGTCAATTATACATTACGTAGAGAAGTAGTTTCTTTTGTGTTATTTTAAGGGATGTTTATGGGAAGCCTCCTTGGCCATAACTGATGGTAGGTGAGACCACTGCGTATGTGCAATCAGTGTTTCCACACATAGATTGCTCTGCATTTGCCAATATTTAAATTTATGTAATCCCATCACTATGCATGATAAGACTTTCCTGTGGTTCTTCATATGCCATTTCAGATTTTCCTACCCTGTGTGATGCTAAACCACTTGCAGACATTGTTCCTTCAGTGGTTACTGTTTTTCAGATCCTCTCTAAACAGGTTGCAGCAGTGGTCCCAGGACAGGATCTTGGATGACTGTGGTCATAACGTCCTTTTGTGTGAGAACAGACCCTGTATTCCTACTCCCTATTTTCTGTCCTTCAAATAGTCTTTAAACCACATCATCTATGCCATGACAGATAAATTTCTTTATTAACCTTTAAGGTTATATTGCCAAACATTTTTTGTAAAAACAAGTGAACCAGGTGCAACATCCATATCCTCCTTGACGCTGACTTCAGAAACAGTAGCAGATTCCTAAGGCTTAACATTTTCCTACAGAAGCTGGGTAAAATCTTTCTCATAATAAAGTTGATTCCCTTGTCTGTTAATTCTATGCTTTATTGTATTTCTACAAATTTGCATTGTCAGAAATTGGATTCACTGGTCACTCTCAGGACTCATGCTGAAATTTGGTATTTAACTGGCCTTGCATATTTTTTTTGGTGCTAAGGTTACTAATGGTCATGTATCAGAATTGGTAGTTTACACATTTCACAGCCTGGGTCTTTTGAAACTCTTGCATGAATAACTTCAATAGCTCAGAAAAAATTCTTTTCAAGCAGGCCTTCATTTAGCTGTAGAACTGATTACTTTCCTCAGACTCACTCTCTGTAAAAAAATGGTTTTGGTACAAGAACTACAATGCTTATGTTTGTAGCAAGGAAGCTCATAAGCTTTCTGATCTTCATATGTAGATGTCAATTGATAGGCAAAGTTTAAAGCAATGAAAGATCAGATGGGAACCTGTCACAAGGGTGCCACAGATACCCGCTCCTCTGTATTTTTCACAAATTTAACAAAATCTTTTCATATTTGGTATACTTGAAAGATTGACTTCTGGTCACCATCAGTGTGAAACTCCTTTGGACAACAGCCCAGCGTGGCAGCTTATGATGGCAGGGCTTTGAAAAGTACCGGCAGAAAAAAAATTACTGAAAAGGGCCATGCACTGTATCACAACCTCTTTCCCACAGACAGAACCCGCAATCTTAAGAACTAGGCAATGCTTTCAGAATTTTTCCATACCACTTAAGCAACTTGAACTTACTGATTTCTCTTACTAGGTAATAATGATACAAATTCTGGAATGTGTTTCACAGTTGAGAAACCAGAAGCAATTGAAACCTGTGCAGTTTTATGATCATTTTAAGGGAAAATATATGAAACTTGCAAACAGGCTTTCAAAGTCAAAACTATAATTTTTGGAATATTTGTTGAAGACATGAGGAGGTCCTTCACTGTAACAGACCTCCTAAAATCATCAGATTTCACCTTTAAATTCAGAATATTATCCCAAGAAGGTTGGTTCTATTTGTTTTCTAGTGGCTGAGCTTGATTCACAGCAAGATTTTTCTGAAACTGTAAGGGAGCTATACATCAGTTATATGTCAGCAGTCATACATCAACATCCTAGAGGTTCTAATTTGCCAGTTACTGTCTTTTAGCTGGTGCCATTAGCTTAAATCTCAGGACTATCACATTGGAATTACAATGACCAGAAATCAGCTGGTAGTGTGTGGGGCTTAACCAATGTCTCAGAAAATCTGTACAGTAGATTAGGTGGGCAAGACACAGAGTGTTCCATTATATGAAAGTTAAAGCTGAGAAACATTGTGGACTTCTAACATAGAAAGTTTTCACAGCAGGAGTTGGCTGCCTTGTGCATCATCATGTCGTTGTTATAAGAGCAGGAGAGAGAACAATGAATACAGAGATAGAAAATTTGCCTTAGGTTGGCCCTACCGTATTGTACAACTCCTCTAGCCGGGAGATGGTGAGAAAACGATGCATGCTTACTCCATTTTCTATGAGTAATTTCACAAAATCCACTCTGTCCAACACTAGTGCATCCAGCATGGCTTGCTCAAGGGAGCCCACCTGCAAAGCAAGCAATTGATTCAGGCTGTTCCCAGGCAATGCAGGCCGCATCTGGCTGGTCTGGTCACCCTGGCACGAGCAGGGAATCCTGACAAATTTCTGAGGGTTGCTCTGACAAGCTTAAAATGCAATAATCACAGTTTTAGTCTATGTTCCCTTCTGAGATTCAGGGCAGCATTTCAAGAAAAATTGTCAGAATGTTAAGACTAGCATAGTCTAGAAAATCTGGATTAGGACCAAGTAACTGGAACCCAGGAAACTGGTGACCACACCTCCACACTATTCACCCTCTCTTTAGTAAGTTTATTTCTTGCTTTCCTGATAAATATTTTATTTATATAGGGTATATTTTCTACGTGCACACACACTCACTTTAATTCTGTCTTTCGTGTCTGTATTTCCTGGAAACTCAGGGAAACTTTGTCACTCAGGAAGCAGAAACAGCTTCACAATGAGCATTTCCTTGAAGCGCCAAATGCAGGAGCTCTTCCTATGCAAAACCTCTCATTTTCTATCTCTTGCAGGTTGGGGGGAGTTAGAAGGATGAGAAATTGTACTATTTCCATTGTTTAGCTTGCAAAATGATTGCAACTGCAGTATTTATTCACATTTTTGCTATGATGTAGTGATGGAACAACAACAATAAGGGCAATTTAGTACTATTAAAATCCTTCCTCTGTTTTTATGCATACTTACACCCAATATTGTAGACCAAATAAACAATCCTGTTCACTCTTTAACTGAAAAGGTGAGGATTTTTGAAACTAACTTTAAGGGACAGCAAGCTCCAGAATCGGCATTTAAAGCAAAGGTGTTGAAACAGAAGATATTCCTTGCTTTATAATTTTTCTGCGGGGAGTTTTAAATGTTAATTTAATATGAATTTTCATATGAAATTTTCATAACGGTGACAAAACAACTGTCACAGTAATGAATACTGTGATCCAATTAAATCTTCCAAACGAAGATATGTTGGACTTTGAGGAGCTAAAGGTTTTTTTCTCGGTGGCGTCTAGCACTGTAAAAACTGCAATACAAGTGGGAATTTGACTGCTCCTCCTCTGCCCTACATGACATTCAATAACCACTCCATTTACAGCCCTCTTGCTCCTGCAGAGAAGCTCTACCCACGGTGCCCCCAGGGGAACATGTTGGCCAGAGAGGCTGTCCTCACAGTTGGCAGTGGGAGCACAGGATGGGGCAGAGGACTGAAGCAGAGAGACTGATGCAGCAGCAGGCACAAATCACCAAATCAGCTTTGGAGCCACAGCACCTCCGTGGTAACATAACATTGCTGATTAGCTCTTGTTTACCTGAAGACCTCGAGCATTTGTGCAGCTTATTTTTGGTATCTGGCCATCATAAAATGCAATATTTATATATAAAAGCATATTGCTTGGTGAGCATAAAGAAGTTTGACCTTGCCTTTAACTTACACCCGATTGCTTGAAGAGCAAAACCATGTTTTGCCTTGCCTTTAACTTAGAGCCTAATGTTGTAACACGGCTGTAAACAGACACGTGCCTTTCTCAGCTTGCAGGATCATTGCTTGCTAGTATAAATGTCTAGCCTGCAGTTTCTTTAGAGGTGTGGTCTCCCTGTGTTGTTGCCTCACTAGATGTCACTATTTTCCTCAGCCAGCAACATCGACATCTTTGTAAACGCCTTTGGTAGCTGTGAACGCCAACTTTGTGTTCAGCTGCGGGCATGACTCAGTGTATTTTAAACTCCATTAAAACCACTGCCATCAACTGAACAGATTTAACCTTACATTGGGTTTAAAGTGCTTGCAGTAGAAGGTGCTGTATATATACTATACCGGCCACTGTTGCCCGTAGATAAAGATCTGACTGCGGGCGATGTCTACTCTGTTCCAGGCTAATGCTAGGCTCAGCTGGTCAGGAGCAGATGCGTTAGCTCCTGTGGATACAGAGAGAGGGGTGCAGGGAGGAGGACAGAAAAAAAGAAACAAGATATATCTTAGACTCGGGCATCAGACCACCATGGTAATTCCTCTTTGTCAAAAGTCTCACAGATGTCCATGTCATTTCTGCAACTGCTCTCATATAAAAACAAAACCAAACCATCCATTGTGCCTGTAATAAAATGCTGGTTCTCAAATCTGAAGCTGTGCTTCTTAGACTGTCTCATAAACATTAATTATTTACTCACATGCTCCTTGAAAAATACACCAGTACTTGTGATAGTCAGATGCAACTTGCAGTGCAGTAAACTAGTTTCCCTCTTCTTGGATGGGAATTGAAAGGAGAAGCCAGGAGGAGTACTGATCCAGCTGTAAGAATATGTGCACATACACGTGCACATAGACACACACAGACATGCAGACACACACACACAGACACATAGACACAGACACACACACACCAACCCCATGCATGAAGAAATTACAAACAGGCCCAACTCACATAGATCACACCAATTTCAATAGCTGTGCATTTTATGCACATCTTCTATGCATTCCCACCTGATCCTGTACATGCATAGGAATTTCTCCTCAATTTGTACTGAAGGATCCTCTAAGGACAAATTTCCCTTCACACATAGAGTATTCATGTAAGAAAGCATGCTGTATAAAGCTGGCATCAAGGTGTAATATATCTACATTAAATAACAAACTACACAGATGATAAGATAGTTTTGGAGATATTTTTCCAGAAGAGTAGGTATGTTTTTTCCTGTTCTTTTAACGGACGCTGTGGGATATTCCTGCCCTGCTGTGCTTTTCAATATTTCACTAAGGATTTCATGGTTATTATCTGATCTGTAATAAAAAAGCAGTATTTATGCTTCAGTGTCACAGGGAGAACTGGCCCAAATGAATTCATCAACCAAATAAATAAAGGGCCTTTTGACTTTTAACTACATAGATGCTTGCAGTGATTAGCTGATTGTATAAAGGCTCAGTTTTTAAAGGCCTCACACTTCCATTGTTTTCCTATCTTTTTTAATGCTCGCAGTGATATCATAGAGTGAGGACAAACAAGAGCTTTTCAGTACTTCAAAGCACTTCTGTCCCTTTTTCAGTACTATTCAAAATCATACAGCATTCTAGCTGAAATTGGACTCTGACACTGGAGGCACAGAAAACATGAAATGTAACACGCTGGCTGCTGAAGTTCTCTACGAAGGATCAGTTCAGCAGACCTTTGGGAAGTTTAGTCTACACTTCAATTTTGTAATTCTCAACTTTGGGATTTCAATGCCACTACACTTTACCAAATATTTGGCAATATCTACAGCAAATATTTGGGAGACAGTTGATTGTAGATCATGCAGATAAGTTCTGGATTGTATTACAGAAGTGAATGCTGATAAACAGGTAGGTGATACAAAAGCAGAACAACAAAAGAAAATGAAGAAAACCAATACCCCCTGAAAACAGTAAAAGACCTTTCTGTGATTAAGAAGTATCCGGAACACCCTTTTGCACAAGACACAGCTTCTCATTGCTATATACCATGACACAGACAAAAGCTCTCACAAGAGACCTCATAGAGGATGCCAACAACATCTGAGTTTCTTACACAAGCAACATGCAACATTCAAGAACAGAAAATATTTACCTTTGGGAAGGGCAAAAATGTCTCTACAGTTTTATTTATAAAACCAGATAAAAACTACCCACAGTGAGTATGACAGTGGAAATTAAGTACAGAGAGCAAATAATGCTCTCCCTCTTTCTGAAGCAAACAACAGAACCTCTTAAAATGTCATTGGATCTCCTCCTTCCCATCCGCATGCCTGCAGGAGAAACAGAGCTTTAGCAGGTGCTCAGGCAAGCTGTCTGGTGAGCACTGGATGGGGCACAGGTGTGAACTCCAAAACCTGGGGGCAGCAATGGTGATATCTCAGCCTGGCACCATTTTGCACATGTGATGTCAGAGCTCTACCTCTCGATTTTCCCAAACTGACTCCAGTCTAAGCCTGGGTAGCTAGGGGTGCATCTGGTAAGTAACCATTTTAGACTAAGAGGAGATGGGCTTGGGAAGTGGGCTATTTACACTGCCCCTACTTCAGCAAAAACTCAAGCCAAATCATGGAGACTCCAGGTCAGTCTGATCCCTGAGAGCTTTCCCCAGTTTGTGCTCAGGGACTTAGCATTCTTGGGCCCCCAGCTGCTTGTTGAACACAGAGCCTTTTGGTGCATCTGATCACAAGGAAGAGTAAGTGGCATGGGGCAGTGGCTGCATCTCCAGAAAGCTCCCCAAGTTTGTTCTTTGAGTTGTTTTCTTGGAGCATGCTTATTGCTCCAAATACTGAACAGAGGGGAAGGCAAGCCACGGTCCAGCCTCTGTCCTTCCCATTTCCCTCCACAGTGTTAAGACTGTCAACAGCAAATAAGTTTATGTGTGTGTGCAGTCTTAGAGATGATGCTCTTCTCAGTGCTTGCTACCATTAACACTTGATTTCATTGCCTTGCAGAGCACTGCAGACACTTGGCAGCTGAAGGAAATGTGCAGTTTCTCAGGGGTTTTTGTACTTCAGGTCCAAACCTATGTATCAACTAGAGCATAGACCAGGCAGTACAGGTCTGCATGCGGGGACTCTGATGCACATGGTGGGATGAATGCTCCCAGAGTGAGGTTTGTAACTGGAAAGCCCGTGCACCCTTCTCCTCTTTCCTGTCTTCTCTGTGTTGGTTTCAGGTGAATGTGGATTACACTCGTGTTACATGAGAGGAAAATAAGAGTTATGGAAGTTTATACAGGGCAGTATATGGTTTGTGAATGCTGTTTAATCAATTTTTTTTCCAGGACAGACTGATGAGTTGTGACTCAAATGAAAAACAAAGCATTCAGACTATTTCAGGTGGAATTCTAGCCAGTACTAAGAACAAAAAATAACTAATATTAGAAAAAACTCCCTGGAACAAACATGAAATGTGCTTTCCTAAGATATCATCTCCTTTTAATAATTTCCTTGATTGCATTCAGTGTACAGAGCATGGACTTCAGTCATGATAAGAAGACTCCAAAAAATAACCTCTCTGAGAACCTATCTTGCTTAGTCCAATGTACCCAAATCAAAGCCAAAGGACATTTGGAAAATGAAAAAAAAAAAAGATAGAGTTAATGACAGATTGCTCTCATCAACTCAATATAGGAATCACAGTGGAACCACTTAGGCCTTTAACACAGTCAGTGGTGAGAAATTAGCATTTCCTCACCCTATGTTTCTGTTTCATCCTGTCTCATGGAAAGATTCTCTGCTTGGTTGAATTGTATTACTTTAATTACCATGGTATATTTACTGCTTTGAAAAGTATTCAGGCAATATGATCAATCTCTATGTAATATTTACTCAGTATACTGGTGTCTGGCTGAGCGTAAAATATGTGCCTCAAAAAAATGTTTGATGACAATATGACTAATGTCTGCAGGGGAGCTCTTCTTTCCCTTCATCTGCTCCTGCATTTGGGATGCAATGCATTGATTTGGCAGTAATTTGTTTCAGTATAGATATTGCTGGATATAGATAGGCAATGCAAGGATGATGTGAAGTTGAATGAACAAGAAGATCTGGGGTGGCTCATAGTTCCCACAGGTGTTAACTTTATGCTCTTAGGTGCACATTGAGAAGTGCTTGACATCTTACATAGAATTTTCTAGTAAAAAGTCAGATGATCTATCCAATATCTTGGACCAAAAATGCCATACTCCTTGATGATAAAGCCTGGGATCACAAACTTGACTCTGTACTCTAGGTGAACCAAGGTACACATCAGGCAATGAGTGTTGTGCCCTGAAAGGATCCCAGATTACTGAAGAGATAGACTACAGGCTTTTATATACTAGCTAAAGTTTATTGTGATCAATGTGAACCTCTAAAGGATTCTTCTGGGATAGTCTATGATACTTAGTGCTCAGGAATCTGGAAAGCTGAAAGGACACAAAAGTGATCTATCTAGTTAGAAAGAGTTGTTGGGAACTCATTTCTACAGTGGTCCTAAGCATGTCAGTGTCCTCTTTGGATCATCATCTAAAGGAAAGAATTAGATTAGTGAAAATAGCAATCCAAATACACTTCCTGCTCTGCAACTCAGCATGTCTTCTGTTTTCTGTTTCAGCAGCTCTTTGGTGAAAAGGCTGTGTTTCCACTGCATTTGCTACAAATATCTTCCTGGCATTTAGCAAGTCAATTGACAATAACTAAGCCAATAGCAACAACAAATGTAAGGGCCGTAACCAGATATTTGGCCTAACTCTGAAATTCTTTTGTCAGAGATTTCATGGTTGGCAGACCATCACGTGGTCTTCAAGGACCATCTAACACTACAGGATGGCTGCTCAGTGAGCATGAATCGTGACTTAGTCTGCAAAGTATGCAGAGACATCAGATCTTCATTAGCCTAATATCGCTTATTTCAGAGGGCTTACATAGTAATAATATTATAATATACATATATCATATGGCATCTCTTTCTCAGTGCTTATGACTGTACTGGGAAGGCTTCTGGAGCACCAGATGAAACATGGCTGGTGCTGCTAGTATGCTCCAGACGTTGCAGTAGCTTCATGAACTAGGATCTTTGATGCCACTTCAAAACAATTACGTTTTAGAACATCTCCATATGCTGTCTTCAGCTTCCCTGTCATATGCCTTCTGCTCAATTAGCAGCTGCAAAAGGACAAAATTCATCACTATTTGAGTTCCAACTGTTCAAGTTAAGAGAGCATAAACAGTTAAGCTGTATCAATAAATTTACTTGCTACGAATTCATGCAATTGGAAACTTACTTCCCACATTCACATGTCTCCTGAAATAAAAATGAAAAAAAGGAATTTACAAGCCATATGCTGTTGTGACATCCACGCAATGTAAATTGATAATCTGTTTGGATGCCATTCCCTCGTTTATTGGAGATCTCTTCCAAGAAAGATCTGCTGACAAGATTAAAAAAGTGACTCATGAAAACAAACAAGGAAATAACCTCTCTGGTGCAGTGCAGGGTTTGGGGCTTGTGGAATAGTCCATCCAGGAGAGTTCTGGCATTGGCAAGACTGAGAGGCATAACTTAAAGAGAGACCAGTTCACTGCAAATTTTTTATACAGTGACAAGGAAATGATACTTTGTGTTTCCCAGTCCCTGTCCTCCTCCTACTTTCTGAACAAATCACTCACACCAGGGTGGGACTGTTAATTACCAGTTATGTGCCTTGGCTATCAAGAACTGCAAAGGCCTCATCAGTGACATGCAGAAAAAGTAACCAAGAATCACCCATCCGTTTCATATTTCTCTCTGCCGCCTCTTCACACATTGCTGAAGAGGTGAAAAAGATTAATTCCTGAACTTAGGAACTTCGAGAGCATTCAGTCTTCAAATCTGCTTATTAAGTGAATCAATAGCCAACTGGTTCAGCAGCGCTACCCATCAGCCTCCTGCAGTATATTTACAGAAAGGCAGTATTTCTTTCAGGGTGGTCTAGAACTTTTGTACAAAGACATATAAGGAGAACTGTGTTGCCTGAAAAGAGAGATCTCATCTTTGCACACATTGGTTAAAAAATTATACGGACTTTCACTCTCTGTGATCTTCAGAACAAGAGGCATCTGGTAAACCTAATCTTCATTGAGTAACTTCATAATCAGAAAGTGCTGCAGAGCAAGGAAGAGGAGGTGCAAGTTTTAATTTCTCTGGCTCTTCAGCAAGACATAAGTGCTGCTGCCATCATCAGAGTACCAAATCAAGATTGTCAGGCAAGCATGAAAGGAGATGTCAAAAATACACAGGCCTCTGCACCTTTTGAGCTAACAAAAGTTAACTATGATGTCTTGCACTACTACTGTGAAGAGGGAAGGTAATTTTATTTCACTAAAAAGAGGTAAGACCAACTGGGCACTTGTAAAATGGATATTCCTGAAAAGAGAAGACTACTTGTATACCCAGACTGCAACCATAGTACAGCTGCTCATGTAAATACCCAAAAGAACTTTTCAAATATGGAACAATCCCTCCCAGGCCTATGACTTAGTTTCTTCAGCTTCCAAGAGGCAGCTTTCAAGACTTCAGAGATCTATGGTAGGATTTGGACCTTGAAAATATGCCTAGAACCATAACCTCAAGATAATCTGTATCTCTCTAACAAAGATCAAGAGCAGCAGTTGCAATGATTGGCTCAAGAACAAATGTGAAGAAAATACATTTTACAGTGAGGATAATGAAGGACCCAGTTATTTTTAAGATAAAAATGAAATTTGCAATTAGAATATTTCCTAAGGATAGAAAAGAGGAATTTTGTGACGGATGCAATTCTTGTTCTTTGCTTCAAATTAATTTATTTTTCCTTTCTTCACCTTGATTTAAATTGTTTCTGTGTGAAGATGCCCAAAATGCCTCAAAATTTAATTATGCAGATGACTAAAACTTGATACCTTAGGGTAGCAGCAAAATAGCCATGTTACCTGCAGGACAAACAACTGCAAAAGAAGTGCAGAAAGCAATACTACAAAAGCTTGAAGTAACAAAAGCTATGGGAGCAAAATAATTCCAGCTGATTTCTTTAGCTGAAAGCTATCAGTTTCCAATCATACTTTTGAACTGTCCAGTGCTTGTTTACTCATTCTGTTCAGACTTTTGTTTTAAATGTCTGAAGGAACATTTTTGAAGTGACATTAATAATAATGAAAAAAGGTAAAATACTGTTTTGCTTGGTTAGGTGAATGTTACTTGAGTCCTCACTTTTCACACGGCAGTTGTGAAGCAGGACAGGAAGAAATTGACAAGAAAATTGAGCCCTAGAATAAGCATGAATAATTCCTGTTACCTTTTGAATATCTGGTAAATCTACTAAAATTTTTATTATGACTCAAATTCAGGTATGCCACATACCATCTTATACAGGCAAGGAGGTGGCAATAGCATGATGACAATGGCTAAAGAGCCTCATGAAGCATAACTTTCCCCAGTTACTTTTTTAGAAGACTCTGCCTTAATGTTTTTCAGATTGCTCTTTAAAATGGTTTTGTATGTCTTAGTCTCTGTTTTAAAAAATCAGCACAGCTTGTACTACATAGCACAAAACAGTACAGACAGCAAAAAGTTGCTGTGAGCAGGAAGGACATTGAGGTGCTGGAGTGGATCCAGAGGTAGGCTACCAAGTAAAGGATTTGGAGCATGTCTCATATGAGAATGGCTGAGGGATCTAGGGCTGTTTAGCCTGGAGAAAAGAAGGCTTAGGGGAGACATTACTGGTCTCTACAACTGCCTGAAAGGAAGCTGTAGCGAGATGGGGATTGATCTGTTCTCCCTAGTAACAAGCAATAGAAAAGAGGAAACAGCCTCAAGTTGTGCCAAGGGAGGTTCAGGCTGGATATGAGGAGGGATTTCTTGACTGAAATGGTTGTCAGGCATTGGAACGGGCTGCCCAGGGAGGTGGTGGAGTCACCATCCCTGGACATGTTTAAGAGACAGTTGGATATTGCACTTAGGAAAATGGTCTAGTGGTTGATAGGGCTGTGACAAAGGCTGGACTTGATGATCTTAAAGGTCTCATCCAGCTGAAACAATTCTATGATTCTGTGATTTTAAGATAGCCAGGGTGATAAATGCCATTTGGGGAATACATATAAATGGAGGGATAGATCCTCTGAGCCATTGCTTAGATAAATCATCCTTCCTTGGGTAAGTAGACATGCTTTAAAATCTCACTTGTTTCTGTATCTTCAAGCACATACTAAATTAACTGATAGTATCTTATTTTGAAGGGAGTTAAGCTAAATGGTGTGACTATATGACCAGGGTTTATAAACTGTAGTAACAACAAATTTATAGTAAGACAATCTATTAAAAGTGTAAGTGTAACATGTAATGGCTTTGAAAGATTTAGCAACCTGCAAATTTTAAGATTTAAATCCCTACTACACCTATAGGTGAGCTCTTAGCTCTACCATCAGAGGTTGGAAGAAATCCTACACAGTTCTCAGACTTTCCTAGGATGACTACAGGTAGTGACAGCTGGTAGTAGTGCCACTTTTATCTAAACAGAGATAACCTCCTTCTGGTTGTTCTACTAGCCACATAGGCAACCTAAGTCTAAGAAGTTCTTTCTTTGTCTTCTTGTGAGTATGAATGTTCTCAAGTAACTGGTCAGGGGTAACTGCTCATGTTTCTCAAAATGCATTAGCAATTGCCGGTAAAGAATAAAAATTCAGAAAGGAAAAACAGTAGCTTTTTGAACATTAGAGTAGGATTTGTATAAAGCAGTCAGAGCAAAAAGCATACTTCAATTTCACAGTATAAATTTGCCATCTTGATATGGTAGATATTGCCAATAAATGCAGGTTTCAGCAGAGCAGAGACATAGAGTTAATCCATTTGTATTGATACAGACTGACTGTGGAGTGAAACTCCATTACCTTTTAGTAATGCTGTCAGGATAGCTAAATCGATATCCTGGTGTCCTTCTGATCCCATGCGAAATACTGTGATCTGAAACGTTAAAAGACAATGCCATTATTAAACCCAGTATAATTAAAAAAAAAAAGAGAGATTAAATCAGGGCAACATAATTTGGATTTCAAAATGTTCTGATGGCTACAAGATGATCTTGCTTTAAGTACTTTATAAGATGCACATTAGATGGGATTAACACATGGTATTTTTTGTGAGATAAAATTTTCTAAAGATAGAAATTGTACTAATGAACACATGGGAAGAAAGTCCTTTGTGATACCTATGGGGTGAGACTAGAGACCAAGTAATGTTCTTGTATTAGAGTAACACTAGATTTAGCATTCCCAATGCATTACTGGTAGGAATTAAGCGTATTATAGGACTGAATTTATGGCATACAACATTGAACAAATATTTTTTACCAAAATTAGCAACATATTCAACCTCGTGGTTTTACATAGAAGAAAGTTAGAAAAATAATCTAAGAAATAAGCTTCTAACAGATCTTTAGCCATGTGTGGTCAGTGTCCTATCACTATAAGATATAAGCTTTGAAGCAGTGAGACGAGATACACAATTCATGAAGAGTAAGAATGAATATAGCAGGGCTGTTCTTTCAAGCCAGTTTCACTCTTGGTTAAGACTGCACTGAAACATCTAGAAGTCTAAATCCCCTTGGGCCTTTTGTTGCCATGGCAATAGCTGCTGTTGTGCCTCTGCTTCTTGTGAAGCAACTGAGACTGCAGCTTTTTATTAGTGCCTTTCCTTTACTAATGAAACCTCTGTCATCATTTTGATCCGAATACTTGTTACCTGCTTTTCTTTTTAATTTTGCCAGTATAGACTGGCTTTTTTTTTTTTCTTTTCCTTTTTTTGTTTAAAATTAAGTGATATTTTTACTTAGGAATTGTGTAAACATATTTCAGACTCATAGGCAGTAGCATATGTTGTTCCCACATTCCTAGATTCCTACTCATACAGCAAGACTGAACTGTGGCAGCATCAGAGATAGAGATCAGTAAATGTTAGAGCACAAAGAACAGTGTATCATCACGGAGAAAGGAAATGTATAAAGTGGCCAAGTCTAAGACAACACTTTGGAACAAGGTTCATTTTGCCAGATGAAATAGCCCTGTGGAGGGTGTCCCAAGACATCTGGGTTCAAAGGGAGGGACTTGGGCATCAGTGAGAGAAATACAGAATGTTAGAGGCAAAATGGAAGAAGTAGTAGAAAACTGGCCTTGTTGAATTAGTCAGTTGACTCAGAAGAAAAAGTCAGGTTACCTCCACAGTTAAATAGCAGATTGTTTTCAAATTAGACTTAGTTTGACCCTTCAAAATGTTCCTGAGACAAAGCATAAATATTGCAAATGATACTTTTATGATTTATTTTTCTTTTTCTCTGGAATCTACAGATGTTTCTGGGAAATCACTTGATATCTATCACCACACCACAACTTAGAGAACAGAGTAGAATAGCATAGCATAGCATAGCATAGCATAGCATAGCATAGCATAGCATAGCATAGAATAGAATAGAATAGAATAGAATAGAATAGAATAGAATATTTCAGTTGGAAGAGACCTACAATGATCTAGTCAAACTACCTGACTACTTCAGGGATGACTAAAAGTTAAAGCATGGTATTTGCGTCCAAATAACTCTTAAACACTCTGAGTCTTGGGGCACTGACTACCTCTTTAGGAAGCCTGTTCCAGGGTTTGACCACCCTCCTCAGTAAAAAAATGTTTCCTGATGCTTTTCCTAACATTTTTCTTATCTCCTCAATGACTGGCAAGGAAGCTTTCTCTGCTGTGCAAGCAGTCTGGTCCTCCAAGCTGTAAAAGCATGGATAATGTGGGTCAATATACACATTTGTATGTATGTTTCATCTTAAAACACAATAAAAATGTAAAGCTGGTGAAGTCAGCCCTTCTACTGTACATACTTATGATATGCTTTCTCATGCCACAGATGATGAACTGTGCCATAGAAGTTAGCTGCCAGGCAGGCAGAAGGAAGAGAAAACCTTCCTCCTTTACACAGCAGGAGAGAGGAAGGTCTCCCTTCTCATGGGCAGCTCTGGGAGGCACTGACAATAAGCAGGTAAACACAGTGTTGTCACATAATGGTCTGATCATACATCCTCACAACTCTTTGCAATTTCCTACATGATTTTTGCAGCAAACAGGCATCTCCACAGCACTGAACGTAAACATGACAGACTGACAAGCAGATCAGCTAAACGCTGAGAATGTCTTGTTTGCATCACTGTGCTGGTGGGCCCATCACGACATGACACTTTTCTCTTGGAGACTGAAAATACTTAACGACAGCAGTACATCTCAAACTAAAGACATGCTCAGTGAATTCCCAGCTTAATTAAAAGGCATCATATAAATTGAACCTGTTCTCATTATTTCTTTCCCCAAATTAACAGGTAAAATTTCACGTTTGCCATATACTCATCTAGTTTCAAAGGTCATTAACATATATGACCTCTTGCTAGGTGCCATTTACAGGTACTCTGGTGGGTAAATCAAAGCAGGGAACTGAGAAACAGCACATTGATGCTGTTAAAATAGGATGTCAATGAGAGCCGTGTCACTGATGCCACTCTACTAATGTACATAAAACTGCTGTGCTAAAGGAAAATATCTGGGTCAGTAAACTTTATTCCCACCCATTTCTTGCTGGATGAATGTCTGCCACTGAGATGCAAAAAGAACAGTAAGTTCAAGTCCTCTTAATTCTTTACTAAGAAAAAAAAAAGAAAGCCTTTCCTCTATAAACAAAGAGAGTATCTAAGACCATTCACTCTTAAAAAGACCTACTGTGGTCCCATTTAAATCTGTGGTTGTATCCTAGCCTCTATACAAGTTAGTGGAAAAGGAAAAACAACCTAGTAGGGTGTGTAAATGAAATGCAAGACATTTAATTAATTAAAAAAATAACCCCCCAAAAGATGGGGTTAAAAAGCAGTACATGTTTAACACTTGCCTACCCTGCCAAAAGGAAGCAAAAGGTAGGAGTTAGTCTGACATTTTTTGTGTTACTGTCAAAAAAAGGAAGATTAAACTGAGGCATCTTCTTTATACTGATCTCATTCAAATTTTATCCATAAAATGGTTTCTATTTTTCTGATCATAATTAAATTGTAACAGAGAGAAAAACTACCATTTACCTTACTCAGCTATTTCTTTCAAGATGAAAAACAATCTATATTCAAAGAAAAAAAAAATCACGTACTCCTTTCTGCTCCCTGGGATTTGGGTCACATTATTACTTCTATGTAGCTGGTAGTTTCAGTTGTTGATGTTAAACTCTATTATTTTAAAAGAACAGTTTTTTATGTTCCTGTGCCACCACCTTGAGTATTGTGGGTTTGGCTTTTTTTTTGCCTCCTCTCTTTCCTCAGTGTTCACAGTAGTTATTGGCTTGAAATTACTTTTTCAGGTTATTGCCTGAGGCACCTCAGTGAATAACTGTGACTTCCAAAAGCAAGCTTTTTAAAAAATACATTTTTCTTCTTTTCTTTACAGATATAATAGAAGTTGATGTTAACATCCCTCAGAAACAAACAAAACTGTATTGCACCACACTAAAGAAAGAGTTAACTCTTCAGATGAAAACACAACTGAAACAGACAAGCCAAAATGCCTCTGCACTAACAACCAGCAAAACCCGTGTTAATAGGCATCCTCATTCTTGCTAAATGTAACCCTAATATCTGAATTTCTCCTCTCAGGAGGAGATGGTTGGCACCCAAACGCCAAACTCTTGTGTCACAAGACTACCACTCATTTGCCTCCACAAAACCTGCCTGAGTGAAATGTGTAAGGTTTGCCTTTAAAAGCAGGAAAATAAAAAATAAAAAAAAAGGTCCTAGCCCTAACTGGAAAAGTCTTTCTTCTACCTCAGTGCAGACTTTACTGAAGTATCTAAATGTCAACAGGATTAACTTCCAGGAGAAAAAAAAAAAAAAAAAAAGCTGTGTTCTAATTCTTCCCAGGAAAATGTGTTAAGAAATCATCGAGCCAAAACAGACCTCTGCAAGCACAATGATTGCAGCACACAGTGATACTTGCCAGTAGTAATTACAGTCTGGCAGAGTAGAAACCTAATTTTCAGGCAGGACAGGTAACAAGTAGAAAGCAAAAGAGGTGGATTTAGAAGGAAGCATCAGGATAAAGTCTAAGGTGGGGGATGGGGGGAATGACATGGATGGGCAGTGGGAAGAGATTATCTGACCTTTGCCTCTACCAAAAAACACTCATTTTAAAGCTGCTCTGCTTTTCCTGTTTAGTGATAGCTCCATTCCTGTTTGACAGATTACTTTTTCCTTTCCCTTCCCTCCCCTCTAGTTTCTGGCTCAGCAGTGTCAGTTTAACCTAGTAGGATACATTCTGTTGTTTTCCTGCTTTCCGCTGATACTGCACTGCACTTATACTGGCAAAGTCAGCCAATACTGCTGTTCTATCTGAAAGCTGCAGCCTTTGGAAAGGACTCATGTCAGAGAGGTTCATAAAGGACTGTAACCTGTGGGAGGGATCCCATACTGGAAAAGGAGAGGAATGTGACGAGACCTCCCCTGGGGAGGAAGGAGCGGCAGAAACCATCTGTAAGGGACTGACCCCAGTGCTCATTCCCTGCCCCCGTGTGCTGGTGATGGGGAGAAGACAGAGATATCAGGAGCAGAGAGCTGAGCCCAGGAAGAAGGGAAGGATGGGGGAAGGAGGTCTTAAAGGGCTGGTTGTATTTTCCTCACCTGCTTTTGTTTTGCATTCTGTTTGTTCTGTTTCTAGCTGGTAGTGGACTAAACCGATCTTGTTTTCTTCCTTAAGTCAAGTCTGTTTTGTCCAGAACCATGGTGAGTAAGCTCTCCCTGCCCTTGTCTCAATCCACAAGGCCCTCAGTTGTCTTTAGCACACCTCACCATGGAGGTACAGTGCAGGTGGGGGGTTGAGTAAGTGGCAGCATGGTGCTTTGTAATAGTCTAGGCTTAAACCATGACATTACATCACAGTTTGCCATATTCAGGCCTAGCTGGATACATAAATGATAAATCTTCATCACTATGAGCTGCTACACCACAAACTGGTCCACATTCTACACCAGCAAAGTTGATTGTACCCATAGAATGAGAAGTAAGAGCAATAAGTAGAGACAGTGGCCACAGTCATCATTAAGGGCAAGTTTGCCAGGTCATAAGATGGGAATTAAAGTAAAAAACTGTTTTGAAATAGTTTAAAAGAATATTTGGTGAAATTATTCACGGGACATAAAAATTCTTCCCAACTACCAGTATGTTCCTCTTTTAATGTCTTTTCTAACCAGAAGGTGAGTCCTTCACCTTCACCATATCACCTTTTTCTAGGGCTTATTCTGAGTAGAGACAGAAAACCTTCTTCTGTTCAAGGCCAGTATAATAACCTGGGATTGTTTTTCAATAGCTATACAGCACCACACTGGATTTAAGGTCTCTGAAATACTCTTTCAGTGTGAACATTTCCTTTTTTTACACTAGAGTTAACCTCAACCACTTCACAGTATAAAGAACGCGTTGAAATGTACTCAGATTTTCAGCTTGTATTTGTTTGGAGAGAGAGGAAACATCACTAAATCAGCAGGGAGAATGCAGTGCACACATGCACAGACAAGTATTTTACTGTCTTGAAGAAGATGAGAAATGAGGATGAAAAATCATTCTCTGTACCTCAGATTGACAATGCCTGGTGACTAGACAAAGGATAACTGAAGACAGGAAAAAAAGAGAGTAGCAGTATGGAGAGCAGAGAAACCCGCCAAGAGTTCTCACTTTACATACTGTATTCATAGCATCTTAAGAATGCTGCAAATTATTCATGCTTTTACAGATGGAGTTGTTTCTCACCATCACTTCACTATGACATCAAGAGAAAAATACAGTGATCTAAAATTCATACAAAGTGGGTTTTTTCTGCTATCTCCAGAAGATTTTTTAATGTCTTTAATTCTTACCTCTGACAAACACACAAATTGTTTTTATGCATATCAGTTAGATAAATCAGAAAAAAAAGTCCCTTTTCTACAAAAAAGAAGATATGATTTTGAATACAACCTGAAATTCCTCTTTGAAAGCATGAGTTGGTTCAGCAAAAGAGGCAATTCCTTCCAGAGTACATATTTACATGTATAATTTAGCTAGGCCTACCTGAATATTTCAGAGGAAAATTGCCCTGAAAAGAAACATGAGAGCTTGATAAAACAAAACATTAAAGGAGGTCAGTTATGCAAAGCCTCAAAATGGTTCAGATAGGAGGGGAAAATATTTCCTTTCTTCTTGAAATGAATAATCCCGTTTAACTTGGGGAGAAAAGCTGCTTGATATGGAGGCATAACAAAGATCACAGTGAGCAGGTGAGTCAATGGATAATACTGTAGAAGAATAAGGATGGCCAAAAGAGAGGAAATTCAGAAACAGAAAGATTAGAGAGAATTAAGTTTAGGGAAAACCTAAATTTAGTGGTCTGCTATTCTAAGGCATAAGAGAATTCCAAATAAGGAAATGAGAGGGAGCAGACATGAGGGAGAAAGTTTGAATGTTGGTTGTAAAGTTTTTAAATTTTACACTTCCTTCTGCATTGTCTCAGCAATGCAACACTTCACATTTTTCTTTAAACCAATAATTTGCCATAGACTCATTTTCTGGTAACAAATAGAAAATAAACAAAAAAATCAGTGTTTATAAGAAAGGCAGCAATTCTGCAATTGAGGAGCCATCTAGGTGTACCAAAAAGAATTTGATAGAAATTACTGTAAGTGTTTGGCTTCCTCTGTAATTGGTAGCTTTTATTCCAGACTGACACAGCTGTGTCAATCCCTTAATGACTGAAAAGAAAAGGCTATGGAAATCTCACAGCTCTGTCCCACATAAAAAACTATGCATTTTATAGCATGCACATACTTTTAAAGCCTTACAGCACTGTAACATTTTGGAATGAAACATATGTATTTTCCAGTGGAATAAATTACTAGGTTTTAGCAGTAAAAACATTAAAAACAATCCTTTTACCTTATCCAACAGATTTCATACTGCTGTTACCTTGGGCCATTTATAGCTATTCAGGCAGTGAAATGCCAGTCCCTGATTTTAAAGCTGAAGAAACACGAGTAATAAATTGTAAGTCACAAAGCATATAAGCAGTGGAACAGAATTTAGATGCTGTCTGCTAAATCACTGGGCTGTGCACATCAACAAAATGTGATGATAAACACAGATGTGTTTCCATGTATACTTCCAGCATTGAAACTAGTTAAGATCAACCACAAAGACGAAATAGGCATTTTCATTGAAATGTTATAATGCAAGCTCTTCTATCACCCTGATTCAGGGAAAAAGTGTGGAGTAAATGTGATGTAGTTCACTTCCTCCACCTCTTCTACTGTAGAGTTCTTGGAGGTATTGACAAGACACTATATAGATTTTCTTCTGAAAACATGAAATGACTCAAAGAGTTAGAAAGAGACATGAGTAGTACAGTGAATAAAACAATAAAGCTTTATCATTTGGAAGGCCCTGACATCTGAATCTCAAGTAACAGGAGTTAAGATCAACTGAAACCTAGTGTACGGGAGATTATTAACCCCACCAGTTCCAAAGCAGCTGTTACCCACCAACATTGATCCACCAATGATATAAGAACCATGCACGGGTTCTAGCATATACTGAGCAGAGGCTTGAATAAAATGCTTTTAGAGGAGATGTTAGCTGCCACGTAACCCTATCAAATGTGTATTTCTCCCAGAATGCACACTTCTGACAGATGGGCAGGCACCCATGCCATGGACTGCAGGGATTAGGGTCAACTTCTGTCTATCATAGAATCATAGAATGGTAGGAGTTGGAAGGGACCTTTAGAGATCATCTAGTCCAACCCCCTGCAGAAGCAGGGTCACCGAGATCAGGTCACATAGGAACACGTCTTGAAGACCTCCAAGGAAGGAGACTCCACAACCCCTCTGGGCAGCCTGTGCCAGGGCTCCGTCACCCTCACAGTGAAATAGTTTTTTCTTATGTTTAAGTGGAACTTTTTGTGTTCCAGCTTCATCCCATTACCCCTTGTCCTGTTGCTAGATACTATAGAAAAAAGGGATGTCTCAACCTCCTGACACTCAACCTTTAGATATTTATAAATGTTAATAAGATCACCCCTCAATCTCCTTAAGACTAAACAGCCCCAGTTCCTGCAGCCTTTCCTCATATGAAAGATGTTCCATACTCTTGATCATCTTGGTGGCCCTGCGCTGGACTCTCTCCAGCAGTTCTCTGTCCCTCTTGAGCTGAGGAGCCCAGAACTGGACACAGGACTCCAGGTGAGGCCTCACCAGGGCAGAGTAGAGAGGGAGAAGAACCTCCCTTGACCTGCTGGCCACACACTTCTTGATGCATCCAGGATGCCATTGGCCTTCTTGGCCATGAGGGCACATTGCTGGCTCATATTTAGCCTATTAGCTTATTATCAATCAGGACTCCCAGGTCTCTCTCTGCAGAGCTGCTCTTCAGCAGTTTGACCCCTAATGTCTGTGTTCAGCAGTTTGACCCCCATATGTCTGTGTCTGACCTTCTAAGACACATGTGCTTACAATCTGAGCTTTGTTTTATGTTTAGAGTCTCAGTTTTCTCAGGTCTATCTGTGTGTGTGTGACCCCATACAAGTCTTCCTATCTCATTCTGGGAAAGTAAGAACTGGGAGAAGATTGCAGTCTTAGACAGTTTTACTCTTGAAAGAGTAGGCTCATTTTGGCCCTGAATCCCTGCTCTCCTGCTGAACTAGCAGTCCTGGGTAAGACAATTTATGTAAAAAATAGAGAAGCAAACTAATGTTATGCTGGGCTTTTAGTGAGATAACTTTTAACTCACCTGCTGACAGATACAAAGCAATGTAAAACTGAATGGTTTTTCAAGGCAAAGTTTAATAAAAAAGCCACAAGTGATGTAAAATGCTCATCACTGAGATGGATAGACCTAATATTCTGTTACTTTAAGAGAGTTTGGTCATTCCCACTAGTCTATATACTGAAAAATTATATCTTGCATGTCATGGCCCTAAATGATATCTGCAGGACTTACATGCCCACATACATCTTCTAGTCTGAACTGAAAATGCTGACCTTAGGAGGAAGTATGGTGAATTGGTTGAGCGGCAACAATATTAAGGTCAGGGACTCTTGCTCCATTCTAAACTTCAGTTTCTAGTTTTGCTTTACAATGTATTTTCACGTAATCTGACAGTACATGGATGTCCAGGTGGCTCTGCTATACATGATGCAGGTGTATGTCTGTTCCATATTTAGGTTGACAACAACATCATGGTAGCACACAGAAAACAAGCAGCAAAAATAGCCTCAAAGCATTAGTTTCTGAGATGGTTTGCTGGTGAGACCAAAGAGACAATATTTGGGAAAAGCAGCTCACTTAGTGTAAGATATTCCTACAGGACAGTAAATTTGCAGTTATTGCTGTATCTGCACAGAACTTGCATCTCATACAGTGAGCTCTTTGTCTATTAACTAATCTGAAGCCACAGAAAGAGTGATTATATTTTCTAAGAAAGGTAAAAGTAGTTACAACTGCCCAGATACAACAGAGACAAAGAGTAAGAAAAGTTTCTGAACAGTATTGTGCTTTTAAACTGCATTGAATGCTTCCAAACTCTGATTGCAAAAGTTGGTCTGTATTAACGAATGTGGAAGTTGCTGTGTCATACAGTACTGTTTTGTCTTTGCTTTCATTGCTGAGACAATTGACAGAGCTGTAAAATGATTCAGTGTGCATTTCCCAAAATTACTCAGAGGCTTATATTTAAAGCTTGTACTTTTAGAGGGAAAAGACACATTCTAAGTTTAACTTCTGTAACTGCACTTTTAATCACAGAATTTGTAGGAAAAGAAGCGATTTGTAGTAAATTGCATCGGTATCTCCTAGGTGACTCGATCTGTGATAATTGTTCAGTCTCTATGAGCCAAATAAAACAGATGACGTCTACTTAATATAAGCAACAACAGGAATATTGGTTTTTGCAGACGTGCTGAAGATGGAACAGCAGAGCTTCAGGATGGCCCAAATAACTGCCTAAATTGCACACTTTTTCTTCAACTATGGATCTGTATTCTTGCTTTCTGATAGCAGAAGACCAGCTTCATCTGACAGCACTTGAAAAGCAGCTGGTAGGATTAAAAGCTTGTAAAAGTTTCACAATAATAAAACAGCTGCTTCTGTCTTTTTTGGGGGTTTTGTTGTTTTATGTCTATAGCTGTTTTGCTTGTGGAACTTGTTCTCTGAATTACTGAAACAAAAAAAATCCAGCCTAGGATAAGACTTCATTCTCTGTGGAGTAAATGGCAAAGCCTAGCTAACTTCATCTGACTTTTTGGCAGCTGAAAAAAGCAAAATCTGTTTTTATCTCTTTAGCAAAAAGAAGTCAAGTGAGGTTTGCAGAATTTAAAACTACCCTGTAATCATCACTTTAACGTGTGCTTACAGAGCTATGTACTAAGCTAATCCTATTGATTTGCACTGACTGGATAGGAGATTTAGCCTTCATCAAAATTAAGAGAGTTGCTACTGACAATGTTGAAGAGAACTGGCTTATCCATTTGGATGCAGAAGAGTAATTAGCATCAGCACACCTTATGTGGGAAATCTCAAGTGTTTCCATGGGAGAGAAAAAAGTTGTTTTGGCAACCAGCTAGACAGCAGTTACATGATCCTTTCCTGCTCCAGTTCTCTACTGCCAAATTACATGCTGTGCACAGCAACTATACTGCTGCAGGAACTACAGTTGATTTTTACTGTTTGAGAAGTCACCACACCCTCTTCTGCTTCCTCTGTAAAAAAGATTCTGTCAACATTAAAAAATCTTGGCTGAAATAATGTATTTGTTTTTGAAGATAAATTTCTTTAAAAAATGGATTTGAATGAACTTTTTAACCTTTGGGAAGGGATAAAGAAATGAACTGACAATATGCTGCTAAATTCTTGAAAGTCCATTTGATTTGACTTATATTTAATTCAGAACATAATCTATATGTATACTAATAAACACATATATATACACTCAGCAACATAAAGTTTAAGTAACACTATCCCCAAGCAGTCATTATCTTTATCCCAGTGACTGTAGACTGAGGTACAGGAATAAAAGAGAAAAGTAGAGGCAAGTAAAAATATATCCATTACCTGCTGACATAAGACAGAGATGGGATTTTTCTGTTTCTAATTAAATTGTATCTGTTGCCTCCATGTGGAAATGAATTCAAGGAATTAATGGATGCATATAAATCTATGCCCTCCATCCATGTGCAAACCCTTTTTTTAATGCAGTGGTAGGCAATGACACTGTCATTCCACAGTAGTGGAACCTTCAAATATTCAATGAAACAAATTTACAAGCAAATGAACATGGTAATAATAAGAAAACAATCAGCAGGTGGTACATGGTCTTTACTGCTGCTGTTAATGTGCCATTTTTTGATTATAAAGGTACTAAGATTGGACTTAACCTGAATCAAAGCAAATGCCTGTACTATTAAATGGGCATAAGATTAGATCTATTCAGTCTTGAAGCACTATTTTGAAAGGATTAGTCTTATGACAAAGGTATTTCACTGCAACAAGTGGTTGTTTTCAGAGACATGGACCTTTCTGGCTTGCAAAAGTGACCTTTTTGAGTGCCTGCCCAATCATGCTCCACAGATGGACTCATGTAACTCGTTGGAAAATATATTCTGGCTTCTGATAAATTTACATTGTGATTTGTGAACAAAACACTCCAGCCACATGTCAATCTCAGCTGCAAAATGATCAAGTACACCTAAAAGAATGTAGCAGCCTCTATTTGTCAGAAAATTCAAAACCCCAAAATTACTGCCCTTAAGGGAAAATAATAAGGCTAATTTATTTACTGAGATAGAAACAAATATTCATTTGCACAGCTGTAAACAGATTTCTGAACTATAACCCATTGCAATGTGTTTTCAGGGAGTATCTGAGTGAACTCTCCTAGTCTACCATCTGAGTGATTGGCTTCCTTGCTGCCACTTGACTCCAGGGCCAAGTTGGTGCTCGAGTGGGAAATGTCCCTGCCAGACTGAGTTCTCAGGCAGTGCCCTCCTCTGCTTTTCATATTCTGAGATCAGAAAGGTAACCAGAATAGAATGCAGATGAAAAATCACCCTTGATTACTCTCTTTTCATAAATTCCCTCTCCTTTCCATTCATTTCTATTTTTTTTACTTTTTAAATGGCAGCTGAGGTATCCTCAATGGGCTACTTTAGCTTCTCATGAGTTGCATGTATGAGATAGGAACATGCAGAAAATATTCTCCTGGTGCTGTGGACTATACGTTACAATACTGCCTCCTGCCCACTTAGGTTTGGTGAGGCTTCATGGTCCTATTTTAGGAACTTCTCAGCATAAACTTTTAAAAGAATTCTTTGTGACAAAGATTCTTCATAAATTACACACAGAACACTTTCCTACTTTTGTAATTTACAATTATATACACAGATTTGTACAGTCTACTTAATTTTAAATAGATTTTTATACTAAAAGCACCTTGGTCCAAATACATTTCTGAGTATAAACACTGATGCTTGCAGTATTAACACAGCTAAGTTCACAATTTAATAAAAACTATTCATTAAATTTAGAAACAGAATTTGCTCTGTCTTGCAAACCTAACAGACTTAGATCTCTCCTCTGGTATGGCCTCACCTTATCATCCAGCTTGTATATTCAGATTTTATTCAACAAACAGATTTAGTCTTTATCAAATAAATGGAACTTTGCACATCATAATGGTCCTTGGGAATAAATTCAAAGATCATTCTTTAAAAGTAAAGTCCCAAATGTTAGAACTAGAAAAAACTGATGGTCTATGAAGGGGGTAATTTTTGTTATCATATGCTTTTTCCCTGGTCATCACACTTTTGTCAAATTTATATAAGAGATGCTAGTCTTTTTATACATTGTAAGCAAGTGGAGTAGAAAAATATGATGCATTAATTAAAACAAAAAAGCTTCTACATCAGTGATAAAAGAAAAGTTGGGAAAACATAGTCCCTCTCATGAAGGAAATGGGAGACCTGGTTATCTGAGATGTGGAGAAAGCTGAGGTACTTAATGACTTTCTTGCCTCAGTGTTCACCAGCAGTGCTCCAGCCACTCTGCCCAAGTCACAGAAGGCAAAGGCAGGGACTGAGAGAGTGAAGAATCACCACTGTAGGGTAAGATCAGGTTTGAGACCATCTAAGGAACGTAAAGGTGCACTAGTGCATGGGACTGGATGAGAGGCACTTGTGTGTTCTGAGGGAACTGGCAGAAGAAGTGGCTAAACTACTATCTGTGATATTTGAGAGGTGGTGTCAGTCTGGTGAAGTTCCTACTGACTGGAATAGGGGAAACATGACCCATTTTTGAAAAAGGGAAAAAAGGAAGATCCAGGGAACTACAGGCCAGTCAGTCCCACTTCTGTGCCTGGGAAGATCATGGAACAGATCCTCCTGGAAACTGTACTGAGGCACAAGGAAAATGTCATGCCTGATAGATTTGGTGACCCTCATGACAGGATTATAGTACTGGTGGATAAGGACAGAGTGACTGAGGTAATCTACTTGGACTTGTGCATTGCATTTGACACTAAATTAGAGAGACATGGATTTGATCGATGGACTACTCAGTGGATAAGGAACTGGTTGGATGGTTGCACCCAAAGAGTTGCTGTCAGTAGCTCAATGTCCAAGTGGAGAGCAGTGACAAGTGGCATTCTTCAGGGGTCAGTGTTGGGACCAGTGCTGTTTAACACCTTGGTCAGTGGCATGGATAGTAGGATTGAGTGCACCCTCAGCAAGTCTGCACATGACACCAAGTTGAGTGGTGCAACTGACAGACTGGAGGGAAGAGGAACCTTGATAGGCTTGAGAGGTGGGCCATTGCAAATCTCAAGCGCAAAGCCCTGCAGATGGGTTAGGACAAATCCAAGCACAAATACAGGCTAGACAATGACTGGATTGAGACCATTTAGTGGAGAGGGACTTGGACTGATAGATGAAAAACTGAGTATGAGCCAGTAAAGTGTGCTTGCAGCCCAGAAAGCCAACTGTATACTGGGTCACATCAAAAGAAGCAAGGCCAACAGACTGAGGGTGGTGATCCTCCCACTCTGTTCCACTCTCGTGAGACCCCATCCACAGTATTGTGTTCAGCTCAGGGTCCATCAACATAAAAAAATCATGCACCTATTGGGAAAAGTCTAGAGGAGGGCCAGAAAGATGATCAGAGGGCTGGTGCACCTCTCCTATGAAGACAGGCTGAGAGAGTTAGGATGTTCAGTTAAGAGAAGAGAAGGCTCCAGGGAGACCTTGCAGCTCAGGTGCCTAGAAGAAAGCCAGAGAGTGACTTTTTACTAAGACATGTAGTGATAGGACAAGGGGAAATGGCTTTAAAGGGGATAGATTTAATTAGATATTAGGAAGAAATTAACTTTTTTACTGTGAGGGTGAGGGAGCAGTGGCACAGGCTGCCCAGAGGGGTTGTGGAGTCTCCTTCCTTGGAGGTCTTCAAGACCCACCTGGACATGTTCCTGTGTGACCTGATCTAGGTGAATCTGCTTCTGCAGGGGAGTTGGACTAGATGATCTCTAAAGGTCCCTTCCAACCCCTATCATTCTATGATTCTATGAAATTCTCCATTGTGAGCATGTTGAAGCACTGTGACAGGTTGTCCAGAGAGGTCCCTTCCAACTCAAACCAATCCTATGATCATTTGAAAGACAGTTTATTGTTCCTTTGCAGAGATTAGCTTGCATTTTATTTTCTCTTTCCACATCTGTGATAAATCTGTAATCACGTACTTCACTAAAAGAGCACCTTCCTGCCCATATCCTATTTGCACTTAATTGTTTAGCAGCACACTGTAATATGACAAGCCTCTCCTGCACTGCTTTGCTCTTATGAATTCAGCAGCCACACAGTCAGGCAGACTGACCATGGACATAGAGAAAACAGCCACGATTGACCTGGCTACTGATCTCTCTGAAACAGGTTTTTGCATCTTCCTTCTATTTATTTATAGAGAGCAGAGACCAGACTAATGATCAAGTCAGTTAATCGACTATGGTTTTGTCTTATGCACAACCAAATCAGTAGGTCAAGCCCAAGGAAGGACAAGAGCTGGGACAGATGTGGAAATATGAAAAATCTGGTTTTGTGGAACCAGAGAAGACACCACTGGGAAGACACTCCTGGGCACACTTCACATGCCCAAAGTCATCCATCTTCTTCATCATTTTGAATACCACCTTTGTTTCATATTCTCATGCAAGGTTATAAGTCTTAAAGAACACCACTAGCCTATCAACCACACCTCACACATAAAAACTTTCCAGCATGCCTCTGTTAAAATTAACACTCTGAGTACAACTGAAGTACCAGAAGGAAACGCTTTCTGTAGCTTCACAAGATGTTCAGGTAAAGGATGTCACAAGATGCATAGTAAAGGATGTCAGTGGTGACAGAAGTTACATGTGTGATAAATGCACAATCTTGCTTGAAATAAAAATCTTGATGTGAATATTTCAGACAAACTTCACAGTGAACTTTGCAGTAGCAGAGTTTGTTCAATGGCTGACAACCAGTTCTGGACTTAGATGTCTGGAACCAACCAGAACTTAAACTTCCAGATAATTCAATGTCTACTTCCTTTTCTTCTTCATTCCTTCTTACCTTCTACCATCAAGTATTTTTTTTTATGGTTACATGGAGAACACAGGTTGACAAGTAGATTCTACCTATGTACAATATTCTTATTATTAATACATTTAAGAAATGAGCATGTAAGAACTGATGCTGTTCCCCTCTGCTAATCATTGATGAAAAACGTTACAGCAAACTCAATATTAAGGTATCATATTTTCCTGACAGTCTTTAATGCAAAAGGGATTTTGGAGAAAGAAAAAAAAGAGAAAGAGAAAAGAACTCTATCTTGATATAGTACTGACTGCTTGTGAATAAAGTCTACTGTACAGTTTGAGTTCTTATTGTGGGAGGAAGAAGGTAGCAGAGATTGCTGTATTTCCAGTTCCATCAACCACCTACATTGCAACAGCATAGTGGACCTGCACCCTGCTGTCATGTCTTCCCTGAAAAGTTGTTCTTGGGATCCTCTCTTCTCTGCCATTGCCCAAGGTTGATACCAGGTAGTTGCTTTACATGTACATGGTTAGCTATGCATGAGAAAGGCTGATCTTTATGATGAACACATGAGCTGCTTGTTACTCAATAGAATACTGCCTTTTTCATGAGTTAAACCATGGCTCTGTCTAGAAGCGCAGCTTTTTTTTTAACACTTTCTAACCCTTTTTCCCTGTTCTCCTCCAATCATATTAATTACTCTATGCCATATTTTCAACTAAAATGAAAAGACATTGTAAGGGATGAAGTCACAAAAACCTCAAGCAGTTTCAGAAAACAAAACTTCCGTAAAACAAGTGAGTCAATCTTTCCCCTGGAGTGTATTCCTGCACAGAGCATTGCAGGCTGTCATCATCTTGGAATTCCAGGAAGCTGCGATATGAAGCTTAGATGGAAGACTAAGTTACAAAATTGAAGCCTGTCTATTTGGTCAGTTTGTCAGAAATAAAAACCTTAGGAACTGAATCACAAGTTTTATACAATGTGACTTTGCTTCAAAAATGCTTTTGCAAAGGCAGTCTCATGGAACTCCTGGAAACTGTTGAAAGAACTTGTGTTCTTCAAGAAAATATTCTTTAAAAGAATAGCCTTGCTACTGCAGAACAGAAACCTTGAAGACAAGCCATTTTCTTTCCTGCCAAAATAAAATAATTGACCTAGTGATACTTGTGCAACTCTGCAACATCTTCAAAATATGATCCCAGTAACAGACAATCAAATTATGCTTGCTTATGAGGTCTTCTGTTGTTGAATGAGGCAGAATTTTAATCATGATATGCCTGTGGATGATTGAAAAGTCTTAACATCCATTTTCTACTCACTGATTTTTTTCCTGTCAAAGGAACGTAGAGGAATTTACAAAGCGAACAGATCTGTTGGATAAATCACTTTGAAAGAGAAAATATAGATTAAAGCAAACAAAAGATATAATATTCTTTTAGAGTCTGGATCCCAGTGATCAAATTTGTGGAATCCTTCAACAGGCACCTGAAAGACTTAATTAAAACAATGCACTGAGCTTTCTCTTTGCCTCCAAGGAAATGTGAACATACCAGCTCCTTTTTCTTCATGCACTCCATGAGGATAATGAAGAGATGCTGTGCCTGGGTTCGGGTATATGTGAAAGTCTTCTGTATGGTAACTAGCAACTGGTCCCTCAAAGACTCGTTGATAAGTCTGAAATTCAAACAGGAAAAACAAAGCAGAAAAACAGGTATGAGGGAACATTGCAACTTCAGCCACAGGTCAAACAAATAAGAGTTAGACAATAAATTCCTGCAGGTTGTTTTGGAGAGGTTTGAAGGACGGGAATTGCTGAAACCATCAGAGATAACTTGGAAAACACTGTTCTAGAAGAACATGTTGATCATGTCAGGGTCCCTTGTCTCCAAAGTTTTCTTTTCAGCTCTCACAAATTGCATGACAGGTCATTCAAACTATTACCTCCGTGGGATTTCCTGAACAGAACCAAGAATCACACATACAGTCTGGATTTGAAGGAGACCAACACTTCCAGGTGAAATGAAGACCTCATATATCAGTGAATTAGCAGAATTCAGCTCATGGTTATGAAGCATTTGCATTATCAATGTTTTTGATTTTAGCTTGAATATCCCAACAGTTTTAACTCACCTTATTGGTGCTGCACAGGACAAGGTAAGAAAACAAACAAACAAAACTTCTCTGGTTTTCCAGGAGTTTTAAGAGTGGCCATTTTAATATTCCTCCTCAGTGCTAACATTAGAACTTGCAAAAAGTGGTCCAACAACAGAAATAAGTAGTAATATCACATAGATTATTAGCATTTGAACCCTCCCCTTGGTATCAAAATGGCTATTCCTCAGGACTGCTCTAGGTAAAGCAGTGCTGCTCTTAATAGCAGGCTCTAATTTAGAACATGTTATTCTTTAATGTATGAAAGCTTCTATGCTACAGCAGTTTTCTCACTTAAAAAATGTTAACTGTTTCAAATTATCTGAGTCAGATTGTTTTACAGAATAAGTCATTGTTGATCATCTGGGGGAATGAAACTCAAAGAATCTGAATTACTTATATTTTATGACAGAAGATAAATAAAAACTTAGCTCAGTAGTAACTGCGAAAGATTATCAGAAGCAGCAGAGTATCTAAAAGTCCTTGTTAGCTTATGGCAGTAGATTTGGTAGAACAATGACTAAACCCCTGTTTATTTCATACTATTGGTTAAAGTTGTCTGTAGTTCTCTGCAGCAAGAAAGCCTAAATGAGACTGCAGGATATGCATTACACAAAAGAATTTCAAATACGATTTCACTATCTAGTCTTTATACCTACAGCAAACATGCTGTTGGAAGAGACAACAAATGGGAATGGGGAAGAGGTACAGAGGTGCATAGGAGAACACAGAAGGCCTGGCATATGGAGTGCATATGTTCTCTACTCTCTAAATTTGACTTCGACAGTAAATATCCCTGTTGAGTAGGTCTTTCACTTTACAAAGAAGCCTGTAAAGCATATGTCAATGTGTTTAGATTAAAATGAGTTTACATGGGGGTTTAGACCACACTGTGGATCACTGTTCTTTCCATGCCTGGTTCCTCCTGGTATCTTCTACTTTAGCACAGACTCCTCTTGAATGAGGAGTCTACCTCTGCACTTCCTCTTTTCATCAAGGAGCAGTACAGCCCTAGATGTATTTTTTTTCTTGGAACACTGCATTTACTGCTCAGTCACTATGTATGCACTTCTTCCCTCCAAAAATCTTGGTGGGCAGCAATGAGAGATGACAGGAAAAGATTTTCTGTGTGGAGGTTGTAAGAATAATAACCTGACCTCCTGTATAGAAACAAGATATTGGAAGCACATTGGAACATGAAAGAAGATGTCAGAGCACAAATAGAAATTTAGATCCACTCCATGTTACAGAGAATTGACTTAGATAGGCTGACACCCTGAAAACCACTAAGTTCCAGATTAGTAGGTCACATATGATATAAAATCCAAAGCTGCATTTTTAGGCTCTTAAAAAAAAGAAAGAAAAAAACCCAAATAGTTGGAAACTTACTGTAATTAAGAAAGTTGTTCCTAACAAATTTGTGCTATCAGCAGTGTAGCAGAAGCAGTTCAGAAATATGCAAATATTCCATCCTTCAAGGAAGGAGAGGCCAATCGCTAAGAATAAATTCCCTAAAAACATTGACTGGACAATCTAAAAAGAGACTTAAATAAAGCTCTAATTTCCTTTGGAAATGATATATGAAAGTCAAGTACATGGAAAATATGAAAATTCTTTGAAGTATATGAAAAAATCATGGAGTTGGAAGAACATGAAATTAGAAGACTTCAGAAAATATTTTCAAAGATCTTGGGATGAAAATCAATCTGTCTTCTCATCAGAATTTAACTCTCCTTGAAAAAGACGTTAATTCAAATCTAAAATTTCGTTTCATAAATTGGTGCTCAGGCTAATATACACAGAAAGCAAGAGAAATTTGCTTTCATAAACTTTGACTGAAAACAGAACTAAGTTTCAAGGCTTTGTAAGCAGGCATCACTTTCCTGTCTTGAATTAAAGCTATCAGAAATTGTGTCACATAATATGTAAAGAAAACTCCATGTGAAAGATACAGATTGAGTTTCTTTGTTTATAAAGTATCAAGAAATGGTTCCCTACCACATCTGTTGAAGTACCACTGCTCAGGAACTTCCTATTGCCATAATTTGATTTGTAGGGTTTTTTTAACATCTTATTGGTCTGCAATTCTACAGCAAGTGGTTTCAAAGTCTTTGAAGTGATCAAAGTGATACAAAGTCACTTGAAGTGATTTTAATCAGAAATAGAAACAATAAAAGCAAGCTTTCTGATAATCTTAGCTGTTAAGTTTTGTGCAAACTGAAATAGCCTGTATCAAGACTGTATCACATTTACTTCCCAGAAATCTGTAAATGTGAGAGGGTATCAGATCAAAGTTCACAACTGTGTAATCCCTCTGGGACAAATACAAACTGTGCAAGTCTAATAAAGGCTAAATTTATGGTACATATGTAAAATCCAATGCATCTAAAACAAGTAATTTCACATGCTACTGTGAGTAAAACAACCGTGACTTATAAGTGGGTTGATGATTTATCCACTATATAAAGACAAACACATTTGTTATACACACACCTTTAGTGCACATGTTTTTGAAATCACAGAGTCCTACTTTTAGACTTGGGGAAAAAGTGATGGCTCCTTGAATCTTGTGATAAGAGCTCTGACCTAGAATACAGGTAATTCTCAGCCTGATTGGGAAACAGCATATTCAGCAGCCTCTGTCAGGGATTATGAAGTTCATCTGCATAAAGCTCCATTGGCATAAAACTGCCCACCTTGCCAGACTGAAACTCTGTGATTATGATTTCCTTCAAAGTCAGCGTACTCCCACCCTAAGAAAACTGGATAGAATAATAGAATCATAGAATAGTAGGTGTTGGAAGGGAACTCTAGAAATATCTAGCCCAATTTCCCTGCTAAAGCAGGTTCCCCTCAATCAAGTCACACAGGAACACATCCAGACAGGTTTTGAAAACCTCCAGAGAAGGAGGCTTCACACCCTCCCTGGGCAGCCTGTGTCAGGGCTCCCTCACTCTCACAGGAGTTTTTCATTATGTTTAGGTGGAACTTTTTATGTTCCAGCTTATGTCCACCACCCCTAGTCTTGTCACTGGACACTACAGGAAAATGTGATGCCCCATCCTCCTGACATCCACCCTCTAGGTACTTACAAGTTTTGACGAAGTCCTCCCTTAGTCTTCTCTAGGTTGAACAGCTTCAGGTCTCACAGCCTTTCCTCATAAGGAAGATGCTCCAGTCCCCTGATCATCTTGGTGGCCCTGAGCTGGACTCTCTCCAGAAGTTCCCTGTCCCTCTTAAACTGGGAGCCCCAAAATGGACACAATACTTCAGATGTGGCCTTATCAGGGCAGAATAGAGGAGGAGGAGGAGAACGTCCCTCAACCTGCTGGCCACACTCTTCTTAATGCCCCCCAGAGTGCTGTTGGCCTTCTTGGCCATGAGGGCATATTGCTGGCTCATATTTAGTTTGCTGCCCATTGGAAATCCCAGGTCCCTGTCCATAGAGCTACTTTTCAGCAGGTCAACCCCTAGTCTGTACTGATGCATGGATAGTGGTAGATTAAGATAGTATTTTTATCATCTTTCTGCGAGGCTTCCAATCAGAAAATATTTTGCAACATAACAATCAATTCCTATTTTGGGCATTTTGATGGCATGATTTCCTGAATTCCATTTAACTCACCAGGGTAGCAATACTACAGGTAACTTGCTCCTGCCTCAATGAAACATCCTACAAAAGGACAATATAACCTGTTCTCTTCACTCTCCACATAGTTCAAATCTGTCTTTCATTCCCCATATAACCAAGTTAAGCCTATTTTTGTACCACTCCAGTTATAAAACTTTTTTTTTTCCCCCAGAGGAGATGGATTGCAAATAGAATTTAGATATCTACTTTTGACTTGACTGTCAAAAATCTGGCATCAAAAGTAGAGCTACATACATATACCTTTAGTTTCAGAAAAAAAGTTACTCACAATTGGTGCTATGAATGACTTTTTTTTTTTTTAAAGACATCAACATCAGTTTTGATGCATCAGATTATCAGAACTGACCTGTATGGCTTTGTCATAGGAAAAAAAAAGGAGAAAGATGTCTTGGATGCATCAGGAAAGGCCACTTAGAAACACTAAGTTGACAAAATAAATGAAGTGACATTCTATTTCTGTCCAAGATAAGCTGGAAGATTTAAGCAACAAAGCAGAACTATCTTCATTGCTTTGGCTAATGTAGAAGAGAAAGATGACAACAGTTTTACATCCTTCCTGCTCAGAAATAATTTTTTTTTAAGGTATGCCTAATATTTGAGGACTTAATAGACGTCCACCGATAACATTACAATCTTTCAAACTCATGGCATATGATTTGATATTGAGCACTAGTAAGGATCTGAAAGATCTGACACATAGCTAGCTCCCTAAATGATTTAGTCTTTTTTCTCCAGAGATTTTTAGTACAGGAGTCCTACAATGTACTAGACATTCATAAAGATTATGTTCTAATCTCATTTCAAAATGCAAGTTCATTAGAGATTTTAAAAAATGTATTGCTATGAAAATGCTTTGAAATACTCTAAATGAAACACTTTATTCAATGATTTGGACATAATCAGTTTCTACCTTTTCATTTATGAATTTAAAAAAAAGGTTCAGGATCAACAAAATATATCCATAAAATGTCACTGTGATGTGAATACTACTCCCTACCCTTCTTTATAGGAAGGTTAGGGGATCTTCTATTTTAATTATGACTTGCACATCATATATTGAAGAAATGTGACCAGAGGCTCTGCTGGTATTTTTTTCCATTGGAATTACAAAAACACACAGTTGTTTATTTCTGTGGGACTGACTGAATTTCTCATACTTTTAAAATTCACAGATTTTGCATAGCATATAAGAGACAGAAAAGAAATGCAATTCTTCCTTTGTTAATTTCAAACAGGTTGCCTTTACAAGGATTCAGCTTTACATGCAGCTCTTTGTTGTTGGTTGTTCTTCTGTAACATTTTTTCTATAACATTTATTGAATAATTATCCCTTCACCAAAAGACAGATGACTGTAGTTCAAACAGAGAAAAGACCTTCCTTTATCCAGCTTGTGATTTCCTAAGGACTTTGTTACAAGAGAAAATAATTTTATCAAAATATGCAATATGAAAATAATCTTACACAATAATTCAACTGTGACAGAACTTATGACTCCCCATGATATGGTGAACACCACAGGATTATACAGAAGGCCCAGACCTTATCTACATTAGGATCCCTTTTGCTCAAAGTGAAAAAAATCTGTATTTTCAGAAGGAAAAAATAGATTTAAATAATACTTAAGTTATAAAGCCTAAAAACTATGCCACAGTGGATAAAAGAGACAGACTAATGCAATGGAAATCTTTAATGATTCTCATATGAGGATGCCCATTAAAGCACAGAGAATGTTCTAGAAATACATTTTTAAAGCACTGAATTGAATTCCTTAAGGGTCTCATGCTTAGACGAGTTGAACTGATAGAGTAGTTAATATGCTATAACCTCAGCTTGGAGACTGCATTCAAATATTGCAAGTGATTTCCCATTGTCTAAGAATTGACACAGTTTTAACCTAGTGTGTAATTTTTTTCATTTTGAAGTCATTTAATTAAAAAAAATTCTCTGAGGACTGAAAACTACTGAATGATCCTATAAATAGTTGCACTTCACAGTTGTTTTACTTCCATTTGGTGCTTTTATGAGATACAATGAAATGAGAAGGCTTCCTTGATTATAGAGTCAAAAATACCTCTGCTTTATGTGGAGGAGAGCTATTAACAACTAGGACATTAACTTAGGGCTTAGTAGGGACTAAATTTAGAGGTTTACGATTGACAATATGTTCTTACCTCTCAACACTGTTAAAAACCTTTTCTACTTCTAAGTAAATGATAAATCAAATGCTTCAGAACCTGGAGAATTTTATCTTTAAATTAGGACCAGCAGTGATGAGCAGCCAAATAATTCTTCCAATTCACTGCATGGTGAAGGTTGTATTTAAGCCATCTCGTTTAGGTTATCCTGTGTACATAGCTTGTTTGACTGTAAGATGTAAAAGGTACTGGGAACTTGCTGAGCTCACTACTGAGCATTTTACTTGCTTGGAGCAAAATGTACAGTCTTAATACTGTGTTCAAAACTTTTCAGACCAAGGCAATATGTAGTCTTCGACATTAAAGTTAGAGCAAACTTAACCAAACCCAGCTGCACTCATTCTACATGTCTGATATTTATAATGCTGAAACCTCATCTCAGTGGGAAACTGCATATCTGCGTTGGCTTCCCCTTGGGACATTAATTAGAGAGATGAGATACTGAGATCTCAAAAATTATTTACCTACTACCTGAAGTACCTTATTTACCTGAAGTAAAGACTACTTTACTTCAAAGTATGCTTCACAGTTCCTTCTGACCTGTTCTTGATACATCACACAGTTGCAGGGAGCACCTCCTGCAAATCAGTGCAGGCACAGCTCTGTGTTGTGCTGGTACCTTCATTCCATCGCAGCCCAGCAAAGTCTTGCTTACAGTTACAATATGCACCCGGAGACTGCCCTATGTGAGTGAAATGTCTGCCTTTTCATGAGGAAAGCCTATAATCAGACCTTTAAGACATATTCAAGCTTCTTGACTCTTTTCAAGGATGCACATACATTGACATTGCAAAGGGGTACTTGCACCTTGATTAGCACAAAAAATCACTCCCTTTTCTTCTCTGTGGAATCAATTAGGAGGGATAAATAATGAGAATATAAGGTAATTCTGTGAAACCTACTACAAAAGGACCTGTTGGGCAGATTGTCCATCACTCTTAAGAATGCCTCTGAGAGGATGGATTGGTGCCACAGTGATGAGAACTCAAACAGAGAGCTACAGTTTGTCCTCCTTCACCTCCAGACATAGTTCTTTTTCCCTCAGAAACAAACTTTCAAGTAAACTTAAAAACCCACAGCCATGTTTAGTAGAGATATTTACACACATATGTCAAAAATAAATCCCTATCAGTCTGCAATGAGCGAGACTTTAGATGCAAAAAATGGCACAATAACACCAACATGCAAGTGCTGAGTTGGTTGCCGCCATGAATGAAATGGTTTTTTAATGTTTTAGATCAGACAGCCAGTGCGTAGTGGTTGGAAGATAAGCAACATCTTGGAAGAAACCCTGATTTGTAGCCAGGAGATAGAATCAGAATAGGTTTTTAACTCTACAGTCTGATTGCACAGTGGACTGCAGAATTAAATTGTGCATGCAATTTGGATGTGTTACATTGATTTAGAGTCTAACAGAAACAGTTTGCAATAACCTACTTAGATTCCACACAAAAGAAAAAGCAAATAGCTGAAGTCAGTTAATGTGTCAATTATTCAGTATTCTCCTCATACTGCTAAGCACTATTCAGAAGTAGGTTACAGAGGGGAAAAAGTACTCAACTTGCATCTGAAGCCTAATGTATTTGGGTAAAATATTTTCATGACTATAAATAATGTCAGTGTTTCACTTGTGGTATTCTTAAAAATACCACTGCGTTTTAGACTGATGTTTTCTGAAGTAGAGTGAAAAGGCAGAAATTCCCAATAGCTAGCTTTACAAACTTCACAGTTTGTGCATTTTATTTAGTGCAAAGTGAACAGGAAAAGAGATAATTATGTTATTTTTAATACTACAGGCATCATCTGCAACCACAGAAAGAAGACTGATATTAAGATAGAGTAACAGCTTTCACAAAGCCAAACTGAGCATCTCAGGTAAAAAAATGATCTGCTTGTTCTGCTTCTAGATGCTATCACTTACCTTTCTTACAGGCAGGAGTTTGTGATGATGAAATAGAATTATAGAATCACAGAGTGGTTTGGGTTGGAAGGGGCTTTTAATGATCATCTAGTCCAACTCCTTGCTGTGGGCAGGAACATCTTTCACTAGACCGGGTGGCTCAAAGTCCCATGCAACTATTTCAAGTTAAAACCATTGCCCTTTGTCCTGACACTAGAGGCATTTCTAAAAATTTTCTCTCTAGCTTTTTTATAAGCCTTCTTTATATACTGAAAGAAATTGCACTCATTATCTTCTTGCTATATATTTTTTTATGACGACATAAACGAGAGACAAGGTGACGGAAATTGTACAGGTATATCATGAACAATGGGTTACATGTTAAATATGTTAACAGTGAGGTTATTGAAAACAGAGAAACAATTTCTCAAAATTGAGATGTACCTGGCACATTCAGATCCTTCCTAGATGCAGTAGAGGACTATGTATGAACCTGAAGATAGTGTATTTAAACACTTGTGTAAAACTATGTTATTCCCAGTAGGACCTTTAGGTTGAGCAAGTTAATGATCACACTTGTTTTTTTAAAACACAATAGTGCTTGATCTAGAGCCCAGTGTTTATGGGTTTATTTTTTCAATATTTGCATAACTATGTTGTACATGTGAATACATATATTCACATATTCTAACATACACAAAAATTAGTCCTTTCTCAATGAATCCTGATTAGAAGATCGCTGCAGCTACTTAGACAAAAAGCATGAAATAGCTCTTAGTTTTAAGAACCTGCATGAGTTTTCACTCCATTTCCATGTTTTGTTCTCAATTATTAAATACTCCCTTGTTATTTCCTACTCTGAGCAGCAGACTCTGGGTTCTGCTTTGGGAGCTTCTGGGGACAAGGTCCATGATCATTGTGAACACCTGGAAACTCTCTGAGGGTGCCTACTAGAGAAGGATGAAGTAAGGGCAGCCACACAAGAGTGTGGGCCTGAAAAAGTTCCATCAGTTTTTAATGAGTATAATGAGCAGCCCTTGAGCCAGGATGCCTGTAGCCTCATTTGCAAAAGACCTCTTACTAGAGAGGGTCGAGCATGTGTTAGTTGGTGCTTGGGGAAAAGGCCTATACAAGAACCAGGCCATAAGTACTGCCAAAAGATGCAGAAGCTTCTGCAAGAACGTGGCCTCAGCTGACTTATTTTTACCCTCATAATAAAAGATGAAGATATATTCGAGAGCCATGTGGACATGGTAATGGGCAACTGGCTGTAGGTGGCCCTGGTTGAGGAAAAGTGTTAGAACAGACAGCTTTCAGAGGTCCCTTCCAACCTCAACTGTTTTGTGATTCTACTTGTTTTGGAGGTAGAGGAGAAGAACAAAGAACATCAAATACTTGGGCATTCAGTAATACGATGTACACTGGAACTTGCAAAACATGCTTGCAGCCTCATTCAACAAGACCATATGTGAATCCTCTATAATAAAACCTAAATATCGCCCTCACTTCACCTTGGGTCTGCAAAGAAAGGTCAGGCAGTACAAAACAGAGACCAGTGCACAGTCACTTGTAAATATAGGTAGGTGTGCAGAATCATGTCCAATAAGCAAGGCAAATAGAAACTTCCTTATATGAATGTGTAGGGCTAAACAAAACCAGAAGGCAGCAGTATACGATATTATTATGACACAGCACATCTAAGCCAGTGAAAATAATTCCCTGTGCCCTTTGACCGAATCCCTTAACCTGCAACTACAAGACACCACACACATCAGTGTGTTACGTGTCATGGCAAGTAACTATGTGATACAGTTTCTACACTTCTGTTTTATTCTGTAGACCATCCTTAGTGCTGCTTTTATCTTTGTCAATGAAGGAAACAGTCATGTGAGAAAGATATTGTTTTTGCATCATATTGCTAGTAGTTTCCTGTGCTCTATCCTACCACCACATTGAATGTATAGATGGACAAAGAACACACACTAGGAAATGACTTACCCTCCTTCTTCAGAGTATTTGTGACCAAAGGCAAGGATGTCAGATGCCCGGCCACTTCCATCACATATGACAACGGGAACAGGAGGAGTGTCTCGCAGGTACTCCAAAACAATGGAGATAACATTAGGACCTCCTTCCACAATAAGGGCCACCACTGGAACCCCTTGACCAATTCCTGGAGTGAAAAGAAGAAACAACAAAAAACCAACCCAAACAAAAAAAGGAACCAAAAAAAAAAAAAAAAAAAGCAAAGCCAGCAAAAGAAACAAAACATAACAGAAGACAGAAGAAAAAAAACAAAAGATATGAGATTGAAGCTACTGCACTGTAACTATATAGGGTTAGGTACGAGAAAAAGACATTTGGAATATCATAGATTTTAAGGATAGAAGAGACCAGTGTAGTCACCTCATCACTGATTAAACCATGATTTTCTATGATTATCTTCTGCTTCAAATAGAATACTTAGAGTTGAAATCTACCACAATTTTAATAAAAATACCAATTATTGGTTTGAAAGCATAGACAATTAATCACAAATCTTCCTAATATGTTCATATAACAAGTCATAACTTTGCAGTTTGTCATCTAGATTTCTCATGCTGTCAATTTCCAATCATTGGGTCTTCTAGTAGCTTTGCTTGCCCTTTTAAAATACCTTCTATGATATTTTTGTTGCCATATTAGATGCATTTCAAAGTTGCTACTGAGTAGTCTTTTAACCTTCTTCTTGATAAACTAAACATATTCTGTTACAAGTCACTGCAATACTTGTTTTCCAGTTCTAGGTCTCTTAGTTTTCCTCTGACTTCTCTCCAAATTTTACAGCATATTCTCTGATTTGCAGACCCTCAAGCTGGGGACATTGTTCCAGAGAGAGATGAACTCGTGCTGAATTGGAGGAGAGATAACTTTATTTTTAATAGAATCATAGAATCGTTTCAGCTGGAAGAGACCTTTAAGATCATCAAGCCTTTGTCCCAGCACTATCTACCACTAGACCATTTCCCTAAGTGCAACATTCACCCATCTCTTTTAAAAACCTCCAGGGATGGTGATTCCACCAGCTCCCTGGGCAGTTCATTCCAATGCCTGATAACCCTTTCAGCCAAGAAATTCCTCCGAATATCCAGCCTGAACCTCCCCAGCACAACTTGAAGCCATTTCCTCCTGTTCTATTGCTTGTAACTAGGGAGAACAGATAGACTCCCATCTTGCTACAGCTTCCTTTCAGGCAGTTGTGGAGAGCAATAAGGTCTCCCCTGAGCTGCCTTTTCTCCAGGCTAAACAGCCCCAGATCCCTCAGACATTCCTCATACGAGACATGCTGCAAATCCTTTACTAGCTTGGTAGCCCACCTCTGTATTGTCTCCAGCACCTCCATGTCCTTCTTGTAGACAGGTGCCCAAAACTGGACACAGTATTCAAGATGCAGCCTCATCAAAGCCAAGTACAGCCCTCTGAAAATGTGGCAGTACAGACTTTGTTAGGAAAGTTACGGATTTAGAAAAACGTAATCTAACACCAAGCTGATGTTAACATGACTGAAAAACCTTTTATGGTTGTCACTTCTTGGTGGACATTTAAAGAGGCTCAGGGAGTTGAATATTTTCTATTAGCACTTTTTTGTCAACGCAAAGATGTTTTCCTTTTAAAGTAGTTGTTCCTAAGAAAAACTATATGGGAAATAAAGAGTGCCCTAAACTGTTAATAGCTGGGTTGGGAAAACTTGCATGGGAACAGGAAATAACAGGTTTTAATGTGACTGTCTCAGGTTTCCACTTAAAAGGAGCCCAGCCCACAAAAGCAAAGGTAAGCCTGGGAGACTAGAATATTAAATCTGGTTAGATCTACTAGAAACACTCACAAATCAAATGATTTTTTAGAGTCCCCAGATTTTTTAAGGACTTGAATTACTATCAAGAAATCAGTTAAGTTTTTTTAAAAAAGAAAACACCTAAGTTCTTAAATACAGCAGCAAAATACTGTAACTACGTCTTGAACCACTTTACGAACAAACATTGTGATTCCTGGATAGACTCTCAACATAGCTTGTTATGGATGTATCTATTGTTGTTTGTGGCTCTTTTATTATATAAAGTGTGTGGTGTTTATTTATATTAAGAAAATGATAAGAAGAGTTACAGAGTATAGTTCCAAGCAAATGAAAGAGAGCAAGAAGGGTAGAATTAAACAAGATGACTAACAGGATGATGCATAGAGCTTACTGGTTAATTCTTTTGTTAATACTATCGCCTTCCCTGAACTGATGCTCTACCTAGTTATTAAGTTATTTTTGTTATTATTTTCAAAGTTCTTAGTGGAAAAACAGTTTTAGGGAACAGAGTTAAATGATAGAGGAAAATTAAGAACTTTTCTTAATTTCTTGGGAAGAGTCAATTATAATCTGATGGGTTAGGCTGTCTCTCATGTACTTCCATTAAGTTATTTAAGTCAAGGAACTTAAGAATAAAGATCTCCCTTTGCTGTTCTTGTTTCAGTCCTCATTGCTCAAAAGACTGATCAGAGAGTACAGCTAATGTGAACTCTAACCAGGAGGCCTACAGCTCACTGAAATCTTGCATCGGTATGCTTCTTTGGTAATGTAGTATTTTCCCCTGGAAACTGACCGGTAGGATCCATTTTATTTCATTACAGACATCTCATCCCCAGTGGTGTATTTAAAAATCTGATCCTGTTTTACCACAGGTCTTTTGTAAAGACTTGTTACAATGCATAGATAATTTTTTTAGCAAAGCTGAATATATGTGCAAATTCGAAAAAAACACAACTCATGTAGCAAACTAATGGGTTGAGTTAGAACTGCAGTACTAATGGAGTTTCTTGAAGAACTCACCCTGATCCTGTCATTATTATTAATGATTTCGAAACAAGAAGCAGAACTGATACTAACATCAGCTAATAAGATAATATTTAAAAGTATTCTCAACAAAGAATCAAATTGGGTCTGGATATCATTAAGGATGGAGTAATAGGAGTGAGAGAGTTTATAGTGCCAGATACAAAGCAATTTACTTGGTGATTAATAATTTTTGCTGTCAACTGAATTAGAAGGAAATGTTACAAAAGAGAAAAGCATGATTCAGATGATCACAGGAGAACTGAGTCTTTGGTGTAGTGAGACTATGAAGATGGCTGGTACAATCCTGGAATACACATGGCAAACATTTTCAGCAGGAAATATGGGCACATCTGGCATTGCGCAAGCCACTCGTGAAATTCCATGCAAAATACTGTCTGTAGCTATGCTCACCTATGCTGAAAAGAACAAACTGGAACAACTGGAGAAAAAAGCCAAAAGGAGTATAGTGGGAACCAAGACTACATCTTATGAAACAACATTTGATGAGTTTAGCTTATTTTCCTTAGCAAATTGAAGAGTGAAAGTATGTTAGAATATTGCCATCACATACACCACATTGGCTATGAATAGTTTTAAGTTATTAAGATTTCTGGCTATCTGAGGAGCCAAGTTGTCACAGCCTTCCAGTGAGATTAAAAGGGAACAAAAATTATCAGTTTGGAGTGATGCCTAATAATCATTACAGATGCAGTCAATGTATGTGTCCCAAATGGTTCCTAAAGCAGATTCCTTCAGTCTAATGGAAGTTTGTTCAGTTGTATTCTGCCAAGTATTTATCAGCTACATATTTCTAGTAACATAGATAATGATGGTTAGTCTATAGAGCTGGGCTATTTTTGTCTTTTTGAAACCATTTGAAAGCATTTTTAAAATTCCTTTTGCAATTTTTTTTAATTTAAACTGCTGTAGTCACAACAGTTGTGTTGGCACGTAACCATTCTCTGCAAGTGTTCCAATTGTATTTCACTATACTTAATCATACAGCAATTCTTCTCTTCCTCGATCCTGTAGAAACACACCCAGCATGAAAACAATCCTCTAATTTGAGGGTAGTAAAACAATGCAACTTCACTCCAAACCCAGTCTTCAATGAAATGCTATAGCTTCGAGTTAAAAAACAAATGATCACGTGAACCTTGATTTATCATATACAATTCAGTTCTAGATTGAAATGTAACTCTTTCAATTGTTTTGGTAAATTTATTTGTGAAACAGAAAATATTTAAAACACAAACATCCCATTTTCCTTTTAGAAATCCTTGCTCTCTGATTTCTAGGATTCAGTGCTCCTAGGACATGCTTCCATTTCAACAAATCCTTTTGCTTTCCTTTTTGGAAGGTGGAGAAACCTTCTTGTCTTGGAGTATATCTGCAGATTTGAGAATAGCTGATGACTACTTTGTTATCACTGTGAGGTTTATCATTTGGTTAGCTACACTTATTTAAGACAGTAAATGTCTGATCACAAAATCAAAGATCTTCCTACTTAATAATGGTATCAGAATTTTTATTCTGTGTTATTGAAAATAATTCATAAGCCAGAGAGAAGATTTTTTTTCTCATCTTTTCAAAGAAAATATTCAGCTTATGTTAAAGAGCAAGTATGTGTGAAACATCTCACAGAAATTTGCATACAAGTATTTCTCATTTAATAAGGTCTCCATCTCACATACACAAGTCCTGAAGTCTTAACATTCCTGCTATGAATGCAAAAACACAGGTAGGCTCTCACGACTTGGTAAATAGAAAACACACAAAATAACATTTTGATTTTCATTTTATATAATGATTCACCCAAAAAAGAAGAAACAGTACCAATGACCTGGGAGTGAAAATCAGATCTCTGAGGCTTATCACTATCTTAATTTCTAAAACAGTATCATGTACTTCAAGCATTTCAATAAGCATAGATTTTTGCAGGGTGGACTAGACTGCCAACTGTGTCAGCTACTGTGGATATTGGTGCAATATAACAAATTAGACTCTGATATTGTAGGAAAGAGTTATACAGTCAACCTAAAGCTTCATTACTGTGTTATTGCCTTTGTGGCAAGCAAAAGAGCTAAAGAGAGACTTTCTGGCAATTGTGATTCCAGGAAGGTATGTACATACCAGAACTTGTGCCCTGATGTGCACCAGTGGCAACTTGTAGACCTTCATATTATTATACAGAAAGATAATCCCATTTTCCCCTTGACACAGCAGTAGTGCATGAATATGTAAGTTACAACAATAAACTAGAAAAAAATGAATTAATTTGGAAATGGAAGCAAGGAAAAACTGCATAATGGCTGTGCTGTGTGAAAAGGGATTTAAAAAAAAAATCTACTATGCTTTGCAGAGCCCTACTTTGTTTCCCAGTTCTTGGAAAAAAATGATTGCTTTATACTGTGAGTATATTTATAAATAATCTATAATTGTCTTATAAATTATTACTAATCCTTTTTATGAAGAGATAAACATGAGTTACTCAATTTTTTATAGACCAACAAGTGAATAAAATGCCTCATTTACTACAAAATGCCTTTACTACTCATGTTTTTAAGTGTGTTTATAAGAGTAACTGGGAAATATCAGTATATTGTGTACTATTTCTAAGTTCACCCCTGTGACCAGTGCAAATAAAATAGAGTCCTTATTTCATTATCTCTGACAAACATATCTCTAATTTCTGCCTTTGAACACTGTGTGCATTTCAGCTGATTTGTTTCCTCTTTCATGAGGTCAGATACGTTGGTGTAGATTCCCCTACATTCAATTTCTTTTTTTTACCTCAAAATTTTAGCTGGAAAAATTGTTAACTATTTGGATTTGTATGGGATGCTGAGGGGTGTGGTTATCCAACTGGAGGAGCTACACAGCACTTGGCACAGAAGTGGCATACAGATGGAAATCTGGAAATTTGTGTCACATCTCTCACACAAGGTGCAGAAGTTGGATGCATTGAAAGAACATGAAGTTTACTGTGCACATAATACAGTCACTCTGGACATATCCAATGAGTCCAAACTGTCCCAAAGCGGGGAGAGTAACCCTCCATGAACCTACACACAGTGCACATGCACTGAGCCTGACATCTCAGAGTGTTTTCCTAACAAGGCATATACTGCTCATCTGTGCAGTGTGGAAATAGTTATTTTCACCCTTCCTAGAAATCCTGAACCTACCACAGGTGTATACAAGCATGTGTAAAGCAACATTGAGCTGGAACAGCTCATCAGTCCTTCACCAAAGCAGGTGTATTTGCATGATTGAGAGATCTCTACATAGCACCAATCTCCTGGTCCACAGGTTAATCAACTTCCCTGGACCTAGATGACTGCAGATTTTGGGATAGATAAATTAGCAGGTTTCTCCACTGCTCATATTGTCACAGGTTGTCATGTGCTTATCTGAGATAAAAAGATAATGAACTTTTAGCAGCAGAAAGTTTCTAAGACAGGCTTTAGATTTATTTCAGGCCTTTAATGTGTATGTCCTGCAAAAGGTCATAAAATCACAGAATCATAGAATGGTAGGGATTGGAAGGGACCTTTAGAGATCATCTAGTCCAACCTCCCTGCAGAAGCAGGGTTACCTAGATCAGGTCTCATAGGAACATGTCCAGGTGGGTCTTGAAGACCTCCAAGGAAGGAGACTCCACAACCCCTCTGGGCAGCCTGTGCCACTGCTCCGTCACCCTCACAACGAAATAGTTTTTTCTTATATTTAAGTGGAACTTTTTGTGTTCCAGCTTCATCCCATTACCCCTTGTTCTGTTGCTAGCTACAACAGAAAAAAAGGGATGTCTCAACCTCCTGACACCCACCATTTAGATATTTGTAAATGTTAATAAGATCTGCCCTTAGTCTCCTCTCCTCCAGACTAAACAGCCCCGGTTCCTGCAGCCTTTCCTCGTATGAAAGATGTTCCAGTCCCCTGATCATCTTGGTGGCCCTGTGCTGGACTCTCTCCAGAAGTTCTCTGTCCCTCGGTCTACAGTGTGTAGGCAATAACTACCTCCCTACCTGCAAATTATTTTAAGAAAATAGCTTTGTTAATGCATAAACTCTCTGCTCTCTTAATTGCTGATAGTCATAAAGTAGAAGTAAAAAAATACAAACGAACAGACATATATATATGTTACAGTGCCTGCAAGTGTTTGCAGCTGCATGGTGCACTCAAAGGCATGTTTATAGATTGTTTTGAACAGGTTGTTTGGCACAAATGTCTCAGAGATTTCCAGAAAGTGAAGTCTTTACAACCTTTCATGTGCAGAATAAAATGAATTTGCATGTATAGACAGATATCTTTTTTTCCTGTCATATACAATTTTACATAACGAGGATGTCTATTTCTCCAGATTTTCCTTCCTTCCTAGTCTGCTGTACAGAGAATAATTTGTTTGCTTGAGGTTTTGGTTTTTTTTTTAATATTGTTCCAGCTAATGGAAAATTCTCCTGTATTATAAGGACTGAATGATCAGGTTTCTACAAAGATATTAAGAAATAGTTCTCTCTGACTTTTGCTCTTTTAACTAACAGCTTCCTTTGCACACATAATTTAAGGAACTTTCCACTATGAGTACCTTTGGAGTTAAAAACTCCCTGAGCTTCAGAGTTTTTTCACAAGCCCTGTGTTGGTGCCCCTCTCTCTCCTGACAAATTGCTGCTTTTGCTAGCCAGCAAATACTTGCATTGTTCTGACGGATGACCCAATCTCTTGCTTGCAGCCTTATCTATAATTTAAGGGCCAGTTCTGTGGAGGATAACTGACTTAAATGCTAGTCAGCTATGTTGACTTACACTTAAATGTGAAGACAAATGTCCAGGATGGTAAACCAAGTAGGAATATGTTTTCCTTTACCCTACTGAAAGTAATCATCCCTCCCCTTACAGATATGATATCACTCATACATATTCACACAAAACTGTATCATATGATGACAGAAAAAAGAAACTTCACAGATATGTTTTTAAAATGGCAAGAAACTTCCTAAAGACAAGTTTTTAGCAACTTGGCCTTGAAGGTTCAGAAGTTTATTTAATCTTAACACAAATGCACTTTTAATGTATTTACTACAGCTCAATTACCAATAGGTATCTTGATACTCATTTTAATTTGGTAAATTCTAACCAGTTCATGTTGATTTTGTTTTCTTTGATTGTTACAAATGTTTTGGATGTGTAACAACTAAAGCAAAGCTACACTGCATTTGAATAGCATGAGGATCAATATTTACTAAATTGAAATTAAATATAAATTAAAAGCACATGAAATGACTAATTTTTCCATGTGATTTTACTAACTAGGAATGGAAACACCAAAACTACCTTGCATATGTTGGCCTCTAATCTTAAAGCGTCAGTGTAATAAATTCTTAATTGCTTCCAATAGAAGCCATGTTTCCCAGGTACAGGCTATTTAATCAACAGAAGAGGTTACAGTTCAGGACTGTTTAATGCAACAACTGTTTATCAGTGGCATTTAGTAAAAAAAGCCATTTACCTGTCAATGAAAGACTGATAAAGTGTTGTGCAGCTCAACAATTTTTTTCATGAGCTTACAGAGCTTATAAACTCTGATAATTTTTAATTACACTTTTATCAAATCTCAAATCAATTTTAACCTAAATACGTTAGGTGAACTATAATTTTAGAGTGGAACTCAATTAATAAATGTTTACATTTAAAGCAGGGTGAAATAGCACTCCTGTCTGAGATTTTTGCAGAGTATGGGGCTTATGGTGTCTGGAAGCTCAAGTTGGAACTTGGGAGTTCTTGGAACTTGGGAAAATCCTGAGCTCAAGAAGTTTACCTTAAAAGTCTAACTTCCAGGTCACTGCTATATTTCATAAGGCTAGCAGCAGTGTGTTGCAACAGCACAGGTTGAAAGAATACATGACATAAAATCGCTGGCTTTCAGAGGCATTTCAGTCCAAATACTTGTATAGCACTTGGATATCCTAGTGAGAGGTATTTACACAGAATGGATAAACAAATATCCTCTGGAATTTTAATAAGCAAAAGTCCACCCAGCGTGAGCTTAAAAGCATTATGAAAGTAATTTTTAATTTCTGAACTAATATTTGCCTTACAGTAATAGAGAGTCAACAGATACTGCTCCTTGGTTGTTAATAATGTGTATCTAACCATGGGATAAGTGCTGCTTAAATAGATATTAAATGGTATTGGATTTGCAACAGTCTCTTAAAAGCCTGCTCACACTAATGCACCTGCTTCTACCCCTGGACATCTATGATGTGCCTCAAATACCTCAGAAAGTAATAGCGAAGAACATCCTGAAACAATCCAGATTTTTCCTATTAAGTTACACTGAAATAACATTACAACTTATGTTTATTTCAGGCCATTGTTTTCAGCCTTCAGGCCCTTTTGAAACATCTCCCGATGCATATGAAGTAATTACAGTCAGAATATCAACAGCAAACATATATGATCACCTGCATACACTATAGATTTTCTTTGCTAAGCTCTGCAAATTACAGTCACAGTATGCCTCCTACCATAACTATTACATTATTAAGTACTGAGAGAACAGGACTAGAAAAAAGGGAATGTAGCTTGCCTTCACAGGACGATGGGGAGGAATGCTGGATCTTATTACTGAGAGATAGGAACATGCCCCAGATGTCACAAACAGCTCAAACTTAATTTCATGTAGCTGCACTTCTTATAGTCAGTCTCCAGTCTCCTCATTCCTTATCTCCAGTATCTTCCCCAGACCAGAATCAGTTACTAGTGGTAATATATCATTCCAGATATGGCAAATGAGACAGAAACTTCTTTTAATCCTTGAAAGGACTGTTTAGTAATAAGAGCAGAGAAACTAGTAAGCTAACAAATTCAAAGAATATTTTCTGTCTTTCTCCAATTCAGAGAACTAAAGGATTATGTGTAAAAGAATAGACACAGAGACACTACTAATAAAGGAAAGCTTAAAACCATTGGACTTATTTTCCATTAAATTTATTTTTGACTTTTCCTCTTCCATAGGCTCTTTGAATCTCCTTTGCTATAATTTCCTTTTTCTGTTTCATGTTTCCCAGCCAAATTTTAAAATTACTATTATAAATTTTATTTTGTTTGGATTTGTTGTTTCCTTCGTAGTCTGTATTCATTCTCCCTGTTCCCATTGCTATGGTCAGTTCCATTCTGTATTCTCATCTTTCAGATTTCCTTTTTGGTATCCCAATCAGACTTTCACCTTGTCTCCTTCTGTCTAATCCATAATCCTCTTTTATCTCCTCTATTTTTAATTCTCCTTTTAGTAAAGGTACAATCACATTTCATCTGTCCCAATCTGTTCTCCTTTCTCTTCTGCTTCATCTCAGTATTTTCATTTTTATTTGTTCAGCACTCCTTCCTCATCTATCTGTATCTACCCGATAATGCATTGGCCATTCCACCAGATAATGGCACTGACAGACAAATCTGTGGATCTGACACCTAGGTTGTATTTTCATGTAGCATTGTATTGGTCCTACAAACTTCTCCAAAAGACATCAAGGATGGTAACAGAGAAAAACTGCTAAAAAAAAATGAGATATCTTCTTTTGATTTTCAGATCTGTCTTTCTTTGCAAAATGACATAGTTTAGAGTGTTCTCAGAACAGGCAAGCCGTAGGAAAGAAGCTACATAAGACTGAACCTTAGGATTTGTGAGCTTACAAGCCAGTAACAATCCACTTGGTTACTTTGTACAGGATGGCAATATTGTTCAAAGCTGTCACTTCAAAGACATGCACAGAAAAACCTTCAAGGATTTCAGTAAAAACTTACCCTATTTGTCCTAGCATTCAACTGATTCTGAGGCCAGTACTACAGAATCTAATGGGTTTTGCTCTTCTCGGCACTCGTCAGCTGTAGATAATGGCCTAAAAGACTCAAGAGCAACTACAATTGCAGTATTTTCCACATTCTGTCTAATCTTTCCTGATAATTTCCCTGGTTCCCCTTGGATGTGAACATGACCACACATTGTAGTCAGCACTTCAAAAAGTAATCACAGTTATATAAACAACTTTTATACTATATGGAATTATATACTGAGGAGGTTTTTCTTGTTATATTTTGCATATTTGTCAACACATTGGGTATTATATAATTTCAGAAAATTATCCTTCCTTTCTCACTTGTTCTGGAAAAGTACAACAGGTGAGATACAGAACTGCAGAAATTTTGCTAAAAAGAATTCACCTTAACATAATATCTATTTTTTAGTTTTATGGCTTTGTTCTGATTTTTACAGTAAATTCAATATCTTCAAAATGTCCAAACATTACAGAGCTGAAATGACTAGTGCATATATTCATCATATGAAAACACATAGGTTTTCAACAAACTTGTTTCTTGAAAGTCAAGTCTGCAAGAGGAACTTATGAACACACTTGTACTCAATCATTTGTGTATTTATCTGCACTTCAGGAACAATTTTTAACCTACATATACATTTTAAGCCATTTGTGAGACAATATCTTTGTCCCTAGTGCCTGGTTCACCAACATCATGATGCTTTTGATGAAAAAGGCCCAAGTTTCTGATCTCTAACAAAATCTTAAATGAGGCAAGCTTTCTATAGTTCCAAGCTTTACTCCGATTTGACAGGAGTTATTTTTCTTGCACCCAGCCTCCTCTCATAGAAAGAAGTATGTACCTAAGTCTTCCCAGCTATGTGGTTATGAAAATGCATCTAGGGCTGCACAGAATATGAAAGAAAATTCCAAACCAAATGAGAATTCCAATGCATTTGATGATGGTGCAATGGTCAGAGAAGATGCCAGTGATGACAGTTGAACGTCCCTTTGCCTTCCCAGCCCCCTTATATTCTCAGGCATAGGATGACAAAGGGAAGTCCACGGGTCACATGAACAGATACTGTCGACATACTACTCTGTCAAAATTACCTTCTCTACCCAGTCAAATCACTTAACTTTAACCATCAATTCCTTACTCAGAGGTAACTTCTTCTCATAGGCCTACCAAAACGCAATTACTTTTCCTAACTCTATAAAAGTTAAACAACAGAACACAGGTACCAATACCTGTGGTCTATTTTCAAACAGCATACCACAAAAACCTTTCTGCACCCAACAGCATGTTTAAAATAAGAACAACTGCAGATTGACAATGAATAGTAATATTCCACAGGAAGCCCTATGTTGTCTAGGATACAATTCTTCCAGAGAAGTACTAATAAAAATAAGACTGTTCCAAGGTGGATCTCTACAAACTAAATATTTGGTATAGTAATCTTTCTAAGAAAAAACAACATGCATCAGTGTTTGGAACTGACTGAGCATTGTACAGTGATTCTTGGGCAAAAGACACAGAAGTTTGGTTTTTTTTGGGGTGAGTTTTTTGTTGTTGTTGGTGGTTTTTTGTTTGTTTTGGTTTTAAGGAAATAAACCCCAAAACATTGAGATCTCTAGAATTTCCAGGAAAGAGGACAAGGTACCAGCCCTTAATAAAACTGTGTTTTAGGGTTTTTTTCCTACTGTTTTCACACAGTGCAAAGATGAAGCACACTGTAGATAATGCTTTAGGTGTTAGTATTGCAGCAGAAGAGTGGGAGATGAAAAGCAGTCTTATAGCTCACTACACACATCTGTTGCGACAACTGTAATACAAATGGACATTTAGCTTTAACATAAATACACACCTTGTTCTTTAAAGCCTTGTGATACAGTTTGCCTATTCTAGAAGGGTGGTCAACTGCATGAAGATGAATCCCTTCCAACCTATAGCTCACATTTGGCTTTGAAGAAGAAATTATTTTGTCTATTTTGTGGATCTGTAAACTTCAAAAAGGCTACAAAAGTGTGTCTGTTAAAGGAGTTTATAAAAAGATCTAAAATAAACCAAGCTACTCAAAGCATTCTGATTTTTTTGAAGGAGTCTATTTGCAATTAAACATGCATTACCTTTTTGGCTTTTGGCTTAGTATTCTCATTTAAAAGAAGCCTTTGGTTACATATGCTCATTTTAACCTAATTTTTGGGTCTTCTGGAAAAAGAATAGTTAAAAATCTCAAAAAGGGCTTTGTTTTTTCAGCATAGCTTTTCTTAAAGGAGGTAGTTTTATGAAGAATAAAGAGTTTTTGTAGTGAAAAATTTGTTCTCTCTTCATCAGCAAAGTCTGGACTTCTGCTGTCTATGTGCTATTATATATCCTAGTCATCTTCAGTGCTCATAATAATGAAGTCCTTTGTGTCATTACTACTCTTTTCTTCTATGGAGTTTTGTCTTATACCATAAAATGGCAGAAATCTAAGTAAAGTAATTTTCTGGCCTAATGTTTACTTGACTGTTTATTATTTACTTTACTTAGATAGCTTAATTAGCTTAGAAGCTAATTGCTTCTCATTAGAGCAAACTTTAGAAGTTTTTACATTTAATCCATAATGGTAGCTGTTAACCTCAGTTTGAATACCACTGCCATACTGGTTTGACTTCACCTATTTCCAAAGCAAACTTTAAGGATATAAAATATCTGTCAAATGGTTAAAAAGAATAGAAAATTCTAGCAATGTTGTGATCAAGATTTAAATCTTTTGGTAGGTGAAGCTTTAAATATAAGGAAGATATCTGGATTTAAAAGAAAAATATCATTAGCGCATAGTGAATGTGTTTTCAAGGACATTTTCAAATTTATAAATATAACATAAAAGCTTTTTCTACTCTTCTAAATGCTACTGAAAGCACATTACTCCTTTCTAAACAGTTATGCACACAAAAGAACATGTTGAGACTGCATATTCTGTTCTATCATGCTATGCTATGCTATGCTATGCTATGCTATGCTATGCTATGCTATGCTACGCTATGCTATGCTATACTACCCATTGCATCCAGATTCTGATTCTGCTGACAGATGTTCTTCTAAAGAAAGACTTACAACAGTCCTAATTACTTCTCAGCCTCTTTGATTGGAATTTAAAACTTCCACATGGGCTACTTGTGATCATCTTATATGTCTAAATAATTTCTGTCTTTATCTTTCTGCACTGCTTCAGTAAGATCATTCATATGAAGGAAAGCAGGTATTTGTGCTTGGCAATCATGCTGTCAGCTCTCAAAGGATTTGAGAATACATCAGTTAGTAGTAACAATGTGTTTAATAGCGACAAGTATATCACATGATGTGAAGGCTTTAATGCAAACAGGAGGAATGAACCAAATATTGTAAAAATGCAAAGAAACTTTACATAGCATTTTTGAAAATTCTGTAAGTACTGGTAAAAGATCTTTTTATGTAATATGAAATGATTATAGACCAAAATTGTAGATAAGACAGCATTGTTCCGGCTAATCATAAAATGAGTGAAACCTATTGGACTTTTAAACCTATTGGAGTGATTTTGCCTGCAAGTGATTAACAGTCCTCAAATCAGACCTATTAGCTGTTAGCTAAGTTGCCACATTGGCCATTATTCTAATCTAACCATCTGTGGAGCAGTAGGAATGAATATTTTATGACTTGTAACTTTCAATGTACATTTTGTAGCCGGATTTCTTTTGTATTTCTGGTTGGAGATAAGACTGACATGACCGATTGTGTTATTCAGCAATGTTCTGCAGAAGTGGTAACAATGTACATCTTGGCAAATGACTCTGTCATTACAGTACACTTCACAGAGATGCTTTGTTAGTGCCTATGAATGTCATAATTGGAGAATTTTCAATATGTCTTCTCTAGTAATTAGAGGCTTTATTTCTTTCCTTTCTCTGAGTATAGATTATATCAGCTGTTTGGTGCTACATTAAGTTCTCTTTCTGTACTGACCCCTAGTATTGTTTCAGGATAGGAAAAAAAAAAAGACTAGCTGCACTTTCACAGCTTTCAGTAGGTGATGGTTTTGGATGGCATAGAGTTAGCTTTCTTCACAGTAGTTAGTATGAGGCTGTTTGGGGTTTGTGCAGGAAACAGCATTGATAATTCTTCGATGTTTTCATTGTTGTAGAGTAGTGCTCATGCAGAGTCAAGACCTTTTGTGCTTCTCACACTGTCCCACCAGTGAGTGAGTTGGGGGGATACAAGAAGCTGGGAGGGGACACAGCCAGGACAGCTAACTGAAAATGACCAAGGGACAGTTCTATATCATACCATGTGACATCATATGCAGCATATAAAGCTTGGGAAGAAGGAGAAAGGAGGAGGCCAGATTTGGAGTGATGGCATCTGTCTTCCCAACTAACAGTTGCATGATGGAGACCAGCTTTCCTGGAGATGGCTGAATACTTGTTTGCCCATGGCAAGTGGGGAAGGAACTCCTTGCTTTGCTTTGCTTGTGTGCACAGCATTTGCATTACCTGTTAAACTGTCTTTATCTCAACCTACGAATTTTTTCACTTTTACCTTCCCAGTTCCCTTCCCCATCCCACTGGAGGACAGTGAGCAAGCGGCTGTTTGAGGCTTAGCTGCTGTCTAGAGTTAAACCACATCACAGGATCATAAGATATTTATTGATTTCTGATCTAGTGCCAATATCATGTTTCTGCTGAAAATCCTTCTACTTTTATTTTAAACAGTTTCTTTTGAAAGATTTCTTTGCACCATTGTGACGCACTAGAAAGAGGGTGTAATTACATATTTTTGTACGAAAAAAGCAACTGAAAAGGGAATGAAAAATCTACAAGGTTCAGAGGACTTCCCAGGCATCAGAGGGAGGAAGAAACATATTGTGTGTGTGATTCTAGAAAAGAAAATGAACAACCAACATTTTAGAGGATATGTTGACCCCAATTCCTTCTGCATAAGATTGCATATTGAAACATAAGACTTTAGAATTAATTTCAATCAATGAATCTGCAGATCAGAGGAGCTTGAGCAATGCACAAGAATTTTTAAAAAGAGAGAAAAATGAAATGCTTTGTTCACAATATCATGGCAATCTACCTCTTGACAAATGCCTAGTGACTTTTAGTTATTTTTATAAAGATAGTTAATTAGACTACTTTTTTTTTTTTAAACTGAAATTTATTTCAAGGCTCAAAGATAGAAAAGCCTTGTGTGATTTTGTGGAAAATTAAATCCAAACTTGAAAAATTCTGCATAAATTGCAATTATTCTGTCTTAATTCTTGAAAAGGATTCCAAAAAGGTAAGTTACTTGATGGTTCAGAGTAAAACTTGTAGTCTTTGTTCTAATGAAATAAGTAGAGTAATCCTTATGTCATAGGCTTGGAGTTATAGTTGATGCCAATCTCCCTGCTTTTAAATCCCTGAATAAAGTCCATGACTCAAATGTTTGTATAAATTGGAAACCAGAAATATTTCTGTTTAGATTATCTTCAATATTTCTTTTTGATCTTGAAACAGTTTTAGAAAAGTTCATCTTACTTTGAAACTTCATGAGTTTGAGAGAATTTGTGGCTCACTGCAAGAGATGGAAGTCGGGCTGCATTAAAAGTCTTCACTTGTGAAAATAAGAAAGACCTGACTTGAGCACTGAAGCATCAAACTAACTGCTAGCTAAATGCACAACTGAGTGACTCTATCCTAAACCTGCTGACTTAGACTGACCCACAAATGCAACTAAACCTTCTTCTTGCCTGGAAAGCATTTTAAAAATCTTGAATATTTTTTTGTGTATACAAGAAGAGCTATGGAACTGATAAAAGATAAAAACATAGAGTGAAGACAGTGTACTCAAATTGTTTCTCTAGTGTTCACATGTGGCAAAAGGCAAGTTTTTAAAAATTATTGTTTAATAGCACACTTATTCCAGAAATTAGATACTGCTGAATGACTGAGACTGGTGCCTTACTAGGAACAAAACCAGCTGAGTCTTTCAGTATTATCTGCTATACTTAATGACCTGATTTGATATCAAATTTTATAAAAGACACTGCCACTGTCCTAATCTATTTGAAGGAAATACCATTTTCTGTGTCTTAAATAGGTGAGCACAAGCTTGAAGGTTCAATTTGCAAGTAGTGTGTGATCCCCAGGAGAGCTATCATTTCACTGGAGAAAGATACAGTTGAAGCAAAGCAAAGTAGTAAGAAAATAACAATCCTAGCATAAAGAAGTCAGACAGGCTTAAAAATAAGAATAAAATCTGCTTTCAGCACTATTGTCCAGGCACAGTCTGTGAAATTAGAAGTTACCAACTGTTTGGCAGTTCCTAAATCTGTTCAGTTTTCTAGCTCTTTGCTCTTTAGTTTCATGGTTGACCAAAAATTGTACCTTTTCCTGACTTTCAAGCAATCAGAAGTCTGATCCTGTCAGTGTTTTTCATCACTCCACATGCTTACTACTGGAAAATGCTAAGTAAGGACGTACATGCGTGCCTGCACACATTCCTGTTTGGATAAAGATCCCTTTTCAGCAGTGCCCCTGCAAGCACAGGGCTGAGGATCTCCATTGCTCTGCTAGGAATGAGGGTAAAGAAAGGCATAATCAACTGGCCATCTGTTTGGCTGACCCAATAGGCCAGGTGGTCCTTCTCTCATCCATATGGTCTATTAACTAGAGGCTTGGAAGGACTCATTTCCTTTTAAAAAAGAGAAAACAAATTGTGGCAGAAACATTCTGGATGTCACTGGACCAAGATATATGAATCTTACCAGTAACTTTTCTACATACTTCTCCACATTTCTGTTTTGAAGAAGTGTAGTGAGACCCAAGTAGTTTTGTTTATAAGAGAGAGATTTTGGGAGGCAGAGCATAAATGATAGCAGGACTCCATAGCAAAGAAAAAAGGAAGACAAAAGGAAGACAGATACTCCTGGGGGGCAGAGTGTGGGCCGCAGAGATAATGCAGGTACAAAAATCTTCATTTTTTTCTGTAGGTATTTGAAGAGGTCAAGTAAGTGTTTGACTAGAGCCACCAAAATGTGGAGGTTCATTCATCAATCGCTTTCCAATAGACAAATCTCTTGTCCAAAGTATCCAAATTGGATTAAAATTAAATCTCTCTAAAGAGATTTCTTTTTAATGTATCGATTTCCCCAACATATTATTGCATAAACTGCAAAACTTCCTCAAAATACTTATTATTTACAGCATAGTTTTCTACAGTCTGATTACATCATATATGCCATTTTCAAGTGCAAATTTTTGTTGCTGACCTACCTAGGATTAGGTCATACTATCTCTATGTGCTAAAGAAATGTATAGGCATGCACATGCTGCTTAGGATGCACCTGCATTTTTGCATACCTACACATTGCTCTCTGAGAAAAAACAATATATATATTCTGATATTGTGAAAACAATAAGCCTGTAGTGCATGTTGTTCATGCAGTAGTGTTGAAAGGTGTAAGTAACACATCATTTTAATTTAAGCATGGACTATACTCATCATACAGAAAGCTTTAATCAAGCAGGGCCTGTTAATGCTCACTGCATTGGGCCTGCCTGTAATTCATTATCATCAGACAACCAAGAGTCTAAATGTGTTTCCTACTCTCATTCCTGTATCACAAAAACTGTCACTGTTTCTCAGAATTGCGTGTTTAAAACTGGGCCCTCATGACTGTAAAAGATGAGGTGGAAGGATCATATAATCTCATATTGTGCCTCTGGCTGTGGGTAATGACAGGTGCCTGGGAAAAACTAATAAACACAGTGCAAATGTCTAGTAACAAACACTTCTGTGAAATATTCTCTCTGCCTCTATGTATCTACGGCTCCGGTGCTATTGAGTTGCCCAGTCATTTCTCCTGCAACCACGCAGGCTTTTACACACCTTTATACACTTCAGTCATCTTTCTTTCAACCTGCAAAGTCTGCATCATAAAAAGCTCTCCTTTACTTTTTGTCTTCCTTTTTGCTACCTCTAGTATTCCACTCCATTCTTTACAAAACAAAGGGGAACATAACTGTATACAGTTTTAAGGAGATGAGGGTACCAAAGACCTAGAGTTGAACCTAAATAGCCTTCACAAATATTGTTTGAAACTTATCAGAAACAAATTCAGCTATTTGTCCTGCACCCTTAACCATGGTACTCTAAAATAAAATTTTATTACCTTTGTTCACCATTATTTGGTTTTACCAGGTCCTGCTTAGCATTTTAGCCAGTAGAACTACTTCCTAAAATATACAGACCTTATTTGAACACATAGTGTCTGTGGTACAATTGCAGTAATAAAAGAAAACAACCAAAACCCTACTCACTTGTATTTATCTTCTGAAGAGAAATGTGCTTTTCCAATTGTCTACGAAGTTTCACCTCTGCTCCATATTTACCAGTAGTGCCATTGTCAGCCAAAATAAAATGAGAATGCATACTGTTGAGCACTGTCAACTTACTCATGGGATTGGACATCGTCTGGTATGGTCGGACCACCTGTATTTTGGAGACAGAGAAAAAGAGAAAGTACTAAACAGAAAAGATGCTGTCAACTAAGTCTATTATAAGACACCAGCTGACAAGATGATACTAAATAAATAGAAAAAACTCAAAATGGTTTGAAACACTGAACTCAAGCATTTCTGTCCTGCAAAAAGTGTAAAGTAGAAAATATTCTTATCAGTTAAACCAGTTTGTTCACCTCTTGTATACACTGACCTTTTAGATGCAGACACTGCCTAAAGAGATTTCCATGGTAAATAGCTTTAATGGCCACAGTTTCAGAGTTAGGTCCAGCTAATGGTCCATCCTTCAAGGTTCTGTGTGCCTACACACACACTGTACACCCTGTCTGCTGATGCCTTTCAACAATGTTGCTGTCATTGCTCATCTCATCTGACTCTTCCTTCACAGAGCCGACCCAGCACCATGCCTCCTGTTCTAGCTCATTCAGAGCCACCAGCACAGGAGGTCCTCTGCAGACACATCAGTAAGGGCGAGTTTCACTCTTGGAGAGGTGTACACATGACATTACACCACATTTTTCATTTCCTTGGAAAAAAAATATTGGCCCTATTCTTAACATAGTAAAAATGCAGTTGCTTACATTCACATCAGCTTTAGAAGTCTCCACTCAACGGGGAGTTTGGTACACTTAGACTTGTTTTCATCAAGTGGAACTCTTCTGTAGATAGAGTAAACTGTTGCAGTGTCATCGTTTGGCCCAGCTAGCACAGCAGCACCATGACGGTCTCTTGCCTGGTGCCCCCATTCACCCCCACCCTTGTTAGAATGGCAGAGGCCCCAGCAAAATGGGAGGAAAAAGATAAGCAAAGTTGTTGTGGATTAAGACAAGGGCAGGGAGGGCTCGCTGACAATTACTGTTCCAGGTAAAACAGACTCCAGTATTCGACTTAGAGAGGAAAGTAGGAAAGTTTATTCTACAAGAAACAGAACGAAATAAAAGCAAAAAGGGAGTAGGATGATGAGAAAATTACAACCAGCACTTTAAGATCTCCCTCCCCCATCCCTCCTTTCTTCCCGGGCCCAGCTCACTGCTCCCGATACCTCTACCTCCTCCCTCCTCAACAGCTCACGGGGGCAATGAATGGGGAATGTGGTCAGTCTCTCACAGATGGACTTTGCCACTTCTCTCTTCTCAGATGAGGACAACTTCTTGCATTCTTCCTCTGTTCTGATAGGGGATCCCTCCCCCAGAACACAGTTCTTAACAAACTTCTCTGGTGAGTTGTTCCCAGCAATTGCGACTTCTGCCGATACAGGTTCCCTCACACGGGATGCAGTCCTTGGTGAATATCTCTGGCGTGGATTCTTCGCCACTGTTGCAGTTTCTGTAGATTCAGGGTCCCTCCCTCGGGACAAGGCCTCTTCTGGACACGTTTAATGAGTTGCTTTGTTGTGAGTTCCTTCTCATAGTTACAGCTGTGGATATTGGGTCCCTTCCATGGAACACGGCTTCCTTCAACCATAGTGATACAAGGTCCCTCCTTTGGGACACGGCCTCCTCTGGCCATAGTCACTGCCCCTGGCATGGGACCTTTAATGAAGCAAATCACTGCCCCTGGCATGGGGTCTTCTTCAGCAAAATGAGTCACTGCCCCTGGTCCAGAGTCTGTAGCAGAATGAGTCTCTGCTTTTGATGTGGCATCTTTAAAAAAATGCAAACAAATCACAGCTTCATCAGTCCTCTCCGTAGATAGTAGGGGAGTCTCTGCTCCAGCACACCTCCTCCTCTCTTCCCTCACTGACCTTGGAGTCTACATGGTTTCTTCTCTCTCTCTTCCCACTCCTTGCACCACCACCAGCCGGAAAAGAAGAGGGAACAGAAGGAAGAAACAGGAAGAACCCTCCTCTTCCAGCTTCTTCTTAAAGAGTGATTGTCGAGGCATCTGACTCAGCCCCAGAAGTGGGTCTGGCTCAGAGCTGGGGAGAGTTTTGAGAAACTTCTTACAGGAACCATCTTTACAGCCCCTTCCCCCTTCCAAGAAAAGGCTGTTATTTCAAACCATGATATGCACTTATCCTACTCTTATCCTTCAGATAGACCAAATAACAGCATTGGGACACATTTGGCTGTCACCTACCTTTCTGGGTCTCCAGTGACATAAGTAAGACTGCAATGAGGTGGCAAAGGAATTGGTGTTGTGATGATAGATCCTGGCTGATCATTCAAAGACATTTGCTAGAAAAACTGTTTCCTGCATTTTTCAAATATTTCTTGTCTTTTTGGAAAAAACAGAACTCCTGAAGAATTCTCTCTCACCTGAAGAAATACTGAAGTGACTTGTCAAAAAACTCAGCTGGGCTATACTTCATCTGCAAGGAAATGTCTTCACTGCTCTGCCATTTGTTCATTTTGCAAATCTATCAGAATCTTGTTCTTTTTAATGCACAAAATTGTGCACTCAAGCTTTGGGAAAAATGCTTGCAGACAGAAATTTCTTTCTAAGCTTCTCTCCTTTTCTGTTTTTCTAAAGAGCTCTCTATTTGAGATGCAATCTTTATAAATAATATGTGTTAGTAATTACTTGGCCAGATATCCCTCTCTTTTTCACTTGCAACTGCCTGAAGCACTTTGCTCAGCTCTTGGATGGCAAGAGGAAACCCACAACCTTTGCTGTCAACAGTTACAAAATGGCACTCTTTAAGCTGTTTATCCGGCAAAGAAGAGGAAATAGGTTTGTGTGCTTCACTGTGAGAATAGGTGATAGCTTTGGCTTAAGTTTCTTTTATATTGTTTCTTTTGCTGCCCCATTCGTAAAATACTATAGGGGTGCATATAGCTTAACAAATGTCAATATGCTGCTGGAACATGTTAATTAACTAGCTTCTACAGAAACCATGTGTCCTATGCCATAGTCAGAAATAAGTTCCTTCTCACATGTCTAAGAATCAAACCCAAACTAAAATAGTTACAGATTTTTTAAACCTGATAGCTGTCCCATCTCTCATTATACAGAGGGCATGAGTCAGCAAGATCTGACTGAAGAGGAATAACTTCAGCTGCCCGTACATTGTATGATTACAAGCTGCTGTGCATGCAATTCTACTGACAGCTTGTGGTGGTTTGTCCCTGGAAGCCACAGCTCAAAACATGGTGTTTGATCTGCAGTTCTAATGACCTGCAGCACCAAAAGCTTGTTGACTTAATAATACTGCTGCAGGGCAGATAAGAAGGCTATGGTTTGGTTCTGACTCTGCTGTTTAGCTGCAAGGTGAATCTTACTATTAATACATTTTATAGATGTGCAAATTAAAACACAATTACTTTCATCGAACAGTTCACATCATGCACAGTTCTATAGATGAAATACTTTCTTTTAATAATAAATTTCACAAACCACAGTCAGATGTTTTTCCCTGTTTAAAGGATAAGCAAAATCTTCAGGAAGGTGAGAAAATCATAGGCTTTGAGGCTATTTCCTTGAGGTGAATAGTTTTTCCACGGCACTCAGCAGATTTTCAATTTCTCACTCCTGCAGTTCCCATTCCTTTGTCCTTTTCAATCCCTTATACTTTACAGGCAAGTTAAAGGTTGGGCAAACTTTGACTTTAACACCTTCTCATCCTCCTTCTGCATCGAGACGAAGGAAAAATGTCCCCTAGCACCTTCCTCTACAGAGCTGAAAAGAAGCATTTATGCTCAAGACAATTGTTCTAAATGTAGGTTAATGAATGTGACAGCAGCCATGCTCTAAAGCAGTACTCACACTGCAAGGGCTGAGGGCACTCTGTCAGTTGGTGAGGAGTTGGACTAACCCCTTTGCACCCTGAGGTGGAAGCCAGCTTGAATTAAAAGCACTGTTATACTACGTTTACATTCGCCATGAGCACAAGACACTCAGAGGAGAGACAGCCCTTGAAAAATCTCCCAGGGTAACTCACCATGAACAGCAAGCGTGTCTGTGTTGTGATCCAACACATGAATCTGAGCAGTCTAAGTGAAGGCAAAGAATTTATAACAAACTTAGTGTGTTCAGAGTAGTGGCAGAAAGAGATGTATATGCTTTGCTTCTCAAAAAGTAGTATCTGTTGTTCAAATTAAGCCTTCTCTGCAGCCTCATCATTCTGGACCATATACCAGGGAACAGAGTAGTTCCTAGTTTAATTTAGAGGATACTGGAAGTATCATGGTCCAAATTCTCTGCAAGTGCTACAAATACAACAGTCCTAGTTTTGCCCCAGGTATACTTCCCACCTTGTAGTTTGCAATGAGAGAGCTGAATCTCTTCCTTACACCTTTCCTTAATTATTTCATGATCCAGCCTGTGAGGGGGCTCTGATACTTAGACACTGGACAAGAGCTACGGTGAAACAAACTCGTGAATCAGTTATTTGTGGTTATTTGTAATCTTTGTTTCACCAGCAATTCAACTTATTCTCTACAACAAATTATTTCAGAATGATAATTGCAAATTATGTATTAAATCCAAGCCAAAATCAGTAACTAATTAGTTGCCTAGGTTTTGTAACTTTTATCATTAGTCTGAAACCTGCAGAAAATAGTCAAAGCAAAACATAACCTTTCTTACACTGTAGAAATACAGTATGGAGAGGCAGAAGGAAGCAGTCTCAGGCTGTTAGCTGTTGTTATCCGGATTACTATAAAACAACAAAAAGGAAATGCGTAGCCTGTTCTTGCCAGTCTGATGTACGTGTTGCCTAGTACACACGTACAAAGCAGGTAATACAAATGCTTGCTTGACTCTTGACCAGACTCATCGGAATGTGTTTGAAAGACTGCAATTTAAAGTGGGGAGTTCTGTTTACATACCTACCAAGATTGACAGCTATATGATTTTTTTTCATGTAAATGAATAGTAAGGAGACACTAATTCTAAGGTGACACTAATTCCCAAATGCATGTTTTTATGGTTTGGATAACCTTTGGAAATCTCAGGAAGGTAGGTGGTATTCTGAAAGTGAAGAGGACTTGGTATTGGCAGGACAAAGTCCTTTTTAATGAATCATTTACTGATGGGACCAGGGAGAATGGATTGGGAAGGACTTGGTGTGTTGATGAAAATAAGCTTTTCTCAGTTAGTTCAGTTGTGACATGTAGTTAACAATTCCAACTCTTTAAGCTTTCTTCATTGGTTTGTTTTCTGCATCTCCTCTCTGCTCTTACTTCCTTGACTTGCTATATAGCTAGACATTAGCCTCACTTGTGCTCAGTGCCAGAAAGATGAATGATTCTCATGGTCATATATTACACCTCTTACTAAATTCTGGGATAATACTAATCTTGCTGAAACAGCATTGAGTTATGATCTAGTTGAAGCCTCAAAGAACATCCACTATGGGCAATGACTGTGCTTCCAACATTTGAGTTCTGGCAAGTTCTAGGACATGTAAATGAGTAAATGAAAGGGGTTTGTATATCTATCTTTATATGTAAAACATATGTGAGATATAAAATACAATATACACTATATATAAAAATATATTTGTATAACAAATTTATATTTAATATAGATATAAATTTCCTGTGAGAAAGTAGTTTGCTTTATGATATGAGGTTTTTTTGCTTTTAAGTAGAACTAACATCTGTTTATGCACAAGTCTACAAAACAGGCTTATACTATGAGTTACACATTCTACTGCACTAAATGATAACAGCTGACCACTGTTGCCTCCTTTTCATCAGTGAAAGCTTTTGTTAAAAATAAAATGTATTTTGCTTTTTTCAGAATTTCTGCTGAGCTTCAGATTGGTCATAATCTGATTATTGAGCATAACCAAAAGATTAGTGAAGCAATATAGGGAGGGAAATATGCTATAACTCATGGCTACAACAGTGCTCTACATGACATAAACTAGACCCATAAATTTGGAGATAATTTAGTAATTTAGTAATTCCTCCTTATGTCAATCTGCTGGATCTACATGTGGAAGAATGGGTGTCACAGGTTTGGTAGTGATTCAGCATAGCCGCATAGGAGCTCAATTTTAGTTTCAATTAGTGCAGTAAGAAAAAGTTCTGTGGTTTGTTTTTTTGTGGGCTTTTTTTTGTTTGGTTCTTTTTTTTTCCTAAAAACTTTACTAAAAAATGCACTCTATTTGAGTTAGTACATTGTATATAGTACAGCATCTTGACTGATCAATGACATATCTTGGTATGCTGGAAATGTCGTTTTCACTGAGTCACACAGGAGGACATTTTGACTGATGTCTCAAGTACCAGCTTCTATGGACTACACTTGAAACTTCCTTGAACGACTTTAATAAGCAAAAGGAAAGTACTAAAATTGGAGTTCTTGTAATCCAGGTGCTGTTCCTACTGAGGTGACTAGGAATTAAACCCAAATGAGGACTGAATAGACTCTGAGAGGGAGTACATTCATGCTATAAAGATTCATGAAGTGCTCTCTTTTAAAAGGAAGAATGGTTCTGTACATAGGAAGAAACTTGTTTATAAACAGATTTTCTACAAGACTGAGCAAGCCACCTTACTTCCTCAGTTCTTCCATTAGATAATTGGAAATAATTGGAAATAATGAACTATCTTTCCCTTGTGTGCTTTGTTTTTAAATTAGAATCTAAGTGTGTTGAGAGGCACTATTTTCTGCTATATTGCTTTTACAGTACTAGAGCAAGACAAGTCTCTTTAGGGATCTTTAACCAGCACACAAATAGCAAACAACAGTAATATTTTGCTTAACTTGGCCAGCTCTCTTTATGACTCTGAGGAAATCCCTTGAGATTCCCAAGAGCTGACCGATTTGGATGGACTGATAAGTGTAATAAAACTCCTCAGCTATGACTTTGAGATCCATACAGGCCAGGGAAGGGCTGATGCATTCACAGAAGCAGAGCTGTGTTGAGCACGCCTGACTTGCCACTAGGCGCAGGGAGGCAACGTGCACTGGGGCGTGTGCAATGGCTATAACCCTCCCCCTGCTTCCTCCTCCCCAAATCCCATGACTAAGACAATTTTGTCCATATCTATCTTTTGCTGGAAGGGTATGTTTTGACAACTCTTCAGTTCTGATCATAATTTAACTAGACATAGTGCATACAGGCATAAAGCCACATTGATGCTGGAGTTCAACAGGCCTTTTACTATTGGTTGACTTTTTTTTCTCCCCTGCATAATCCTTTGTGGCCTTTGTTTCTTGCTTAATAAAGACTCATTTTATATGCTTATGGTACTATTTATATTTCCCCTTCTTGGTTCATTTCACAGCATTCACCTCTAATGAGCCAGTCAATACAGTTCACTTTGATTTTGAAAACTCTTTCAAAAAGCTTTCCACATCAAATGCTTCTAAACAAACTGCACATATTGGATAAGAGGGAAAGTCCTTTGAAGGACTAGTAACTAGGTAAACCTGATGGGAATAGAGCGGGAAACACTAAGAAGTTAATTTTTGCAAAGATTGGGTGTTACTAAGAAGATTTAGTGACATAAGTGGCCTGCCTCAAGGTGGGCCTTGTTCTGTTCAACACAGCTGCAAGGGATTTGGAGTTAAAAAGACTATGGAAAGCTTGCAGATATTTCAATGGACTATGAGGAGTTAAAAAAAGTCTTCATAAAGTAGCCTGACTAGTCAATAAAATAGAAGATGAAATTCAGTATCAGTACGCATAAAGCAGTATAATTACACGTGCATTAGAGATGCACAAACCCACAGCTGCTTCCGCCATCATGGCATTGGTCAATAATTTTATGAAAATGTTAGAGGCCAGGAGATTCGGATGACAAGTCTCAATTTGGTCTACCATAGATCCATTTCAGAACTACTTTTGTCTTCAGTGATGACCCCATAATCACAATCCTAGTGATACAACTCGGGCTGCAATAATGGAAGACTTCACCTAAATTTTCTTTCTTACTGTTTTTTAAACTTTTGTCACTTACTGTGTGATGATTAGACTAAGTATTAATATTGTTTTATTTAATAAAAGCCACAGAGCCCCTTTGATGGGTGGTGACTAGCCGAGAACAGAGGTAGGCTTTCCAACAGATGGAAATAACTAATGCAGGAATAACAGTCCCAAAACTGATAACTAACTTGATGTCCTCTCTTGCCTTCCTCCTTGCAGTGCTTCTAGAATTCCATGCCCAGTCAACAAAGGCTGCTTATTTGCAATTCATGTGCACATTCTACTTCTTTAACAAAACACACCTCATCTTTGTGATTAGCCATTTTTGCTAGTCATCTTTCACACTGCACCTCAGGAGAGCTCGTTAGTGACCCAGAATTACTGCTGCAGAGTCCCATCCTGCTTGTTTGTATTTATTGGTAACCCTATCATACAAGTGCTGGTGGTATTAAAGTACAAAACCTCATGCTAATACAATTCCCCCTAATGGCTACACTTTAGTAGTGAATTACAATAAGTTCTAGTTGGATCAATTTCTTCATACTCAGTTCCTTTTGACTTAACTGATAATTGAATCTTCTTCACTGTCCCATCTTACTAATGGATGAACATATGGAGAAGAATGGTTTAGAGTAATGTAGACAAGAAAAACATTCATTATGCACACTCAAGACTACATTTCTTCTTCACCCAAAGTTAGCCACTGGGTCTCAGGCGTGACAATTGCCTGGGGATTCATTGCTTAGGAACAAACCAGATATTAGAAAAACAAAAGGCTCAGAAAAGCTTCATGTAACATATAACAATGTAAGTGAACTATTCATGTATTTAAAATTGAGAGGTCAATCATTCTGTGTGACAGTATAGGTTTAAAAGACAAGAATGATGTGAAAGACTACAAGAAACACTGACTTTGCCTTTCAGAAGGTGGCCAAAGTAATGTTTCTTTGAAGTCTGACCTCATGTCCAATACATTTGTGAAACTATTCACAACTGCAGTAATAAAAATGTATACCACAGAATATATTGTACAGTCTGCAATTCTGAATTTAACCAGTGCACCATAGTGCTGTTTCAAAATAAACTAGACTTCAAGCTCCGCAACCAGTGTTTTGGTCAGGTATCTGAGGAACTTTTCAGGGTTTGGAGTGTTCTAAGGATGAAACTTTAATATATTTTCATGAACAGCATTTAATTAAATCTCTATAATTTATTTTTAAGGAATGTACAATGCAGAAATTTTTATTGTTACCATGTCAATACTGCTGTCAACCACAATGGGAAACCTGCGTATGTACTGTTTTTTTTACTGCAGACATTAATTCTAAGAGGAATTGTTAAGGGAGGAATGGACAGGAAAGGAAAATTAACTGGAAGACATAGATATTGGAGATTAACTATATAGGCCTTACGTCTTTGCCAATCAGATCTTCTTGATTTTCCACAATACCCCAGGGAGCTATGCCAATGGTGCAGATCTTCCCTCGAGATTTTGAGGCATGATCTTTCAGTGCATCACCAACATGCCGAATGACCCCTGGGAAAGAAACAGCATAAACCAGAAATTAATAATTATATATTTTTTGTTAATTTTGGTATGGATTTAGTGTAGAATTCTTTTTTAGGGAATACCTATGCATGTCCTTATAGAGCGAATGTATTCCTATTGATTATTATTACAGTAATACTGTAAACTGATTTTATCTAAAAATTATTAAATCAAGTTGCAAGAAAAAAATTACACAGCTCTAGAAATAAGAATGGAAACATTGACAGCCAACTGTAATTTGTTTATCTGCACTTGTGTTCACAAACATATGTGTATGCAAGCATTTGCATCCTGTCCAAGCATAGAAAGAAGCACATAGGAGCTTCTTTCTCCTCCTCCTGTCCCTCTCTATCCCCCCCAGCCCCCCATACCTGTCACCAAAAGGTGTAGCTCACACACGAAGGTTCCATTCTATTTGAATAAAGGACAGAAATGTAAAAACGTCATTACACTACTCTGTGCTGAGCTATTCTACCATTTTTTCCAAACAAACTCAGTCACTTGAGATAACTTCCAGCAGAGTATTAGAAACCTCCCTGGGGATCAGTGAGAAAACAGAAATTAGTACAGAGAATGACTGTTCTCCAACTCTCTTCCAAGTGCTTCCTGATAATGCTCCTTGTATGCTTTAGGCCAGCTTTGTCAGTGTTTCAGTGGTATCCTTCCGCAAATGACAAGTGCCACTCCTCCCTTCTTTCCATAAACTAATTTTTTAACCTGTTTATCAATAAGATGTTTTGTGATGTGGCTGCACTGAAGCAGATCTATAGATTTTCTGCAGAAGTTACCTGTCACTCAGTTTTTGCGTTTGCTTCTTGCTCTGATTGTACAATTTCAAGATGACTGAATTGGAATTACAATAGTCACCCAATAGATGTGATTTTAGCTGTAGCTTTTCTGCACTATAAATGAACTGTGTAAGAAAAAAACTCCACCACCTTACAAATCCTCTAACTCTTGCTGTCTAATTTTCTTCTGTGGAGAGAAACGGGAGAAAATAAAGCCTCTGTACTTGCAATCAGATATGAATTGAGCTACAATACAGCAACCCAAAGGATTCAAAGCACAAAATCTGTCCAGATTGCACAAGCTTCTGCTATTTAGAATACTAAACTTTTGGCATGACATGACTACTCAGAATCAGCTGGTTTAAGTCATTTACGAGTCATGGTTATTGTCAGGCATGCACCATTCAGGCATGCACTAAGATCATCTTTCAAGGTCCCTTCCAACCCTTAAGGGATGGAATTTTTTTTTGTTTTAGGTAATAAGAGTTTGACTTATTCACTTTCTGGTTAGTAGTCTCTCACTGTAGCTTAATATTGATCTTATAAAGCCATCACTGGCAATATACTAATACAAATACCTCAGAGGAGGCTTTATCTTCAGCTCACCAGTGTGCTTTTCATGGTTTAGCAGACTTTTTATTCCTTGGTAGTTGCCAGGCTGGTATGAACTTGGCATTTTCTTTTGTTTTCTTTCTATTGTTTGCACATAGTACAGACAATACTAATAAAACAAAGAATGGAATTGCTTCTTAATATCATCAGTCCTAATCTTTTTCTGTGATGAAATCTCCTAGATACCACTGTGCTATCATTCCAATGTTACCTGTGTTTACTCCTCCAGTGAATATCCACGCTCCAGTTGTCATAGCAGCCTTAATGAGGCCTTTTCCAAAGACTTGCTTGAGTTTTGGCTGAAGTTCAAAATTCTGAAGGCCCCCATGCACAGAGATGAGTAGTTTAGGGAGCTCAAGCTGCCACTCTTTGGTCATCAGATGCAGAAGAAGGTCAGGCTTTGTGTCAAAAGACACACGTACATACTGCAGAAATAAGGGCAATAGCAAGGAATAAAAGGTTGGTTATACTCACTGGTTCTTAGTACATACGACCTATGCCCAATAGATCACCGAAAAAAGGCAACCTTTATGACAAAAACACTAACTAATTGCTATCTTGATGATTAAAAGTTAGGAAACTAGAAATAACAGTACACTTGCAATTCATTTATCTAGGAGATCAAGTCATAAATTGCATCATGCTTAACAATGCTTGCAAGATGTCTTTCATTTATGAATGTAAAAAGTGGAGAAAAAAAATTAAATGAGCTGCCAAGGATGACCTAGGTCAGAACTATGCATTCACTTCTCTCTTATTCTAACAAACTAAAAAAGTAGGAAATAACAGAAGCAAGTTCAGTTCTTAAAGCACATGTTAAGTTTTACCTAAGTAAGACTTAGGTAAATCAGGTAATTTGCAGATTAATCATAAATTTTCTTAACAGAACACAGTACCACAATAAGATCTGGAAGGCCCTTCTGAAGTGAATAAAACAGGTTATAGAAAGTCACTCATCTGTCAAAATTCCGATTGAACCAATGCATATAGAGTCCCTTCAGTAGTCTCCCCCTTGATAGCCTGACAGCACAGACATTAGATGTGTAACACTGGCACCTTTGCTTTCAGCCAGAGAAATGCCTAGTTCTAACTTCTTTACTGTAGCATGCCAGGCAGTATAATATTCACATATATTATGCAATAATCTTGTCCCTCTTTAACATCTCTAATCAGCATTTCTTGCAAAAAGACTGTTCTTTTTTAGTAAATCATATGGCAGTAAAAGGGGACTTGTTTCTAGTTGAATCATAAAGACAGACTTGACTTTTTCAAGAAAATAATGTTAACAGACAAATAGTTTCTTTGCAAGAATGAGCTGCTAAGTAGTGAACAGCCATTCTTAACATTTCTGGAAGAGAAACTCCTTTAGGGATATAGTCACAGAGACAGGCACAACCAGACTGAAAGCTGAGCAAGATCTTTGGAATGCACATTTACACCAGTGCATAGGTAATGTTCTCTGTATCAGCCAAGCAAATTCATAACAGCTAATGGACAAAGAATATGCAATATTAATGTCTGGCAAGAGCATATGAACTGCATCCTCAGAAGCTACCCGTTCAATTTCCCGTGTGGGAGTTGAGAAAATCTTACACGGCACCTGATGCCACTGACCAGATGGTGAAACTAGTGATTTTGATTAGAATTCAAAGACTGTCAAAAGTTATAACAAACCAGAAGGATTGTAAGGAGATTGATTCTTATTCCCTTTGTCCCAAGGGAGAACGGAGGTTGAAAAGGGAAATGCATTTTTAAGACTGCAGACATTAACAGACAGACAATAATCTTCAGGGAGCCTACATGAAACCTCTGCTGGTCAAACCAAGGAGATTATGTTTTGAGATCGCTAGTGCCTGTAGTGGTTTGGCCCAGCTAGCACAGCAGCACCATGACAGTCTCTCGCCTGGTGCCCCCATTCACCCCCACCCTTGTTAGGATGGCAGAGGCCCCAGCGAAATGGGAGTAAAAAGATAAGCAAGGTTGTTGTGGATTGAGACAAGGGCAGGGAGGGCTCGCTGCCAGTTATGGCTCTGGGCAAAACAGACTCCAGTACTTGATTTAGAGAGGAAAGTAGGAAAGATCATTCTACTACCTACAAGAAACAAAATGGAATAAAAGCAAAAAGAGAGTAGGATGATGAGAAGATTACAACCAGCACTTTAAGATCTCCCTCCCCCATCCCTCCTTTCATCCCAGGCCCAGCTCACTGCTCCCGATATCTCTACCTCCTCCCCTCTCAATGGCTCAGGGGGGCAGGGAATGGGGGATGTGGTCATTCTCTCACAGATGGGCTCTGCTGCTTCTGTCTTCTCAGATGAGGATGACTCCTGGCATTCTTCCCCTGCTCCAACACGAGGTTCGTCCCCCAGAACACAGTCCTTAATGAACTTCTCTGGTGTGGGTTGTTCCCAACAGCTGTGGCTTCTGCCAATACAGGGTCCCTCACATGGGACACAGTCCTTGGTGAATATCTCTGGCGTGGATTCTTTGCCACGGTTGCAGTTTCTGCAGTTACAGAGTCCCTCTCTCGGGACAAGGCCTCTTCTGGGCATAAGTTTAATGAGCTGCTTTGTCATGGGTTCCTCCCCACAGTTACAGTTGTGGATATTGGATCCCTTCCTCAGGGCATGGGCTCTTCCAGCCATAGTTTCAAAGAAGAAAATTACTGCCCCTGTCTTGGGGTCTGAAGTGGTTGGGCCCCCGCCATGGGACACGGCCTCCTCTGGCCATAGTCACTGGCCCTGGCTCGGGGCTCCCAACAAAGTGAATTGCTTCCCCTGGTCTGGGGCCAGCCATAGCAAAATGAGTCTGCCCCTGATACGGGGTCACAATCAAAATGAGTCTCTACGCTGATGCGGGGGCCCCCAAAGAAATGAAAATAAATCTCATCTTCATCAGTTCTCTTCATAGAATGCAGGGGAGTCTCTGCTCCAGCACATCTCCTCCTCTCTTTCATCACTGACCTTGGTGTCCGCATGGTTGTTTCTCTCATTGTTCCTACTCCTTGCCAGAAGAAGATGGAGGAAGATGGAGGAAGAAACCTCCTCTTCCGGCTTCTTCTTAAAAAGTGATTGTGGAGGTGTCTAATTGGCTCAGCCAATGGGTCTGGCTCTGAGCTGGGGAGAGTTGCGAGCAACTTCTTACAGGAGCCATCTTTACAGCCCCTTCCCCCTTACCAGAAAAGGCTGTCATGTCAAACCATGACAGTGCCTTACTCTGTTTTTCAGTGAAGACAGATGGGGAGTTTTAAGAAGACAGATAAAGTGAATTCTTGTTTGTAATGATTGTACAAATTTGATGAAAACAGGATGATATTAAAATGAAGGCACAAATATTATCAGAGGTGTATTATCAGCCAGTAACTGGTTTTTTTAATGCTTTAACTGTTTTCTAATACAAATATGTGACTTCACTGTCCCCAACTTCTTAGGCCAATAGACTCTTAGGCAAAATCATATAATCATACAATTATAGAATCATAGAATGGTAGGGGTTGGAAGGGATCTTTAGAGATCATCTAGTCCAACACCCCTGCAGAAACACGTTAATCTAGATCAGGTCGCATAGAAATGTGTCCAGGTGGGTCTTGAAGACCTCCAAGGAAGAAGACTCCACAAACCCCCTGGGCAGCCTGTGCCAGGGCTCCCTCACCATCACAGGAGAAGATTTTTCCTTATGTCTAAATGGAACTTTTTGTCTTCCAGCTTCATGCCATTACCCCTTGTCCTATTGCTAGATACCATTGAAAAAAGGGATGCCCCAACCTCCTGACACCCACTCTTTAGATATTTGTAAATATTAATAAGATACTCCCTCAGTCTCCTCTTCTCTAGACTAAACAGCCCCAGTTCCCGCAGCCTTTTTTCATAAGGAAGATGCTCCAGTTCCCTGATCATCTTGGTGGCCCTGCGCTGGACTCTCCAGAAGTTCTCTGTCCCTCTTGAGCTGAGGAGCCCAGAACTGGACACAGGACTCCAGATGAGGCCTCACCAGGGCAGAGTAGAGGGGGAGAAGAACCTCCTTTGACTTGTCTATGTTGAACCTCCAACTCTCAGCTGGTTGAGATAAAAAATTTCTTTCATTTTCTTATCCACTAAGAGGTCTGAATTTCAATAAATATAAATCTAGATAGGAAGTCAGAAAGTCAGAAAAAATATTTTCATACACCTATTTGAAGTGTAGCCATCTCTACTACTACAAACATGCTTGTTTGTTCCTTATACTGTTCTTTATACTTGTTCTTTATACTGCAGGCAAACCCCCTCTATACTTAGGATAAGAATTAATTTTACTTTACATGGAGGAAATTTAAGAAAAAAAATTTTTTTTCATATAAAATAATATTTAAATTGTCATGGATAAGCTTTACTGTTCTAGAAGTTTTTTGAGAAGGGCAATGGTATCAAATATCATGATTTGGCTTCTGTTCATAAACCTCAGTTTTTATGACTGATTCATGTTTGCTTTTACAAAGGCCATTTTCTGTTTTGTGCACTTGAAACTACTCTTTTGCCGTTACTGTCACTACTTAACATGTTAACAAGTACGTATAGGAGAATTCTTTTGTCATCACTTTCCAAGTATGCATTAAATTATGAATTTAACACATTTAAGGGCATTTTTATCTATTTTAAAAATTCATTTATTTCAATCTTGTAGCAGAATATTAGGCCTTTTCAGTTTTTGTTTAGAATATTAATGAGTATTTCTGCTGTTCATGAATTCCTTTGCTGTTGCATCTGGAGGTAGATTTAAAATTTAAATGTAAATCTAAGCTACACCACAGCTCTGTTTATTCTGCATCTGTCAGCTGTAGAAGTGATCCTTTCTAATGGCAAGTGATAAAATCCCTTCTTTATGGGACTGACGTATGGATAGCATGCCAGATTCCAGTTGTTGTGTCACCGAAGCAGGGCAGGATAGGAAGCAAAAGTACAGATCTAAATCACAAAACCTATGGACTACCCTGACTGACATCAGAATAACACTGTCAAGTGGAGAACCATCAAGTTCAAGCTGTCATGCGCATCTGATCCCTAAGCTTGCACAGAAGTAGTCAGCAAGGGTGCCATTTGTTGCCAACAATTGTTTCACTTTTTATGAAGTAGTACCCTAAAAAAAATAACTCTGCCCATAATCAAACTACTAGATCCTTGCAAGCTGGATTCCAAAGCCCTAGCCTTGCAAGCTGGATTCCAAAACCTTAGGACAGAAATAAAAGCTTCTGTGCAGTAAAATTACCGCTCTGTTATTCAAACACTGCTGTTTCATTGAAGTACATGGTGAATGACTGCAGATAAGTGTCAGTGAAAAAACAAAGATTCAGAATCTTGTTTCCCTTTAAAAACTATTTTATGATCTGCATCTAATGTTTGCTTTTTGTTTCTCTTTGATACATGCAGGTACTGCATTCACCTACTTTATGTCTATCTCTGCAGACACTTCAAGCTAAAGACTGATTTCCTCGAAGTGTGATCTTCACATATAAAGTAGGCCTCATGTAAGTTGCACTGAATTAAACAGAAAAACTGTTACTTAGACTGAAATTGGACTGGTTCCTTATAAGTTAACAATCTTAACATCTTAAGGCCTCATCCAAGTTCCACTAGTCAGTGGAGGGACCTTCATTGATTTAAATGGCCTCTGAACAGGTGCTTTTCTGTGTTATTTCTCCCTTTTCTTCATGTAGAATGTCACCTTTTAAATTCTAGAAATGTTCCGTAAGTATAAATTTACTGTAACAAAAACATTTGCTGTATTTCATGATTTATGCATGCTACACGATCATCTCTATTTTTTTTTCTCTCAAAAGCATTGATGGCTTTTAAGATCTTTTTTACACTATTTTGGTAATTTTAAAAGCAGAAATGCACATTTTTAATGTGACTGATTTCCAAATACACTTAATTGTGGGAATAAAGAACTGGTAATTGGCAAAAAATGTAAACTGACATTCAGAGTATGAGACTGCTAGGGAATGAGATGATATAGAATGCTTGTTTGTGAGTGTGAGAAGCAGCAGCGTGAGAGTGGAAAACAGGCAAATCCTGAAGGTCAGCAGGATGTAAAAGCAAAACCAGATATTATGTAACTTTGACAAATTTTTTTTACTGTCTACTTCAAAACATTACAGAAAATAAGATAATGCTTTCAGGTACAACTCTAAGCTTATAACACTACTTCTAAGCAGCAAAGAGCATAAGCAAGGTCATGCACCTCATCATTACTACATGAGAACAGCAATAGTTTTTTTTCAATCCACTGATTTATTGCAAAAGTTTATGTATCACCACATCCCTCTCAAAACTTTTTATAGTTGTCCAAATTGAAAATCTGCTGTAAAAACATCAATGTGAACAGCAAAACTGTTAAACGTCTTTCTTAAACTTTAATTAGATGAGTCCCTTGCAAAGAAAATATGAGATTCATAAAGACCTAAAATCCACAGTGGTGTTGTAGGATTATCTGTGGCTCTATCAAAACTGAAAGGAAGACCCCTTTAGTAACTTGTTAACCAATATTACCCAATCTTGGCTTTATGTTTCTATATAATATGCAGTACTCTCATCTATTAGCACTATTGATTTAAGAAGCTTAGTGCAGTCTCAGTGAAGATACTTTTAACAACTCAACGGTATTACCAAAATTCATGTTAGAATTTTGTTCTATGTGGCTGTGGAAATGAAACTAATGGCACAGCCAATTCTACTGGCAATATGTAAACCTACATTATGTTTTCTATTTGTTCCAAACCCACATGTCCTATTATAATGTTGGTGTAATTTTCATTTTTACAGACAAAGATGCCATTGTTAACTGATAGGTTATTATATCACTGCATTTTTAGCTTTAAAATATACATGCAAAATATATTTACTATCAAATGTGCACATATACTAGTAAAATCTAATTCTGTTACTTCCAAAAGAGGAAAAAATTATCTGTCCATCTTACATTCACTACTCTGTTCCATTAATTAGCTACCAGTTTACTAACAATAAATCTGAGATTGTGGCTTCCATTAATAAATTCCACCTCATTCCCTGATCCAGAAAAAACTACTATTTTTTTTTATTAGCATAGATCAAGATAATACTACTCGGTTCTATCTTTCTCTTGGTTAATAATTTTCAGGTGTAAGTATCCACTTCAGGAAACAAAGTAAGGAACAGGTGTTAAATTTTATGCCAGATTCTTTCCCTAAGGCTTTCTTTGATATTGGTCAGCTTGCTAAATCTTGGTAATTCAAAAGATTATTCTATTAGCCAATAGGCACAATATTGTCTGAACAATATTTCCAAGGACTACTAGGTACCCGTTCCTTTTTACAAATCTTACTTTTCAAGGTAATTTAAATGCTTTCCCCCCCACCCTCTTCCTCTACTAGAAAAATTGGTGGTTACTTTGATGGAACAAATTCTCACATTTCACAGAAACTTTTTAATATGCTAAGTTTTATTTATTAAGGGAAAGATCTTGTTCCCAGCAAACTCAGAGACAGGAGTTTTATTCTTCCTATTAATAAAACTGTAACAACTAGTTAAGCAGCTTTTTGACTGTAAACTATCCTAAAATAACATTTGGGCTGGAAATATGATGGTAAGGACAGTTTCATACTGTTTTCAGTGACAAACACACCATAGTATCACAAAGCTCTTTGTTTCATTTCCATTTAAAAAAATGCAAAATTATTGGTTAATGCAAACCTCTTTATTTGTATTTTAGTTGCATGCAAGATGTTTTCTCATTGGTGGTAATCAAGCTGGACATCTATTAGAAATATTTGGCAAACTGTTTCATTTGAAGCACTTTTCCCACTAGTGATATGACTGAATTTCTAGAACTTCTACTGACTTATTAAATTAAAGATTAATTTGTTTATTCCCATGTTTCAGATTGGGTTTGGTAACTACGAATAGATGGCAGATACAATTATCTTCCTGAGTTCTAGTACTGTCACAATAAATCCAGATGTTTTCCATCAATCAAGGTTTTGTCTATACTGATCCATAAGTTTTAACCTGTTATTTAGGTCTCTCTGATTTTTAATCCCTTTATGCCTTTTTTTTTTTTTTCCCCTAAATTCTTCAGTATTTCACTCTTGACTGCACTCTGTGACAAGATTGTTCTTTCCTTCATATTGACTTTTAATTTTACCTCCACAGTTTCACTGCAAATATATTTCTATGAGCACACAGCATTTATCTTGGAGCATCTCCTGTTCTCTTATGACACTGTGTCAGGACACCAGAATCCCAATAAAGACCAGAAATCCTCTGGGGACATTGGTATCAGCAGCTTCCTTAAACCCTTCATCTTTTCTTGGCTGCCCAAGACCACTTTTGTCTGGGCAAGACAGTTTATTGCTTTATCAACATCCTTAACAACATCACTCAAAAAGCTCTAGTGATTATCCTTTCTCATACAGATCTAATGTAAAGTATCCCTAAATGGTTAAGAGCATGATCATTACTCTGAATCTTTCTCATTTTTGCTGAAAAGTGTTCTGTGTTGCTCCCAGTACTTGTGAAGACACTAATAGCACTATTTGGTTCATTTCTGTGGGATGGAGATTTCAATTTATTAACACTGAACAAATGTTATTTACTGAATCTCTCTAGAAATGGCCTTGCAGATTTTTAGGTGACTGGTTATCAACTGAATACAAAGAGCCTGTGACACCTGATCTTCTATCTGTTTCTTGGTGCAGCGGTGTTTTCTGGTTCCTATCAAAAGGAGCCAACTATCTGGGCAAACCAAACCATCTGTCCAGGTAATCATTCCAGGTCCAGAACCTGTGTATCTATCTGAGGAAAATATCTGGCTCTTGCTAGCATAGTACTTGGGCTCTTCATTACCTCTAATACATCTAGTATCACAACAGATCTGAGAGACCTACTGGGAAGAATTCTGGCAAGGGAGATGGTACAGAGTTGCTGGGCAGGTTATTCTGCAGAGTTCCTGGGCATTCTGCTTCTACCCTTACTGCCTAAAGCACTGTCTTGGTCACAGTGTGCCAGTTATATACCTTTTATTTCCAGTGTTCCAGGTTCTGTAGTTTAACTATGTAGAGCCAGAGAGATTCTTCCTTTCATGCAATGCCACTTTGAAGAAATACCTTCATGGATTACTGTGAGTGCTGGAAATATCTCTCCAACTTAGTAGAGCAACGCCTTCAGATTAATGTACTTTGGTATCACTTCATAGAATTCTATTATGATAAATTGACTTGCTCAAGGAAATCTACGGGAGAACAGGGATTTCCCAGATCCTAGTTTAGATACTTACTGGCCTCTTACTTCATTGAAAGATGAACCAATAAATGTATCTGGTCTAACTTCTGATAAATATCTGGAGGAATATTAAAAGAAATTTGGTATAGTTCAAATTTGGCAGCCTCGTAGACAGACTCAGCAATAGGAAAACATAGTTGAATTCTAAAGTTAATCAGAAAAAGAGGGCTGGCTACCTGTTAGAAGCAGCACATTAGTATACATTCAGTCTTCATAAAGGTAGCCCCTCTTAATGCTACCCTCCAGCTTTTACAGATAAGTCTGTTCAACAGTTCTTTGGCACATGATACATAAAAATATATGGTATGATCTTATGTTAAATAATACTTAAATTGAAGTTATGAAAGAATGCTGTTTACTCTTTGTGATTTTTTGAGCTATCAGCATTATTTAAGAGAAAAATCTGGTTACCATGGCTTTATTGGAGTGGCCACCTCCTTGGAACTCAATAGTTCCAAAAGCGTCTGTCGGGCTGAGCTGCGTGTGTTTGCTGATGGACCACTTCTCTGACTGGATGTCATTGCGAGTAAGTCTGCTTTCATTTTTCTCATTCTGAATAACGGAGATGCTTGGAGTCAGTCCAACATGTTGACCTATCAGACGCCCACAGCAACACCTATGACATTAAACAAACAGAACACTTCAGTCACGTGCGTGCAATAAACTGAACAGGGAAACAAACTATCTAAAAATACCCACAGATGTTGAAAAAAAACAAACCCTTTTCAAGTCTGCTGAGTACATTCCTGCTATCTGAAGACTCTACTTGTGGGAGCAACATAGTACAGATGTTACCTTTTCTTTCTATGATCTTGTTTACTCTCGACTCTTCTGTATTTCAGTAAAATCATGTGTTGTTCTAAATATGTACAAAAGGAATATAAAGGACATTTTCTAATGTCTTCAGATGACATCAGAGTAAATAATCAGCTTTCATACGGACTAGCACATATTTAAAATTTGTAGTTCACTGCAATTACTTTCTCTTGTGTCACGTACCCACTTCAGGTGAATATTCATGGCCTAGCATTTTGAATCAAGAAGATAAAGAAATCAAACATAGATGCTAATATGCCTTTGCTTTATCTGCTTTTTTTGATAAGTTTTGAAATGTAAACAAATGATGCCTGTAAGAATCCATAACTCCAGATGTAATTCAACTACCTGTTGATCAAATACATATATATGCATGAATACATAGAGACATTTTCTTGTAACTGACTTTGATTTTCATACAAGTAGCATGCAATTACCTATGGGGGTCTTTTGTGCTGGGTATGATATGAACACATTCTCTCTTGTAAAATGCTCTTTCTATCCATGACTTCTGTGCCTAAGAAAGAAAAAGAAAGTGCTGTGAGCCCTGTTTGCTTATTAAAACGTAAGAGTACTTCTGAAGAGAAATTTAAAACATTAAAGAAAGCTTCACTGGCTTTGCAGATACACAGTGCACATTGTGCATAGAGAAAACAATTTCCATTGGAACTATGGTTCCTTTCTAGAGATAGGCATCCAACACAAGGTCTTCAGACTGTTTTCATCTTCACTAGCCAGATGATTTTGATGCGGTCATTTTTATTCCGTAGCAGGAATCACTGGAAGAGAATTAATTCAAACTGCAAAGATTCTGCATGGTAGAGAAAAATACTCATGTATTCATTAAAAATAAGCAAAATTTCCATTTTAGTGATACAATTAAGTTGGGTCTAACTAAATAAAAAATCTCAAAAATGAGAAAATATCTTGCAATACAAGTTAAAACACCATGATTCTAATACATTTTTTAATTCAACTATCGAGAGTGCCGTTTAACTTGGAGCCATAAATCCATCTCAATGGAAAAAAAACCCCAAACCAAATGGAAGATCTATTTCTGAAAAAAACCACAAAAATCTCTGATACATTGAGTCAGATGATCAGCTGATGTAAACTCTGAAACTAGCTGAGTTCAACGAAGTTAATACCTGTTAATAACAGGAACTTTGCCCATATATTTGCTTGGAACTGTATAAATACCCTCAGCATAGTCTTAATTTTCAGATACACAAGGGATTTTTTTTTTAAAGAAAAAAAAAGATAAATGGGTAGTAAAGAAAAAACCCAAACGAAAGAACAAACATGAGACACTCAAGAGTTCTAAAGGTAGATTTCAGGTAGGATTCAATTATTTCATGTAATAAGGAGATGAGTTGAGATTAAATAATAATTTCAAACAGATACATTTGTATTTACAAAACATATTAAAATAATAAACTAGCTACTTAATTATGCAGCAGAAGCAAAATGATACACTATGAGCTGTGATAAAGTTATCAGAGAGTTAAAGAATGTGAATGAGCCATAGATAATTTAAAGGAAATCTGAGCATCTTGCTTCTATAAACAGAGAAAATACAAAATTGCCTCTAGAACATTAGCTAACTATTGTTACCTTTTACTATGTTAGGTTAGACAGAAATCTATCTAAGCATTGTCTCTACTAATGTTACCCAATGTCTAATGCTATCTTTTTGTCAACTTAATCTGCATTCTGTTTTCCATGTATAAACCCAGAAACCTGTGTTCCTGGGACTTTTGAAAACCACTGCAAATTGTGGAAATTTCTTGGAGTCAATGAATGTTAGTAGCGCAAAGTACTATCGTAGGAATTTCTAGCTACACTCATGACTTATCACATACAGTAAATAACAAGTTATTGTTTTGGCTTTATCACAGAAGACAAACTCTTATTTGATCTAGTTGTCACTCATGTTACAGAAGAATATCTCATCTTTGCTCTACGTGCATGGTTATCTGAAAAATCTGCTAGACTTCCTATTTTGTAGGAATGGCAGACTATCTTTTTTGTAGGAATCTCACTGTCTCTAACATGACTTCTGCAGCTGGGAAAAAGGTGTTAAAGACATCAAATAGAACTGTATTGGATTGTTCTTGCTTACTGTAGCAAACAAAAAGTTAATATATTATAGGATGTGAGGGAAGGTGTGTTTCATGTTTAAGCAACGGACAGTTAAACAGAAATTCTGAAAAATCTAAACTAGTCTTACTTTATGTAGGACAGATTACCTTGAGGTTCTAATTTATTATAACTACTAAATGCTTACAAGTCTATGATACAGGCAATAGTAATCATCATCATCATCATCATCACAACACTGTATACTATACAGTCAAATCAGCTTACTGCATTGAAGTCTAGTGCATCATTGAGTAATTTCTTCAAACAGTACTATTTTCAGGCACGGAAAGGCTTTAAATTAACTTTCTGGAACTGCCTAGGCATTCAGAGTAAACTGTACAAACTTCATTTGACCCTCTTACTGTAGAACTTTTGAAACTAAACTATGTGGGGAAAATTAGTGTTTTCCTTTTTGTTGAGTGTTGTGGACAAATAAAGTTACAAATATTATTCAGGTATGTCAATGCAAACTTTTGAAATTACTGTACAGACCAGACATTCTCAAAATTTCTCCCTTTTTTACTCCAGGCATACAGAAGCTTTCTCTTCTGCCTTATGAAGATACAAAATAAGAACCTGCAGATTTATGAATTGCCTTTGTTGTGTGTATATCTCTAGAGCAACTTTTTGACAAAAAAGGAACACTTAGAATGAAGCCAATTTTATCTTCACGCTTGTTTGTTTTAACACTACGTACATGCCTGGGATATTCTTTTTCTTCTCCAGAAAGCATGAAAAGCTTTAATAAGCAAACTTTTATTCCTGGTATCCAAAATCAGCTCCTACTGCAGAGGTTACACAGCATATGATTATCATTTATGTTGCCAAGACTGCCTAAAAATATCCTATGTTAAATAAATCTTGTGTACTTTCCTGGGAACAATTTACCTTGGTGAATTTACTTTTCTCAAAAAGACCTAACGTTTCGTTTTAAAAAACGGCCACTAGTTTCTCTAAGCCTCAGGATCCAGTACAAAAAGGTGTCAAAACAGGGACTTTACTGAAAACTTTTTTCTTTAGGTATAAAAGCAGGCTTTCAAACCCCAAGAAATGGACATTAAAAATAATTTTCTTACTGTTTTTCATACTGTCATTACAAGTAGAAGAGAAATCTACCTATTTTAAATATAATAGTAAAAATACGCATTTGAACTTTCATTTGACTCCTTCAAATGTAACACTGCAAAAATAAGAGTCTGATTTAAAAGTCCTTTATCCACATCAGGAAAAAAAGACTTTCCATCCTGTAGGTCTCAAACAAGATACTATCCTACCCAACAGCATCATAATGCAGAAAGACAAGATTTACTAATTTCATAATTCCTTGTCCTTCCAAACTAAAAAGAAAGCATCTGGTTTCACTGAACTAAATTCGTCCCAGCCAAACCCAGGAAACTGCACCATACCAGTTATCTTTCTGTGACAGAGACAACTTGTAATGAAATACAAGGTTCAGAGGTATGTTAGTTGTCATAGAGTCTTCACAACATTAGGATAACTGGAGGAAATGAACACATTCAGATCAATACACTCTGCAATAAACTCTTGTTTATAATGTGAATTAATAAACTACTAAAAAGTTTAGGAAAGAATAGCAGAGTATTTTCAAGAACAGAAGAGCAAGATGTATATCTTCTCTTTCTCTGATTTGATAAACACTATTTGATAAACTCCTTCATTATTAATTCCTATGACAATTTAAAGTCCATGGAGAATTCCCAAAGTAAACACCATACTTCTACTTGGATTTAGTTTAGTCATAGCTTAGATCTACAGGTTAAGTTTCTCCGTTCACTAGCCTAGCTGCAAAATCCCACCAAGAATATTTTTTCTCCCTCTTTTTTACCTCAGCATTGAACTTGGTGTTTATGTCTGTCCTGGAGCAAACTCTGCTGTTCACGTTTCCCTGTTGATGGTCATCATTAATAACACATTTGCGACCGCCCCCCGAGCAAGGCACTCAGTCCTTCTGTGGCACAGAGACAGTGAGGGCAAGCAATGCCATCACACCCATTAGCTGCTTGGAATGTGCTGCTGTGGGATTAGCCTCGTTAAGGGTTCGGTGGACACTCACCCGCAGCCCCACAACACCGCTTGGTTTGAACATCTAATCTGACGCCAAATGAAAAACAAATCCCCTGACAGCTTGGATTTAACTGGCAAAAGCCTTGACGGGGCTTCCCCCCACCTCCCCCTCCTCTTTTCCCCTTAGAGAGTAAGCTTGTGAAAGTGTGATAAGGTGCTCTGAGTACTTAAATTCAATGCAGGAAAACAAATCCTTCAAAAGAAACAGTGTACTAAGCTGAAAAGAACCTGAGCACACAATAGACTGTTAATCTTTGAAGAATGAAACCAGTATGTTTGTTCGGTAACTGTGAGAAACCTATACACAGTTGAAATACACTGCAATTAATCAACATTCGCATTTTTCCAAAGAAGCTGAGGTTTGTCAACTGTTTCTCACCAGAGTTCTGTAGTGAATGTAACTTTTCAGAAAGTCATAAACATAAATTTTGTCTCTCAAAGACAAGGAACTGCATTGTTTTCAGTTTAATTAAAAGTCAGTTAACTTAAATCAGAACAAATATTGAGGGACTACTTATTTAGTGTACCTTCAAGATATCAACACTGAAGAACAACTTTTTCATATGATCCACACCTAAATTTTTTTTTTTTACATAGCAATTACATGTGTTCAATTATTTACTTCAAGAGTTTTTCAAGTGTTAAATATTTTTGGCTACCCCCTCCATTTGGATTTGGATGAATTCCTCTCTAGTCCTACATGTGCAAACACCCTCCTTTTCCTTTCAATAAGACTGCATCTAACACATTGAAAACATTCTGTCCATCCTTGGCACTGATGAATAAACAAAGATTAAACTATTCTGCATGTACGTGAAGTCTGATGAGCCCAGGGTGAGCAAGGCTGAATATATGCATTAACTTCTGTACTTCTTATGCCAATACACACATAGAGAAGCTGTAGCTATGCTGGCTAATACATGAGATTTTTTCTCCGTCTTGATCCCCTCAGTTTCTTTTGTGAAATACATGTATGCATTTTGTATGCAAAATTTGTATCATGTATTTGTACATACATGAAGTATGTACATATGCATGATCTGTACATACACATATATACACACTCTGTTACAGCAAAGCTAAAACCCGTGAGATTTCTTTACTAGACAGTTGAGAGCAACAGAGACTATGTGTACATCTTGTAAGCTCTCTTTAGTGAAGACCAAACTCTATGGAGAACAGCAAAGGCAGAAGAGGTCAAGAGAGCAGCTAGCAAACAGCTCAGTGAGTCAGCAGGAAAAGACTGCTTACATTTTAACACAGCGGAATCTGGTTTGGTTGAGAGGCTGGAGAGAGTGAGGGGAGGAAAACCAAGACTTAATGTGATTGAGATAACTGAGTAAAAATCCAAATCTGGCTTTAACATGAAACTTCAGTTCTTGAACTTTACTAGATTCTTGAGATTGTTCCTGTATTCAAGTTTCAGTTTGCAAAGTAACCTGGGGCAGAATCCACATCTTTTGTCTTAAGAAATCAATACAAGCAACAATAGGTTTTCCCTTATGTCACATGGTGGCACCGTGAAGGATGTTTTATAGATAGAGGCATAAGTAGAGTTGGCATATGCCATTGATGCTACAGGAAATTATAACTGTCTTCACCATAGTTCATTTAACAATGTGTTAATGTTATGACTCTCTGGCAATGACACTACCAGTGCTACAGATCCTTTTACATTTTGAGGAGTAATAAAGAAGCAGACAATAAGCAGAGATAGCTGGGGGTTTTTTTCAGCATGGCACAACTGCAAAATAGTGCATTCAGAGAGGTGGATGCTGCCCATTTAATGCTACAAGTGCACACATTATTTGCATTTTCAACTCAGATCACTGCTAATGAAACAAACTCTCAAGTAGCAGATAGCAATGAGCTCGGTGCTGGCTCTCCAGAAAAGAGGAGAGAAAATATTAAAACAATTAATCAAGAACAGAAAGTTTCCAAGATGACACATTTTGGCAGATTTTATGATGCTGTGTAGCTGGGATGTTTAACTGTTGATCTCTGAATTAGCATTATTTTAAAAAGAGCGCCAAGTGCAACAATTTTAGAAACCTGAATTTTCAGTGGCAGAGCAGAACTGGAGGCAGTTCTAACTCTCAGTTTTCCAACTTTATCTCCAGCAAGTAACAAGGTTATAAGACAGGTTTCTGTGGCAGAAGCAATGTTGTTAAAAACCTTTCTCTACCTTGCAGGGGGGCAGACCAGCTGGATAGGCAATGGACTATTACTGAAGCAAATTACAGATAGGAGTTGCAGGAGCATCTGGTGACTGAACTGCATCAGTGCGGATTGTAAGCTGATCCGATTAGTGTTTGTTAATAAAATGGGCACTTTGGCAAGTCCTACTGTCTCTGAGTGAAGAATTTGTTTCTGTAAACTTCTATAGATACATCAGCACTAAGGATGGCAATGCTTCAATATAACCTTACTTCTTCCTTGAAGTGTTAAAAATTGATGTCTCTGGACATTAAGACAGGGAACACTAGACTGCCCCAAAGTGTTTCATTTTGTAACAGATGTTTTACTAGTAGCATCTTAGAGGCTGGAGATCAGACCTTTGCCCAACAGAGCTGTACTTTCACGTATTTTGTTCTCCTTGTGATTTCTCAAACACTTTATCATCAGAGTTGTTCCAACAACAATCTTAAATGGTCTTGAAAATGACGCTGCATTCAGTATAGAGTAGGAGGACAATGCAGCCATTGATTACTACAGTACATCATAGCATTTGTCTGTAAGCAGTTTCCAACATGTAATTTTTATACTATATTTAGAAGAAATAGAGTAATTTGAAAATAGTCTGTAACTTTTCACTTTATTAGTTTATGATTTTAAGCATTATATCTGCCATTTTTCTTATTGCAAGATAATGGAAATGAAAACTGTATATCTCTGTTAACATTGCTATGTAAATTTGTATTTGTATTTTATGTATTTTCAGAACGTATAGATTCAGTACATGTGATCAGTCTTTATTATGCATGCTACTGATAAATTACCTGGAGGAATTAACAGACATTTCCAAAGGTACCAGGGAGAAAAAATTAAATCCAAGAATTGGTGTAGCCATCCAGGCTCCTACAGATGTCCTCAAGATCAGTAGAAACGAAAGGGAAAATTTTAAAGAAAAGCTGATTAAAATGCAAGATATATTGTAAAGAACACTTTCAAAAAGTTCCCTTATTTCCTTCCCATGGGTATTGTCATATGAGCGGAAGAATTAAGTCTATTGACTTAATTAATGATGTTTCCTTAGAGAAATACAATTTCATCAAATCTGCAGTGAGGTTGAAGTTAAATAAAATATCTTTTCTAGAAACAAAGCCCTACTTAATCAGATGATGGATTCATCTAGTCCACTATCCTGTCTCTGAAAGTGCCATAAATAGGTGCTAGAGAAACAGAAAAACATGTCAAATGTAGATAACACTTTTTCCTAATAGTTTCTCAGCTATCAACTATTTTCTACTTATGGACTTCCTGAGTTGTTGTGACTTCTATGTGTTCTGTAATCCTCTATGGATTTTCATCCACAAATTTGCCAGTCGATTTCATACAAGCTGTCAGTATCCTTAACATCCTTCTCCCTGCTGCAGGGGAATCAGTTCCTTCTGTTTGTTTTCAGTGTGACGCCTCATAATTTCCCATGATGCTCTTCATTGAGAGAGGCAGTGAACAGTCTAATCTTCTCTACCCTCTTTTTAAATACTTCACATAGAAACCATTTGTTATCTTTTATCATCCTTGCTGTCCTTTTCCAAACCTTTGCCAGTTGATTTCAGCCTTCGCTCAGGGAGGAAATAGAACTGTGGAGCAAAGCTGAACTACAGATCAGTATCATGGCAAGCAGACATTCACATTTTTGGTATCTATTCCTTTCCCATTAATTCATAATAGAAATAAAGACTGTTTTCTCGATCACCACTGCTGAGCACTTTAACAGCATTCTCACAGCACTATTGAGTATTAACCCAGTATTTCACTCCAATGAGTAAAGAATTTATAATACTAATTGCAAAAAACTGCAATAAAAATTATTTCAATAAAAATCTGACAGAACAGCAATACACCTATCTGAAGCTCCAACTTACGTCAGCTGTAGCTTAACAAATTCTAATGAAACATGACATCATAGAAGTCTACAGGTGCACATACATAACTAGAAAATAGAATAGACAGGAAATAATTTTCCTGTGTGACCTGATCTAGGTGGACTTGCTTTATCGGGGAGTCTAGACTAGATGATCTCTTGACGTCCCTTCCAAATCCTACCATTCTGTGATTCTGTGATTCTGCTGTTCAGTGCCAGAAGATTTTGTCTTTTAAACCAGTAAACTTGTTTTTGGGCTTCTAAAAAAGTGTAACTTTATTCCTAACTCCTCAAATTGAAGAATTAAAATAACCTTCACATTAAGACTGCTCTCATTGTTCTTTAATAAAAAATTGTGAGGGTAAAATGCACATGTAGAAATTTTGCACTGAATCTGATTTTGGTCTGAACCACTTATTTTCTAAATTGCTCATTCTACCCCACAAATGTATGACAGCTATAACACTGTCTGCTCTTTCATTAGAGTGAGGTGGTTTTGCTAGCCACTGTGTGGATGCTGAGTTGATGAAGGAATTAAAATAAAATTGTACATAATTGTATGGAAAAGCCTGAAGGAATGGGAATTCCAGACATTCCCCAAGCCTAAACATTCAAATGGACCAATTATATGCCACTGTTCACATTTCATCTCATCTTCCAGCCCTGCAGTTATTCACAAACCCCTCTTGATATCCCTGCATAACGCAGCCCTTGGGTATCTTTCCTAGAATGCCTTGGTTGAAGTCCTGGTTTCACCACCCTCTAGCCTTCCTTCTGACATTGTTCTGGAGAAAGGGAACAAGAGAAGAGCCAGCTATAGCTGATCAGCTTTTTTGTGTCTCTCCTGTTAAGCCAAACTCATCATTTTCTCAAATGCAAAGGAAGAGAAGCTTCTTGTAGCTGAAAAAGTGAAAAAAATCAACCTGCCCACATCAGCCAAATCAACCATCCAGAAGGCAAAACACAAGAGATGTTTCTTTTCCACATGGCAACATCCTTTCACCCCTCTACACCCTCACCATCTCCTCCCGTTTCTGCCTCTGGATAATGCTGGCATCTAGATATCTGCTATGGGTCATCCTGTTTGAAATCATCTTCCTTCATCAAATCAGGGGCAAACATGATTCTTCCTCTGCATTATCCTCTTGAGAACTCCTCTCTTAACATTTTGCTTGACACAGCATGAGGGAGTAACAGCTGCCACAGCACACGACCTCCTCTGGCCATAGTCACTGCCCCTGGCACAGGGTCTTTAATGGAGAGAATCACTGCCCCTGATGTGGAGTCTTTAGCAAAATGAGCCACTGCCCCTGATTTGGGGTCTTTAATGAAATGCGAACAAATCTCTGCTTCACCAGACCTCTCCACAGGATTCAGGGGAGCCTCTGCTCCAGCACACCTCCTCCTCTCTTCCCTCACTGACCTTGGAGTCTGCATGGTTGCTTCTCTCTCTCTTCCCACTCCTTGCATCACCACCAGCCAGAAAAGAAGAGGGGACAGAAGAAACAAGAAACAGGAAGAAGCCTCCCCTTCCAGCTTCTTCTTAAAAAGTGATTGTGGAGGCATCTAATTGGCTCAGCCCCAGAAGTGAGTCTGGCTTAGAGCTGGGGAGACTTTCGAGCAACTTCTTACAGGAGTCATCTTTACAGCTCCTTTCCCCCTTACCAGAAATGGCTTCATGTCAAACCATGACAATACTTATAAATATCTTTGTGTCAGGTTCGTCAGCAAGTGCAGATCATGTTGTAACATAGGAGATGCACTCTTCTGGATCACTCTTGCCAGCTTTATTATACAAATAACCCTACTGAAGTGCACAGATCCTATACATATACAGCTATTTGATTTTCTGTCATACAGCCCAGGTTTCCAACTTTTCTTTCTTTTCTTTTCCAAACTTTAAGCACCAGATTTTACTGATTTCTGCCCTAGGAAACATCTAATAACAAGAGAGATATATTTAAGGCATATATCAAACCTCATGTGTGGTTGAGAGCCTGACAGCCAAATTGGAACACTGATAACAGTGCTTTCAGTATTAGCTTGTTACATTCTTGTTAGGAGATAGTGGACATATTCTGAAAGAAGTTACAACATTGCTCTCTCTAATCTGCCATTTGAATGATGTTATAAAGAACAGCTCAAATATTGCATTTTTTTTGTTTGTTTCAGATGTCACTTTTTGTTATGTGATCTGTTCTGACCTTTAAGTTATATGTTAAACTGAAACCAAATGTATTACTCTAGCTAACTCCTAAGTAAAGGACAGAGTTTAATAAATTATGCCAGTGACACATTAATAAAAAACAAACAGTAAAAAGCTAGTAAGCCTTGATACTGATATGAAATAGAGCTAAAAGAAACATTTATCAGCAGATGAGGTCAAAATGGGTATTTTCACTTTGATGGACAGTTGCCTTTTACCAAATATGAATGTGGAAGGAGGAAGATTTGGCTTGAGAGTTTACATCCAAGTCACAGATATTATAGCTATTATTAATTGCAATAAGTTGGAATGGGACAGCATTCAGACATACAATCCATTACAAAAGGCAAATGCTTTCTTTTCACTTTTATTGCTTGTACCTGTCCATGTTAGAACAAAGAGAAAAGCCACACTTCAGGGGAAGCTGGGAGCACCACTATAGATGACTAGATCACAAGACAGAGCACAGTAATATTCCAAAGACAGGAGTCTTCTGCACTTTGCTTAAGCAAAACCCTAATTTAGAAGTTTTGAGGATCCTTCCATATCACGGCTTGATCATCTATTCCTCTCTGAGTGGAATTCTCTGCCTTGTCTGACACAATGCAGTAGAAAATATCAGGCTCTTAGGGGCTTTTCTTATTAGGGAGAGGGAAGGTGGGAGGCAGAAAAATATTTTATTAATTAAAAACTTCTTGTGGCCCACTGCTTTAGCAAACACATAGCAAACCCAAACCTATTTCTGAGAAAGGAAGCTTGCTCCCTGCAGTAACAGTTTCTTTCTTTTAGAAGTACTGCCATATAATATGGTATTACAGTATTTTATTTCCTGGGGATTTTGGCATTAAAATATTTTGGCATGATTATAATCTAGGCTTAGCTGTACAGTTAGCATTTTTTTTTTTCCTGTTAGGTAACCAGAGATTGCTGACCTGTGATTTTCTTGAAAAACGATATTCAAGTTTCAATTACCCACCTAATGCAATGTTTCAGTCCAAGAATAAAGAAGTAAGAAAAAAATACAACTAAAATATGACCTAATGATTAAATTCTGAATTTATCAGGAGTATAGTAATACCCTATAGATATTTTATAGAACAGATACCTTATAAATATCTTTATGGATACCATATAAATATCTTTGTAGATATCTTATACAATTTTATTGTGATACCTACACCATATTTGCATAACTGTGAGTGAAGAAGCTGAAAACATCTAGAGAATGTGAGCATTTATGAAGCCATTGGAGTGAATGATCAATTTGAAACACTGTCAGATAAACTCTGATTTGGATGTTGTGAGCAGTAAAAGAAAATGTTTTTATGCACTTTGCTTATGCTTTCAACATACAATGTTGTCATGAAGGAAGTGTGTGTAATTGTGCAATGATGCAAGCAGCATATTTAAAATGTCATAGTTCAGCAAATCTGACATAGTTAGTCCCTTTATAGAACTACAAAGATTTTGTACCTCATTTTTAGATATTTATTCACTGAATGTTTATAGTATTATGTATTTTTTTTTTAAGTTTCAGATAAAATAGTATTTTGTGCCCTACATTGCTGCATCAACGCAAAAATCAATCATGCAAAAGCTAGCATGATTGATTACAGCTTTCTTGTTTAGGCCATAAGAATTCCACGTTATGCACATATCTGTCAAGGTCAAGAGACAAGGCATTGGTTTTTCATGCCAAGGAATTTTCATGATATTTCTCATATTTCTGAGTCAGATTCATAACCACACATTAAAACATGAAGACCTTTGTCACACTAAAATATTTTTCACCCAGATTGCATGCTCCAGTGTTGATCACTGCTCCTTTACCCACCTTCACAATGAAACATTGCTTTTTTCCTTCAATCTGTCAACAGGTTATCTTGATTCAACTCACATAATTCTATCTTTTAATTTCTGAGCCTGATTGTAGATAGGTGTATAATCTAAGATTTTTTTTTGTCATATAGTTCCGTGTGTATAGTAAGTATTCATCTTTTTCCCAGTGGACTGTGAAATTTCACAGGCTGCTCCTCAGCATGTGTTTTTTTAATTGTCAAAGGAAGTAAAATATAACCATTTATATTCAATGCAATTGTTATTCCAACTGTTCTCTGACTCAAGTATGACTGTAAAAACATACATATTTTTATGTATGTATTATTCTTGTTTTCTCCCTGATGTTAGTCCTAACCACATGGTTTAAATAGAAGTGAACACTTAGTACTGTTAAATAACAAAGAAACAATCACCAAATGTTATAAATTTCATGACTTTTCTTCAGGGTCACGGTAGAAAGAAAAGAATACCTTTCAGATAGAATTTATTATTAAATTACAGACTATGAAAAGAAGAAAATCAAAGGAAACAGAAATTTAAGTAAGTGCTCCTAGTGTTTCGTGTTCAATCTGAAGAGAGGATCATACTTTAAAAGGACTGTTGAAAAAAAATCAGCCAAAATTTTAAGTTTCGGGAAGTCTGAAACTTGGTTCAATCAGCTGAATCCCTCAAGCAAAAGACAAATGTAAAAATTCAAGTAGGAATTTGATTTTAAATTCTTGTGCAATAAATAACTTTATAGATGATGTATATCAGAACATAAGTGTATTAACCATAATGATTATCAGTACGTAATTGTGACTTACATTACACACACTAGCAAATATTTCACTGGATTTTCTATTGTATTTTAATTTTGGGGTTTTGCTTTTCTTGATGTTTGAAAACTTTACTGAAAAGTCTTCTTTCACACTGTTCTTGCTTTGATTTAACAAGAATATTAAGCCAGTTCTACAGTTTTGTTTCTAATCCTTGAATTAATGTTAAGACTACAATTTTATAGTGAACCTGGGTGGGTTTCATTAAATCTCAAATCCTGAAAATTCTGCCATGTGAGCAATTTACAGTGTCATAAATCTGGAAAAATTGAAGGGCTGCAACCTAGCAATGAGGAAAACAAGCCCCATGCTTTCACATTGCTATCGTAATTCTTGGTGTTTTTGGCCACAGCAGTTAGCTGATTCTGTGTACCTGCCAGAAATGGTTGCAACATGCAAATGATACTGCCATTGCATGGTTCCTTACATGCAATAATTCTTGCAAGTGTCTATATACACGTAGAAGCATAAAACACAATGAGGATGCAGAATCTCCATTACACAGAAATAAGCAGAAGCATGCATATGGTAGGTGAAGCCTTGGAAGGAGACTGACTCATGGGCAAAATGTTGTATACCTTCATTACTCAAGAATCCCACTCTCTGGGATTAAGCCCTTCTTTTTCCCTGCAGAGGATTAAGATTACAATTTTGGAACCATTAGAGGGAACAGCCTGACAAGCTGCTGCGACGGCATTTGAACACAAAGACAGGAAGAAAAGAGTTCACTCTACTTTTTAGTGGATCCTACCCCCTTTTTTTCCACTCTAGTAAAATATCTTCATGTGAACACACACATTTTGTGGAACAACTTTCTATGAAGTATTGAATATTTTGTATAGTCTAGTCAATCCCTCAAACCACTCATGATCTCAGTTGTGAGCTACAGATGCAAAGAAATAAGTGTTGCCATGACTTGTGCTATCAGATGGTCAGTCTGGGTAGCCATACAGTCACAGCTGACTCTTTTTACCTGAAAAAATATATGAGAGAAAGCAGAGTTGTGATATAACACACAGTTTAGGTATGGGAAGTACAATTTCCACTCTGTCACTCTATAAAGACTAAAGTGTAGTTCAGTGGTGCTGAAGTGTCAGACAGGACGGCAAAATTGGCAATCTATTAATTCACTGTTCACAAAGTCCCTAGACACAAAGTAATGCATAAAAACATTTCTAATAGGAAATTAAACTGGGTTTTTTGTGTTTTTAAGCTTTTTTCTTCACTTTTGTCTGCTATGAGACTTGCACTTAGAACTTGCAGTGACCGAAATCAGAACATAACCATGCCTGAAGACTCTTACTGCTTCTGCTGAAACCACTTTGGAGAGTAAAGTGTTACGGGCTTTTCACTAAATTAATACAAATCAAATGTTGGCTGTTAAAAGACAATACTGTGCTAATATTAGTCATGATCTCTTCAAGATTATTCAATTTTAAGTACACACAGACATACGTACAACTGAGAATATAGATCACTGCTGCTCCCCAGCACTGTTTAATGTTCCAGAGGATTCTGGAAGGAATTAAATAAACAAATTGTAGCTAATTAGAGGTTTTGAGTTTCGTGACCACTCATAGTACAGAGACAGAAAAAATCCAGTTGAGGAGCTTAGTCTTACCATTTATGAAGCTGTATAATGAGGGCCATTCATGGGGAGGGCATTTAAGCATCTTTAAATTACTTTCTTGTTTTGACTTGACTTTGAAATAATGATTTTAATGTATTTTTTTTAAGAATATACAGTTATGAATACGCTGGATATTAAAATCTGGTAATGAGAGAAAACTCCAACCCAAACACCTTTTACTTTGAAAAGGCTTGAGCAATTTATCTTTTTTTTTTGGTTGGGTTTAAATCTCCTGGAATTTGATTACACAGCACATTCCAGCTATCTGCCCTAGCAGGCCCCTCTATCAGGACTTGCTGATTACTACTTATGCATTGTTTCAATGTGAGCCCTCAAAGGATTTAATTTAATACAGATTAGTACCTTTATTAAACTGTGGTTAATTGACGCCTCTAAGCTCTGCAAAGCATTGTTCTGTGAAGTGGATTAGTTGTTTTAATTTGTTGCTCTCACACACAAAAAAAACCCACTAAATGAAATAAGTACATTTCTCATTGGGTCATTGAGGGTAATATTACTACAGGGTTTTTAGTTTACATATTTTAAACTGTCAGTTTTCTAACTTACAGAGATACCTATAGTTCAGCAAACTAAGAAACTAATTTGACCCCAAGAGCACTCTCTTGGACTGATTTCACTTTAAAAACAAATAAATTAAGACCACCATCAAGAAAGTCTTATCAAATGTATGACTAAAATCTGTCACATTTTTCTCCGTCCAGAAAAGAAAAAAAAGGAAAAAAAAAGTGCCAGAACATTTACAATTCTCACTTTAAACGTAATTGTCTTCCTAAGGGAAAATGTAAACATTTTTTTATCTGACAACCTTATTCTCAGTTGACCAGCAATATTATGAAAGATTATAAAAACTAAAGGAATAATGTTGTACCCACTGCAGTCAGTGACTCACTAAAGAGTGTCATCAACTCACTGAAGATTAATTTATTACAATATTATATGTAAAATCTTAGAGTCTAAATGAAAATATCTGCCTATTATTTTTTATTGTTGACTTTTTAGGGAATGAAAATTCAAAATTCAATTAAAAGTAATAGGTCTTGTGAGTTTTAATATAACGTTTTAGTCTGTTACAGATTTAAACTGGAAATTCTTTGTTGAAAGAAAAAAACGTAATCCTTAGTGAGGCCTGGAAAAGAGGATTAAAGGGAAGAAAGTAACTCTCCAAAAGCAATTGTATCTAAAACACCTGGAAAAATTACCTATGCTTCTATGAGAGAGATATGGTAACAAAATGTTTCCTGTTTTTGTGCAGCAGAAGAGCTTCTGCTGAACTAAAAAGGACATTAAAGAAAGGCTCAATTCAGAGTAAAACAGGGATACCTCTGATTGACCTTTTGACACAGAGCTCTGGATAGCTTTGCAAACTGGTAAGAGAGTAGTAAGATTGCTGTGGTGGCTGTATATAGTGGATATTGTCTATACAACCATAGTGCCTGCAGCACAGTGGGTTTCTGCTTAGGGTGAAAGCTGATCATTACCAGCTGAAGAAAAATATTAGTATACTTAATTTATTAGTATAGCTGTTGTTAAACACTATTGTTTCCCATAACGAAAATAATTCAAAATAAGTAATCTTGCTATGGCAAGGTAGGTATACCAGCATAGTTTATTTACTCTGAGCACACTTTGGTCTATAAAGCCATAAACAAGCCATTTCACTCTAAAAATAATATTACAAAATTAATTTTACTAAGAATTAATTACATTTTGCACTATTTTTAGCCAGACAGTAGAGACTGAAATAAATTATGTAGCAGATGACTGAAGTGAAATTCAGAAGGAAACTCGGGGGTATCCAAATTTTAGTTACATCTTTTGAAATAACAGTAGGAGAGGACTGCATTTCGCCGAACTTCATTTTTAGTTTCCAAAAGGCAAAGCTACTGAATGAAACAGAGAGATGAATTTGGCCCTTAATTCGTCTGATTTTATCTCAGTGCTGGAAATGCTAGTATGTATCAGGCTTCAGGTATTGAACTTAGAGTTCTCTAATGGCGCTTTCCTGGGTTTCTCCAGGGAACATTCATATTTAATAAAATGGACTTAACAGCAGTAATATGTCTGCTACTTTATTTCCAGAAGAGGATCTGCCATAGGACATATTACAACTAAAAATGAGTGTAATGGTTCATCTTATCCAACCTGCTGAAAATCACAGCTTCACAGCATGAAAGAGTCTGAAATCAGACACATCTGCTTGAATTGTGCAGATGGGATTGAAAGGTCAAGAAAGAGTGGGTGCTTTCTAATTTCACAGGCACCCAAACAATAATACATAATACAGCTGGGAATTCTCTTCTTTTCTCTTCCTTTGTGTAACGAAGGCTTTCCTTGGTAATTTTACACTTTTTCAGAAGGAAAAAAAAAAGAAAAAAAAGAAAAAAAGAAATAGAAACACTCAGTCTCTGAGGATTTAAAGTCCTCTTGGTGCTTCTTAATTATGCACAGAGAAAACACAAGAACTCATGGCAACTCAGATCACCAGCCCCAGACCAACAGTGATAGTAAAGAAAAGAGATCTGAGGAAGGGAAGAAAATTGCATCACTTTTTCTCTTTGCCCCCAGCTCTTGGACACATTGAGATCTGGTCTTGGGGATGATGCTGATGAAACTGGTCCAAACCTCTGTGGTAGTCTTGCCTCTGAGCTGGTGCCTTGTCGCAGCCAGGAGTCCTGGTAGCAGCCCTAATGTGATCTTTCTGCTAGTCAGGTTGATACGTAAAATGTTACTGGGTAGTTTCCTTTGAAAGTGCTTGTCTTTAGTCAATGGTTTAATGGCTGGCTTTGGACCATGGGTTTAATAGTCCACTCCTTGGAAACTTGTCATTATTTCAACAAAGTTCATATAGATTTCCTATTCTCTACCTTCGTGCTTCAAAGGTATTGCAGTAATTAGTTAATTACTGAACTACAGGAAGCATCTGAACTATGCAACATTTTGCAGACATCCTTTTACTCTTAAATCATTCACCTGCTTGTTAAAATTGTCAAAGACCTCTTGTCAAAGGAAATGTGCAGGATTTAAATTCAGACAGCAATGATTCTACCAAGAACAGGGCAAAATCTGAATGGTACTTTGTGGGTAATTCTTCACTGTGGCTCTAAGAGCATTTTCTAAAGCATTTTCTAAAATCAAACATTTCAGATCAACCTCTGACAGCTAGATCCTTCACCAAAAGGAAGAAATCTAAATGTTCCCTCACAACAGTTCCTCATTGACTGTCTCGAGTGTTAGTATGTTTTGTTTTTCCACACCTGCAATAAGCTCAAGGTAAGGAAAAATCAGAAACTTGCACCTGTGAAAATCACACTGTAAACCTCAGAAGCTCTGCGTATAAAAATGCTCATCTCTAGGTTATACTCTTGAGAAGGCACTTTATCAAGATTCTGGAATTTTATGTATCTCCTTTCACTAAATTTCAATTTTTAAGAGTCAGAATGCAGCTGGACAGTTTGCTTGTCCAAATGAAGTGAATGTAAAATTAGCAGCTCTGATGCTTTGCAAAAATAGTTCACAGTATTCTCCATATTGGACTTTCTTTTCTGCATAGACAGCTGGATTCTATAATATAAAGTTGAATTTGAAGTTTGTACATCATACAAACAAGAAAGTTAAGATATCTCTAAGAATTCCACAGCCCTAGCAATTAAGTAAGTTAAAAATCTGGAAAATACAGGCTCAGAGCAGAGCTGCGCTTTGTTCTAAATATCTCTCTCAATTTACAGAAGAATGTGACTACTGCTTCCTTCTGCATGGCAATGCTAACAGGATCTAGGTCACCCAGCTTGTTCATATGCAGACAGCTAGCTAGATAAAAGATATGAAAACTATTTTTTACAGAGGAAAAATAATGGCAAGACTTAAATAACCACAACATAGAATAAAAAATTGAAGGACAGTACAGGATTTGAAAACTATCACAATATATCTGAAGTTTCTGAATATTTCATTCAGATTGTTATTACTCCATTTCCCCTACAGCTTCCTCATTGGTGTCTCAGACTTCAACTGTAAAAGCCATTCAAATGCTGTGGGAAAGAATAGAGCAACACAGAAGAAAAGAGGATATTTTACAAAAAGATAAGCCCAACAGACTTGTTACTCCATAATGTAACATTTGCAATGAGAACAATTTGTTCTCAGTTTGTCTTTTTGATGATGTCTTCAAGTTGTTACCACAAAGCACATATCCTAATACTATTACTTCATCTCACAGAGCTGAAGACACCGAAACAAGGGAAGGATCCAGTACTAGCATTTTTGGAGATTTTCCCTGTGAGAAAAAGCTTGAGAAAGGGTTAGTACTGATTAGGTGCTACTTAGCAAAGCTCTGGGCTAAACTGAATGGTAGCCCTATACACATATGTATGACTTAGAAAATATCCTGTTTCCAAAATCTGAAAATGAGACAAACCAGTAAATGTGCCAGAGGGATCTTCCAGGGTAAAAATCTTTTGGCTTAAAGCACAAAAGCAGTATTCTCCAGAATGCATTTGTCCTCAAGTGAGATGAAGCTCTTATCTGGCAAGCAAAGCAAACAAATCCTGTGTTTTCTTTTAAGCCTTTGCTCAGAAAATCCCGGGTCACCAGCTCCCACCCATTCCATAGGTGCTGTTTCAGTGGGAATAATTCCGTGCTGCAGAGGAGAGTGAATATAACAACTGTGAAAACTACTTCCACCCTCTCTTCGGCTGCTGCCTGGGATGGATTCTTTTTCCTAAAAGCCACATTCTTACAGCTACAACTTGAAAGCGACCTAATGCTGTCAACCTCTTGCCACTGTTGTGAGCTTTCCAAATCATAGAATTATTACAGTTGGAAAAGACCTTTAAGATCACTGAGTCCAACCACTAACCTCACACTGCCAAAGCCATCACTAAGCTAAACCATATCCCTTGGTATTTCATCTACGCATCTTTTCAATATCTCTAGGGACGGTGACTCCACCACTTCTCTGGGCAGCCTGTTCCAATACTTAATAACCCCCTCAGTGAAAAGGTTCCTCCTAATTTCCAATCTAAACCTCCCTTGGCACAACTTGAACCCATTTCTTCATGTTCTATCATTCATTACTGGAGACAAGAGATCAATCTGCACCTTACTACAAATCCCTTCAGGTAGCTGTAGAGAGTGATCGTATTTTCTCTAGGCTAAACATCCCCAGCTCCCTCAGCTGCTCCTCATCAGACTTCCCCTCTAGACATTTACCAGCTTTGTTGCCTGTCTGTGGACATGCTCCAGCACCTCAATGTCCTTTGTGTAGTGAGGGGTCCAGAACTGGACAGAGTATGTGAGGTACAGCCTCGAAGAAGGGGAACAATCACCTTGGTCATGCTTGCCACACTATTTTTGATACAGGCCAGGATGCCGTTGGCCTTCTTGGCCATGTGGGCACACTGCTGGCTCATGTTTAGCTGGCTGTCGATTAACATCCCTCAATCCTTTTCTGCAAAACAGTTTTCCAGGCACTCTGCCCCTAGCCTGTAGCTTTGCATGGGGTTGTTGTGGGCCACGTGCAGGACTCGGCACTTGGCCTTGTTGAACCTCAAGCAACTGGCCTTGGCCCATTGCTCCAACCTGTCCAGGCCCTTCTGAAGAGCCTTCCTGTCCTCCAGCAGATCATAGAATCATAGAATGGTAGGGGTTCGAAGGGACCTTTAGAGATCATCTAGTCCGCCCCCCTGCAGAAGCAGGGTCACCTAGATCAGGTCTCATAGGAACATGTCCAGGTGGGTCCTGAGGACCTCCAAGGAAGGAGACTCCACAACCCCTCTGGGCAGCCTGTGCCACTGCTCCTGCAACCTCACAGTGAAATAGTTTTTTCTTATGTTTAAGTGGAATTTTTTGTGTTCCAGCTTCATCCCATTACCCTTTGACCTGTTACTATCTACTATAGAAAAAAGGGATGTCCCAACCTCCTGATACCCACCCTTTAGATATTTGTAAATGTTAATAAGATCACCCCTCTGTCTCCTCTTCTCCAGACTAAACAGCCCCAGTTCATGCAGCCTTTCCTCATATGAAAGATGTTCCATACCCCTCATCATCTTGGTGGTCCTGCACTGGACTCTCTCCAGCACTTCCCTGTCCCTCTTGAGCTGAGGAGCCCAGAACTGGACACAGGACTCCAGATGAGGCCTCACCAGGGCAGAGTAGAGAGGGAGAAGAACCTCCCTTGACCTGCTGGCCACACTCTTCTTGATGCATCCCAGGATGCCATTGGCCTTCTTGGCCATGAGGGCACATTGCTGGCTCACGTTTAGCTTATTATCAATCAGGACTCCCAGCTTGGTGTTATCTGTGGATTTAGTGAGGGTGCACTTGATCCCTTCGTCCAGATCATTGATAAAGATGTTAAACAAAACAGGCCCCAACACTGAGCCCTGGGGAATACCACTGGTGTCTGGCCACCAACTGGATTTAACTCCAATCACTACAACCCAGCCATCCAGTCTGTTTTCACCCATCTTAGGAGTAGGTCTATTGAAGCCACGGGCAGCCAGTTTTCCAGGAGTATGCTGTGGGAGACTGTGTCGAAGGCCTTACTGAAGTCCAGGAAGACTACATCCATAGCCTTTCCCTCATCCACTAAGTGAGTCATCTTGTCATAGAAAAAGACAAGATCGGTCAAACAGGACCTGCCCTTCATAAAGCCATTTTGTCTGGGCCTGAGGTCCTGGTTATCCTGTACGTGCCTCAGGACGGCACTCAGGATAATCTGTTCCATAACCTTCCCTGGCACCGAGGATAGGCTGACAGGCCTGTAGCTCCCAGGATCAACTTGGAGAAAACTTTTGAATGGTAATGTGAAAGTTCATTTACTATTTGATGATAGCCCAGTTCTGGGGCCCTCAGTTCAAGAAGGACAGGGAGCTGATTGAGAGAGTTCAGCACAGGGCAACAAAGATTATTAAGGGAGTGGAGCATCTCCCTTATGATGAAAGGCTGAGAGAGCTGGGGCTCTGTAGATTGGAGGAGACTGAGGGGTGATCTCATTAATGTTTACCAATATGTAAAGGACAGGTGTCAGTAGGATGGAGCCAGGACTGTTCTCAGTGATGTCCAATGATAGGACAAGGGGTAATGGGTCAAGCTGGGACATAAGAGATTCCAGAGAAACACAAGGAAAAATTTATTCACTGTGAGGGTGATGGAACACTGGAACAGGCTGCCCAGATAGGTTGTGGAGTTTCCTTCTCTGGGGACATTCAAAAGCCACCTGGATGAGTTCCTGTGTGACCTACTCTGGGTGGTCTTGCTCTGGCAGGGGGGCTGCACTAGATGATCTTTCAAGGTCCCTTCCAACCCTTAATATTTTGTGATTCTATGATAGTTAAGTACTTTCTCTGTGTCAGTATCACAGAAAAATAAGATAAGCTACGAGTTTTTTAAAAACAAACCATGATATACTTTAAAGCAAACTTTACGCAGACTTTGTCTTGTTATTACTCATACACTCAGCTTCTTACTCTCTTACTGCAACAACGAACAAAGAACAATTCTCTCACTAGTGCCACGGAGTTGGTTTAATCTGAACATTTTCAAATACAAGAAATGACTCAAGGTTCATATCCTCACTCCGTAACTATAAATCAACTCTATCATTCATTTAACATTTACCACTTCTAAGTTTCATCCATAATTACACTACACTTAAATCCAGTAGCTTACAGATTTTAAAATACTTAGGTTTCGTAACTTTACCCTTTTCTGTGCAGATATAAACCCATCAATGCTCAGTATAAGCCTCAGATACTAGGACGTACAAGTCTTAAAATACAGCATAGTCTGCCTGATTATCTGTAAAATAAATAAATACTACAGATCTGGAGAAGAATGTTCATGTTGAGCTTTGTCACGACACTTAGAAAAAACTCTACACATTATTTAACAACAACAGCAACCAACCCCCCACCTCCAGCTTTTCAAAAGTGAAAGATCTTGAATCTCATATAAATGCAACGTTTTTTGGCTACCTGGGCTTGTTAACACAAAGTATGTTGTTTCAGCCTTAAATACTTTATCAATATTCAGATGACACATTTTGCATACTTCTATAAGGGCTGTTGCTGTTTAACAGAATTAGTTGATTGTGTCATCAGAGAGACTATCTTGTTATCGACTTCAATGGGCTGAGAATCTGTGGTTAAAACTTATATAGGGTGTTTATGGAACGGAAAGGAGGAAGATCAAGGCAATGATTACTACCTGCAGGTGTTGATACACAACTCTATGTGACAGAGTTGAATTGCTTCCTCAAGTTAAAGGTCACTATCCATTCCTGAGCTGTCTCAAGCATTTCCAGGCAATAATATAGCTTTTCATTACTGTCCTTGGAGGAGCTCAACTGCTGTTGGCAATAAATCAACATAAAACTTAATTAATTTTATATCTAAAAGGACTTTTCTTAACACTTAGACAAGTATGACTTTCACTGAAGTTTCCACAACTTTTTCAAGGCTATAACACACAGCCCGAGAAACACTATTTTAAGTAAATATCTATGGTTCTGAGGTTTTGAATGACTAAAATGCAACAATACAGATACAAGTGGTACGGAAGGTGATGAGTATACTTATTACAAAATCTTCAGGGCATGTAGCACCTCCAAACACAGAAAAATCTATCACTGATCTCATTGCCAACTGTTTAGTTAAAATGTGAGAAGGGCTTGCCTAGTAAGAAATATATGACTGCATGCAGTATGCTGTGAACTTCGTGAAATTTTTTGGGGTTTGCATGTTTGTTGAGTATGTATTCAACCATAAGTAATCCACCTTTGTCTTCCCAAAACACTATCATAGATTTCAACAAATAAGGAAGGCAAGATTCTAACATTTCTTGAGTTCAGACTTATTTCAGTTTCTTTAAGCTTGAAATTAAATATTAAATTCATATTTAGTAATTAGTCGTGACAGCTTCAGGCTACAGCTTCAACTATATTAAACAGCTAATATTTGTTCTGTTATACTGGTTATCCCTTTCACAGCATTTTAGATGTGTTTCATATAATGATCTGGATCTAATTGCTATATGGAAAGTTTAGAAAACTTTAGGTATTAATTCACTAGTAACTAGAAAACATGGAGAGTTCTGTAACTGCTAACTCCAGCTTTCAAAACAAACACAATTTAGCAATTAGCACCAATTAAAGTACTGAAAAGCTATCCTCAGCCTTCAAACACAGGTTTTCGTTTGTGACTAATTGTATAAATGAGTAGCATCAGATCCAAACATACTGAAGTAAAATTCATCTTCAATCTCTGTTGACTGAAGTGTTGACTGAAGTGTGTGTGCTTACATCAAAGGTGAATTTGATCCAAAATACACAAGAGATAGTGGTTTGCCCAGACAGGCTTAATATCTTGTAAAATTCATTTTTCTTTGTAACCAAATCTACAATAATCTTCTCCTGCTGTATTAAACCTTTCAGGCCCTAGTTACAATATGAATGATTTATGCAGCTTTTATTCTGGGCCTTTCAGGTAGTATACTTGGAGAAGAAAAAAAAAGGGAAGGAAGAGGAAAAAAAAAAAGCAAAAAAGCTCTATGCATTTATTCTAACTGCAGTTAAAAATTAATGACCTCTTTGTATTTGTGTCAAGGGAGAAAACCAAAGTTTATTTTTAAACTTTCATTGCTTATTTAACAATGAGGTAAATGTCTCTTTCCTCTGGGACTCTACATGTGTCAAAGCTGGCTCTGTGATCCATAATTGCTGGGATCCTACCTCCAGGATGTGCATTACACACATTAGCACACTTTCAACACATTGTCATAAAGATCCAAAGGGAACAGTGGAAAAACCTGCAAGAGGACGACTTGAACACCATATGTCTGTAGCCATTTCTGGAACAGAAATCAACCTTTTTGGTTTGGAACAATGAAAAATAAATGTGAATCCCTTACTGAACCTGGTTCAATATTCATTTCAAGAAGAAAAAAAGAAAAAAAAATGCTATAGCTCTGAAGTTCTAGTTCAGTTTCTCAGATGTACATATTTCTGCTACAATCAACATATTCCTCTATTGAGGAGTTTTCTGGAAATTACATCACTATTCTTAAAATTAGCTTTGCCTTCCTATTACAGTGGTACTTTAGAAAGACACAGACAACATACAAAAAAATAGGTTGAGAATCAGTATGTTGTAGGAGAGATCCTGTACCTGATATATTGTCATAGTTTAACCCCGTCTGGCAACTAAGCCCCAAAGAGCTGCACACTCATTCTCACCAAATTGTGAGAGTAAAAGTGAGAAAATTCATAGGTTGAGATAAAGACAGTTTAACAGGAAATGCAAATGCTGTGCACACAAGCAAAGCAAAGCAAGGAGTTTCTTCCCCACTTGCCACAGGCAGACAAGTATTCAGCCATCTCCAGGAAAGCTGGTTTCCATCACGCGTAACTGTTACTTGGGAAGACAGATGCCATCACTCCAAATCCTGTGTCCTCCTTCCTCCTTCTTCGTGAGCTTTATATGCTGCATATGATGTCACATGGTATGATATAGAACTGTCACTTGGTCAGTTTCAGTTAGCTGTCCTGGCTGTGTCCCCTCCCAGCTTCTTGTATCCCCCCAACTCACTCACTGGTGGGACAGTGTGAGAAGCACAAAAAACCTTGACTCTCTGCAAGCACTGCTCAGCAATAACCAAAACATTCCTGTGTTATCAACACTGTTTTCAACACAAATCCCTACACTAGCTCCTGTGAGGAAGATTTTCCCAGTTAAAATCAGCACATCTAGCTATTTGATAAGACTGCTAAGAGAGAAGAATGTTTTTTCAGTTTTGCAGAGTAATTTCTATCCTGTTTCTTACTTCTTGATTCCATGAAATGTGTAGGTGCGTAGGAGACCGTCATGCTCTTGTGCCATGCCTGGCATGGATCACATGTAGGGCTCAAAGCTTTCTCTTGCCCCAGGACATCAGGTAAGAGGGAGGGAGAGGTATCACCCAGCAAGGATCTGCTAGCCACAGGGGCCAAGCTTAGTGAAGATACCTTATGTACAGCAAGGATCTTGTAGCCACAGAAGCCAAGCTGATGAAAGCTACCTTATGTATTGGAAAAGGAAGATGTCTGATGGTTTTGTAAAAATGTAATGTAGTAATGTAATCTGATCTCATACAGTGTATCTTTGCCTAGCAAATTTGATGAAATTGTTATGGTTGGTACTCACGTGATACTTCTGCTCAGCTATGCAAATTTTGATAAATGGGTTCAATTGTATTATACTGTGCACGAATTCAATAGCATATAAGATTTTAATAGATACCAACTACTTTCCACTTTCCTCTGTTTCCCTCCAGTAGTCTCCTCTATTCTATGGTAACTTACCAATAAGCCACAGAACACATCAATACCTTTTACGACAAATGGACTGCACTGCAAATAATTTTCTGAAAACAGCGACACACATGCAATTATAGTGACATTATCTGCTACTTTAAGATACCATCTGAAATCACAACAAAGGCATGTCTTACAGGGAAAGGCTGTATTAGGAATGCTTTTACAGAGTTATGTACAGAACAATTTCTGTAATGCATTGCAGTTAACTCATCTCCATTTTATCACCAGTGCCTCATGGCACTGCAAGCTGTATAACATAGTCCTATTATTTACTTAATTTTAACAATTTCACTTACACATTGAAAAAAGTTGTATGACTCTTTTTAGACTACTCTGCTGACAGCTCAAATTTTAACCACAAAACTGGAAAACTTATTATATATGGGAGCAGTGGCCTTTTGAAAAAAAGAAGCAGGTTAGAATTTAAGCTGAGAAATAATATTATCAATTTGGCTTAAAATTCACTGGCAGTAGAATGCTTCATAAAATGTATCTAGTCCAAGCATCAGACTTATGAAAGAAAATTGTAATGACTGCAAAAACTCATGTTTGCTGCTTTTCTAGCATCAATGGAGATCTGAGTTATAGTTTACCAGTGATAATGACTAACACTATTGCCTAACACATGAACAAGAACCTCCACCTTGAACTCCATCAGAAACAAGCAGTAGGTAAGTTAGGAAAATAGTGGAGATTATGTTGTAAGCACTTTTATTTTTCAAACTCACGTTCCTCTCCCTATATCACAAGATTACTTAAAACAAACTGTTGTAAATCAAGCTAATTACTGTGAGACATTGAAATTGTGTAAGAGTTGAAGAAAAAGTAGGAGGAAATGAAAAAAAAATCACCCAGCAACAGAAAAACTCTGCTGAACATACTAGATTTCTGTCTAAAAGCTGCAAAATATAGTAATGAATGGATAATATGGAGTGCACTTCTAGAAAACCTAATTGGATTATGAACAATATTTACAAAAATGGTCAGTCTTATAAAGATGATTTTGTTACTGTGCATGCAGGTATAGGATGCCAGCAGTGGTTGTTGGGTTTTTTTTAAACAAAACTATGATGGCTAAAAAGGGACATACTAAATTTCTGAACTCGGGGATATTTTAAATACATGAATATCTTCAAATCTATGGCTAATAAAAGGAAGAGTTCTCAAGCAGTCAGACATAAACTGCCATTCCAGAAGGCTAATGTTAGAAATCTAAGTAACAATCAAGCCAAACTGAGCTCAAGATCACTCAAGATCAAGATCAGTGATTTTATTTTTACTGCTGATTTCTTTTTCACCAATTGAAATTTTCCCTTTAACTTGGTGAAAGGGAATGTAAAAATTATGTGCATATGAAAATTACTTCTTTTTGTATGTCTCATATACATGATCAAATCTATCCTTCTCATTCACTCTCAACACCTTCATAGGCTTTTTCCTTGTGAAACACAGGTATTAAAAGGCTTTACATAATATTATAGAGCTTTTGACAAAGCCACTGTAAGGGGAGAAGTGATACCAGCAAGTCTGTAATCACGGGTTGCAAAACATGAATGCCTCAATTGGTCTACTAGACCAGAAAGATGAGTCCAATTTTACTAATGTCACTTCTAATACATTATGGCAATAATGAATAACCACAGACATTTTCCCAGCCTTAGAGACTGCCATTTGAACCATTCTTTATCTCTGTCACAGACTTCAGAAAGCCAGACTATTTACTGAATTTTGCCCTCGTCCAACAGCAGTAATTATGATGCTCATAAAACATTGAGTCAACTTTATGCAGTACATAATGTTGATGTAAGTGCTAAATAACACTGGAGATTAGTTGAAGGCTAACTGCTTCTGTTATCCTAGAGAACCTGACCTGGAAAATGCCAAATGACCTCAGTTCCTGTTGAAATACATGGGTGCTGAAGCCACCCTATGCCCTGTGGAATTGGGATTTCAACTCTGACTTTTCCCTGTGTAACAAAGCTAAGCCATCACACAAACACTAGGCTGGAGTGTTCTCTTTTGAGATAGGCTTTCACCTCCACTGAAATGCCAGAGGAGATGGCGAGGGTGCTGATATTTGACATAACACATGTACAGACTACTGTCTTTTCTCATCTGTAGCAGAATACATGGGCTTGCAATTTTTCTTTTAAAGAGAAAAAAAAGCATTCTGTTGAGTCAGAGACAATTCTGAAAGCCTGTTTCTTAGGCCTTGATTCAGCAGAGCCTTTGTATACATAGTCAAATTTAATAGTCATGCCTTCTTAAATCTAAGCCTCAATATATCATGACTTTTACCTCAATACTTTCAAAATACAGATCCTTTTCTGAATTAAGACCTCAGTCTGCCAGAGTCATTAATCGATACTATGAATACAGTCTCAGATTTTATAAACTCTTTCTGTTTTTAAAATTAACTAATTAGTTTTAACAGAAGATGAATACATCATTTGAAAGGAGGGAAAAAAGTACTTTTCCTAGACAGCAGAATAATTTAGTGCCATAGGAAAACTATTAACTATGCTGCACAATGAAAATGCAACAATAAAAACTGTAAGACATATAGGGAAACAAAAAAGCATCTTTACTTGAGGTGATGTTTACCTTTTTGAGAACAGATCTGGCAAAGCATTACTACAGAATCTAAATCTGCCAACTTGCCTAGCAACAAGCTTGAACATGACTAGCATTTTGGTGATTACTCATTTGACCACAGGTTTCGGCATCTTAGAGGAAATGGAGTGGGATACCGATTTATCAATTCTGTAATAAAGCAACCTTCTCAAGTTAGCCTTCTCTTCAATGCATTTCTTATTAACATTTTCCCTTGTCTTGGTTTTCATTCATTTCCCTCCCTGTAATAGCAGATAATGATTCATCTTTAGCTGGATAACTTTCAGTATCTCTCTTGCTTTCCTTTTACTTGCTTTTATTAGGCTGCACTACCTTTTATCAGGTTACTACTCCTCTTTAACTCTTCTCACACTGCATTTGTTTTGCTCTTTACTAGCCTGCTGTGTCCACCTCTAAGTAGTCAACACAGGCGACCCACACCTGGCTGAGCACTGCTTCTATTCAGTAGTCCCTGGTTGTGCTTTTCATCACTTGCTGGTGGGTTAGGAGGATTCACTGAATACCTAATAGGTCAGAAAACAAAGCTCTAGCTAGAGGCTGCAATGGAGGATGGCAGTACACTGTGAGTTCTAAGACCATGACTCGAGCAGGAAGCCAACTCTGTATCATTCCTAATGGATAAAGATTATTTTTGTCTCCAAGCTTCCTTCACATCATTCTCAACTTTCATATCAACCTCTTTGTGCTTTTATATTGAAATGATTAGGACAGAGGTATTATATATGCTGTGATTCTGCCACATGTGAAGGGCTATGAAGAATTAATACCATCTGCCAGAGATGCAGCCTCAGCTGTTAACAGCTTCTAACATACACCATGGAAAACAAGCATACATAGAAGTGTAGCTATGCAGACCTGGGTTGGAAGTCCATAATGACACCAAGCAAATTCTAGTTTTAAGTAACTGAACAGCTAAACCTCCAAAAGGGCAGTGTTCATTTACAATAGTAATGGAGTTTTACTTTAAAAGCAGGGTACCTACCTATGAACATATCTCCCTCTATATCTCCTTCCTTGCATGTATTTTTGTGCAGGAGAATATACCTACCTTAAAGCAGACTGGTTATGGTATTATGTTAGTAACTACAATTTTTTAGCAGTAGATATTTCCTGAGGTGATAAATACAGATCTCAGTAGCTTTAACCTTTAGTCCTGGCATGGGCAGAACTAATACCAGTGACTGTGTGACACTGCAGTTAAACATGAAATCTGGGATTGTGCAGTAAGCAGAATCAACTATTTGAGGTATATGAAGAAAATGCACTGTTTCTTCTATAACAAGTAAATGACATTGAGTAAGAAGACTGTGATTCAGTCCTCTGAATCTTCTGAATAACAAGATCAGTGATTCTTTAACAAGCAGCCTTCCAACCACCTCTCATGGCTTCCCTTGGCCACACTGCAGGTTTTAAATTTGCACACATGAAAATAACTAACTAACCAAGGGTCTGTTTTCCTCAACTGTCATGGTTTGACATGACAGACATTTCGGGTAAGGGGGAAGGGGCTGTAAAGATGGCTCCTGTAAGAAGTTGCTCGAAAGTCTCCCCAGCTCTGCGCCAGACACACTTCTGGGGCTGAGCCAATTAGACACCTACATGTTCACTTTTTAAGAAGCCAGAAGAGGAGGTTTCTTCCTGTTTCTTCCTTCCTCTGACCCTTCTTCTTCTCCAGCTGGTGGTGGTGCAAGGAGTAGGAAGAGAGAGAAACAACCATGCGGACTCCAGGGTCAGTGACGAAAGACAGAAGGAGGTGTGCTGAAGCAGAGAATCTTCTGCATTTCATGGAGAGGACTGGTGAAGCAGTGATTTGATTGCATTTATTCAAAGACCCCGCACCAGCAGTAGAGACTAATTTTGCTAATGACTCCATATCAGGGGCAGAGACTCATTTTGCTAAAAACCTTGGACCAGGGGCAGCAACTCATTTTGCTAAGAACCATGAGCCATGGGCAGTGAGTCACTTCATTAAACACCCTGAGCTAGGGGCAGTGACTATGGCCAGAGGAGGCTGTGTCCTGTGGAAGGGACCCCATGTTCACAGTTGCAACTGTGGGAAGGAACTAACAACAAAGTAGCTCATTAAACTCATGCCCAGAAGAGGCCTTGTCCTGAGAGAGGGACCCTGCAACTGCAGAAACTGCAACCGTGGTGAAGAATCCACGCCAGAGATATTCACCAAGGACTGTGTCCCGTGTGAGGGACCCTGTATCGGCAGAAGTCGCAGCTGCTGGGAGCAACCCGCACCAGAGAAGTTTGTTAAGGACTGTGTCCTGGGGGAGGGACCCCATATTGGAGCAGGGGAAGAATGCAAGAAGTTGTCCTCATCTGAAAAGAGAGAAGTGGTAGAGCCCATCTGTGAGAGACTGACCACATCCCCCATTCCCTGCACCCCTGAGCCATTGAGGAGGGAGGAGGTAGAGATATCGGGAGCAGTGAGCTGGGCCTGGGAAGAAAGGAGGGATGGGGGAGGGAGATCTTAAAGTGCTGGTTGTAATCTTCTCATCATCCTACTCCCTTTTTGCTTTTATTCCATTTTGTTTCTTGTAGGTAGTAGAATAATCTTTCCTACTTTCCTCTCTAAATCAAGTACTGGAGTCTGTTTTGCCCAGAGCCATAACTGGCAGCGAGCCCTCCCTGCCCTTGTCTCAATCCACAACAACCTTGCTTATCTTTTTACTCCCATTTTGCTGGGGCCTCTGCCATCCTAATGAGGGTGGGGGTGAATGGGGGGCACTGAGAGAGAGACTGTTGTGGTGTGGCTGTGCTAGCTGGGCCAAACCATGACCTCAGCAAAAAACTAAAGGTCTGAATGCAGCTTGTGCTTTGGTTGGTTGTCTTTTACATTCTGTTAGTGAGGGATTTGTATGTCAAATAAATTAAAAATCCATGGCTGGAGTAGCTTGGAGCAGCATAAGAGCTTATGCTCAGTGTTCCAGTTGGAAGCCAAGATTCATGAACAATCTTTAAAGGCCCTTATTAGGTCAATCTAGTTCTCCTGCATGAAAGGATAGTTGAGGCAAGGACATTTCTAAACTGGATAAATAGTTTTCTGAAGAATATGTCTGTGTTCTTTGTGACTAAAATGTCAGTTATTCTGAAAACTGTTTTCCATATTATCTTTAAGTAGGGGACATCTTTAAAAGTACCCTTTAAGAAAATTTATGTTTAGTAGTACACTGCCACTAATTTTTTCCATTAGTTTTACATAATATTGTTCTGTCTCTTTCCTTTTCCTGTCCTATAAAATTTAAAATAAATCAGACATAATGTGCTGTCTGTTTCATTACAATGTATCACCAAAATGTTCAGAATTGCAAATTAGATATTTGCACTGGATATTTATATTCATCTTTTGCTATTCCTCACAATTTGTCTGCATTTTAATATGGCTGGATGCTCTGATTATTTTCCCTGAGATGTTGTTTCAGGCTCCCTGTTTATTTGGGAAAGGGACTGTTTCTGGCAGTCATATTCACTTGATGCGACCATGTAATACTCCTTATCCATCACAGTTTCTCTTTAATTGCTACCAGGCTTACAATCTGACAAGCCGTAGGTTTGTTCAGCTTTTGCTGGCAAGGCAACCATTTCTATCTGCAGTATTTAACTGATCCATTGTACAGACAGATACAGAACAGTGTATTTCTATAGGAAAATTAATGTGATGTAGTCATTCCACTGGCTTTTACCAGAGATGGTGTTTCAGGTAGAGTCAGAGGGACTCAGCTAGACTAATCCCCTTCAGAAAAAAAATTGGTGTTTTGGTCAACATAACTAAAATCTTTAACAATGAACAATAAATAAGGTATAAGCTCAGTCATCAAACAAGTCTTACAGCTATCTAACATTATGCAAGTGAACTAAATTCAACCTCAAAGCACATGCATCATCACTCAAACAAAGCACCCACAAGGTGTACCCATGGGAGCTAGTCATACATTCGAGGACAGAAGCTGATTATTTGGTGTTCACACCAATCAGCTGAGTGTAAAATAAACAACCTCCAGACAAATCTGTGATTTTAAGCCCTGTTTTAGCTAGGTTCACTGACAAACATGAAGGTGAGTAAAGGTGAAGAGTTAAATAAAAAATAAATGTCTATATGAACTAAAATCAATGTGGATTATCACAACTCTGCTGCTCTGCTTTGCAAATTGTAATATACTCCTCCTACTAAGTGAACAAGGTAGACAAACTTCTGGCAGTACATGGTTAATGTTTCATTAGGAGAACAACTAGTGGTGCTTTGTGATGCATAGAGGATAGTGGATAGAGGATGTTTTTTCTCCAAGCTTTCTCTGGCAGTGCAGATGCATTTAGAACCCTCATGCCTACCTAACATGACTGGGGAGACACAGAGCATCAGCGTGTATGAGGGTTTCTATCACAGTGCAGGAGAGGGCTACTGCATTAACAAGGATGACCAATTACAAAAAAAAAAAAAAATCTTCAAATTCAAGAGGTAACCATCACTTGTTTTTTAAACAGAATTTCCATGGACAAGTAGTCCTTGATCTCTTACACGATATGCACAAAGGTAGGTGTTGGGTTTGATGCAATCCAGCAAATACACGACATCGTCAAGTAATTTATATACTGCATTAAAAGAATTGTAAAGGCATCTTACTTTTGAGAGTGTCTCACAGAACTTACTACTTGAAGAAATAAGACAGGGTAATTTCCAAGCAGTTTGAAGACATGTAGTGAACACAAATTGTGCCACCACCATCTGTATTACGTTGTGTTGAATTATTAGCATACTTTGATTATTAGCCTACATTCATAATTCAAAACTTAGAATATCCTCCTCAGTTCTAATCTATTTATAGTCTTGACATAATAAGGTTGGTCTCCTGTTGCGCTTGAGGCAGATTAATTCCATTTGGCAATATTAGATGATGAAAACAACTCCCAGGTAGCTTTGTTCCCAGAGCTGCTGTTTCTTCTCTCAGAAGCTAAATAGCTCAGCTCAGCATCAGCTCCCGTTCCTACTTGGTACCTCAAAGCAACTTGTCCTACGGCTGCTTATCTGCTTGCCCTAGATGAGGACCATCTAGACCTCAGCTCCAAAATTCAATACCAGCATGCCACAACTGCATCTAGAGGCTTCACTAGGAGTTTAACTTGCAGTCAGCAGTCTCACTGGCAAAGGACTTGTCCTACTCTTCAGGTTGACTAGAGGATGTGCCTTCAGTTTATGCTTTGTGGTAGGTTCCTGATCCAAAGAATATAAAAGAATTTACATGCTCCTTTAACTGCAAAAGTGGTTTTCTTAGTCGCAAGGAACCACTTAGGACACCTTTGCTCATACTTAGCAAGGGCAAAAATCTCTGCATTTCCAGCAGTTTGGGCTACTGAAAGAGACAGAGATTTGAGTCTTCTGGAAGTTCAGTAGCTTGCTGTCAAACATAGGATTTAATGGCTGTAACGACAAAGACAAATATTGAATGGGGTTGCTTCCATCATTTTGATAAGCCCCCCTGCACATAAATCTCCATGGTTAACAGTAGTTTGGACTAATGTTCTTTACCATGACCTACCTCTTATCCTGAGATAAGTATACATACAGCAAGAACTATAATATAAATGTCAAGATACATTCAAAACAACAACAACAATCCATTAGCCTTCTTGAAGAATTTTCTTCCTTGTTCAATGATAGTATCACCATTTGCTTCCAGATCTTTTTCATATTTACAAGAAGTTTACTTTCCAATAGTAGTGTATCATTGACACTTCTGAAAATAATACTTGATTTGACAGTTGACAAACATTCTCAGGTCTGCAGGCACTTTTTCACCCTTAAAAATAACCTCATCTACTTCATCAGCAGCAAATGCCCCTTGTCACATCATACGTTGAAGAAAGTGGAAACTGAATGGCTTCTATGAGCCGGAAGTGTATAAAACCATGAGGAACTGGAAACCAAGGACAGATTGTTCATTGCCCCCACCCAGTCTTTATGTTTTCTGTACCATTTTGGCACAGAGAATAGAATCTCTGTTGAGAATAAATATGTTCTGAACCTTCTCCATGCCCCTCCCCACCTTCAATGATATCAGCCATTATTTAAATTACAAATGGGGAAAATATTATAAATTTTTAATCTGTATGGGTTTTTAATGATATTTTCATCACCTCAAGTCAGATTGAGTAGCACAAACACACTCCCTATCTTCTTTATGTCTAATTCCTTTGTTCTGTAACATTTTCTCATGGAGAAATCAGGAAATTGTTTATTGGAAATATCTTTAATTTCTTTAATTTTTTAATTGAATGAAGTCTACAATTTCTTGCTATTGAAACACTGGCACTTGAGAAAATCAATAATTTCCTGCCTTTGTAATTGAAAATTATGAGTAATTCCTGCCTCAGTAAAGAGCAGCACTGTGACTATCATGGCCACAGCACTAGAAATGTAAGATCCTGTCCTTCCCATAGTATATAAAATAGTACTACCTTTGCTGCCTAATTAATATAACACTTAAAAAAAAGGCATTGAAAACTGCATATGAAAATTTAATATATACTTGACTCATATTCCTTCTTTCTTCCCTGAGAGCTGAGAATGCTTCACCTTTCTTCCTTTGCATTTTTATTTGCCAGTTCCATTTATATGCACATCGACAGATGACAGCAAAACATATATGCAAAATAAATAGCAGAAATATCATAGCAGAAAGCATCTAGTAAACTCTAGTGGCTTGAAAATATTCAGTATCTTCCTTACCCAATCTCTACAATGCTAAGAACTAAATAGACGTTACAGTTTGCAAATAACATATGGAATTTGGGGTGACAAAAACAAGGTGTTTAACAACAATACCTTGTATGATCTACAACAATTTTCCTTTAGTTATGAAACTGACACCTACAAAATGAGAGATGCTGGAAAAAGAAAACTTGGAAAGACCTGTTTTACTTTCCTATAACTATGTACCTCATACTATCAATTTTCTCAGATGATTTTGAAAAAAAAAGGCTGTACTTTAACATACGTGACACTCTAGTAATCATCATCATCTGCAATACAGCAGTAAAAGCAGAAGACAGTCTATGACAATGATGCAGTGATAGCTGGTCCTGCAGATACTATTTCACAAAAGCAATGAATAATTTATGAATCATCAAAGCAACAGAGTAAAAAAAAAGAAGAAACTTTTCTAGCTCTTTCTAGACAGTATCAAAATTACCGTAGCCTTGCCACGGAAGGAACACAGAAGAAGCAGAACCTTCTGAAAAGCACATCTGTGCCATCTGCAATTCACAATAAAAGTGCTCGGAATCAGTTTCACTGACTGCAGCACTGTGCAAAGCAGCTTGTCTCCATGCTTCCATTTGTTTCTCAGTAAGCTGGGAATACTCTTATTTGAAAGCCTTAAAGATAAGAAGCATAGTGTCTGAAGTGTATAAATTTAGTTATGCAATATTAATTGAATTATTAATAATTTATATTGCACCATCTGAAATCAGAATCTAGTTGTTGCAGGCACTTCACACAGAAACTGAGAGCTCAGACTAGTCTGGACAGTGAATAAGTGGAAACAAAAGTGAAGAGTGGGAACAGAAGGCTTCATTGGAAGCACCAAAATGAGCATTAGAACTTGGTTTCCATCTATTTCCAATCATGATCTATTATAGAAATGATATCTGGTACTCCGATTTCTTTGCTAATGGCCATAGACTCTTTTGAGCCACAAATCTGTCCCTCAAAGCCTCTCTTGGACATATTTCAGCTCTTTTAATTTCTTTTAATTATACCTTGCTTTCTTCTTTCCATTCCTTGTATATCTGACAATTGTTTGTTATTACAGACATTCATCCCTTTAAAAAACACTCTGTCACATCCATCCACACCTTATTTCTAACTGGCCTTCATTTATTCCATGGCTTGTTCTTGGATTCCTGTTAGCTTAGCTCTCTTATGCTACAAGTCTCAAGTTAGACAAAGGCCTGGGGTCAGAAACAGTGCAGAGACTTCTAGTATGATCTTTGTACATCTCTAATGTTTATGCCCTAGGCACACATAAACATTACTAATATAATATTTTTCATTTGCTATTTTAACAGAGCTCTTCAGAGCAATAACTCAGTCTACAATGGGAATCCACTGCTAGCAGGAAATGTTTCTCACGGATACTTCAGGCACTGCAAAGTCACACTTCATGGGAGACACATCATGAAATATGCCCACATGAAATACTAGAAATACGCACTGCTGAGGATGACTTTTCTGCAATTTGATACTTTAAAAAAAATTTTCTTTGATACCAACCAACTTGTTCACATGCTGTGCTAGAAGTGGATATGTCATGAAAAAGAATCATGATTATATTTGAAAAAATATATTAAAACAAACAAAAAACTAGACACGTCATTGGCTGCATTAGAATAAAGAGATTAAATAATGAAATCTTTGAAACTGCTCTGGTGAAAGTGGCTAAATGAACTTAGAATATGTTTTGCCTACCCAAGCCCTGAGTTTATTGATTGTCTTATTCTGAAACGAACATGCAATCCAGATCAGTGCATCTCATATACCTTGCCTATGTTACCTAGGTCAGTTCCTATGATAGAAGAATGCTTGCTACAGCAAGCATTAAATGGATCCTGTATGCCATGGTAACAAGAAGTGCTGTCTTACATGGGTCCAAGAAATAGGTATTGTATGTGGCTTCCTGATTCTTTAAGCATCTAATTATTTTCTAGGCTTCCAGCTAAAAGGAACTGGTTTTCTCACCTATTAGCTAGTGTCTCCTGATAAGCAGAATCTTAGAACCACAGAATAGTAGAGGCTGGAAGGGACCTTTAGAGATCTTCTAGTCCAATCCCCCTCCAAGTCTGTCTAGATAAAGCCACTCAGGAATGAGTCCAGGCAGGTTTTGAAGACCTCCAGAGAAAGAGATTCCACATCCTCCCTGGGCAGTCTGTTCCAGGGTTCCCTCACCCTCACAGTAAAGTTTTTCCTTGAGTGGAGCTTTTTGTGTTCCAGGTTTTGTCCATTACCCCTTGTCCTGTCACTGTACAATACAGAAAAAAACTGATGTCACATTCCCTTGCCATACACCTTTCAAATACTTGCAAGTATTAATGAGACCCCTTCCTCAGTCTCCTCCAGACTAAACAGTCTCAAATCCCACAGCCTTTCTTCATATGAAAGATGTTCCAGTCCCCTGATCATCTTGGTTGCCCTGCGCTGGGCTCTCTCCAGAAGTTCCCTGTCCCTCTCTAGCTGGGGAGCCCAGAACTGGACACAGGACTTCAGATGAGGCCTCACCAGGTGCCAGAGGGGGAGGAGAACCTCCCTTGACCTGCTGGCTACACTCTTCTTGATGCATCCCAGGATGCCATTGGCCTTCTTGGCCACGAGGGTACATTGCTGGCTCATACTTAGTTTATTATCAACCAGCACTCCCAAGTCTCTCTCTGCAGAGCTGCTCTCCAGCAGGTCAATCCCCAGCCTGTCCTGGTGCATGGGGTTGTTTCTCCTGAGAGTCCTGCAGACTCTGCACTTGCCCTTTTTGAATCTCATGAGGTTCCTCTCTGCCCAACTCTCTACCCAACTCAGTTTCTGTAGAAAATTTATGCTGCAGCTGATTGCCACTGAAGTGCAGAATCAGCTAGCTGGACACTTCAACGTTTCCTTCAGTCTTCTTTCTTACCAGAACAAGTACAGAGTATATTGGGCATTTTCACTCAAATGGTCAAAAATTCATGTCCATTCGCATACCATTTTCCTTCAATTTAGTCAGAATATATGTAAAAACATCATGTACTCTAACACGAGAGACTTTTTTGAATGTTGAACACAGATAATGCTTTGACTGAGGTACAGGTAGTGGTTGTCAGGAGTGTAAGGTTACTCTGCTATGAGTCAGTTTAGGGATATATTGTTACTACAGCCAAATGCCTGACAGCAGACAGAAGTAGAAAGCAAGATTCAAGTTTGCAAATTCAGGTATTAATAGTCATGTAATCACCAAAATCGGAGTAAAGTATGAGCTGCAAAATGAGCCTGACCAAAGACTCAAAGCTCTAAGCCACGCTAACCTTCGTGCTGGTTTAACTCCAGCACTTGTATTAGTTAGCAAAAAGCTAGCTTGGACACATCAGCAAAAGTCGAATCAGCCTTTTTATTGCACTATACAAATATGTAGAGTCAAGACATCTGAACTACAGGTCATCAGTTTTCAAAAACTCTCTCTTCCAGTGCATACCATGAATAAAAGCCAGCTCTAAGCCTGGGGCTTTAAAACAAAGAAGTTTGTATTCTTACATAAGAAATCTCAAACCTGCCCATTTGCTGTATTTTACTGCCTTATTCCAGTTTGCCCTTATAAAGCTGCTCCCTACTAGAGAATTAGAAAAAGAAAAAAAAAGGTTTTGCTGGAGATTCTTAAAGGAAGGGAAATGTCAGTGTCAAGCTACATGCGAAAAGCTCTATGCCATTACTCCCTTGCATTCTCCATATTGAAACTCCTGACATTTCAAGTCTTTCTGTTAGTGCTGGAGTTCCTGTTTCTAGGTCACTGAACCTGGACAATGTGGAGGACTTGGATATAGTCTGCAGTGTAGCAGGGCCCTGCACTTGAAAAAAAAAATCTGAGTTTTCTTTGTTATATAAATGAAATCCTACTCATCACTAGACTTTTTAAAAACTCAGCACATTATTGTGGTAAAGAGTGACTGGCAAGTTGCTTGTGGGGATTATAGTCATAATATGTATCAGCATCATTAAAAAGGGGTGGGGAAAGGTATCTGAGAGTCTAAAGGAGAGCTGGGCTATGGTCACTTCTCAGCTCAGTAATTTCCCTCAAATTACAGGATCTTGTCTCACCATTGATTATTTAAAATGATGAATCCTAAACTTCCACAGGAGAGCCATGAATGGAACTGTTTGTATCCATTTTGCTAAAGTATAAGAAAAACTTAGAGACCACATCCAAGCAAAACCAAAAGTGCATCAAACATTCTGCAGAAAGAATAAAGGAGTTCAGATGCAGATTTTGTGTAGCTAATTGGTATAAGCTTTTTATTTCACTCTTAAAAAGGTGTACTAGGAATTTGTAATACTCAGTTCTGAAGAAATGGAAGTCAGTAAAAATTGCTTATTTTTAAGCAAAGATGGTAAAATTCTGCTAAACAGAATCTGAATTTCTGTTTACTTTACCAGGCACCTGGTGGTGGAGATTCACTATGCTAAGTACCACACATTTTCACATAAGTTTATCCTGATTAATTTAAGTATGGGTCAGTTGTGAGTCATAGCATCCCTATTCTTCTTTTGTCTAAGTATTGAAAACGCAGTATCTCCCAGGGCAAATGAAAGAAAAAACGCAATTTCTCCTTCACAATAGCTCTCTTCTACTTCCTCTTTCAGACTGCAAAACAGCCTTTTTCTGGAAGTGAGAAGCAAAACACAAACATTAAATAACATTATTTCAGTACATTACTAAGGGATGAATAATAATATTGGATCTTTGAGTAGATAAGGAAGAAAATTAGAATATGACAGCTGGAAAAATAACTTTTCTCCCATGCTGTTAGCAATTTCAACAGAGACAGCCTTTGGAGTCTCATGATAACATCCTCATCTAAAAGCTCAGGCAGTGTGCCTTGGATGAGTGGACAGTGAGGTGGATCGAGAGCTGGCTGAGTGACACAGAATCGAGTTGGAGGCCTGTGTGGGCAAGAGGTGCAATGGCATCCTGGGATGCATCAAGAAGAGTGTGGCCAGCAGATCGAGAAAGGTTCTGCTTCCCCTCTACTCTACCCTAGTGAGGTCTCATTTGGAGTCCTGTGTCCAGTTCTGGGTTCCCCAGCTCAAGAGGGACACAGAACTTCTGGAGAGTGTCCAGCGCAGGGCCACCAAGATGATCAGGGACTGGAGCATCTTCCTTACGAGGAAAGGCTGTGGAAACTGGGGCTGTTCAGTGTAGAGAAGAGGAGACTGAGAGGGGAACTCATTAGTACTTAAAAATATCTAAATGGTGGATATCAGGAGGCTGGTGCGTCTCTTTTTTTCTGTTGTATCTAGTGACAGGACAAGGGGTCATGTAAATCAGCTGGAAGTAAAAAAATTCCATTTAGACATAATAAAAAACTGTGAGAGTGAGGGAGCCTTGGCACAGGCTGCCAAGAGAGGGTGTGGAGTTTCCTTTCTTGGTGAGCCTGCTTCTGCTGGGAGGTTGGACTAGATGATCTCTAAAGATCCCTTCCAAACCCTACCCTTCTGTGGTTGTGTGATTCTATGATGCTAATGGAACAGTGCCCTCATTCATTCCTCTGAAATCCTACCAGTGCCATATTTTATTTTAGCTTTCACTAGAAAACAAGCCTCCAGCCTCTTTTAGTGTTGAGAATGGCTATAAAACACCAATTGATTATTACATTTAAAAACACATGTTTTTTCTAGAAATTTGGACTACTTGACACTAACTTTACAAGCAAATCCCAATTCTCTTCTCAAATGTCATTAATCAAAGATAAAAGACAGGAGAAGTTTCCTTATTTTGAGACATACACTGTGGTGACAATATGTGAATTTAGACAGGTGGTGACTTTCTGAACTGAACCCCCGTATTACATCCCTCACTAGATTTGTTCCTGGATTAGTTTCAGTGAATGTAAATCAGATAGGTCTTTGGAAAACACTACATGGGAAGTTGTTTTCTCTAGGGTTTCCAAGTGTGAGTCAGCCCCACGTGGGGACACAGAGCTGTACTGGCATTAAACCCTCCAGGACGGAATACAATGTGTGTGTGTCAACAGTATTTAAACTTTCCAGGGCCGCAACAAACATGTGGCAATACTTTGTGTTGATATATAACAAGCAAAATAACACCAGTTATTTTGTATTTCATACTATTATCTATAACTTCTGAAGCCCCTTGTAAGGTGAACCTACAAATGGCAATTCTCTTGTCTATGTGCCTATTTTACCTTCTCTTGCCATTCCCACAAGTCATCTATTGGCATTGTATTGTTTTTATTGATCTTTCTTTTCCTAGTATTTTCCTGATGGCACTATCAGTCCCTTTGTTCTCCTATGTGATGCAGTTTGAGACCCCAAGGAAACAGCAAAGCTCATAAATGTGTCAAAAAATGGTCTAGCTGATAACAGGCAATACCATGCAAAAATAGGACAAATGATCAACAATATTCAAGGAAAGGAAAATCATTGAACCAACAATCTCGGACAACAGCCACATTCTTGAGATGTGCCTCTGCTGTGGCTATCTTGAACAGATCTTTTGGTATAAGCACAGCACAAGTCCTGCTACCTGCCTGGGTGCCCACAACCACAGACTTGGGTTCATTATGTGGAAGAGCCTGGAGGAGATTTTGTCATCTGTTTGTATTCCAGGTTTGTATTCCCTGACCCTGCATTACGTCTCTGTGGTGTGTCAGACAGGAACATCTCTGTGGTGTGCTCCTGGTCACAGCTAATGCTAAAGCCTCCTGTAGCAGTGATCACAGGTTGAGAAGGGGTATTTTATACACATTTTTTGGAAGAGAGGCAATTGGTAGGAGGGCTTAGGATGATTTCTGGTGGCACTCCAGCACCAGGGCTTCAACATCATTTGAGTATTCACTCACAAACCAAAGGTTCAGTGGGCTCATGTAGTATTGATATAATGTAGAAAGGCAGCCCCATTTTCCAGATGATCTGGCCACGGCACATAGAACAGGTGTCAACATCCACTTTTGAAACCAGCATGATGAAAAACATAGGCATCAGGAGTCCTTCTGGCACAGACAGTAAAGATGTCTCTAAATTTTCCTTGGTGGTATGCCAAGGCTTGCATAACAACAGCCATTTTCTTACCTGCAGTCAGCCCTGAACTTGTTAGCTATTGATGCATACAGTCCACAGTGTGAATGAAGGCTTCCCCACCAGGCTGACAGCAACTTTCTTGAACACAGATATAGGCAACCTCTTGAGATTTCATCAAGAGTTGGAAAATCTAGGCACTGGCTCTTGGTAGAAGGTTTCATCTGATTCTGAAAGTCATGAACCGACTGTTGATTATTCAGTGTCCCAGGGCCAAAGTGGTACCTGCATATTAAGGTATTGCCTGCCTCATTTCCCACTTTTTATCATTCTTCTTTGGACCCAAGTCAGCTGCAGATCCAGGCCACAGGCATCATGGTGTTACTTGAAAACAAGCAGGGACAAACAAAATATGGGAGAAATTAAGCAAGAACAAAAATAAATGACATAATACAATGGCTGCAGTAACATGTATCACCATCTGCAGGTGACTGAAGAAAGGGCAGTGTGGCACTCCTTAGACCACTTAGGGTTCACAGTGAAGAGAGTAGTTTTTGTTTGCACAGTTTTAACCTTGTTCACAACACATCTATTGTCACAGGCTAAAGTTTATCTGAAGTAAAATGTACAATACACATCATGTTAATGCAAGGATTCCAGCATCAACTGCAACAGTGCACCACGTATCTTCCTAATGTAACTATAGCTCTAGTAGAGACATATCTCAGGAAGATCTCACTGCTCATTAGTCCCATGACGATACAACATCTTCTTTAAATCAAATTGTCTATTAATGCAGTCAGACAAACAGAAGCCAAAGATATATAAGTAAAAAATAATGTAAGCTTTTGTCTTTTCCTAATTAGTGCTCAAATTTAATTCACTGTACTGTATTTTAATAAGAATGTGTATACATATTTGTTTATACAAATTGTTTTCTTGACCGTTTTAACAAATTTGATTGTTGGATAAATAATTATACAGCAAGATTAAGTAAATTAATAAAATTTAATATTTAACAATGTATGTATGCTCACTTGATCATATCTATTTTTATAGCAGTTTGGATAGGTAGATCTCACTTATTACCACATTTCAGATTTGAGATGCACAGTATGTAAATGTAAATGATATTTTTAGTTCCAGCAAAATTATTTACCTGGATCAAACACCTCCCCTTCACAACAGGTATCTCCAGTTACCTGAACTGCTACTGAGGACTAAATTAATTTCTGGAGCACAAGTATACAAGATTCCTAGAGACTTACAGCCTTGTGTCTGATTTCATGATGAAATAGAAGAGAATCAATCAAAATGCTTTTCTAAATACACAAATAAAGACAAATATCTCGAACATTAAATTTATTTAAGAACATAACTAGGTATTTTGCAACTGAATTACAATGGACAGATAAAAATATATGAGCCATCTTGTAAGCAAAACCATTAACTATTGAACATACTGTAAATTGCAACTTGTATTTCCACAGCTAACAGTGCTAATAGTAATTTTTGAGTTACATATTGTTCTGCAGATGTTCAGCAGCACTGTGCTTCCCTGAACCAAAAACCTATTCCTACAGACACCAGAAATGGCTGACTAAAAGCAAACAAAATGGAACTGATATAGAAAGGTGACAGGTCACAACAAACTAAATTTTTTAAACTTTATAAGAAACTAAACCACAAAATTGGGAAAAAGACCTAAGAAATCAAAATGAACAACACTTGCTTCCCTTTATTTTTAAGTTATCTATACTCATGCCAGGGTGCAGAGGTCCCTTACTGACCATGTAGCATTCTGTGCACTTTAAAGTCAGAAGCATAATGTGGCTGAAAAGTAAAGCCACACAAGGATGGCAACTAAAAAAGCACAGGAAGAACAACTCTGTAGATGTCTTGCTTCTAGACAGCAGTCACTTCTTTTATCAGCTACAAGCAAGTACTTTTGCCTTTAAGAAAAGTACTTCACTGTGAAGAAATTATTTACTATCTGCATGGTCAGAAAATGGACTCAGTAATTTTACTGAGTAAAGTATATTTATCTGCATATAATGTAAACAAAGATCAAAAATTAGTCACTAGTTACAGAAATCTCTGAAGTACTGATACCAGAACTGATAAAGGGACACCTTTATACAAGTAAGCATTTTCCCCATCAAATACTACTACAACTGCTGTTAAAACTATGGCTTTTGACTAGTGTGGGTGTGTTTTGTAAACTCACTTGGCCCCTCTAATATTACAGTCTGAAGTGAAAATGGACCGTTTCTCCGATGGAAACATTTTTTCCTTTATTATTTGGATGGTAATTTCATTTGACTAAATTGATTGTATAACTGATTCCAGCTCAATGAGATATGTAACATAACAAGTTTGGATTTTTTGAGTGTTCTTTTTCGTAGCTGTTTATTAAGTTGCTGGTGATAAAATTACCGAACTGGGCTTACCACTTTGCCTGGGAAAGCTGTGTTAGAAAAACTTTGGGAGATTAGATAAGAAACCTACTGATATGACACAAATTCTCTCCAGCAATCCATTTTTATGGATCCCTGAGCAGCAAAATGAAGTATTATTCCAATGTAAACAACTGAACAGCAGGCAAGCCATTTTAACCAGCACCACAAAAACACTGGGCTGCAAAAACAGAAAGAGTGACCATCTACTGACATAGCCATTAAAATGAGCCATGTCACTCTGGAAAAATATTTTGAGACAATGCTTTAATGGTTCATGGATATATTTTGGTTATTTGCTGGCAAAGTGTGGGGAAGAAACCTCTAGTTCTGCATGTAACGGTACAAAAAGATGACCTGGAGTCTGAGTGACCTGATGGGACTTCACTTCAGGATAGGTGGGAGAAAGCCTACTGCATTCTTTGCCTTCATTATCTCCTATCTCTCAAATAGACACAGAAAGGACGTAAAACATGCATTGCTTACTACAGGAACCAGAATGTTCATGACTACGGTTGATGCAAACATGCGTTTACTATGTTTATGGAAACAAAACATATTTCTCTCTGTCCAAAACAGATTAAAACCAAGACCTGGAACTTGCAAACTAGTATGAAATTATTCTTGAGACAGGTTGTCATACAGGCACCTTTGGCTGAGTCTACTTCACATGCAGCATGACTTTCCGTAAGTCCCCTGCATGTACGGAGAGTACACCATTAGTGTCCACTACCATTAGTGATTCACCTATACAAATACTTCTGTTGTTTGTGACTTTCTATACTACTGTGCCTATAGTGTTCATTCAGACACTTAGAAGACAATAGTGTATTTTATAAACAATCTTGTTCTTTGTCCATATACTGAAGAAGAATTTCTAACTTCAAATCAGTACCATTATTACAGCAAATTAGATGAAACATTTGTTTTCTAGTCTGAGAATTTATGTATTTGGCCATTACACATGTGAGCTCTGCCGTTCTTTTGGATGCTTTTTGTATTATGCTACTTTCTATACTAAAGTTCTTGGTATGATTTATCCTCTGCTTTGACACTACTACAATTCAATCAAAAAAATTTACAGATTAAAAAAAGTTTACAGATGTAGAAGTCCTGAAAATCTACTGTTTAATTTCTGTTAACAGAGGATTTTTTCCTCGGTGAAGTGAAACTTCTAGCCTTAATGTTCCCCTTTGACAGTGACTTGTAGTGCAGTTTTCTTTACATGTATATTTATTTCAATTGATACAGAGAGACATAAATGTCTAGGATTAACCAGAGATTAAGACTGTCAAATCATGAGTATCAAAAAGCACTGCCTTTAAAAATGTTTAGTTTCTCCCATTAGTATCAAAATAAATCACCCAGTATTTTATGTACATATTTCTCTACAGTGTTTTTTTTGCAGCCATTAACAACATTAATCATCCAGCTAAAATATGAAATATTTTTAGTCTGTGTCTTAACTCCAGCAGAAATGGTTTTATGATTGACAAGTCTAATGAGGTTCAGTATAAGAAATGAAAAATAATTAAGATAAAGTGATAGTGATAATTATAAACAGGCAGGGAAGTATTGAGGGAAGTGAGAATTTGTTGTTGAAGACAGAAAGGGACATTTGAAAAATGCTCTGAACTCTGCTCAAATACCAGAGGGTCCTCGCTACTTTTCAACAGATGGCACTACAGTGTTAGCATTGGACTTCTATGTAAAAGTCACTTAGACTTCCAGAAAAGGATTGTGCCTGTGCATTTGGCTTCACTAAAGCATTTAACACACTGTAAGTATCTGAGAAATAATGGTTCAAGGTTGCTAGGCAGAACTCCTCTATGAACGCAGATTGTTTTTAAATTGTAGAAGTCAGCAGATGTTTACAGTCATAAACAAATTGCCAGATATTTTGCAGATGTAATCAGACTATGCTATATTTAAAAAACACATTATGAAAATAGCAGTGTCAGATATCAGTAGGCATTTACTAGAACACTGTGAGCTGTCAAACACGGAGAAAGCACTGGAGAAAGAATAAAATATTTTTTGGCATATACACCTAAAAAGCACAAGCAAATTGCGTGATAGATACATTCTACCAGGCTCTTATGAGTAATACACACTTAAAAAAAATAACATAGCCTCACCAAGCAATGAGAAAACACAAAGAACTATTTTTTTTCCTGTAGAAAACAGTAAGAATTACAACAGAATGAAAATCAGCCTTAGGTAGGGCAAGTTCATGATATATTTTTCAAAAGTGGCGATTGGAAATGTAAAGCAATTCTTTCTGATTGAATGAGGTAAGCTCTCCCAGCAATTCTTAAATACACTTCCATATTTATTTTTTTTAAAAAAAACTTACTGAGGTAAATGCAACAATATAAAGAATATTACTTCAATAATTGAGAAACCAGTCTTAAAATACAACTATAGGGAGTTGAAAAGTAGTAGTTTTGAATTCCACTTTACTCAAGAGCATTTGATATTATAAAGAAAATGTACCCTGTGATTCAGAGTAGATTGTTCCGCTCACTCTCAATTTAGTTCTTCAGCTACTGAAGATTACACCGGACGCCTAAACTGCAATACACACTTTAGGCGCATCAAAATAGATACGTGGACAAAAGAAAGTCCTTATTTGAGCTGTCTCAAAGAAAGTAAGAATGTGACAAAACATGCTTAAGTTTCTTCATATTTCACATGAACTCTAAATCAAACTTTTAACTTCCATTTCCTCTTAAGACTTTTGGGTTTTCCTGCTTCTTTGGAGACCATAGACTCACTAAAATGTAAAAAGCATTGAAACTTTTATGGAATGAAAATTCTTCAACTCCAGCAATGATTTTAAGTGGAGAAATTTACCCCTGATGAGGAAAGGAAAATTGCTAGAGGTAAGTTTAAAAGACAAAAAAAAAAAAGTGATACACTAGGGCAGCTTTCTAAATGCTGTAGATGATAAAAAAAAGATATTATAACTGTCTATGTCAGAATCCATTGAAAGTCCTAATAATAGCAGCATATAACATTCCCTGCATCTAAATCTATTATTATAGACTGATAAAAGAAGTCTTAGTGTTTTAACATGACTGAAACGCAGCAGCATATTTTCAGAGACGATGAAGTTGGACTCAGAGCAGAGGTGTTTCTGCTTATGCAGAAAACATGACAGGTCAATTTTTCTAATGCATTAATTGAACTTTAAAACAATTTACAGATTTTACAAAGCACTTGTCAAAATGACCATGGTCAAGTTGGATGAGATATTCAGCACCAGCACCATGTTAAGATACTTTTACTCCACATGTGTTCTTTACCACATATTGGGGTCCAACAGTCTCTGTTGCATTATTCTACTGCCAGCTTTGCTGCTAAGAAAGCTTTGCTTCTCTGTCATCACAGCAGAATTTCTATGGTTAACTTTCTATGGAGAGACTACTTAGAACCCAGATTAAAGGCTGTTGGTTATCTGCATGAACTGGATCATCTGAACAGTAAAGGCAGGAATCAAAGCAACTCAAGCCAATGTGACTCTTTTTAGGATTTCAACAGACTTCACATAAAGCATGAGGAGAAGAATTAGTATGAGCTTTATAAAATACTTCTAAAGCCATCTCTTTTCCTTTGCTCAGGTGAACGCTTGCTTGCATAGTATAAGAAGGGAAATTCTGATTTACAAGTTGGTGAATTTAAATAACTGTGCAACCTTTTGCTAACAAAATAATGTCTTTGAGTTACATAAGCTTGGCTGTGTCTGTTTTGTGAGGTATGTTGAGAATTATGTAATTTTATTTTTTTGCTACGTGCTTCACTTCTGCATCTGCCTTGCTCCTGGTATTTTCTCCTAAATAATCAAAAGATTGCTTCCAGTTAAATCCAATAGTTCATTTCCATTTCAATGGCTGCAGAGATTTCTGGACAAAAATGATTATGGTTAAAATCTGAATATCTTATTGGAGGGTGAGTAACCACTGATATCTGTATTAACTTTCTAATACTTACTACTAAAACACATATATAAGCCAGGTGGAACAAGTAGAGTATGACACGTGGTTATAGTTTTTCCTGAAAAAGTACTTACTTGTCTTACTTATTTTTTAAGCTACAAATATTTTTCTGTAGAGTAATAAAATGTGTGATCTGCAAAGAAAATTTATGGCAGAATAAGACATAGAAAGCCATTGAAACCACATGACACATTCTAAGGCATTCAAAGACTTGTTTATATATTTATGATCATATATTTACAGTTGTTATCTGATAATTAACACAATTAGTGTGTCAGGAAAAAAAAAGATATTTTAAACAGTGAAAGAAAGCAACATACTTGATAAGTAGAAATAAGCTTGCTTCTTACCAACACTTAATTCTGGATAACAACCAGTAGTTTGGCCATGCTACATAGTGCTATGGTAAAATAATGACACCATTGGACTGCTTACTTTAACTCAAATATAATCTGTAACTGATAGGTACCTCTGCTCACTCACAGCAGGAAGACTATAGTTTCCTACCTAATCACAATTTGCTCTTGGCCAGAGATTTTGAGAACAACAGCCATCCTCCAATTCTCAGCCCAAAATGAGTAACATTCTACTCAGTCACATATGAGGGACATTCAAGATTATTTGTTCAGTGCTGCTTCTTTTCTTGCACTCTCTCCCTTGATTCTTCACTGCTGACAACACACTGGATTCTTCTTAGAGGGCATCAAAACTTCTATGCTTTAAGAGTAAGTCAAAACACAATTTTTTAGCATTGAGAGGTGTTCCATGACCCTGCTGATGGTAGCTGGACTCTTGCATTTTGAACTTAATGAAACATATTCAGCTTGTTTCTAAGACAGTTCTATGCATCAAGTTGTCGATTTTTAAACGATGCATCGCTTTTGACCTATGTCCCAGATTTAGCTTTGTAGCAGTTCTAAGGGAATACTCTTAGCACTTGAAGACTGTTAAGAATATGAAATAATTTTTTTTCTGGACAGAAAAATTTCTGTCTACTCTTGAAAACTGATACAGCTCTTCCTTTTCTTTTACTGTGCTCTTCCAATTTAACCAAGACAAAAGTTGACTACTCTTTCATCAAACCTTTTTATACAAACCACCATTCAGCTAACTATAGCCTGTATTGAAATATTTTTTTGCTTCAGGATTCTTCTTCAGAACCAGAATTATAACTGATTTTTAAAATGTGCAATGATACATTACTGTATGAAAATTTTACATAACTTTTCATGCTTACACATTAAGGTCTGATTGAGCTTCCCTGTACTGACTTTACACATAGAATTTCTGACTGCATTCAAAAAACTAACTCTTACGGCAGCTGCCATATAAAAAAATAATACAAAATTAATACCAATATTATCAATTCAACATTTTCAGTGTGACTTCCATAGAAGCAATTATGCCAGGTACAAACTTAGTACTAGTGATCAATATTTGAATGATAGTTGAGAAGCTCCAAAATAATTAAGCAGTACTACATTGAGTTTGTGTGGTAAAGTTTTGGTATTGATGAGGCTAACTGAGTGGCTCCAAGACCTACTGCTGCCCAAGGCTGAGCCCATCAGTGACAGTGGTAGCGCCTTTGGGATAATCATAGAATGGCAGGGGTTGGAAGTGACCTCTAGAGATGATCTAGTTCAACCCTCCTGCTTAAGCAGGTCCACCTAGATCAGGTCACACAGGAACGTGTCCAGGTAGGTTTTGAAAACCTCCAGAGAAGAAGACTCCACACTCTCCCTGGATAGCCTGTGCCAGGGCTCCCTCACCTGAACAGTAAAGAAGTTTTTCCTTAAATTTAAGCAGAACTTTTTGTGTTCAAGCTTTTTCCATTACCCCTAGTCAAGTGACAACTTGAGGTAACAGAAAAAAGTGTTACCTCATTCTCTTGACATACACCTTAACAAGATCCCTTCTTAGTCTTCAGCATGTAACGTATTAAAGAAGAGATGAAAACTGCTGTGCAACAGGTGCCAGAAGAGAGGGGTGAGAGTATCTGAGGAAAAGAACTCTGCAGACATCCAGGCCAGTGAATAAGGACAGCAGGAGGTGATGTGGGCACTGGAGGAGAGGTCCCCTGCAGTCCTATGGTGAGTCCCTGCCCCACCCATGCCATGGTGGGCCATGGGGGAGCAGAGACTCACTTGCAGCCCAGGTAGGACCCCATGCTGCAACTGGTGGATGCTCGAAGGAGTCTGTGACCCCATGGGAAGCCCACACTGGAGCATATCTGTGGCAGGACCTATGGACCAGTGGAGAGAGGATACCACACTGGAGCAGTCTGTTCTATGGCCAAGAAGGCCAATGGCATCCTAGAATGTATTAGAAGGGCTGTGGTTAGTAGGTCTAGAGAGGTTCTCCTCCCTCTACTCTATCCTGGTGAGACCACATCTGGAATACCGTGTCCAGTTCTGGGTCCCTCAGTTCAAGAAGGACAGGGAGCTGCTGGAGAGAGTTCAGCACAGGGCCACCAAGATGACAGAGTGGAGTATCTCCCTGAAAGGCTGAGGGAGCTGAGGCTCTTCAGCTTTACAAATCTTTACAAATATGTAAAGGGTGGGTCTCAGGATCTTCTCAGTGATGTACAGTGATAGGAGAAGGGGCAATGGGTATAAGCTGGAACATAAGAGGTTCCAAAGAAATACAAGGAAGAATTTCCTCACTGTGAGAGTGACAGGGCACTGGAAAAGGCTGCCCAGATGGGCTGTGGAGTCTCCTTCTCTGGGGACATTCAAAACCCACCTGGATGAGTTCCTGTGTGACCTACTCTCGGTGGCCCTGCTCTGGCAGGGGGTTTGCACTAGATAGTCTTTCGAGGTCCTTTCCAAACCTTAAGATTCTGTGATTCTGTGACACCTGCTGGTGCAGTTCTTGAAGAAGGGCCAACACCAGAGAAATTGGTGAAGGACTGTCTCTCATGGGAGAAACCCATGGTCTTCACCACAGGCTGCAGGGGAATTTCTCCTCTGGTACTTGGAGCACCTCTTCCTCCGCCTTCACTGTCTGGTGGCTGTACAGTTGCCCTTAGACAAATAACCGTATCTCTGTATCTTGGAGAAAAAAGTATTTTTTGAGGAAAATTATCATCTTTTGGATGAAGATTTCCTCTGTAGTCTTTTACTTGCTTTTATTTTTCTCCATAATTTTTTTTGTTCACAACCTTCCCACTTTTATTCTATAGAAAGCAGTTTATTTTCTTCAAATCGTGTAATTTCCACCAGCTTTTCTTAAAAGTATGTTTATAACCAGGAAAATGAAATCTTTAATATTCATTTTTCATTAATATTATATATATTGCATACTGTTTGGGGCTGTGATAAAATGTGCTTAATTTCTTCTCACAAAAGACTTTATTTACAATTAAATATTAAATATACTTAATTAGCAGCTGCCTCAGATGCTTTAAAAAAAGTATTTTGAATTGGAATGAAAGCCTTGCAGTAAATGCACTAATGATTCCTTATCTTTAGTGAGGTATGGTCTATTCCATTGGTTTTCCTAAGTGCATCTCACGTCTGCACTATAGCAATAAATGCCTGTGATGGTAGCTACCTTTTGAAACTCTGATGCATTGATTTTTCCTGGGTATGTTGTCAACAGCATTGCTAAACTCTAGATGACTGATGTATACTAAATATGTTTTAATATTGACTTGTCACTTTGTTGAAGGTTTGACAATCTTTAACAACTTCAGTAGTTTTAACAGATGAAGTTATGAAAAGTGTAGATACACTAGTCACTAGAAATTGTACCTAGAAAGTCAAAGTGATATATGCTTTATAATTTGTTAGCCTGAGCAGATTAGAAGATAAAGGGGAAGCACTCAAAACTCGAAAACTCGAGAAAGCATTCAGATTGGTCTGTGATATAGAGTACATATGGCCATCTCTCATTGCACCACAAGAAAGACCTTCTTATTCAATGTAATGGTCATCTAAAAATAACTAGAAGCAATGGCAACTCTGATGAAGAACTGGAATATTGTTTTCTGCTTTCCTCTTTTCTCAACCAACTTCTAGGTTTAGCCTTACCAGTTTCTTCTGTTTTCCTCTTTGAAATACCTTGAGGTTTTATGGATTCACTTTCATGTACACAAGCATCCAGAGTGATTATTCTAAATTAGATGAACAGCATTGATTTTGTGCACGTTATAAAAGGCTTATATTCCAAACAGAGCTTCCTATTCTTTCATGTTCTTTAACAATTTCTTGGTCTCCCTTCTCTCTTCATTTTTTGTCTCATGTTGCCTCTCAAACGCAAAAGCCACAAACCTTCTGCTTTTTTATGGGCCCACAACTAAGGGCCCACTAATTAGCATCCCAAGGACTAAACTGTTAGGTTTGACATCTTATCAAAACATCCTGGAAAGGTTCATTACCCTGATGTTTATTTGAGCTGACCCATTTTAATGGAATTCTAAATGACCAGGAAGACAGGAGAAATTAAAAAAACCTAATTTTCAACATAACATTTAACAGGAGTAGAGAAATGTTACAGAGTACTCAAGAACAGAAATTAAAGTCTATATTATATAATTGAAGTCTATATACTTTACATCAAAATTTCTCCAAGCCAAAAAAAGCCCTGAAAAGCAGGATTCTCTAAGTAAATGGTGTAAAAGGATTCTCCAGTATTCTATACTTAAAGGCTTCATATCAGTAGCTGCTTCAGATAGTAAGAAAAAACAGCATTTGTAAAATATGGAAATTTGATGATTCTTGACAGAAATACTTTTGGGAGTAGTTAACAGATGTATGCTTTGTCTTGCACATAATGATTTCTCATCTTAAACAAGCAGTGCTGGCCTGGTTTTTAGGAAGAACATCCAGTGTAGCTGCCAGGAGAGGAGGTAGAGGACTACTCTGCTCCCTCTGATACACAGCTGCTGTCTACAGCCTCTTGCCTCTGAATTCAGCCCTGACATGATTCAGAGATGTTCTGGCAACACCTTCTTTTCTCCTGTTAACAACTTGACCAGCCAGAAGCAGGCAGGAGCCATGGCAGCAGTAGATTTCCATGTAAGGATTTGCTTACATAAACTAGCTGCAGGTAATTTCCTTTGGTTATGTGCCAGCTGCCCGTAGACACAAGAGATCCCAAGCTCACCAAAGACAGTCTATACCATACTGCTTGCATGCAGGCTGTGCACACATGCCTCTTCCTGTAGGCTTCCTGTGAAAGCACACCGATGCCAAGAAACAGCTGGTTTTCGAAGCATTCCAATAACTTCGCTGTCACCCCAAAACCCCATGCGAACTACAGTGCAGATTCCAGTGATATCACAGCTTCCAATGAGTTGTGCCTAGTTCAGACTCCTGCTTTACCAAAGCCAAAATGTCATTCAGATTTTGCAAGCTCTCTGTGAACACTGCAGCTCACCCTGGCATTTAGCCACACATCTGTCCAATATGTGGTAGCTGGGATGGGGAAGATGTATCTGTTAATAAGCTGAGTTACTGGAACATTTTCCCATACTACTTAAAAAAAGGTAAAAGGAAAGTTACCTTTTCTTACAACACTTTTCAACTCTATACATTGCTTTTATATGCTAAAAACACAACAGGAATGTTAACAGAAGAATATTAGGTCAGAGTCTTTTGAACAAAGGAACAATTTGTCACAAAAAAACTGGTAAAGGCCTTGGTCACTATGATGAACTCTTCAAATTACATTTAACTGCAATTTCACTACCTCATTAATAGATAGTAAAATGAAAAAAGAAACAGTATAAAACTCCTAATTTCTTCCCTGTCAGGTTCTCAACTGTAATTAATTATCAATATTGCCACAGAAACAAAATGCAGGAGCAGACCGTGAAACAGGTTCTCATCAGGTAATGCCTTTTGTGAAAACTCATTGAAACAAAATGAAGCATTTGGATATTAGATTCAACAGAATGGAAGTATGGCCTTCTAAATAATCTAAAATGCAAGCTTGCCTCATACTTCTAATACAAGAATTACTAGGAAGCAATAGATCATTTTATTACATAAGACCACATAGCAGGCAGTTGTGCAATATTGAAATGAAAATATTTACTTCAACTGACAGGACATCAGTCTACCTATTTCTTTCCTGAAATCTATTTTATTGGTATGAGCTGTCACCAAACATAATATTTTTTTTAAAGACTATCATACTCTTAAAAGCTATATTCTGATTAGACATGCATATCCATATTTTATTTTTCAATGAGTATGGAGAAAACATCCAGTATTACGCTAGTCATGAAGTCCATAATGGACTGCATTGGGAATATGATGCTTATTTTCTCTACAAATGTGTAAAATTCTGGGTTGTGGTGGGGTTTTTTTTGTTTGTTTGCTTGTTTTGTTGTTGTTGTGGTAGAGGTGGTTTTGTTTGTTTAGTTGGTTTGGGGGTTTTTTTCCCTCTGAAAAAGCTGTATTTTGTTTGTGTGCCATCATTTCTTGTTTCAGAGTTCCCCCTAAGATAGCTACACAGCTTATGCATTATTAGTGCATGTAAATTATTCAGCAGCTTTTAATGGCATATCAGCCTTTACTACTTCCAGCAATAAAACAAGGTACAGACAAAGTAAAGAGGCTGCAAAAAAGGATGTTTTTAATATTGGTCAAAAGTACCGTATCATTGGCCTCTGAATTAAAGCTGCAGAAAGCGAAGTGTAAAAGTGGATGTGCTTTATAAAGGGCATCACCTGAAGCTCCTTCTCAGGAGATACAAGAAATTGCCTGAAATGGACCTTTTATGATTATGGGTAGATTTCAAATAAAACAAAAATTAAAACCAAAACAAACATTAGGAGGAACAGAGTTATATCCCATGAGGTCAGTCAAAGGATGAGATTTTGCAAAGGTATCTGATTAGGCTGTTGAATGCTCCAAGATTAATTATTCAGATAAAAACACTGGAAAGATATGTGAGGAAGTATGATGGATAATTTTCTCTGACTACTTTAAGTCTTTTGCTTAAGGACAGGAGAGTTACAGCAATGGAGAGGACCTGAAGGTGAATGTAAGGCAATTTGTATATGTAGCCTCAAAATCATAGAATCATAGAATGGTAGAGGTTGAAAGGGACCTTTAGAGATCATCTCGTCCAATCCCCCTGCAGAAGCAGGTCAAACCCAGATAAGGTTACATAGGAACATGTCCAGGTGGGTCTTGAAGACCTCCAAGGAAGGACACTCCACATCCTCCCTGGGCAGTCTGTGCCACTGCTCCCTCATCCTCACAGTGAAATAGTTTTTCCTTATGTTTAAATGGAACTTTTTGTGTTCCAGCTTCATCCCATTACCCCTTGTCCTGTTGCTAGCTACTACAGAAAAAAGGGATTCCCCAACCTTCTGACACCCACCTTTCAGATATTTGTAAATATTAATAAGATTCCCCCTCAAGTCTCCTCTTCTCCAGACTAAAAAGCCCCAGTTCCCGCAGCCTTTCCTTATATGAAAGATGCTCCAGTCCCCTGATCATTTTGGTGGCCCTGTGCTGGACTCTTTCCAGAAGTTCTCTGTCTCTTGAGCTGAGAAGCCCAAGTCAGGTAAGCTGGCACCTTTTGAACTGATCTTCAAAACACAATGTTTTGCTTAAGAAAAGAAAGACACATTAAGGAGTAAGAGAAAACATTCTCTACAGAGCACAACTACATTTAGCAAGAAATTTCCATTAATTGCCAAAAAGAAATGAATTCTTTTTCTATAGTTCAGCATATTCTCTAAAACATCTTGGCTAGAACTCATGAGATACAAGCACTGTTTCATACCACTCTGTTTTGATCACTTCCAATTAAATTTTAGAGTCCACAGAACTGATAACTTCTCCGAGTTCACCCAATGAATGAATGTTTATGGTCACGAATTTCTGTAAAAAAGTCTTTTAAAAATGTACACCTGCTTGTATGAAACCCTAGCCAATTCCATGAGGGATCTTTTGTGGTATTATAGACAGCAGAATAATTTCCTCTTTAGCAAATGGATAAAGTGGGATAAAAGCAAAACACACTACAGAAAACTTTTTTTAAAAAAATATGTTCTTTCTAAAGTTATTTTTCATATTACTCCAGTAAATTTTTATTATGGTTAGATATTGATACTATAGAAAGTCTAGATAGCACTCCAAAACACAAGAATAGTTATAAGGAAGAAATTTCCACTCCAAAAATACAGTTTAAATAGCTCATGCACACATACAAGGAGCAGAGGAGAACAGGAATTGAAAATAACAACAGAAGTGTGGTGAAGCAGGAATGTGTAATACCTTAGTAATGTCACAGACTATTTAGATTTCTGACTGCCTACTCTGATGACACTTGCTAAATAAAGAGTGGTCAGGTAAAGCCTTAGAAAAGATGCAACTGTAAAGAAAAAATGTTTTAAAAAATGAAAATCCAAAGAACACTCATAGATGTTGTGAGAGCTTTAATGGATTTCTTATTTTGGTATAAACGCAAAAACTGGAGCACAAAGAGTTGATGAAGAGGATAATGCTCTAAAGCAAATACACTTTTAAAAAATCTGTGCAGGTTTTGTGATATTTTTATAGAAAAAGGAAGACATACGACAACAACACAAGATATTTAGATGTATGCATGGATAACAAAAGACTTTCTACCATTTTCAGTCCAAATTTACGTGTTTGGCAATGAGAGATACTTAAAGGAGGGGAAAAAAAAAAGTGTGATAAACCATAACTAAGTGCACAGACATTGCAGCCAACAGTTGGAACTAAGCCAAGCTCCAAATCTTCAAGCCACAAAAAGTTAGTAATTAGCAAGCTTCTACTTGCCCTCCCAGCAGAACACATAGAGGGAGACATTGATCAAACTTGTTGATGAAATAAATAAAATATTTATGGCTGTAGATGCCTCAGTTTTTAAGACTGAAATTTGACTAAACAGTCTGCCTTAGTGTGTACAGGTGAAGTGGTGAGTTACTATGAAGATGCAAAGTTGGATCAAAGTTAACTATAAAAGAAATGTATTTTTAAGACCACCAATCTGCAAGAGAAGTTCTAGGTAGAATATCTGAAAAAAATGTCAGAAATTAGTGGAAGCAGATGGTGGTTAGAAGAAAGAGAATTAACAAAAAATGAATGCAAAAGCATGTAATTGGGTAATAAGGACTCCTGACTGCTGCATGGAAGGAACCGAACACATTTGGTGTCATCTTCAATCTAATTAAACAAAATTGTTCCCAAGGGATTGCAGAGCACCAATCCAATGTTCTTCAGAGACAACTATTTAAGGGTTCTGAATTCTTCCTATTTCTACACAAATAGATTGATCACAAAGTAAAACCAACCAAACAAAACTCCCTCTCCTCTAAAAATGTCTGACTACTCCAAGAACACTTTCCTGACTTCCTTGACAAACAGTGACTTAGAAAACTGCTGGTTGGCTTTGCAGACCAGCTGGTGACTGAAGGAGTCACAGCCTAATTAGTGGAGCCCCTTCAAATCTACACATGTGGTTAGCACTGATTTTCACTAGGATTAATGCTTGGAAAAGTCTCAGCAGACAGCTTTAAGGAAACTTGCCAGTATAATTTCTTGCATTTTTGTGAAGGTATTACAAAACCCCATCTGATCCTTCTCTGGCCATCTGAGGATAAACCTGTGAGTATCTGCAATAAACTGGTGAGGCATCTGCTTGCTGATATGACAGGCAGTAGGACTTATTCCACTTGTTTCTAGGCCCTATGACTTTGTATCACATAATTCCCTTACTGCATAATGGTATGAGTCCTTAGAGAAGCATTGTTTTCACATTGACAATTCTCCTTGTATGGCTGTTTCAGAATATTGCTATTGATAAAGTCAGGGAACTTTTCCCCTCTCCTAATGGACATTTATTATTGGTCTGATGTTTTACCATTTGCTTTTCTGTTAACAGCTATAACTGCTGCTGGATTAACTCATTTATCATTTCCCCTGTTTATTCAACTATGTTTACAGATATTTTCCCAAATGTTTTCCAAATGTTATTTTTTGAGCTAAAGGAGCTGCTATCCTCTATCTCGTATTTTAAAAATATTCTCTAGATCCTCACAGATCATCAAGTCTCCTTTCTCTGAAAGACATTTACCTACACATTTAAGCACATACAAAACATAAGTGGGGGTTGAAGAGTAAAGGCCACTAGGAACTTAACACATACAATGTTTTCTGCCCTGGTCAGTGCTTTGTAGGACTTAAAATATGCAGTACACTAAAGACACCAACAATACAGAGGTGAGTATCAATGAGCAGGTCACACGTCTGCTGAGTGTTGCAGAAACTGAGGCTTTTTTCATACACTTCTTCTAAGAGCACATCTCACATCTGGTATAGTTGCACACATTACAGAAGTGGGTCAGAAAAAAAGAGTAGTTGCCAAATATATAAAAAGCTAAAGATGTTTCAACAGTTTCTAAAGAAGTACAGCAAATGGACATCAAAACCAGCCTTTGGTTTACATCAAGAATTCAGTGCATCATAAAGTTAAGCAGGCAGATAGAAAGTTCAAAAAGCTCTGAGATAATGAGGATGCAACAGTGCCCAGAGGACTATCTGTAAATGATTTTTGTGAAACTGTAAAAGGAGAGGCATTATGTGTCTAGTCTTCCTGAAGAAGCAGAGTACCATAGCTGAGATATCAGTAAATGAATCCGGTTCTATCAATCTAGCAATTCGTAGTAGAAATTGGTGCCACTTCTCATTTTTCCCAAAAGAACAGGGGGAGATATTATCACAGGTGAAACAGTACCTCAACCACAGTAATTTATGGAGAAGGATGACTGAAACAGCAGGCAGCAGCACATTCTAGCACTGAAAATAAAAAGTAGGTATTTGCCTGTCTAGAATTACCTGTTTAGTGTTGTCTTTATTTGCTCACTAATTTTTGTAGAAAAGTCAGTCATCAGCTATTCCCTGTAAATAGGTTGGTTGGTTTGTGGGTTTTTTTTTTTTTTGTTGTTGTTGTGTTTTTTGGGTTTTGTTTTTTTTTTTCCTGGACAGACTTAAAGCCAAAAGTGCATAAAGGTACATAAGGACAGACCTCACTTCATGGCATCATACTTCTTTAGTAAGAGTTACAACTGTCCACATCAATCCTTGAATATAAACACTTTTACCTGGCAGAGTTTGAAATCTATAGCCTGAACTTTGTTGACAATTATATTTGTCTTTGAATTCTAAGAGTGTACTTCTCTTTTTCAAGATAGCAGTGTGTCACAAATCAACAGTTAAAATCACCATTTCTTGTCCAGAGCCAACAGTATGCATGGTCACAGTAATGCTACCTCCATGAAAATGACACTGGCTTATCTCAGGCAAGAGAGCAGAAAACGGTAGGAAGCAGAAACAGCAAGCTGAATCCTATTAGTTTCAGTCTTATTTCAGCATATCTTTATATTTGATACTTTACTGGACTTTGAATTAGATTCTGGTAAATACAATATAATCTCAAACAAATAAACCAGAACAAGAGACAATACATACAGCAAGCACTTAAACCTAAGGCCTTATTTACACCTAAAAGATCAGAGAAGCCCCAGTTATCTTTGTACACACTGAAGGAAAAATCCCCACTCCTAAGCCAATAAGAATACACATTTCTAATGCTTTCTGTACCTTCCATCCTGGTAAAGCCTTCTCTTTTGCTTTGAAAAGGCAGGCCTGTAAAGAGTCAGTCTAAGAAGAATGATTTCTGTTGCAGACTGGAAATATTACCTACTAAATGAGCCAAGAACAGTACAAGGAAGGAGTGAGTAGAGAGGCTGTCTAATATTTGTTCTAACCTTGCATGTAAATGGGCATCACTTATCAAGGTGACTAAATCACAGACCTGGTCTAAACATTATGCAGTCCTCTGCTGCAACTATGGTGATATATATATAGCAAGAACCCCAGCAAAGCAGTTTACAGTTGGTTCTCCAGAAGTGTGACAAGACACAATGCATTACATAGATGCACGTTGCTTCGGTGAAACCTGCTTGTTAAATAGCCTAGCATTATTTCTGTCCTTCTGTAGAGGAGTTCCCAAGTAACTGCCAGATCCCTGAACTGTGGCATGTGCTCTAAGAATGTTTTTTTAAACTTAAGATTAAAACTTTCTGCAGCTAAAGCTGTCTGATCGTTAAACAAATTGAGCATGACCACTGAAAGAATTACCACCTTTCTTATAAAACGTGCTACAATATACATCAGAGCATGATTACTCATTTTAAGAACATTTTATGACTACCATTTTACCCGTTAAGGATAAAGTTTTCTAATATAATATTCTCCTATCATAAACTCAGTATATATTTCTGCACTACAATGAATTTCTTCCCAAATCAGTTCCTAATATGGCTCCAGCACCTTGTGCATGTTTTGTGTTAGGATATCAAATAGTAAAACAGTCCACACTACTGACAGTGACACTGAAGACAAAAACATCTAAACAGAATACAAGAAAACATTTAGAAGGACAGACATAAAAAAACTATCTGTACTTTCAGAGTAAACGTGACCTACCACCATACGATTGGTGAGCAGATTGCCACTTAAAACAAGTAGATCAAGACATACAAAAATATTGATGCAAAGCAGCATATGATCCCCTTCAAGAAAGCAACATTAATTATTACTGAGAGAGAAAGTGGTGGCAGAATAGATGATCTCATATAACATCCTGATGGTGTAACACCGTGCAATAGTCTTTCACCTATGTGAAGGCTCAAACACACTCAAATCTGTACTAAAATCACTTTCTGTTCTCTTGGATATCCATATAAAATGTAACAAAATAAAGAAATTAAGAGCAAACACTTAACCTCCTTTTCAATATATACACTTAATAACATATTTTTGAAGGCTACTGTAATCTGCAAGAATATGGAAATGCATTGGAGGTGTTATCTATGTATTGCCTCTGGCAGAAAATTTACAACATGAAGGAGTGGGTATTCACTCACTACTGAGTCAGTGTTCATAATACATAGAGACTGTGTTTTAGTCAAGTTTGTGTTAGTCTAGATAGTCTCCACATGGACAAAATAAAAGCAGTTATGGGAAACAGCTATTTAAAGTGTATGGAGATGTGCTGGAGGGCGGCAGAGACATCATCTGGGCATCTGGAGACGAGGTTAGGAAAGCCAAAGCCCAGCGGTACCTGAATCCAGCATGGGATAGCAAAGGCCGTATGTAAGGCTTTTCTATACAGAGAGGTGACTACGAAGGCTAGGGAAAATGTGGGCCCATTGCTGAATGAAGTTGGGCCCCTAGTGAAACAGGATATAAAAAAGGCTGAGGTCCTGAATACCTCATTCATCTCAGTCTTTATTAGCAAGGTCTACTTTCAGGTATCCCAGATCTCAGTGACTAGGGTGAAAGCCTGGAAAAAGACTTGCCCTTGGTGGAAGAGGATCAGGTCAGTGAACAGAAGCTTAAGCAAACTGGTCACACATAAGTCCACGGCACTGATGGGATGTGCTCACAAATGCTAAGGTAGCTGGCTGATATCATTGTGAAACCACTCTCAACAATCTTTAATCACTCATGGTCACTGGATGAAGTACTTGTGGACCTGAGAAAAGTATATGTCATTTCTGTCTCCAAGAAGGGCAAGAATGAGATCTGATCAGGGAACAAACAGGTTGGTCAACCTCACCTCTGTCCCAGGGGAGAAGATGGAGCAACTAATCCTGGAAACCATTTCCAGGTACATGAAGGATGTGAAGATGATCAGGAGTCTACATGGTGCACCAAGGGAAAGTCATGCTTGACCAACTTAATGAACTTATCTGATGAAATGATTGGTGCGACAGATGAGGAAAGAGCAGTGGATATTGTCTGCCTAGATTTCAGTGAGGCTTTCAGCACTATCTGCCATAAGATCTTCATAAAGAAGCTGATGTACTATGGGCATGTGAGCAGACAGCGAGGTAAATTCAAAACTGGCTGAATGGCTGAGCCTAGTGGGTGGTGATCAGTAATACAAAATCTAGTAATGGATCAGCAGCTAGTGGTTAATACAAGTGGATCAATACGGGGTACAGTCCTGCTAAATGCTGTTATCTGGATGATGTGACTGGGTGTATTCTCAGTAAGTTTGATATGACACAAAACTGGGAGAAGTGACTAATATATCAGAAGGTATCATGCTTCCATGCAGACAGACTTTGACAGGATGGAGAAACAGTCTGACAGGAAACTTATGAAGAGAAGTACAAAGTCCTGCACACTACACCATGCACCAGTATATGCTGGGAAGGAGCTTTACAGAAAAGGCCCTAAGGGTGCTAGCGGAATTAAAGTTGAGCCTACAATGTGTCCTTGCTGCAAAGAAGACTAATAATATCTCACATTGCCTTTGGAGGGTATTGCCAGCAAGCTGAGAGAAGTGATCTTTCCTCCCTACTCAGCACTGGTGAGGACCCACCTGGAGCACTTTGCCCAGTTCTGGGCTCCTCAGACAAGGCAGACAAAGGCATACTGGAGACAGTTCAGTGAGAAGCAACTAAGGCAATGCAATTAAGTGTATCCTCAGCAAATTTGTGGGCAATATAAAACTGGGAGGAGTGCTTGTACACCAGAGAGTTGAGCTTGAGAAATGAGCACACATGAGCATTATGCAAATAAAGTGAAAGTGCCAAGAAGGGGGAAAATAGCTCCAGGCACCAGAACAGGTTGGGAATCAACCAGGTGGAAAGTCACTTTGCAGAAAATGTTCTGAAGTCCTGGTGGACATCAAGAAGAACATAAGCCAGCAATGTACCATTGCACTCACAAAAAGTAATGGTATGCTGGGCTGCATTAGCAGAAGTATTGCAAGTAGACTGAGGGAGGTGATCTTTTCTCTCTGCTCAGTGCTGCTAAGGTCACACCTGATGTCTTGTGTCTGGTTCTGGTCTCCCTCATATTTGAGAGACATGGACATACTGGAGAGTGTCAGTGGAAGGGCCACTAAGGTGATGAAGGGACAATAGCACCTCTCAAGAAGAACAGGTGAGAAAGCTGCAGCTGTATAACCTGGATAAGAGAAAGCTTGGAGGGAACTTATTAATGTATATAAAATACCAGAAGTGAGGTTGTAAAGAAGATGAAGCCAGGTAGTGCCCAGTGGCAATAAGCAGTAGGCACCAACTGGGTCCCAGGAGCTTTGCTCTGAACATCAGGAAACACTTTCTTACAGTGAGCGTGACTGAGCACTAGAACAGGTTGTCCAGGGAAGTTGTGGAGTTGTCCTCTTTAGAGATATTAAAAAGCCATCTGGAGCTCATCCTCAGCAACTGACTATAGGTGGCCCTTATTGAGCGGGGGAGTTGTACCAGATTATCTCCAGTGGTTCCTTCCAGCCTCAATCATTTTGTGATACCACTGGGGTAAACAGGAGACTTCGTTGTATCTTGTCTGGCACACAACTTTGGTGATTTGTGAGCTATCAGATTTTGATTTCAGGTATTGTTTTCCTCTCTGAACCATTTTTTCAAGAAGATATCATAGAATCATAGAATGGTAGGGTATGAGCATGTATTGTGTATATATGGTGCTATAGAAAATGGTGTCATTTTTAAAGAATACATATATGCAGATATTCTTACACACACAAAATTAGTAATGTTTCTTGTAAAACTTGTGCAGAAACATACCAGCATAAATCAGACATTTACCATTTCAGAAATAATTCTTAAAAACGTATATTAGATATTGTGTTTTTGTGACAACTGGATTGGTATAGCAGATCAACCTGGAAAAATTTGATACCAAAACATCTGAAAAAGATGTCTTGAACTTCAAGTTGTTTGAGACATCTTTAGTTACATATTCATGTACCTCCACAGATATATGTGCAGAACTTGAATGCATCAAGCCTCGAGTTTATCCACCTTTTTTCAGAGGGCATCCCTATCCCTTTATGAACTGTGTTTTTAGGGCTTTTTATTATCTCAAATAGGCATTATTTTGGGTTATAGTTTTTCAAATTTGGATAGCGAAGAGCTCAAGACACCAGTGGTTGCCGCATTTTTCAGTTATCCGACAGGCAGATGAATATGGCTACGAAAAACAAAGACCTTTCATGTAGTGACTCTGTGTCCATAACTACAGAAATTCCCTGTTCCTTACTTACAAAGAAACATTTGATAGATTTGTCAAATTCTTTTTTGTTCAAAAACTAGATTTTTTTTCCCTGTTACTTTTCTATGTGTGCATGTAACATAACCCTGGTAAGTTTTGACTCTGCAATCTAATCCAATGGATAAACTTCTTGCAGCAGGATTGAAATAAATTATCAACAAGAAATCATGGAAAGTTAGTTTTCAGAACTATTACTAAACTTTGTATGTCATTTCAGTTCATTCATTCAAGAAAACTTTGGAGACTTCTAACATCCTTCCTGGGTTTCTATTTTTCCAAAATATACTTCCTGAAGAGTATTATAAAGGTGTATGTAAAGAGTTCTTGTTCTAATTCTATCCATAGCATCCTTAAATAAAAAAACCCTCTTGTCATGCTGGCAAAGCAGGGCAGTTACGGGAGTCCTTTGTGGGAGAAGCAGAGCAAAAATGCAACACAGCACACCACACCATGCTTCCTTCCCTCTAAGAAACTGCATTTTTCTCTTTAGCTTGTAAAAAACACACCTATAGAACTATAGTTGCTTCCCACATATGAAGAGGAACACAGGATGTTTCTTACAATATTAAGATACAAATGTCACAACGTTCCTGCCACCTGCTAATGAATCCCACCAGTGAAGACACTTTGAGCTTTTTCTTCCCTCAAGCCTACTGCAAAAGACTTATTGAAAAGGAAAGAAATGTTCTAGAGAAGAGAAAAGTGCATTGTTTTATTTCTAGATTCTGCATTTAAAATAGTACACATGGGACAGGACTGCAGAGAGAGGTCATTGTCCAAACCAGACAACTACCTCTTTTCTCTGTCTTGCCCTGTCAGACCAGCAATATATCCTTTCAAAATTTATTTCTTCTCATTGCCCTGTCCTTCAAAAATACTTTAAACACATCCTTTCAACTGAGTCTCATGAGCACAACCAAAGGTATGAATTAAATAAAACATTTACTTAAAGCTCCTCCTTCTGTTGAAATGCTTTCTTACTGAAGCTAAATGAATTAGTTTCTTGTAGTGACACTGTTCTTTCTATTTTAGTGCTTTGCTATTGCTCATTTTCTAAAATGAAAAATGCCATCATAGAACACCAACTTTTCAAATTAGGACAGTGGCAAAATGTCTCTCTTCAGATGTTTTTTTAAACAAGCAGCAGATATCCCAAACTCCCAGTATGGAACTCAAGGATCTTCTGTAGCAAAGTGAAGACATGTTGCCATTTTACTAAATTTGAACTACCGATCCTTTGTTTAAGGCACATAGTGAATTATCTTAGTTTAGCTTCATATAGAATGTCCCCAGTAGCAAACTGGTTTGATCCATTTTACAAGCTCCTTGAAAATAAAATTAATCCTGCATCAGGCAAGTCTCTGCAACAACATGCAACATGCACAAGAATTTAATAAAAACAAAAATCTATCTTCTGCTGTTTCTTTCAACATCTACATACCATTACAATTTATCTAGAAATTAAATTTAAAAGGGTTCACAAAAGTTGATTGGAAAGAAAGAGTTTTTCTCATGGCAGAGTTACCCGTGTTGTCTGAAATGCTGTAATTAACAGCTGTGCTATGAGCACAACAGACTTTGTTTCCATTTGACCAACAATTTTACCAGAAGTATTACTTTAGGGTATTAACACTGCATATTGCAGAAGCTTCCAGAAAATTATAATCACTTAATAGTGTAACATACAATGCAGCCCTTCATGAGGTATTGTTCCTTGAAAATAATTTATCAGATAAGGTGAACAGTAACCAAAGGAATACTAACAGACTACAAAGGGAGTTGGGAAAGCAACGTTAGGTTGACATTAACCCATTCCACCACTGAGTGAGAGCTTTTCTTTTGGAGTATAGACAGCCTGAAATTCTGTGCACGTAAGTACTGTAAGAAAAATATTATTTTAATCAAGCAACAATTAAAGTCTCTTTTTGTAAGTATGCAAGCAGAACTGACAGATTCATTTCTTCTGCAAGAGATTACTGAGTTTAGAATGTCTCAATGATGTTCCCAGAGTAATTGCTACAGTAATACACACAGTTTTTATTCTCATTGTACTTGATTCAGCACAATGAACACCCAGCTGCTGCTCTGAAGGCAATGACTCTGGGAACATCCGTGGAATTAGCAAGAAAACTGGTAGATTTTGTTCCCTTGCTCTGTTTTATCAAAGTCTACATTGAGTCTCTAATTCAAACTGTAGAGAAGATAATAGATGTAAGCAGTTGATTCAGTTGGTTATGCTGAACCCTGGGAAGACAGAATATTTTTAAGGTCTTTTCTGAAAACAAAGAATTTATCTGGAACCATGTATTCTTAAAAATAAAAAACAAACAAAACAACAAGAAGCCATCTGTGATGGGTTTGTATGGAGATGCTTGTGCTTGGTAATAGAAGGAGGGGGTTGCAATGCTGGTCCTGTAAACAGTTTCCGAAACTTCCCCCAGCTCTCAGTTTGGACCCACTTCTGGCCTGGCTGGGCCCACCTGGCACCTCTGCCATCACTATTTAAGAATAGAAATTTGTAGTGTGTTGAAGGAGGTGGAAAGCTAGGGCAAGGTGGAGGTGACCACATGGATCCCACAGTCAGAGAAGGAAAGGAGGAGCAGCACCGGAGCAGAGAGTCCTCTGTGGCAAAAGTGCAGCTCTGCCCCTGTGACCCACGGATGACAATGGCAGGACTAACAACTGCCAGCAGCTCTGAGAGGACCCCATGCCAGAGAGGATGAGTTTTAGAGATCCCATGCCAGAGGGGACAAGTGCTTGGGACACCAACCCAGAGGAAGCGGAGAGGAGCTGCAGCCCTTGAGATGAATACATTTCAGAGCAGTCCCTGCAGGGCTGCCCAGTGTATAAAGGACCCTGCACTGGAGCAGAGAACCAGCAAGAAGTCCATCTGCCTTGAGGAGAGACAAGTGGCAAGAACCAGAGGGAAAGGACTTACTGAAATCCCCATTCCCTGCCCTGCTCGGGGAGGGAGGAGGTCAAACCACTGGGATTAGGTGCCTGATCCCAGGAAGTGGGAAGAGGTGGGGGGAAGGGAATCTTAAAGAGGCTGGTGGCACTTTCCATTATTCTCCCTACTCTGTATTGGTTTTGGTTGGATATTTGTGTTTGTTGTGTTTCTGTTGATGGCAAATTAAATTAAGTTTCCTTTTCTTCCCCAAGGTGAGTAGTGTCTTGTCTGCTCTGCCTGGGACCATAAGTGGCAATTGAGCCCTTTCTGTCCTTGGGAGTTTCAAAAGGACCTTGGTACTTATAACAGTACTTGTGGTCCTTTGTTCTCAGATGCACCTAAACCACAACACCATTTCAAAATGATTTATGAAATTTCTTTTCCATCTTGTCTTTCTCATCTTTTCATGGGTATTTGTATATGGTTCTACACAGCTCTTTTGCTTGAGCCATATCAACTTGATTAACCTACATCCATACTGAATTGAAGAGAGAGATTGGAGAGAAAGCATCATTGGTTTGTCACTTGATTGATTCTCTTTTCACTGATATGTTGACAAAACTTTTCAACTAGAAAAAAAAAAAAAAGTTGTGAAATCTTCCTTTCTGCAGCTTTTCTTTTTTATGTCACTTTTTAATACTTCTCCATAGAATTCCCCTTACATCACATTGTTTATTTCATCTAGCTTTTTCTTTTACTATTTTCTCAGTTGTCTCACTTCTTTCCTGTTTTAACCAGTTCCTTTCCATTTGTATTTCTGGACTTTGGATATTTTTGGATGGAAATATGAAGTAATGAAATTCATTACAGGTCTTTCATTATAGGTGCATCTACACAAATGTTCAGCATCTGACTGTGGCGTTCAACTCAAACTTTCTTTAATGATCACGACTGGTTCAAAATATCTGAAAACAGGAAGAAGCTCAACCCTTGAGTAGAGAACATCCCAAATCAAAACTACATATCTACTTTCAAGGAGGGTAGTCCATTAACCTAGGTAATGGGAGGACGGAAATCTTGATCTTACAATACACCAAACGGTTTAGCCATTAAAAGAAAACCAAAAAAAAAAAAAAAGGAAATCAACAAAACTATAAAACCACCTAACTACTCAAAAACCTTGTGCAGATTTTGTCAAATGCAGCCAGATGGAAAAAAATATCCAAAAAGAACTATAGTGGTAAAACCACTTCACCTCTCTAAATGAACAACGCACCTTCAATTCCCTCCTCAGCCCATGGAGATTTGAATCAAAGTTTATTATTATTAGGATACTATGGGATCGGGTATTGTAGACTCTTGTTAACCTTATATTCTCACACATATAGGTTTTCACTGCAGTCAGACATAGGTGGATGCACTGTAATGACTGAATTCTGTCTGGCTTGTTCACATTTTGGTAAAATGCACAAAAGAATACTTGCAAATAGGATAATTGTTGGCAGAGATACTGATAGAATAAAAGAGCATTCCTGAAGCCTTACTGCCACCTGAACAAGACATTCAGGCCCAAAGTGGTAAGAAAAATTCAAAGAAAAAAGAAAAAAGTGATTCATTGTCTTCCATTCTTCCATCCTGAAAACTCCAGTATGTCTGTTTCAGGAGGCTGACAGATACCTTGGTTGAGTACCTGACTTTATTTTAAGAGAGTTTAGTTTTTTGGTTGCTAGGGTATTGCATGGATTTGAACCATTCACCCAAAAATGAGCATTATTGATTCTCCTTTTCCACAGGCTTAGAAACTATGTCTTAATTTTCAAATTTATTTTTATATGTCCTCAAGTTATATATTTAACTAGGTATACATTTGTTTGACAAAACAATTTCACTTGACTGTGTGGCTACCCTTTCAATCTAACTCCATCTCACAGGAACTCTCAGTCCTAGAATCTGTCATCATAGTGACTTTCCCTTCTCTTTATCTATTTCTTGTAAAATCCTCCGATCTTGTTGATGCTGGAACAAGTTTTTAAACTGAGCATAAGGTACAGGGTTCCATATAATAACCTTCGTAAAATTCAGGTACAAAACAGATGAAATCAATAACCATTAATTGTACAGTGGCCTCCAGTATGAATGTAGAGCCAAAATAAGTTTTGTCTAAACCTGGTCACCATGTCAGATATAACATGTTCTGCCTTCCTGTGGGAAATTCAGACCTGAAACTGAATTTGTGACTTATTGCTGAGTGAATTTCAAAAACTCTTGAATAATCCATTATAAAATATCCATTATAAGATTTTCAAATTTCCAGACCTGACGGAGACTGGAAAGCAAAGGAAATCAAGCAAGTGTTCTTCCTATTTTTATCTTGGCTTCTCAGACTTACGTAGTCATGTTTTCCATTCCCTACATCCAAGGCTTTTGACCCAAGTGAATGAGGTTTTCAAAACTCGTCAGGATAAAAGAGGTCACAGAGAAGCAAGGTCATACATTTATGGGGTCACTTTCTTCTCATCTGTCTAGGTCTAGGTGTTGACAACAGTAGGAAAATGCAGAAGCAGCGTATACATTACTTGGCACAGTAGGTCTATGTGGAAGAAGGGGAAAAAGACAAAGAGAAATACCTTCAAAACAAGAAGTTTAAAATCTATTTTGCCTCATTTTAAACTCCAAAGTCAGTCATCAATGAAACATAAATCTGATAAACTAGTATATTTGCAGAAACACTTGTTTAAATGATTATGTTCCAATAACAAAACCAATGTCCACAGGGAGAAAAAAAATCAAAAAACCAAAATGAGGTTACCCCAAACTGCAGATATCTCTTATCTCAAAACAATTCTAAGTTATGTAACAAAAATCCATAAAAGCATTCCTTGGAGAGTTATAATTGCACAAAATGTAGAATATTCTGAAAGTACTATAACTTTGTGCCAAAATATTTTGTACATTCATGACATATACAATGCCCATTTCCTTTCTATCAAACTGACAGCTCTTTTAACAGGAATACTCCATTCCCCTCCCTCAAGAAATGCAATGTGGTGGCAAGTGTTCCAAAGGGTATCCTTAAAGGCTTCCAAGTATTAAAGATTTGAAAATCTGTGATAGAGTGGCAAAATGATCTGTTTACTTTTTATCATCAGTAGCTATCTTCATGTTGTCATTCTCTTTTCAACCAGACGTCTCAAGGGACAGAGTTAAAGGGATAATGTTAAAAATAGACTGACACCATCTACTGCAAGAAGAGTGGAAAAAGGGAGACAGAGCTTGAATAAGTTTCTTTTTAATGAAAAAAAAAAAAGAGTATGACAACTTTGAAGAGTGATCTCTAACCCCAGTTGTCTGAAGTGTAATATAGACAATGCAAGCATAAGCATCTATACTGCCCTGCTGGGGACTGGAAGGTGATTTGTCAAACTTCTTGTCAGTCAGTCCTGCAATCCTCTCATTCATGGACCAAAAGTTGAAAAAAATCTGCATCTTGTTATTTGTTTAGTGTAAGTTTTAGTTTTATGATGTTTGTTTAAGAAATAATATTATGGCTATTTAAGATAATGTCTCAATTTCTAAGCAGCTTGCTTTAGTATGAGTCTTGAAGTTTGCGCACCTAATAATAAATTTAGGCAATGTCTACATTAGCAAGTATTACCCACAGGAGAAGATCAACAGTGTGAAACAGTTGGTGCTGAGAGTGTTCAATATATGCTTATAGGAGAGTTTAACTTTGGAGTTGTCCTAGTCTGCTCCCAGGGATTCAATGCTTAGTTGAAGTTGAAGCAAAACATGTGTGCTTCTGACATGTACTTGCCTTTTCAGTTTCATTAATAAAGTGTTCTCTAAGATCCTTCCAGAATGGGGCCAGCCATAGTCAACTGGAATGATCGGTAGGCATCACTAGGGGTCACAAAGGTAAATCAAAATATTTTTACTTCCTTTCTATTGTTCCTGAGAAATATGCACAAAAACAAGAAAGCTTTTAAAACAACTTCACAGATGTTAACCCCCAGTTTTCAGCAGGAAAAAACAACTACAAACATACAGAAAAGTACATTTCCCTTAAATCTTGGAATGACCAGCCAGCAAGTCACCTATGCAATGCGTCTTTGTTTCCCTCCTTTTTGAAAAAGCCTCTTTTCTTGATTAAAAAACACCTGATGTCCCAGAATAAGTCTTGGAGTACCACAATAACCATCTCCAACTTTTCCCTCAACCAGAGAAGAAAAAATAAGCACTGCAAGTTATCTGAACAACTCAAAAGGTTGACCTGGTTACCTCCAAATCTCTCCTCTGTTTCAGAAAGATGTTTATTCTATAAAACTGGACATATCCAACCCACAATGACTTTCTGTGAGCTAGAATGTTCAGTTAAACTCTGCATCTGTCTTCTGTATTGAAAGCATCAATGCATTTTTGGCACATACACAGATTTCAGAAGAGCATTAGTAAAATTACTGAACTCTTTTGATTTTATTTATGAGCAATATGATTTCTTTCCATGTGAAGACAGTGCTGGTGGGTTGCATTCCTCTTGCTCTTCTCATATTCCTGTATTGAAAAGTATAATGCTATTTATTTTCTGAACATAAAAAATACTACACTTCTTTCTGTATCTACCTAATGTGGCAGCCATTTGTTGTTAGTCTTGATTCCAGTCTTTCCAAATGAAATATACTCAATCCCAAACAGCAAACAAATGTGAAAAGTGTAATCTAAAATGGTTCATCATTACTGATATGCATAACTTTCTTTTTATCATGAATCAGTTCAGATTTTCACCGAGAAGAAGTATATTGATATGACTGTACCTGAAAAGCTAAAGCAAGTGATAATCTGACAACATCACAATTTGTAGTGAGTCAGAGCATATGCAGATATGCCATCATGCTGGAGAAACCTCAAAATGCAGGGCGTTTTCTTCAGACTATTCATAATATGATCAAACTTAGCATTAAGAAGGAAGACTTTCAGAGAACATCATAAAACTTTCAGAGGGAAAAAAGTGCAACAGTGGTCACTGAAGATATTTAGCTCCACACTTGGACGAACACTGCCCTGAGTATGATCCTGTAGAGAGGCATTCTCAGTACAGTAGTGGCTGGAAAATATTTATGTAGATCTCAGTTCTCTAGGTAGAACAGAATTTGCATGGATTTAAATTATATTTGTAATCAATGATATTTCATAAGGCAGTATCTTTTTATCATATTGTTACAATTTTTTATTTGGAATAACCAGAGCTTACAAGACATTAGCTTTAGCTGATGGTCTGAGAAAGAGAGTTATTCATATCTTTCACCTGGTCTAGTGAAAGATGTCCCCGTCCACAGAAGGGAAGTTGGACTAGATCTTTGAAGGTTGTTTCCAATGCAAACCACTGTATGATTCCATGAATCATATGAAGCAACACACAGTCCTCTTGCAGCTCTTATTTAGTTCCACATGAACATCTTGCAGGCAGTCTTACTGGAGAAAGATTAAGTTCTAGAAGACAACACTTCAGTTTGTAAGATACTCAATCTACCTAAAAATCGGATCTGCAAAGGACCTTTATTCATCATTGCTGCTAGGCAGAAAAGTTATAAATATTGAAAGAAATATGACTTTTAATTTCTCAGTCCTATTCTGTGCAGATAGAGCACCATCAAAATCTGTTTTTGAAACTACAGGTCATAGAAGGCCAGCAAGCTCTACCTACAATGTGTGAAATTTGTTTGGAGGTGTCGGTTCAGTTGTCAGACATGTAGAAGTAAGTGAGACAAGTCAGAGTTTATGACAAGTGGGCAAAAAAATGAATGCTGAAAGGGAAGACAATGGGCAAACCTAAACCTGCAAAGATTTTTAAAACGGTACAGGTACGCTCAAACCAGAAAGCCCTTCTAGGCTCTTTCAAGAGAACTCTTAGCTATGTAAAACTTAGACATGCAGTTTGAAATTCTACTCTACCTTCTTTAAAAAATTAAGGTAGATATAGATCCTTAGAAATGCCAGGTCAGTAGTCTTAGATTAAAACACGAAGAGCAGTTAGCTGGAATTTCTGGCTATTTAAAATATCCACAATAGCAAACCTGAGCCTGCCTGTATATGGCATATAGAATAGATGAATCTCTTGATGAATAGATGAGCTCAGTAGCTGTCTCTACCTGACAGAACCATTTATTTTTTTATTGAAACTTGACATCTGTCATACTGTTTGGACAGATCTGATGACAATTTTGAAAGACATTTGCTGATCTTTCTGTCAGTATTTCATGTTAGCACAGCAGACTTCATTAATACAGAATCAGAAAAAAAAAATCCATTGAATGTGAAAGAGAGAAAAATTAAGTTCTTAGTAATTAACTCTGTCAATTTTTCAAAATGTTTCCAAGTCGATCCACGGGACATGAAAATCTAAAGTAATGGTTTATATGTTGTTTACCAATGCTGACTTTCAGAGAAATGTGAATAAGCTAGCTCATTTTATACAACAGCAGTTACAAGCCACTGCATACACTACAGCAAAAACATATTTTCAAAAACTTTGAACTATTAATAGTTTCTTTGATTTTCAACTTTTCAACAATTTCAGTAACAGGAAAAAACCATAAGTGAATCACAGTTAACACAGGGACATAAAGCCGAAAGCCTAAGAAAAGCCAGTGAAAGTACTGAAATTATAAGAAAGAACAGAGTTAGATATGTCTAAAAAAAAATGTTTGGGGTTTTCTTCCAAAGCCAAAGCATTTTCGATGAAAAGATTGTGTTTATCTGACTTTATATAATCCCTGAATATGACTCATATCATCTAGAAAATGTTCCAGTATACTGTATAACAGAATTCAGTATCTTGAATAATTTGTTGCAAAGGTAATGCTTGCCTGACTTCATGTCACAGCTATTTAAGTTCTGGCTAGCAAGAAAGTGACAATATTCAGAGAAAACTCTACATACTTAGTGGGCTCAACCAGAGATGCCGAGAAGGTATGAAATATCTCATGCTTTATGAAATTTTAGAGAGTAACTATTTTAAGATAATAAAGTTATTTTTGGGAATGGTAACTTTCATCATTGAGGGAAAGTTTTTCTGTGATAGCGTGAATGTCTTGCAGATGATTGAAGGAGAGATCTTTCTACTTAGAAACGAGTCAGAAGTATTACATTAAATCTTTCAGCATTGCAATACTCTTGGTTTCCTATTTAGAAATATGTGAATATGACTAATATTATTTATGCAAATAAATCTCCTTTAGTTTAGTGAATATGCATTCACATGAATGGTTACATATTTAGGTGTCACATTTTTGTAGAACATCGGACACTGTACTGGTACAATCAAGATATATGAATTTACTAATAATTTTTGCCTAATTGCACTTTATCAGAACACACAACATATGATTTACCTTTTTAAAAAAGATTTAGCATCTTTTGAAGGATAGGTATCACAATACTTGTTCACATCAATGGATTTTAATAGAACTTCTGGTATAGGTGAAGGCTGCAGCACTAAATACTGATGGTATAGATTCCCTAAAGTTGTAAGTCCTTCACAAGTGTAGGGAAAAGAAGTTCTCTGATTTACTCAGAAAGTGTATATCCCATGTTGCATACTGACTGTATGTTCTACATACAATGTTCCTAACTTTACCTTTTTACTATTTGTTTAGAAAAAAACCCCTACCTTTTGGTACTTTAAAAAAAAAATCTACTTTAATGATATGTTTAAGTTACATAGATCCTAAGGATATCATCAGATTAATCTTTGGTTTTATTCTCTGTTAATTCCCAGAGAAATGCTGTAGCAGCATCTCTTTAGCTTTACACAGGCCTTTGGATCTGTCTTTCCACCAAGAAAGTGACCTAAAACGTATTCAACAATGAAAAAGCAAACCAGCACTTACTGTTTCATAGGTCTGCAAAAGTCTACAGGTCTCTGAAATGGGATCTTGGCTGTAATTCTTCATTTTCTTCAAGTGCTCCACGGCTTTGAAATTTACTGTTTTCCAAAATACTTCACTGTTCTATTTCCTTACACCTTCTGATGGCTTTACTACAATTCATTTGTTGTTAACAGAAGCACTGTCCCTGACAGTAAAATTTACCTGTTCTGTTCATTTATCACCAGACTGCTCATCATTGATTCATCATCAATAAACTTGTCAGTTTGTTGCCAGTATTTTCTTAAACAAATGAGTTCAAATTAAGAGATAATTATTAATAACAGAAAAATGGATTGCAATTGTACTGAAAATTTGGCTTCAGATCTCAACTGTATTTAAACAGTCTGAGTTTGTCTGTTACTGTTGGAGATCAGATAATAAAAACTCATGCACTTTTATGATAAATTAAATATGATGGTCAAGTCATATAATAGAATAGAATCATAGAATTATTTGAGATGGAAGACACCTTTAAGATCATTAAGTCCAGCCTTTGTCCCAGCCCTATCTACCACTAGACTATTTCCCTAAGTGCAATATCCACCCATCTCTTAAAGACCTCCAGGGATGGTGACTCCACCACCTCCCTGGGCAGCTCGTTCCAATGTCTGACAAACCTTTCAGTAAAGAAATTCCTCCTCATATCCAGCCTGAATCTCCCCTGGTGCAACTTCAAGTAATTTCCTCTTGTTCTGTTGCTTGTTACTAGGGAGAACAGACTAACCCCCTCCTCGCTACAACTTCCTTTCAGGTCGTTGTAGAGTGGTAAGGTCTCCTCTGAGCCTTCTTTTCTTCAAGCTAAACATCCCCAAATCCCTCAGCTGTTCTTCATATGACACATGCTCCAAATCCTTTACTAGCTTGGTAGCCTGCCTCTAGATCATCTCCAGCACCTCAACGTCCTTCTTGTAGAGAAGGGCCCGAAACTGGACACAGTATTCGAAGTGTAGCCTTACCAAAGCTGAGTATAGCCCTCTGTAAAAGTTGCAGTACAGGGTGCTGTCTACATTTATATAAGAAGATTGTCAGGTCACATGAACTGCAGTTTCTGACGTTAATCTTAAGGTTTTTGTTTGGCAAATATTTACTACTCTCTGCTGGGTTTGTGACATAAACGGATACTGAAAGGGCATCGTCTTTCACCTCTGCAATTCTTGTAAGAAGTAAGCTTATTATTTGAAGAACTAAAGCTGCACTAACCACCTGCTGTGAATCACCCCTTGAAACACTATGAATCACTCATATCTTGCAACTGACTTAAGATAATGGGAACACTCCATAAATTCCATTTGTTCAATGGTCTGAGCTAGAAACTCTAATCTCAGATGAAAAGTGGATGTACTAACACATTGTGTCACTATATACTATTAGAAATTTATTTGCTACAAGGTAAGGAGTTGTTATTACTTTCACCTAGAAAAATGCCTTCAGTCTAGTTTGCTAAACATGTTTCACTGGGAAAGACTGTATGAACTGTAGAGCGGAAAGCATAAATTTTGCAACTGGGATGCTAATAAAACATTGTGAAATATCTAAATGAATTTCCTGTATATAACTAGTCATTTGCATACTTCAAGGAAACTCAAGCATCTCAATAGACTATAAGATCTGAGGACTCTTCTACTGAACTGCAAGTATACAGGCTGATCAGAAGAGAAAGCTTCTCCACTGATGGGAAGCGTTGCCCCTACACCTCAAAGACAAGATTCAAGTGAGTGAGCTATATGTGTGTGTTTGAGGGGCGGGGGGAGCGTCGGGGAGAAGGATTTCTTGCTTACAAAGAAAAAGAGAAATTAATGCATGCAGTGAGCAGAGATGCAGCAGTGAGACAAATATGTCAGGATGTCTCTGCAATGGTACTGTGAGTGGGGGCAGGGGAGGAAAAAAAACTCAAAAAGGCAAAACGGTATACAAGAGTTGAGAAACTGCACCTATTACTGGTTTTATATTTTGCCATTCTGGTTGTTTTCATACACTAATAATGTATGAGCATGTGTCGTGGTTTTGTCCAGCTGGAAACAAAGAGCCACAAAGTAAATCACTTGCTTTTCCACTTCCCAGTGCGACAGGGAGGGAAATCGGAAAAAATGGGGAAAAAACAATGTGGGTTGAAATAAATGATAGAGCAACACAACTTAAGAAGCAGCAGTTCCAACAACAAATGAAGGGATACACAGAGAGCAGTGTGTGACATCATTGCTCACCACCTGGAACTTGACATAGTCACTCCGGACTGACTACCTAACCTGTGATTCTGCAGGGCCCCTCCCGACAGCTTCCCCTCTGTGCACTGGGCATGGGACAGTATGGTATGCAATACCCAATGACCAACTGCCCTGGCTGTGCCCCTTCTCACCTTCTTAGAAAAGTTAACCCTATCCCAGCAAAACCCAGGACATTCTCTACCCCATATTCTATACTATCTATGTCATTCCTGTATCTATACAATTAAGTAACACCACTCTTGCTCTCTCTGAAAGTACATAAGACACATACATAAGTATATAATTCCCTCAGTCTATGGGCTACGCCTCTAATGAATCCTTTCAGTTCATTTAGTTCATAACTTCAGGTCTTCATCTGTCATAAATCTTTCACAGCAGGAGAGATGGCGGGGTGTGTGGTGTCAGGTTGTCACGTGCTGTATAAAGAATTTATGGTTGATGTATTTGGTGTGTTTTATACTCACAATCTGCAGGTTGAAGGTTTTGATCTTGAGGAAGTCACTGGATGCCAGTTCATATTCCATCATTCTGCATCTTGCTCATCCAAGTCCATCCTCCAGTGATCTGAGTGCTTCTTATTGCAATACCACTGACATAGCATAGAACAACTCCCCCTTGTGTTGCCAGTTCAAGTCCATCTGAGACACTTCAATCTTGGCAGTCTTATCCGCTTGCTGGTTATGCTGATTTTCTTCCTTGGCCTCTTTTTTGAGTATGTGAACATCTACATGGCACATTTTCACAAGCAGCTTCTCCAGCTGGGTAGTGATGTCTTGACATACTGGGGCAGCCTAGATGAGTTTGCCCTGGCATTGCCACTTTTCCCACAATACAACAGGATCCATCAGTGAACAAAGCATATCACTTCTCATTTTCTGGCAGCATTTACCATATGGTGGGGCATCTCCAGCACATCATCTCCTTTTCTGATGATATCTCCGAACCTTTGTGCTCTAGCCAGTTGTTGATCACTTCCAGGACACCAGGGTGGCTAGAATTTCCTATGCAAGCTCATTGTGTGATCAACACAACCCACTTATGCCATGTAGCACCAGTTGCATGATGTGTAGAGGAGATCCTCCCCTTGAACATCCAGCCCAGCACTGGCAGTTGAGGTGCTAAGAGGAGTTGTGCTTCCATGCCAATCACTTCTGAGGCAGCTTGAATTCTTTCACACAGTACTATCTCCTTCTCAGTTGGAGTGTATTTGGTGTCAGATCCTTTGTATCCCTGACTCCAAAATCCAAGGGGTTGGCCTTGTGTCTCTCTGGGTGCTTTTTACCAGACACTCCAAGTAGAGCCACTCTCCTTGGCTGTGGTGTAAAGCACATTTTTAACATTTGGTTCTGTCTGGACTGGCCCAAGTGCCATTGCATGAGTAGTGTCCTATTTAATTTGTTCAAAAGCTTGTCGCTGTTCATCTTTGACATCATTTTTCTTCTGTGTCATGTGTTAGAGAGGGCTCATGATCATACCATAATTTGGAATATGCGTTCTCCAAAAACCCACAACACTTAGGACAGCTTGTGTTTTGTTTTTGCTACTTGGTGGAGGCATGGCTGTGATTTTTTTGATCACATCCATTGGAATGTGATCACATCTGTTCTGCTATTCTACTCCTAAAAACTGGATCTCCTGTGCAGGCCCTCTGACCTTACTTTGTTTCATGGCAAAGCCAGCCTTCAGAAGGATTTGCATTATTTTCTTCCCTTTCTCAAGAACTTACTCTGCTGAGTTGCCCCACACAATGATGTCATCAATGTATTGCAGGTGTTCTGGGGCCTTGCCCTTTTCCAGTGCAGCCTGGATCAGTCCATGGCAGATGGTGGGGCTGTGTTTCCACCCCTGCGGTAGTTGATTCCCGGTGTTCTGAACCTCTCTCCAAGTGAAAGTAAACTGGGGCCTGCACTCTGTTGCCAAAGGATCTGAGAAGAATCTCTAGGCAACATCAATGGTGGCATACCATTTGGCTGCCTTGGACTCCAGTTCATATTGGAGTTCCAGCATGTCTGGCACAGCAGCATTCAGATGTCGTGTGACTTCATTCAGGCCACAATAAGACTATTGTGACCTGTCAGTCTCCACTCTCCAGTAGACTTTTGCACTGGCCATATGGGACTGTTAAAGGGTGAGTAAGTTTTGCTGATCACCCCTTGGCTCTCCAATTGGCAAATCAGCTTATGAATGAGAATCACCTAGTCTCAGTTGGTGTAAGTTGCTACGAGTGTACTGTTGTGGTTGTGATTGGCACTCCACAGCAGAAGGGTCCCCTGAGAGGCCAGGCAGGCTGGAAAGTTGTTCAGTTTCTTCTGTCTTCAATGCGGCCACACCAAAAGCTCACTGGGTATCCTTTTGTGTCCTTGAAATACCCTCTCTTGAGGTAGTCTACGCCCATGATGCATGGAGGTTCTGGGGCTGTCACAATGGGGTGTCTGTGCCACTCATTCCCAGTTAGGCTTCCTTCACCTTCCACAGCACCCTCTCCTGTCACTTCAGAAATACAATTGAGTTCTGCCTCTTTATAGCTTGATGTTATCAGATGATGCTCTGGAGTGGCATTTTTCCAAAGGGAATTCCCCTTTGTGGTTGGTTTTCCTTATAACTCACGTGCCTCTACGACTGGCAACCTCTGAGGTAGGTTGCCCATCCAACTTCCTCATGTTCGCTCCACATCCATGCAGGTAAAAACACAAGGTGCCCCGTGGTGTCTACCCTCTCTCCTGACCAAAAATGATGCCTACTCCTAAAACCTAAGATAGAAACCTATACAGGTGGGGAATGGGACATATCCTCTTTGAATTGTTGGAACTCGTGGGAAAGTTTCCCCACAGCTGAGATACATAGAGAGGAAGAGAGACTTCCTTGACATTGCTGGAGTTGGCCAGCCCCTTCATCCACTGTTTGTCCCTTGCTTTCTTTCCAAGAGATGAGGTCCCTTCCAGCCCAAGATTCTGTAATTCTGTGACTGCCAATGAGTTGGCATGCAATGGTGGTGCACTTTGTAGGAATTTTCGTCACATGGATGGTGTGCATTAAACTTCATCTGGGTCTCTGGGTAACTGCTCATTATCTGGATCACTATAAATCACCTCCAACACAGCCAGTTTTCTCAGGTACTGGATGCATCTCTCCATGATGATCCATTTGATTGGGTAAAATGTAATACCTTCTCTGAAGGGGTACTTTTCCCTCATATCTGACAGAAGTCCTCTTCAAGAGGCTGACAACTTGTGTCCTTTTCTCAATTGCCTTGTCAATGCTTCCTTCCCTAGACAAGGATTCCAGCATACTCACTTCCCTTCTTCTAATTCCAAGGTCTGGCCCTACCATTCCAGCATCGGAGCAGCCGGGTAATAATGTGCTCACCAGGCTGCTGACTAAAATCTTTTCCTGTATCTCACAGCTCATTGAGGGACAGGGATCAAGTGATTATTTCTGGTTCTGCCTCTTCCTCTCATGACGGCCCTGACTCACCATCATCTCTTATAAAGGAAGCTGATTTCTTCATGTCAGGCAACTGACACTGGCACAGGTGTATCCTGTGATTCAGCTGCAATGCCTGTTGCTGGGGATGGGTTAGCAACAGTGTCGATTGCCTGGGTTTCAGTAGCCACAGTTCATGTTGCTAAGGTTTGAGTGGCAATGATATCTGTAGTTTGAGTGGCCACAGTGCCCGTTGTCGGGGTGAAGTTCCTAATCATTACAGGTGAAAAGTTCTTCAAATACCTGCCCACATTCTTCCATACACCATTCTCTCTGTAGCTACCCAACTTTAAGGCGGATCTCTGCGTGACACTTAAAAACAAATTTTGAAAACTTAAAGAAGACATGAACCATGTTCAGGAGATTAATCCATAAGATGATGATGGCTGTAACATCCCAAGCATATTCAGATTTGTCAGAAGCTGTTGTAATTAACTTGAAGGAGAAAGATGGAGGAGAAGATGGAGGAGCAGGAGAAAGTATGCTTCTCTGTCTTCCTCATGAATTGGGTGTCATTATTACAGAGTTCTGAGAGGAAGTAAATGCCAATGATGCCACACACAAGTACCAGCCTAATGTCATGACCAGCAATACAATCATATCATAAGTCAACATCACCTAGTATAGCAGAATGATGATCCTCATCCCTCTCCCATAGACAACAAACAATACCACAGGAAACACACAGTTCATATGATAATTTATGTAACACCATCGTATGAGCACGTAAACCACCATTGCAACCAGCAACTCTTTAACTAATATAAGAAATCTACACAACAAGGTTGTCTTGGGACACTCTGTCCTTATTTCAATCCTTTGAGCCCCACATTGGGCACTAAAATACTGTTGTGGTTTTGCTCAGTCAGAAAAAAAGAGCCATGAGGTCACTCACTCACTCTTCTGCCTCCCAGTGGGATGGGGAGGGGAGTCAAACAAAATGGGAGAAAAAACAATGTGGGTTGAAATAAGAGCAGCTTGATAGAGCAACACAAGTTAAGAAGAAACAATTACAACAACAAATGAAAGGATACACACAGAGAGCGGTGTGTGACATTTGCTCAGCACCTGGAACCCGACATGGTCACTCCAGACCAACCACTGAACCCGCGGTTCCGCAGGGCTGCTCCCAGCGGCTCTCCAGCTGTGCACTGCACATGGGGCAGTATGATATGCAATACCCAATGGCCAGCCTGGGGCAGCTGCCCTAGCTGTGCCCCTATTCCAGCTTAACCCAAAACAGTAAGCTAAAGTCTTCTGAAGTTAGAGAAAGACCAAAGTTTAAAACCTGAAAACACAAAGTTAGTTTTTTAAATATATTTTAATTTCAAAGGGTCAATCAGTAGGTGTTGCAGATACATATTGTGCCAGGAAATGAAAGCTTTTTTTTTACCATACATCTGACATAACTTAGCATTACCAGAAGAGGATGTAACATCCTAGGCATATGCTCAGTTTCCCAGCTCTATCTGATCTAACACAGATAGATTTTCTGTGCTGGTCCAACAGGACAGCCACATACCCACCTGTCCAGAGCACAAAATCCCCATTCACCAGCTACAGAGAATCTTCCCAGAGATGATTTGGCCTGACTGATCTTGTAAAGACTGCTGAGCTAGGCTTGATACTAGCTGTCAGATACAATGCTAAAAGCTTCAGCAGAGAGCAGGATAAAATTTTGTCAATTTTGGATAAAATGTATCAATTGGTCATCAGATGCACTTGAGCCACCTCAAATAATTCTTGCACCAGTAAGAGAGAAAAGGTAAAGTTTGCTGAAGTGCTTTGACAGTTTTTATACCTGAAGTTCCCTGAAAGCAATGTAAGCTCAGAGACCTTGGAGGTACTGACACTTAATTCCTGTTTTTCAAAGGTGAAGTAGAAATTGCTCAGTCTTTATACCAACTGAAACTGCATTGCTGTTCCATGAAAAGGGAGATTGTTTTCTAGGACTCAGAGTTCAAAAAATGTTAGGACTTTATACAGTTAAACTGTATCTTTACAGCATTTAGAAGCCAGTACAAAAACATAAGCATCATCATAGCACAGTGATCAGTCCCATGAACTGTAGCAGATACAGGTCTTGAATTTTGGATTCACACAGCAACAGAGTTCATATGAACTATGCTACAGCAGGTGATTCTTGAGAGGAAGAGCACAAAGAAACAAAGGAGTGTGGTGTGTTAAATAGGGAGAGATGTAAGAACAAGATCTCTTAAAAACCACTATAAAAATGTAAAACCATTATAAGGTAGACTTGAAATCAGAACGTTTAGCAAGTATCTATTGAAATAAAATTAACAGATAAATAACTGGGTTTAATGTTTACAAGAATTAAAATTGTTCTGGATTTTTGTAAAACATTATTTTCTATGTACAAATCTATGGTGATTATGCATAACAGGTGCTGCTTCCAAGGAATAGGACATATATATATATGATGTATATATCATATATACATTCCCTTTTGCTTTCCGTAAATCATCCTATTACTTAAAGAAAAGCATTCTCTAGAATTAGTTGTCAGACATTGTGGAGAGGACTCAAAATCTCCTGATAATTAGTCCTACTGAGAGAGGCCACAGTATAATTTGCCACTGTTGACTGTAGCAGGTTGTAAAGTTAACAATCCCTCTCTGAGAAAAGCCTGGGTCATGATACAGAGAAGTTTACAGATTTGACAAACATTCTTCAGTTTCTCCTGACAACGATGAGCAACAAAATTTTGAAGGTTTACCTAAAATCAGGGATAATGCCTTACAATGTTAAAACCTGTCTTTGTCCCTGCTAAAATGGATTCAAGCAGATGTAACCACACATTTTATATATTTGCTACCTGTAAGTCACAAATATACAAATGTAAACAAATGTTACGAAAATAAAACATTATTTATATATTTGAGAAAATGTATTCGAGAACTTTCCTAGTTGCAAATAAATCTGCAGTATCTACAGCTGAAAAGTTGGTTGCGCATTTACAGCAAGCATTTGACATGCTGTAGGTGTTATTATCAAACACCTAGAACTGCAAAGTTATTTAAGGAAGACTGGGAATCTCAGCAGAGAAACCTACGTAACATTCATATTGCTGCTTCTTTCATTAACAAGTTGCATACTAACTTTCTGGGACTGCTCCTTCCTTTTTGTCATCTTCTGTCTGTTCATAAGCCAAATATTTCAATGCAAAATATTGCTGATATTAAAAAAAAGGGAACATTCTAATTTGAATATTTTTTTAGTTTTTTTTAATATCAAAACATTCATGTGTCAGATTGAATAGCAGGTGCAAAGTGTCAGTTGTTGGCTACTGTGGCATTTGTTGTAACAGTAATTCATGGAACAGAACTGACAGCTAAGACAGCCAAAGGAAATAAATCATCGAGGATTAGTCTACTGAAACAAACATCTCACACATAATCATATCTGAATATACTTCTGAAACATTATTAATTGGTACCTTCAGCCTCTCTGACATAATGCCTACTGAATAAGATCCTGCCCCAGCAGTCAGCAAAGTTTTAATAAGAGAAGGTTGCAAAATCATGTCTGAAAATTATGTGAAAAAGTCAGACTGGTGTGTTTGTGATCCATATCAAGGCAACTAGTTGAAATGACAATGATGACATACGGAAAGCAAAAGAATAAAGAAACAGCATTGGAGAGAAATCAATACAGTTTTATGGATAAAAATGCCTGAAAAATATGCTAGAGTTCTGCAACAGATTCAATGAGCAGGTGGGTGTCTAGGAAACAAAGCCATCATGTGATGCGAGCCTCCACAATCACCCCTGTTGAGGTATGAAGCAGATATCACAACATGGGAAAGGTTAAAGGCACTGTAAACAGTTTAGCATAATGAAAATGACCTGAAAAGGGGATGCTATACAACACAGGATTATTCACAACACAAAATTCGTAAAGACAACTAGGAAATACAGTCTTCCTGTAACACTAAAGGAATTGGCAATAAAATACTACATGTAATAAAGAAAATATACAGCAACAGAAAGGTGAAAAGCACAAGTATGGCTTCTGACTCAGCTTTTTTTTCTGAAAAGGTCTTGAAATTGTCATGGATAATTCCTGGAAAACATCATTCCAGCACCAAGTGTTATCAGAAAGTCAAACAGAACCTTAAAAATTATTGGGAAAGTAATTGAGAACAAACAGTAAAAATTTACATAGATCTAGTTAGCTGATTTTAAGAAAGATACAGGAATATTACTAAAAAAAAAAAAAGACAGTCATAATAAAGATTGAACAGAGATATTGGTAGGAGGTAGCTGAGCCCAAGAAAGGGAGGAAGGAAGTCTTAAAGGACTGGCTGTTTTTTCTCATCATCCTGCTCTGCTTTTGCTTTTTGGTATTTTCTAGTAAAACTGATCTTGTTTTCTCTCCTGTCAAGTAGTCGAGCCTGGTTTGCTCACAACGGTGAGCAAGGCCTCCCTGCCCTAGTCTTGATCCACAAGGTTCTTGGTTATCTTTTTTCCTTCCATCTCATCAGCACCTCTGCCATCCCACCATTAGGACTGGGAGCATCTGGCAAGTGGCTGTGTGGTGCTTTGTTGTCTGCTAGGCTTCAACCTTGACATACAGTTATGAAATAATTTTACAGTACTACATAGTGTAAGAGACAAGGCATTTCCATCTGAGACAAATTAAGGGAGGAAAGGGAGGGAAAATAAGAGAAAATCTTAAAGTCTTAAGAATACTGTTGAAAGGTACTAGACAATGATATTTTTCTATTTTTAAAATTCATTGGTACATAGTGTTAAAGGAATTAATTAAAGACGTATGACCTAAGTGATTAATGAAATGGTAATTAAATGCAAAAGTCCATCAGTGTCTCTAGCAAGGTATCTAAAATACACTGTTCTGGAAAATGCTCCCGACTGACCTTTTAAACTGCTGTCTGCCATAAGCTTGAGAGGTACGAAAGGAAAATAAGTTTATAGTCGTCCTACGTTTAATATATTTTCCTTCTGCATCCACTGCTGCTTATCATTCTTACACAGAACACCTTTCTTGCAGACATTCAAAGGTTTTATAGCTTTGCCAATTACCACACTGAAGTAGAAATCAAGACATCTTGATGCCAGTTCTCTGCCCACAGGTTGTCTGCGCAGAGGTCTAATTTTCTTATTCAACTCATTGAGATTCAGAAACTGTGATGTGCAAACAGATTTTTTTTTAGCTCTAACTCAGTTTTGCATATCTTATTACGTTGAGGTTTTTGGATTTTTTTTTTTTTTGCACTATTTCATTTGGAGAAGTTGCTTAAACTTAACCTACTCCTAAAAGCTCTTCCATGTGGTAATAATTATTTCTGAGGTCCCAAATAGCTAAGAATAAGCTAAGAATAGTGAGGGGTTTTTTTTGAAGGAGCGTCACTGCTTTCTAACATGCACTCTTGAATACAAAAGAAGAGTTTGGAAAACAGTAACAGGCAGATGATAAAACTCAAATCACAGAGGTGAGTGGGTGAGGTGGGTGAATGGCCTCATGTTCTCATTTTTATTTGCTTCTGCAAGTGCACCTTCCTGTCTTGCTTTGTACCTTTTCAAGAACACCTTCATTTGCCTTCAAGGCATGTGATATTAGGATGAAGTTATCTCAGACTGCACGACAAAAAGATTTACCAAAAATGATTAAGTTTCCTTCATATCTCATAAACTAATAAGAAGTGTAACACACAGATTTCTAAAGATCCGTCACACATGCACATTCAAAATGCTTGTATAATCCAGAAATACTCTGGGAAGAAAGGAAAGGAAAAAAAATCCCACACATAGAGAAGAAGATTCAGCAGAGATATCTCCAGTTGATTTCCACAGAGGCACTTTTTAATGATCACTGTAATGACAACACTTTTTCTCACTCCAGAGCAACAAGCCATTAATTTACATGCTCTAGACATTCCAGGTAACACATAAAATGTCATATAAAACCAAAGTATATCAATACTTTTCTAAATCAACTAACAAACTTTGTTCTTGGTTTAAAACTTTTCGGTTCAAAACTTCTCACTCACGTTATTCATCTCAACAGTGAGCTGGCTAAGGACAGTCATCACTCTTGAAAACACAAAATAAAAATCCATTGCTTCTGTGTGAAACAACTTAGGACCTTTTAGCAACATAAATGTGCACCAGAAATTCGTCTTTATCAGAGAGGTCTGATGCAGTAGGCAAACAAATCTACTCTAAGAATTAATACATAAAATAGTCTAAAAACTCTGACAAATAAAGTATTTCAAATTTGAGGAGAAACAGCTTCAACAGTAACTGGTTACATCAAATTAGAAAGACTGGGACAAAAATCATGCACTATCTCTCATCACAAGGACTACAATGTTTGATTATGCCTTTTCTCCACCTTGATTGTTAATCTGTCTATATAAAATGTCAAGAATAAAAGGTTTCTTGTGGCTAACATTTGTGTATTTGAGAGACAAGGTAATTAGGAGGTCTAAAAACCATAAGTCCAATTTTCAGAAAGCTAGTATTAACCCTTGTTAGCTATTAAAGAATGGAACTATCTTTTTGTTTATTTAACAACTAATTAAACCCTTAATGTTTGATTCTCCTTTACCTGTATGGAGGAAATAATTCGCAAATGCAGTGACTTGCTTTCTTTTCTCCTGTTATGTAACATAAATTTAGACTTTAAAAAATAACTTCTGATTTGGAGAAGAGCAGGCATCTTGATGCCTTCAGCAAGATTACACTTGGAATGTCTCCGGAAGAGGTGCACCGTGTTTCTTTTTTAATAGTGTGGTCTATTGACCTTGTACAGACATCAGATGCCCACCAACGCCAGTCTAGCACTACCCCTCCTCACATGCACAGAGGACAGAAAATGTAACAAAAGGGTCATGAATAGGGATAAGTACAGGGAGACCACTCATCAGTTATCGTCACAGCCAAAACACACTGGACTCAGGAAAATTAATTTATTGCCAATCAAATCAGAGTAGAGTACTGAAAAATAAAACCAGATCTTAAAACAACCTTTTAAAAACAGCTCAACTTTACTCCCTATTTCTCTGTGCAGGGAGATGGGGAATAGGGGTTACAGTCCAGCCAGTCATCCACCAAATTCTCCACTACAGGTCCTCCCCCTGGGCTATGCCTCTCAAAGAATTATTTCAGCATGGGTCCTTTCCATAGGGTGCAATCCTTTAGGAAGAGATACCACACCACCAACCCTGACAGTTTCTATCCATTACAAAGGAGGCAGCTAGTTGTACAATGTAAGCTGACCCATAACACAGAGTTATACCTTCCCCCTTCCTCCACCTTTGTATTAACTCATGACTTAACTGATCAGAGCCTAAATAATCAGTAACTCTGCATTAATGAGAGCAGTTCCTCCCACAAATGCAACCCAAACCACTTTTTATGCATATATAACTAAAAAAATGGAAGCAGCATGTCACAGCTCTGACTGTTAAGATGGTTTGGGAAGCAGAAGGGAGGCTAGAATTTCATTAGAGAAGTAATATTAACCGTAAAGTTGATCTTCACTAGAAATTTATTGGAGAAGACAGTCAAGCGGGGACTCCAGGCAGGCAAAGATGGAACTAGTGAGGGAGTGAGTAAGCTAATAGGGAGAGGAATGTTTTATCTTGTTGATGCTTAAGGAAGAAGGGTAGCATTGAACCTTAGGAACATTAGGACTTTCAGGAGCAGGAATGGAAACACTGCATGTACACACAGTTACATGTTGCCTGCTGTCACTGATTTTGCACATATCAAGTCAAGAGAGGAGTACCTTGAAATTTAAGCTTTTACTGGATTGCTGTTTGTGGCACTGAAAATGACAACAACCGAGGAGGTGAGTGCAATTACTTATTTGTGTTTTAGTTTGAATTTTTAAGCCTCTGTGATAGTAGTGAAAGAGAATGTCAGCTCTGGAAAAGAAGGCTTTGAATATATTCCAGTGATTTGCAATGCATGACATTCAGTCCGTGGAATACTGAGTTCACACTGTAAATAATTATTTGGTTTACTTTGATTAATTATAGTAACTTCTGCAGTCTCAGCAGACAAAAAATTTTCACATGAAATATTATATCTACTCATCCCAAATACTAAAAATCTCTATCATATTTTTTTCTGCAAAGGAGAATTTACTTAGCACTCCCAAGTCAAATATCACCACTTTCCTTCTCTCTTTGCAACTGCACTGAAATATGTCACTCAGGGTAACTTTCTGCCATCACTCTCACTGATAAAGGCTACATGTTTTGCCTAGTTTTGATGAGTTGGCTTTTGGTATGTGTTAGTAATGACAGACAATGTGTATCTTCCCCTTTGAGTGATGAATATCCTTATTACATATCTAGCTTGTGAAACGCACTAACATTTCTGAGGAGAAAAGGTTTTCTATGACAACAGAATATTATGAGCAACACTACATTTCTGTCATTGTAATTATTAGGCGCAGGTTATTACTACTTTACATGAAACACAACTATTTCGCCACAAAATGCAGTGAGCATGATGACCAGATTGGGCTTGCAGCCATAAGGAATAATCAGTGCTTAGCTCATCATTTTTTAAAACTTTCTGGTGAAAACAGCAGCCTTTTTTTTTTTTTTTTTAATTTTCCTGAGGGTATTAGTCCCCTGTGAAAACAAGGACAATGATTTTTCCAGGCACGTAGGTAAAAGGAAATAACTGTTACAGCTTGCCTAGAAAAATAGATCAAGTGTTTCAGTGCATCCATACACAAGACAGTATTTTTTGTTATTGCAATTGTGATCTGACAGAAGCCAGACGAAAAAATTAATAAAACAACAGCTACAGAGCTATAAAATAATAAAATAATTTATCCTAGCTAGTGCTCATCTCTCTAAAAAGGCAAACCACTCAAAGTAGGAAAAACAAATTGCTCTTCCAGTTGTTCTGAAGATCAACAAAAATAATTAATTTGAAACAAATTCTTAAAATGTGTAATGAACTCTCTCAAAACTCTAAGAAACAAAAATAAACAAATCCCTTAACTGCATCCTCTGCATATGGATTTAGGTATGTTAGTAAAGTGGATATCCAATCTTAGGCTTCAGTTTTTATTAAGAGTTTGACTTCACTACTACTGTAAAAATTAAATTTATGAATTTATCTGCTATTCTTACCTAGCAGAATGCTTTTCTATATACCTAATTGAAACACTAGATTTTTTAATAAAGTAATGTCTAAAACAGAGATACATCTATCTTAGTACAAACTGATATGACAATGCCCTTAGAAGAGCTCTTTTCTAATAATTATTTGAAAAATTGAAATATTTTTAACAAACAAAATAACATTACTTCAGTACCAATGTTTTCTTTTTTCTCTTTTATTTGTAAGAAAGAAGATTTTAGTTTGCTAAAATTTGCATTGTGAGATATTAAGGCACAGTACAGCTCAACAAAAGTCAGTATGGGTTAAATGAACATACTCATGTCACCTGCCAATTATAATTTTATTTAGGCCCAGATACTTCTATGCTAAAATAAAACAGGTAAATTTGAAATCACATAACTGAGATGTCTTTTAGTCCAGACTTGGTTATTGACTAGGTCATTGACTTCACGTTAGTTGATTAGAAACTAAATGAATTATTAACTTGCCAAATGCTTTTCGTAACAGCAATACATATTGGTTGAGTTGGTGAGGTCAGCCTGGCAGTGGGCAGTAGTTCACACACTAATTAGCAGCTGTGGGATAAAGAATATAAAAGCACAAAATGTAACTCATTTCTGGAATGGAAGAAAAAGCATATAAAACTTATTTTCAAAAGCACAGGTTGGTGACATTTCATTGGGACAGTGAATGTCAGCTTTACTCTTGCTCTAAAATTATCAGAACACCATATTTTTCACTTCTATCACACTTTTTTACCATACGTATTTTCAGTCATCAGTTTGTTCTCTAGAGAGAAAAGATTAGCAATGTGTAATGCAGCATTTATCCTAAGTCCTGTCTACTGCCATGTTGTCCCCAGCCTGCCTTTAGCATTGAGGACTATGTTGTGCTATGTATGTGATCTGTGGGGATGTTCTTTCTTTGATAAGGGAAAAACCACTAAGATCTTAGGAGGTTTAAGGAAAAGAAAGCTTAAGTATTTAACAATATTAAAAGAGTAACAAGCCTATTTGACAGTACTATATTTCTACTCTTTCTTTGTGGATGCCTGTTCTGAAGGCATTCTTGAAAGGAATTAGACTATATGCTTGCCCAAAGCAGTGTCGATTTATTGATATATGTGGTCACTTCCACTCACATGTTTCAGTCTTCCCTAGCTGAACTTTTGCTTCTAAATTGCATAATAAAATGGAGAAAGTGGAGCATCAAAGATCAGGAGGAGTACTGTCATATGCACGTAACCTATCTCATTCTGCAAGATTTCAGCAGGTCTGAGAGATCCAGTAAAAGGACCTTAGCGCTGGGAGGCTTTGATCACCAATCAAAAAATACAATCTATACATTACTATTGGCAGAGACATTAGCAATGATTACAGCCAATTAATTTATGAATTTCAAGGCAGTCCTGATGCCATAAATGGATTTTTTTCTGAGCAGCACACATTCTTCAAAATTTGTCTTTCCACAGAAGATGCACAGAAAAAGAGAGGAACTAAATTAATCTAGTTTATACTTAGCTGGTGCTTAGCTGGAGGAATGAAAATAATCTTGGAAATAAAACGGGTTTGGCCACTGGAGGTCACTCTGGTCTTAAACCTAGTTGCATTAACAGTGTGTTTGTGGAAAAAAAAATTTTGGGGGTTCTTATTACCACATACAAGATGCAGCATGGCTGGAGACCTTCAGAGATATGACTGGAGATTGAAACAGCTCCTACGCCAGCAAATTCCTCAACTGTCTTACTTAAGTTATTCCTAGACTTTCCTCAGTTTGTCAATCTGCAAAATACCAGTAAAATGAAACTGCTCTTTTTTGTCACTAGGAGATGGTAAGAACTAATAAAACAGAAGATCTGGAGCTGAGAAGCACTGTGAAAGTACTGTGACCAATACACACATAATCAAGCAAATAAATTTAATCATTGTACTAATACGGTAATATATTGCATGATACTGTTTTATGTCATAAATAACACGAAGTTTTGGACATAAGAGATTCACACTCTTTAGAAGCATAAATATTTATAAATTGTAGTAAAATGTTTCATGGAATTATGCTGATTGAAAAAATTATTGAAAAACATTTCATTTCAGTCACATCATTGGATCGTACTGAGAATGTAATGGTGACAATGACAGTATAGAGTGGTTTGAAATTTACCATGGTCTACTTATGAAAAAAGTGAACAATTTATCTCAAAATTTTCTAGAGTGACTTCACACAGTAGCATAAGCTGACATGAGGAAGGAGACCTGTGTTTCAGGACAGCCAGGGATTGATGATCAGCAGCAGTACCTAAGCAGGACCCAGACTCTTTCTACCTTGCAGTATCACGAATCACATCTTTCTATTCATCCTGCTATTTCAAGCCCTGATTCTCACAATATATTTAGAGCATCTTGCATGATAGTAGTCCATTATTTATCTGTGTGTTCTTTTCTAAAGAGTCCAGATTTCCTTGCTCCTCATTGTTGGACTATACTCCTAGAACCTAGTCTCCACAAAAACAAGGAGGGAAAGGGATTTGTAGGTAGGAAACCCTAATCATCCCTCCAGGAGCCTCTGATTGGGCTCCTTGAGTGACAGCAGGAGAGCAGTCAGCTCCACTAGCAATACTGGGGCCCACTTACCCTGCATCCTCACACAGACTGTGTGCTATGGCCAAAAGAACTACAGGGAAGTTGGGAAAGAATGTTGGGAAGAGCCTTTTGGGTTTGTACAAGACTTGTTATGGGATGTTCAGATGAAGAACTAGTAGGAATCATGGTGATTTAAGGAGGAGTGAGCATGGAAAGGGAATAAACACAGACAAAAAAGGAGGATAAAAGGGCAAATAGGGCTGGTCGGTACAGTTACCTGATGTGTGTTCTGCCTAATCAGTGAGTGCAGCCTGACTTGTTTTCTCATTAAACCCCATTTCTAGCTCTTCCCCTGGATGAGTGACCCCATTCTGCATGTATGTGTGTGTATGGTGATCTACATGTCAACAACTGCCATGGGAACCACTTGTCTGATCTGGCTCTGGAAATTGTTCGTGAAGACAACTTTCTCCTCCAGCTTTCTTGCAGCCTTAGCTTTTGTACTGTAAAATGGAAAAGGCTTTTGAAGGTACTACAGGCATTTATGGGAAAATTCACTTCAGCAATACTAGTCTGTCAGAATCACAGAGCTTGCCAGTTCCTGCTTCCTGCATGCAGGCAAAGTCTTATTAACAATAAGCAAAAAGAATGGACATGAAGACAATTAACAATTGTTCTTAATGTGAAAAGCTCACAGGTCACTTAGGAACCTTAAGAGATTTACCAGATACAACAACAAAACTCGAATGGTGGTAGTACCCTGCTTCCCAAAGAATCAGCATTGTCCTCTGGACATTTATTATCCTCTCCTACATCCTGCTTATAGTAAACATTTTGAACAATGTGTAATTAACTGTAGCAACGACTGAAAATATGACCAAGCAAACACACTTTAAGTATTCAGTGGTGACAATGGCTTGGTTAAACATCCTAGTTCATCAGTAACCTTGTGTAGGGTAAGTGACCAAAACTCATTGCAACCAGAATCATGAAAATATGGGCAGAAAGTGAAACAGGTGGAATTCACTATTCCTTCTCATGACTGACCCAAAATATGTAAGGATCAAACACATATTGTAAATGTGCTACCTTGCATTTCTTATTTCAAGAGAAAATTCTATTTAAATTTGTTTACAAAATAGCACCAGCCCCATTTTTCTGACAGCAATGTCTCAAAGCTGCATCTGAAGTGAAAACATTGATATATCCTACCTGCACTGCTCTTGGTCTATGAGTCAATGACTAATTTCAACTTCCCCATTATCTCTTTATTCACTTTCTATTATCTCAAAGAACAGAAATTCTATTATACATCTAAATTGATTGTTTATTGAAAATTTCCTATGCAACATTACTAAGCAGTGTACTGATCAACATTGTCTTATCCAGTACCTTCAATATAATTTGACACATGTAAATAAGTATTTTACCTATAAATAGATACATATACATACACACACACACACACACACACATACATAAAAGTACCAAGCGGTTGGCTGGTCTGTTTATCACTGAAAGTTTGGCCATCTTGTTTTTCCTAAAACCAGTCAAAGCATTGATTTTCCTTCTCATTGAACAGAGGAGAGTTTCTATAATGGCTTGATTCCCTTGAGAACAGATGCAAACTCTGGCAGTGAGATTCAGACTCCTAGGCAATGAGTTTTGGTCACTAATTCAAGACTGGAAGCAATAATAAAACAAAATAAAACACAACAACAACAACAACAAAAATCGACCACAGAAAAATGGGATAAAATTCTTTATCACCTATAAATTAAGAAACAGAAGAGGCTGCAGGCTACTGCCACAGATGATGCGTTTGCTGCCTTATTCTGTGTTTCCTAGCTCCTACAGGATCCCAACAACTGGGGAACACAAAAAACATTGCCAAACAAGGCACAAACAAGAAAAGTGTTCACAACATGATGAGTAATACATACACAGAAGTAAACTGTCTCCATCTGATTGTTTTTCTAACAGAGTGGGAGCAAATCCACCAGAAAGGGAAACCCAAAGTATCTGGAAAAGCATATTTGCCTCTTCTGATTGCCTGCATATCGACTGAAGATGTTGACCCGTTTGTTTTGTGATGTGATTCTTATCACCAGCATCTGGTCCTCGACTGAGAGATTCTTTGCCTCTAGACCGGATTTCCAGAGCCACTGCCAATAGTCAAATTGAGTATTCCATTTCCCTTTCCTTATAGATCTGCAGCACAAGGTGCCTTGACACAGTTATATCTATAGAAACCATTAGGATTATTCCAAATTGGCTGTAAAACTTGTCAGTTTATGCCTATGCTGCAGTGTCAAGCAGATTACTCAGATACAAAGACATTTTAAAGAATCAACCCCAAACATTACACATGGCTTCTGCACTTGCGTGTCAGCTCTGAAGCCATAATATCTGGTCCACATAAATACAATAGGTTATTGAAATAAAGGGAATCCAATTGCTAAATACTACTTGTGTCCTAACTGAAACCAAAGTTTGTGTTTGATAACTGTCTATCATAAATAAAAATATCTGCAGATGTGCTGTTTTCTATTTGCTAATGTTCATCACTATATCTCCCACCTTTTTCTGATAGAGTAGAAGCTGAAATTTGCCATATGTTGTGCTTCAAAAATTTAACGGTTGTGGTTGTCACCATGAAATTTAATTTTAAATAAGAATTACACACCTACCAATTGAAGAAATGAAAAAGTAATAAACAGATCATCAGAAAGCTCCTCAGTGTGTTAAAACGCAAGCAATAAAATGAGATGTGATGTGAGCAGAACTGCTAAGCTGGATTCAGAAATTACTGTAATGACTATTGGTGGAGATTTAAACCATATTTCCTGGTTCTACAGATGAGTACACTTGCATTTAGTGAATTATATATTTTTACTGCCAATGTCTAAACAGACTATATTGATTTTACATTTGTGGTTATTTATTTGATGCTAGTAGGAGGGACAAAAACAGAACTGGAAAAGAAGTGGCATCAAATAATATATAAAGTGTAGCTGGCTTTCCAACAACTACTACATCAGTTTGCTCTTGAAAGAAAATTGATTAAATAATAAGGTTGCTTACAGCTGATTTTAGTCCTACCAATGTAATAAAAAATAACTTTACACGTAGCAAAGGACTTTTAATTTACCTCAAGTAAATGGCACAGAGTTTAAGCAAAAGAGACTTCTTCTCTTAAAAGTCCCCTTTAGAAGATAATTTTGTTATTTCTGAAGGGGTATTAGTAGTAACTTTTCTTTTCAGGATAGAAACCCCCTTTTTTTCCTCTTTAAATGGCATTAAATTTTTCTCCTTACATTTCTTGGGTTTCTTTAACCTCAAAAATATCAATGATTTAAATATATCAAACATCTGGCAAGAGCAACACTTTGCTCAAAGGAATATTGATTGATTATCACAGAATCACAGAATAGTAGGAGCTCAAAGGGACCTCTAGAGAACATGTAGTCCAAGTCTCCTGTTCAAGCAAGTCCACTTAGATCAGGTTGCACAGGAATGTGTGTCTCCAGATAAGGAGATTCCACACCCTCTATGTGAAGCTTGTGCCAGGGCTCCCTCATCTGAACAGGAAACAAGTTTCTCCTCATGTTCAAGTGGAATGTCCTGTGTTCCACCCTCATCCCATTACCCCTTGTCTTCTCACTGGACTCTACAGAAAAAAGACTCACCCCATTCTCTCGACATCCACTCTGTAGATATTTACAAGCACTGATAAGGTCCCCGCTCAGTTTACTCTAGGCTAAACAGCCCTAAGTCCTGCAGTCTTGCCTCATTAACAGAGATGCTCCAATCCCCTGTCATTTTGGTGTCCCTATGCTGGACTCTGTCCCTCTTGAGCTGAGGAGCCCAGAACCGGACACAGGACTCCAGATGAGGCCTCACCAGGGCAGAGACAGAGGAGCAGAACATCCCTTGACCTGCTGTCCACACTCTTCTTGATGCATCCCAGGATGCCATTGGCCTTCATGGCCACAAAAGCACATTGATGGCTCATGGTTAGTTTGTTGTCAACCAGGATTTCCCAGGTCTCTCTCCTCAGAGCTGCTCTCCAGCAGGTCAGTCCTCAGCCTGTACTGGTCCCTGGAGTTGTTTCTCCTGAGGTGCAGGACTCTGCACTTGCACTTGTTGAACATCATTGTGTGATGATCACAATCATCATCATAAGAAGCCACAAAAAAATTAAAATTAGAAATAAAGTATATTAAGCACTCCCCCTTTTCCACACTGAGAAAGTAAGGCCTAAGGTGGCTGCATTTCCACTACTGGAATGTGTCATGACAGCCATTGCTGGTAAGGGGGAAGGGGCTGTAAAGACGGCTCCTGTAAGAAGTTGCTCAAAATTCTCCCCAGTTCTGAGCCAGACTCACTTCTGAGGCTGAGATAATTAGATGCCTCCACGATCACTTTTTAAGAAGAAGCTGGAAGAGGAGGCTTCTTCCTCTTTCTTGTTTCTTCTGTGCCCGCTTCTTTTCTGGCTGGTGGTGGTGCAAGGAGTGAGAAGAGAGAGAGAAACAATCATGCAGACTCCAAGGTCAGTGAGGGAAGTGAGGAGGAGATGTGCTGAAGCAGAGACTCCCCTGCATCCTGCAGAAAGGACTGGTGAAGCTGAGATTTGTTTGCATTTCATTAGAGACCCCACATCAGGGGCAGTGATTCTCTTTGTTAAAGACCCCGTGCCAGGTGCAGGGACTATGGCCAGTGAAGGCTGTGTCCCCCGTGAGGGATCACATATTCACAGAAGCTGTAACTGCGGGGAAGAACCCACACCAAAGAAGCTCATTGGAATTATGTCCAGATGAGACCCTGTCCCAAGGGAAGGACCCTGTAACTGCAGAATCTACAATTGTGGAGAAGAACCCATGCCAGATTTATTAAGGACTGTGTCCTGGTTGAGGGATTCTTTCAGCAGAAGCCACAGCTGCTGGGAACAACCCACACCAGAGAAGTTCGTTAAGGACTGTATTGGAGCAAAGGAAGAACGGAAGGAGTAGTTCTCATCTCAGAAAAGAGAAGCGGCAGAGCCCATCTGTGAAGGACTGACCACATGCCCTATTCCCTGCCACCTTGAGCTGTTGAGGGGGGAGAAGGTAGAGATATCAGGAGCACTGAGCTGGGCCTGGGAAGAAAGGAGGGATGGGGGAGGGAGATCTTAAAGTGCTGGTTGTAATTTTCTCATCATCCTGCTCCCTTTTTGCTTTTATTCCCTTCTGTTTCTTGTAGAATAAACTTTCCTACTTTCCTCTCTGAGTACTGGAATCTGTTTTACTCAGAACCATAATTGGCAGCGAGCCCTCCCTGCCCCTGTCTCAATCCACAACAACCTTGCTTATCTTTTTTTCCTCCCATTTCACTGTGGCCTCTGCCATCCTAACAAGGGTGGGGGTGATTGGGGGCACCGAGCGAGAGACTGTTGAGGTGCTTCAATGCTGGCTGGGCAAAACCATGACAGAATGGAAGAATTTACTTTTCCTGAAGGTGAACTCTTGTATTACATTATAAAAACCAGTGACTAATAGCAGATCCATCAAGCTTCATGCATCCTGGACAAGACTTATGCACATTATTAATACTCACTAATATTTACAAGTACTTAAAAGGTTTATGTCAAAAGGATGGGGCATTACTTTTTTCTGCAGTGTCCAGTGACAGGATAAGGAGTAATGGACAAAAGCTAGAACACAGAAAGTTCCACTTAAGGAAAACCTTTACTGTGAGGGTGAGGGAGCCCTGGTACAGGAGTCTCCTTCTCTAGAGGTGTTCAGAACCAGCCTGGACGCATTGTGTGTGACCTGGTATAGGTGGACCTGCTTTAGCAGGGGGATTGGACTTTAGCAGTCCCTTCCAACCTCTACTATTCTATGATTCTATGATACATTCCACTCAATACCCATCGCTTGTGTTTGAACTACCACAGTGCTGTCTCATGCTGGATGAAACTCTCCCATTACAGCAGTATAACTGTTACACGAATTCTAGCAATGAGAGCAAGATGAGAACCCAGAATAGCACTCACATATGTGAAAAATTATTTACTTAGTCTTTGCAGAGTATATTTAATTGAGCCCAGCTTACCGGACCTGAATTTTTAAAAATCTTAGGTCATAATCCAGCTTCCCCTCCACTGTTCCTTTCTCTCAGTGTAAGCAGTGGGAGTTGTACTAGCAGCACCTTGCTATTGCTTGGGAGAGGCTTTGCCCTTGTCCTTTCAGCCAACACTTGCTGATGGTTTTCAGTCTCTTTTTCAATCTCTCATGCCTAAATCTTTGATTTCCGGAAGTTTCAAGAGTGAAAGACAGATGACATTTTTCCACTTGTAGCCATGGGTAAATTTCAATACATCAGTAGGAAGATACCTTTTTTTTTTTTTTTTTTTTTTTTTGGGCAAGAAATGGTACTGAAATTTTAAAAGTAATCCTCAGTAAATTCAAATTACAGGAAAAATCGGCATACAGCTATTTTTGAGTTGAATGTACAAGAACTGTTTATGAAAATCAGTAGATAACCATTTTCTTTTCTCTTGCAGAAGACCATAAATGGCAAAACAGGCTATGCTGATGATTTTTTGCATTTACCTTTGGGGATGTCTGAGAGCTTCACAGATACAAATTTTCACAAAACTTGTGAAATCAGCAGCTGCATTTATCTTTCTGCAAGAGACAGATTCATGCCAACATACATTCTAATTTTGGGCACTCAATTGAGCAAACACTATGGAATATTTTTTTAGAACACATCATAGAGAGATTCTACTATCTAAAGCAGTCCTTTTCTTTGACTGTAGCTGCAAGAGCTCCACATCTCTGCCTCACAGAGCCTAGATTTTCAAGGCAGGTAAAGAAAAAGTTGCTGTTTGCTGCCCACAGAGAATGCTGCATATCTGTTCTGGATTAATAACCCAAGCATCTGTATCCACAGGAAGCCAACAGGTAGTCCACTTGACTTCAATTACCCAATATTGTTAGTCCCATTGAGTGCATGGAAAGAGAAAATAGTAGCAAACAGCTAC